>NC_069503.1:581221311-581851326 GCF_027579735.1 Bombina bombina | reverse complement strand
ACTTCGGGGCTGGACTGTACTGTGAAGTCAGGATCAGACTGATATGCTACAGGAAAGTTCTTCTCTGTGAAAGGCACATATTGAGCAAAAAGAGGCTGCTTCTAGGGTGGTAACTAGCCATAGAACAAGCTATTATGCTATTGTTCGTTCCCAGGTTGAGCGCTTCTCTCTTTTTATTTATGCAAATTATGACACTTGGGGAAGTCTCCCTAAGTGTGATGCGGGAATCCAGACGTGGACCCGTTGCTCAGTGTGCCTAGAGGGATATGGCTGCACCTCACTGACGAGGCCCACAATAGGCCGAAACGTACGTCTGGGGTTTTGCTGTTTCTCTTGTTCAGAGAGGGATTGCCTGGTATTTCGGGGCTGGACTGTACTGTGAAGTCAGGATCAGACTGATATGCTACAGGAAAGTTCTTCTCTGTGAAAGGCACATATTGAGCAAAAAGAGGCTGCTTCTAGGGTGGTAACTAGCCATAGAACAAGCTATTATGCTATTGTTCGTTCCCAGGTTGAGCGCTTCTCTCTTTTTATTTATGCAAATTATGACACTTGGGGAAGTCTCCCTAAGTGTGATGCGGGAATCCAGACGTGGACCCGTTGCTCAGTGTGCCTAGAGGGATATGGCTGCACCTCACTGACGAGGCCCACAATAGGCCGAAACGTACGTCTGGGGTTTTGCTGTTTCTCTTGTTCAGAGAGGGATTGCCTGGTATTTCGGGGCTGGACTGTACTATGAAGTCAGGATCAGACTGATATGCTACAGGAAAGTTCTTCTCTGTGAAAGGCACATATTGAGCAAAAAGAGGCTGCTTCTAGGGTGGTAACTAGCCATAGAACAAGCTATTATGCTATTGTTCGTTCCCAGGTTGAGCGCTTCTCTCTTTTTATTTCTAACAATAGCTCAATAATAAAATGCTCTAACACATTATAGTCCCTTTATCAAAGAAATAACCTATTACTTTGCGTGTGTGATCTGCTCTCAAATCACCAAAATTGTATTTCTTAAATTAAGTAAAACAAATTGTATTTTTCACTTCCATAATGTTTGCTATCCATAAATCAATAACACAAAAAGGACAAATGTAAAAAACAGAATTTATGCTTACCTGATAAATTACTTTCTCCAACGGTGTGTCCGGTCCACGGCGTCATCCTTACTTGTGGGATATTCTCTTCCCCAACAGGAAATGGCAAAGAGTCCCAGCAAAGCTGGTCACATGATCCCTCCTAGGCTCCGCCCACCCCAGTCATTCGACCGACGGACAGGAGGAAATATATATAGGAGAAACCATATGATACCGTGGTGACTGTAGTTAGAGAAAATAATTAATCAGACCTGATTAAAAAACCAGGGCGGCCGTGGACCGGACACACCGTTGGAGAAAGTAATTTATCAGGTAAGCATAAATTCTGTTTTCTCCAACATTGGTGTGTCCGGTCCACGGCGTCATCCTTACTTGTGGGAACCAATACCAAAGCTTTAGGACACGGATGAAGGGAGGGAGCAAATCAGGTCACCTAAATGGAAGGCACCACGGCTTGCAAAACCTTTCTCCCAAAAATAGCCTCCGAAGAAGCAAAAGTATCAAATTTGTAAAATTTGGCAAAAGTGTGCAGTGACGACCAAGTCGCTGCCTTACATATCTGGTCAACAGAAGCCTCGTTCTTGAATGCCCATGTGGAAGCCACAGCCCTAGTGGAGTGAGCTGTGATTCTTTCAGGAGGCTGCCGTCCGGCAGTCTCATAAGCCAATCGGATAATGCTTTTAAGCCAAAAGGAAAGAGAGGTAGAAGTCGCTTTTTGACCTCTCCTTTTACCAGAATAAACAACAAACAAGGAAGATGTTTGTCTGAAATCTTTAGTAGCCTCTAGATAGAATTTTAGAGCACGGACTACATCCAAATTGTGTAACAAACGTTCCTTCTTTGAAACTGGATTCGGACACAAAGAAGGTACAACTATCTCCTGGTTAATATTTTTGTTAGAAACAACTTTAGGAAGAAAACCAGGCTTAGTACGCAAAACCACCTTATCTGCATGGAACACCAGATAAGGAGGAGAACACTGCAGAGCAGATAACTCTGAAACTCTTCTGGCAGAAGAGATTGCAACCAAAAACAAAACTTTCCAAGATAGTAACTTAATATCTACGGAATGTAAGGGTTCAAACGGAACCCCTTGAAGAACTGAAAGAACTAGATTTAAACTCCAGGGAGGAGTCAAAGGTCTGTAAACAGGCTTGATCCTAACCAGAGCCTGAACAAATGCTTGAACATCTGGCATAGCTGCCAGTCGTTTGTGTAGTAAAACAGATAAAGCAGAAATCTGTCCCTTTAGAGAACTTGCAGATAATCCTTTCTCCAAACCTTCTTGTAGAAAGGATAGAATCTTAGGAATCTTTATCTTGTTCCATGGCAATCCTTTGGATTCACACCAACAGATATATTTTTTCCATATTTTATGGTAAATTTTTCTAGTTACAGGCTTTCTAGCCTGAATCAGAGTATCTATTACAGAATCTGAAAACCCACGCTTTGATAAAATCAAGCGTTCAATCTCCAAGCCGTCAGCTGGAGGGAAACCAGATTCGGATGTTCGAATGGACCTTGAACAAGAAGGTCCTGTCTCAAAGGTAGCTTCCATGGTGGAGCCGATGACATATTCACCAGGTCTGCGTACCAAGTCCTGCGTGGCCACGCAGGAGCTATCAAGATCACCGAAGCCCTCTCCTGATTGATCCTGGCTACCAGCCTGGGAATGAGAGGAAACGGTGGGAATACATAAGCTAGGTTGAAGGTCCAAGGTGCTACTAGTGCATCTACTAGAGTCGCCTTGGGATCCCTGGATCTGGACCTGTAGCAAGGAACCTTGAAGTTCTGACGAGGCGCAATCAGATCCATGTCTGGAATGCCCCATAATTGAGTTATTTGGGCAAAGATTTCCGGATGGAGTTCCCACTCCCCCGGATGGAATGTCTGACGACTCAGAAAATCCGCTTCCCAATTTTCCACTCCTGGGATGTGGATCGCAGACAAGTGGCAGGAGTGATCCTCCGCCCATTTAATTATTTTGGTCACTTCTTCCATCGCCAGGGAACTCCTTGTTCCCCCCTGATGATTGATATATGCAACAGTCGTCATGTTGTCTGATTGAAA
Organism: Bombina bombina; assembly: GCF_027579735.1. Taxonomy (NCBI): domain Eukaryota; kingdom Metazoa; phylum Chordata; class Amphibia; order Anura; family Bombinatoridae; genus Bombina; species Bombina bombina. The sequence goes on along the minus strand of NC_069503.1, from coordinate 581,848,168 downwards.
CCTTATGAATTTGGCCTTTGCTAGATGAGGCCAAGCTTTGAGAGCATTGAATTTCGCTCTCAGTTCCAGAATGTTTATCGGGAGAAGAGATTCTTCCCGAGACCATAGACCCTGAGCTTTCAGGGGTTCCCAGACCGCGCCCCAGCCCACCAGGCTGGCGTCGGTCGTGACAATGACCCACTCTGGTCTGCGGAAGCTCATTCCCTGTGACAGATTGTCCAGGGTCAGCCACCAACGGAGTGAATCTCTGGTCTTTTGATCTACTTGAATCGTCGGAGACAAGTCTGTATAATCCCCATTCCACTGTCTGAGCATGCACAGTTGTAAAGGTCTTAGATGAATTCGTGCAAAAGGAACTATGTCCATTGTTGCAACCATCAATCCTATTACTTCCATGCACTGCACTATGGAAGGACGAAGAACAGAATAAAGTACTTGACAAGAGCTTAGAATTTTTGATTTTCTGACCTCTGTCAGAAAAATCCTCATTTCTAAGGAATCTATTATTGTTCCCAAGAAGGGAACTCTTGTTGACGGGGACAGAGAACTTTTTTCTTTGTTCACCTTCCATCCGTGAGATCTGAGAAAGGCTAGGACGATGTCCGTATGAGCCTTTGCTTTTGACAGAGACGACGCTTGAATCAGGATGTCGTCCAAGTAAGGTACTACTGCAATGCCCCTTGGTCTTAGAACCGCTAGAAGGGACCCTAGTACCTTTGTGAAAATCCTTGGAGCAGTGGCTAATCCGAATGGAAGTGCCACAAACTGGTAATGCTTGTCCAGAAAAGCGAACCTTAGGAACTGATGATGTTCCTTGTGGATAGGAATATGTAGGTACGCATCCTTTAAATCCACGGTAGTCATAAATTGATTTTCCAGGATAGTAGGTAGGATCGTTCGAATAGTTTCCATTTTGAACGATGGTACCCTGAGAAATTTGTTTAGGATCTTGAGATCCAAAATTGGTCTGAATGTTCCCTCTTTTTTGGGAACTATGAACAGGTTGGAATAAAAACCCATCCCTTGTTCTCTTATTGGAACTGGATGAATCACTCCCATCCTTAACAGGTCTTCTACACAATGTAAGAATGCCTGTCTTTTTATTTGGTTTGAAGATAATTGAGACCTGTGGAACCTTCCCCTTGGGGGTAGTTCCTTGAATTCCAGGAGATAACCTTGAGAAACTATTTCTAGCGCCCAAGGATCCTGAACATCTCTTGCCCAAGCCTGAGCAAAGAGAGAAAGTCTGCCCCCCACCAGATCCGGTCCCGGATCGGGGGCTATCCCTTCATGCTGATTTGGTAGCAGTGGTAGGCTTCTTGGCCTGCTTACCCTTGTTCCAGCCTTGCATTGGTTTCCAGGCTGGTTTGGGTTGTGAAGTATTACCCTCTTGCTTAGAGGATGTAGAATTAGAGGCTGGTCCATTTCTGCGAAAGGGACGAAAATTAGGTTTATTTTTAGCCTTAAAAGACCTATCCTGTGGGAGGGCGTGGCCCTTTCCCCCAGTGATGTCTGAAATAATCTCTTTCAAATCAGGTCCAAATAATGTTTTACCTTTGAAAGGAATGTTAAGCAATTTTGTCTTGGAAGACACATCCGCTGACCAAGACTTTAGCCAAAGCGCTCTGCGCGCCACGATAGCAGACCCTGAATTTTTGGCCGCTAATCTAGCTAATTGCAAAGCGGCATCTAAAACAAAAGAGTTAGCCAATTTAAGTGCTTGAACTCTGTCCATAACCTCCTCATACGAAGATTCTTTATTGAGCGATTTTTCTAGTTCCTCGAACCAGAAACACTCTGCCGTAGTGACAGGAACAATGCATGAAATTGGTTGTAGAAGGTAACCTTGCTGTACAAAAATCTTTTTAAGCAAACCCTCTAATTTCTTATCCATAGGATCTTTGAAAGCACAACTATCTTCGATAGGAATAGTAGTGCGTTTGTTTAGAGTAGAAACCGCCCCCTCGACCTTGGGGACTGTCTGCCATAAGTCCTTTCTGGGGTCGACTATAGGAAATAATTTCTTAAATATAGGGGGGGGACAAAAGGTATGCCGGGCCTTTCCCACTCTTTATTTACTATGTCCGCCACCCGCTTGGGTATAGGAAAAGCGTCGGGGGGCACCGGAATCTCTAGGAACTTGTCCATCTTACATAATTTCTCTGGAATGACCAAATTGTCACAATCATCCAGAGTAGATAACACCTCCTTAAGCAGTGCGCGGAGATGTTCTAATTTAAATTTAAATGTCACAACATCAGGTTCAGCTTGATGAGAAATTTTTCCTGAATCTGAAATTTCTCCATCAGACAAAACCTCCCTCATGGCCCCTTGAGATTGGTGTGAGGGTATGTCAGAACAGTTATCATCAGCGTCCTCTTGCTCTTCAGTGTTTAAAACAGAGCAATCGCGCTTTCTCTGATAAGTAGGCATTTTGGATATAAGATTTGCTATGGAGTTATCCGTTACAGCCGTTAATTGTTGCATGGTAATAAGTATTGGCGCACTAGATGTACTAGGGGCCTCCTGTGTGGGCATAACTGGTGTAGACACAGTAGGGGATGTAGTATCATGTTTACTCCCTTCACTTGAGGAATCATCTTGGGCAATATCATTATCTGTGGCATTACTGTCCTTACTTTGTTTGGACACTATGGCACAATTATCACATAAATTTAAATGGGGAGACACATTGGCTTTCATACATATAGAACATAGCTTATCTGATGGTACAGACATGTTAAACAGGCTTAAACTTGTCAACAAAGCACAAAAAACGTTTTAAAATAAAACCGTTACTGTCACTTTAAATTTCAAACTGAAAACACTTTATTACTGAATATGTGAAAAAGTATGAAGGAATTGTTCAAAATTCACCAAAATTTCACCACAGTGTCTTAAAGCATTAAAAGTATTGCACACCAAATTTCAGAGCTTTAACCCTTAAATTAACGGAACCGGAGCCGTTTTACATTTAACCCCTATACAGTCCCAGCTATATGCTTTGCTGAGACCCAACCAAGCCCAGAGGGGAATACGATACCACAAGACGCCTTCTATAAGCTTTTTCAGTGATTCTTAGCTCCTGACACATGCATCTGCATGCCTTGCTCTCCAAAAACAACTGCGCATTATTGGAGCGAAAATGAGGCTCTGTCTATAACTAGAAAGGCCCCCAACTGAAAAAGGTGTCCAACACAGTGCCTGCCGTTTTCCTAAACGTTTCCCCAAGATTATAACACCAATAATTAGTTAGAATCTGTATAATATGCCTAATAAAGCGATCGTTTTAGCCCAGAAAAATGTCTACCAGTTTTTAAGCCCTTTTTGAAGCCCTTTATTCTTTTATGTTAAACTAAGAAAATGGCTTACCGGTCCCCATGAGGGGAAATGACAGCCTTCCAGCATTACATGGTCTTGTTAGAAATATGGCCAGTCATACCTTAAGCAGAAAAGTCTGCTAACTGTTTTCCCAACTGAAGTTACTTCATCTCAACAGTCCTGTGTACTTACAAACAGAAATCTTCATCCTTTTCTGTTTCAGAGTAAATAGTACATACCAGCACTATTTTAAAATAACAAACACTTGATTGAAGAATAAAACTACATTTAAACACCAAAAAAACTCTTAACCATCTCCTTTGAGATGTTGCCTGTGCAACGGCAAAGAGAATGACTGGGGTGGGCGGAGCCTAGGAGGGATCATGTGACCAGCTTTGCTGGGACTCTTTGCCATTTCCTGTTGGGGAAGAGAATATCCCACAAGTAAGGATGACGCCGTGGACCGGACACACCAATGTTGGAGAAAATGTTTTACATTGTTCTGCTATATTGTTGACACCAAATCATAATGCTATCTAATGTGCCCTCTTCAAAAGTAAGAACAAATGTAACTATATAATTATATTTACTGCTTATATGACAAATGTATATCGGTTATATATTTATTATTGTTAATTATTAAAAGTGATTTGATTATGAATTGCAGATTCTTTTTTTTTTTTTTTTTAAAGTAAATTTTTTATTGAGGTTGTGTAAAACATTACATAAAGAGTTACCAATATACAATATCAATATTATAAAGATACATACATTTTCAAAGTTAGACATATTACAGAATCAAGCGTTAGTCATTCTAGACATACATTTTGGGAATCTTTGAAACAGGGAAAACACTACGTCTATGCGGTGTGTAGCTTAGTCTATTATTCCACATATCTGTAAAAGGATATAGCAGTCTATAACATAAAACTAGTGAGTAGTAGTAATAGTCTAGAATAAGTAGGGCTAGTATGCTTAAGGAATTTGTATATAGGTAATTAAGGAACCTCAATTTTGCGTTATAAAATAAGCACAAGTGGACCCCTAATTGCAGTGAGAAAGGATGTGTTAACATAACTACTCAGAGGATTTGGAGCAAAGGGGGGGTTGGCTTTATAATTTTTAGGGAGGGAAAATTCAGCGGGCAAGAGCCGCTTTTGATAGGGTAAAGGAAGGGGGAACGGAAGGGCGGAGCCGGTTAGGATGTTAGACTTGTAATTACTATTGGACATCCGAGCTTTTGAGTGACGGTATGTCGTTAAATCCTGGGACTCATTATTGTTAGTCTACGGAATAAAGAGAAAGTTGAGCCAGTATATGGTAATATATGTGTAGAGGGGGGGACATCTGTAGACAATGACCACTTCAGATTAGGGGGAAGGAAGTAGGACTGGCGGGTGCACTAGTTGTTAATATAAGCATTTATGTATTTAGGGGGTCAATTTTAAGACCATATTCAACTAAGTATGAAAGCTTTGGACAGAGTATCTGTATGTATAGGAGGTTAGGTGCTGGAGTTAACCCATGTGGGGGACACTCTGCATAATTGAACAACCATAAATCTCATTTAGCCAGGTCAGTAGATAATATAAGTTGAAGTCTAAAAGTTGTTGTTTAGGGCTGTTATGAAGTGAAGGGTTATATTTACGCTACAAGCGAATAAGTCCTAGGCTTAGGAGAATAATATACACATAATATAGGGACAGTTATACCCCTTATCTAATTCTTGGGCCTGCCGGTAAGTTGGGATGTGTGAAAGCAGAGACCAGAGATGAGGGACAAGTATAGGGACATTGTTTGTGTAATAGCAGGATCCTTTAGTCGTCTGGCTCAGGCGTCTCTTACAGAGTTTGTCAAAATCTATGTAATGAGGGGTTGTGGGAACATTAATAACTAACGATTAAAAGGATAACCTAGCTAAAACTAAACTGTGAGTGTCTGACTGTTTCTTATTCCGTCATAAGAGAAGAAAGTACTGACATCTTAACTGAAATGCGAACAATAGGCTTAACAAACTGGAGCTCATTACAGGGATACGTAGACCATAACCAAAGATGTTATTAAAACTTTAGGAGATAATTAATACTAAGCAGCGATGTTATATAACCTTTATGCAGACTCAAACATAAGTTTCCAAAGAATAATCCTTATATGTGATCTCCCACATGTCTTGCGGGCGTGTAAATTTAAACTAGAAGAGAAGGCAAACTATTAACTATATCAGTCACTCTAGGACCTCAATGACAACAAATGAAGAAGATAGCAACCATAATCAATGAATTGCAGATTCTTTATCAGATGATCTGTTAAAGCCACACTGATTAGCATAAAAACATACGGCTAGATTACGAGTTGTGCGTTATGGTAAAAAAGCAGTGTTAACAGGTCCTGACTCCTAACTGCTTTTTTATGCCCGCTGGTATTACGAGTCTTGCAGGTATAAGTGTACCGCACACTTGTTTGGCCTTACCGCAAACCAACTTACGTAAAGTTTGTAAAACCTTTTTCTATGGTACTCCCATAGCGCCGGTATTACGAGTTTGTCCTGGGAGGCCAAAAAGTGAGCGCTACACCCTACTCCATCAAGATTCCTAGTGCATTTTAAAGTCAGTAGTTATGAGTTATACACTACAACGCTGTAGCATAAAACTCATAACTAAAGTGCTAAAAAGTACACTAACACCCATAAACTACCTATTAACCCCTAAACCGAGGCTATCCCGCATCACAAACACTAAAATAAAATTATTAACCCCTAATCTGCCACTCCCGACATCGCCACCACCTACCTAAATTTATTAACCCCTAATCTGCCGTCCCCAACGTCACTGCCACTATTCTAAATTTATTAACCCTTTAAACCTAAGTCTAACCCTAACACCCCCTAACTTAAATATTATTTAAATAAATCTAAACAAAATTACTATCATTAACTAAATTATTCCTATTCAAAACTAAATACTTACCTATAAAATAAACCCTAAGCTAGCTACAATATAACTAATAGTTACATTGTAGCTAGCTTAGGTTTTATTTTTATTTTACAGGCAAGTTTGTATTTATTTTAACTAGGTAGAATAGTTACTAAATAGTTATGAACTATTTAATAACTACCTAGCTAAAATAAATACAAATTTACCTGTAAAATAAAACCTAACCTATGTTACAATAACACCTAACACTACACTACAATTAAATCAGTTCCCTACATTAAATACAATTAAATAAATAAAATTAAATTAGCTAAATCACCAAAAAAAACAACACTAAATTACGGAAAATAAAAAACAAATTACAGATCTTTAAACTAATAACACCTAATCTAAGAGCCATATCAAAATAAAAAAGCCCACCCAAAATAAAAAAAAACCCTAGCCTAAACTAAACTGCCAATAGCCCTTAAAAGGACCTTTTGCGAGGCATTGCCCCAAAGAAATCAGCTTCTTTACCTGTAAAAAAATACAAACAACCCCCCCAACAGTAAAACCCGCCACCCACACAACCAACCCCCCAAATAAAAGCCTAACTGAAAAAACCTAGGTTCCCCATTGCCCTGAAAAGGGCATTTGTATGGGCATTGCCCTTAAAAGGGCATTTAGCTCTATTGCTGCCCAAAGCCTTAACCTAAAAAATAAACCCACCCAATACACCCTTAAAAAATCCTAACACTAACCCCTGAAGATTCACTTACCAGGGGAAGTTTTCATCCAAGCGGCAAGATGTCCTCAACGAAGCCAGCAGAAGTGGTCCTCCAGACGGGCAGCAGTGGTCCTCCAGACGGGCAGAAGTCTTCATCCTGATGGCATCTTCTATCTTCATCCTTCCGACTCGGAGCGGCTCCATCTTCAAGACATCCAGCGCGGAGCATCCTCTTCAAGCGACGTCTTCTTCGGAATGAATATCTCTTTAAGTGACATCCTATAAGATGACGTCCCTTAGATTCCGATTGGCTGATAGAATTCTATCAGCCAATCGAAATTAAGGTAGAAAAAATCCTATTGGCTGATGCAATCAGCCAATAGGATTGAGCTGGCATTCTATTGGCTGTTCTAATCAGCCAATAGAATGCAAGCTCAATCCTATTGGCTGATTGGATCAGCCAAAAGGATTGAAGTTCAATCCTATTGGCTGATTGCATCAGCCAATAGGATTTTTTCTACCTTAATTCCAATTGGCTGATAGAATTCTATCAGCCAATCGGAATCTAAGGGACGTCATCTTGGATGACGTCACTTAAAGAGATATTCATTCCGAAGAAGACGTTGTTTGAAGAGGATGCTCCACGCCGGATGTCTTGAAGATGGAGCCGCTCCACGTCGGAAGGATGAAGATAGTAGATGCCGTCTGGATGAAGATTTCTGCCCGTCTGGAGGACCACTTCTGCCCATCTGGAGGACCACTTCTGCCAGCTTTGTTGAAGACCTCTTGACGCTTGGATGAAGACTTCTCCTAGTAAATGAATCTTCGGGGGTAAGTGTTAGGATTTTTTAAGGGTGTATTATGTGGGTTTATTTTTTAGGTTAGGGCTTTGGGCAGCAATAGAGCTAAATGCCCTTTTAAGGGCAATGCCCATTCAAATGCCCTTTTCAGGGCAATGGGGAGCTTAGGTTTTTTTAGTTAGGCTTTTATTTGGGGGGTTGGTTGTGTGGGAGATGGGTTTTACTGTTGGGGGGTTGTTTGTATTTTTTTTTACAGTTAAAAGAGCTGATTTCTTTGGGGCAATGCCCCGCAAGAGGCCCTTTTAAGGGCTATTGGTAGTTTAGTTTAGGCTAGGGTTTTTTTTTATTTTGGGTGGGCTTTTTTATTTTGATAGGGCTCTTAGATTAGGTGTAATTAGCTTAAAGATCTGTAATTTGTTTTTTATTTTCTGTAATTTAGTGGGGGGGGGGTTGTGATTTAGCCAATTAAATTTAATTTATTTAATTGTATTTAATGTATGGAATTGATTTAATTGTAGTGTAGTGTTAGGTGTTATTGTAACACAGGTTAGGTTTTATTTTACAGGTACATTTTTATTTATTTTAGCTAGGTAGTTATTAAATAGTTCATAACTATTTAGTAACTATTCTACCTAGTTAAAATAAATACAAACTTGCCTGTAAAATAAAAATAAACCCTAAGCTAGCTACAATGTAACTATTAGTTATATTGTAGCTAGCTTAGGGTTTATTTTATAGGTAAGTATTTAGTTTTAAATAGGAATAATTTAGTTACTGATAGTAATTTTATTTAGATTTATTTAAATTATATTTAAGTTAGGGGGTGTTAGGGTTAGACTTAGATTTAGGGGTTAATACATTTAATATAGTGGTGGCAACGTTGAGGAGGCAGATTAGGGGTTAATAAGTGTATCGATTGTCTGTTCCTCCCGGTAGGGAAAAAAACAAAAAACAAACAAACAAAGGGCATACAGGCCATAGAATATTTCTTGAGTAGGAACACTGACTTCTCGAATGAAGTAATAGACTACATACTCAGAATTGTACAGTATTTATTGACACACAACTATTTCTCCTTTGAGGGGGTTTTCTATCTCCAGAGATGCGGGACAGCCATGGGTGCCAAGTTTGCACCCTCTTTCGCCAACCTCTACATGGGGTGGTGGGAGCTGTCCCGCATCTATGGAGATGGGAACCCCTTCAGGAGAAATATTCAATTCTACCGGCGTTACATAGATGATCTGCTCCTGGTGTGGAGGGGCACAGAGGCGGAGGCTGAGACCTTTGTGCAATGGTTAAACAACAATGACCTTGGGTTGGAGTTCACTTTTGAACTAAACAGGAATCAGATTAATTTCCTGGATCTTACATTAAGAGGCATTCCCAAGGTTGGGGTTGAAACCGAAGTTTACAGAAAACCAATAACGGGAAACACACTACTCCACGCCAGGAGCAGTCATCCTAAACCGGTTTTTAGATCAGTAGCTAAGGGTCAATTTACCCGATTGAAGCGCAATTGTAGCAATTCTGAGCAATTTGAGTTTCACGCTGACCAATTGGCGGAACGCTTAAAAGAAAGAGGTTATCAATCATCAGTCATTCGAAAAGCAAGGGAGGAAGTCACTTCCTGCAATAGAAGAAAGCTGCTAGAGAAAGCAGAACCAAAAAGAGACAAGGGAGGAAAGACTTATTTTGTAACAGACTATAGACTATAGCATCCAATACAATAAGATTTGTCAAATAATAAGAAAACATTACAAATTGCTAGCTGCGGACAACGCACTAGCGGATGTGGTGGAAAAAGGTTGTAAATGCTCATTCAGAAAGGGAGTCACAATGGGTAACCTACTAGCTCCAACACAATTAAAAAATACACGGAGGGAGCAAAACAGCTCCTGGCTCCGGTTCAAAGGAGTTTATAGGTGCAGCAATCAATCTTGCAAAGCATGTGAACATCTCCTAATAGGAGAGGGATTCAGATGCAGTGCCACCAATGCACTTTTCAATCACAAACAGTGCATGAATTGCAGAAACAGTTTTGTGGTCTACCTAGCAGGTTGTGTCATGTGTAACCTACAATATGTGGGCATGACTACAAGAGAGACAAGGGAGCGGATTAGGGAACATTTGTTGGACATCAAAGCGGGCTCTCTGACCACCCCACTCGTCCAGCACTTCAAATTGTTCCATAACAAGGATGGTACACACTTTAAATGGACAATAATAGAAACAGTGGAAGCTGGGCGAAGGGGTGGTGACAGAAAATCCGTACTTGCAAAAAAAGAAGTCTTCTGGATTTTTAAATTAAAGACAAGATACCCCACAGGACTTAATTCAGCTTACGATCTCATTAATCATTGGATCTAAAACAGTTTAATTATATATACTGTCACATTGAAGACTTAGGCAAGGCAAGGCTATTTGTCCACATAATTCCCACTTTTTATCTATTAAATTGTTCTTTACTCAGTAGGACTAACTGCCCCAAAGATAAAATCCCTTTGGTTTAGGACAGTACCAACACTGATATTAATAATGAGAATCATATAATTAGATCTTAATTTCAATATGAAAGGTGATAGGAATACACTATTTGAAATTTAGAATATGCAGTGGTTGCAGCAAGAAAGAAACCTAAAAGAACAAACATAGGATAATGAAACAGGGAATGTAGGGGTCAGCAGCAGGGTCTAGCACTTCAGTGGATACATGTACTAGGACCCACATAGATGAGTAATTTAGACATTTTATAAAAAAATAAAAAAATATAAGAAGTACACTTTAATTGAGTAAGTAAATAAATACATAGATCAAATTAAGTAAATCACACACTGAGCACTGACAAATTCAATTATTACAGGCAGCATAGATAGGTCTTTAACATAGTTTATACAGAGACACTAAGTACACCAGTTAAGTAAGAGTTAAACTGGTCACAGCCTCTCAACCAATAGTTTGTTTTTAACCCCTTTTTAAGCCCAAGGTAAGGAGGGAGTAATTAAGCTATGATTACGGCATAACTGCTGAAACGCGTAAGCTTGTACACCATGGAAGGGCTGTTACTTTTGTGACCTGTTTTACCGGATGAAAATAAAAGTTGTAATCACTTTACAATTGCGACTCCAGCATCTCTTTTTTCTCAGTTAATAAGTGTAGGTAGGTTGCGGCGATATTGGGGACGGGAGATTAGGGGTTAATAAATATAATGTAGGTGTCGGCGATGTTGGGGCAGCAGATTATGGGTTAATAAATATAACGTAGGTGTTGGCGATGTTGGGGGTGGCAGATTAGGGGTTAATAAGTGTAAGATTAGGGGTGTTTAGACTTGGGGTTCATGTTAGGGTTTTAGGTGTAAACATAAAATGTGTTTCCCCATAGGAATCAATGGGGCTGCGTTACTGAGTTTTACGCTGCTTTATTGCAGGTGTTAGACTTTTTCTCAGCCGGCTCTCCCCATTGATGTCTACGGGGAAATCGTGCACAAGCACGTACGACCAGCTCACCGCTGACTTAAGCAGCGCTGGTATTGAAGTGCGGTATGGAGCTCAATTTTGCTCTATGCTTTCTTCTTGCCTTTTAACGCCGGGTTTGTAAAAACCTGTAATACCAGCTCTGCAGGTAAGTGAGCGGTGAGAAAAAAATGCACGTTAGCACCACACAGCTCATAACGCAAAACTTGTAATCTAGGCGAAAGATAGTTGGTTTTTGGAAGAAACATACATTTTATATAAAATATTAATCAATAATGCATTTTCACAAATACTGTGTTACAAGAGAAAAATAAATAGCTCATGCCTTTTAAATGTACCCTTTTATATTAAGATTTATAAGGTGTATGTATATAGAAGTAATTAAATACAACTCTAATCATATTTACTCCCAGACTGGAATTGTAAGAAAGGCTCTATGTAAATGTGCAGATAGCTAAAGCAAATGGTGCAAAGAAGTAAAGGGAAATAAATTGATGAAGCCTTGCATCTAAATCAGAACTAGTTACCAAAAACGAAGAGGAAGAAAAAAACATCCCTAAGCACTCGATAAATAATATTTCATGAGTGTCTCACATCGCCAAGTCTACAGTAGGAGTTTAAAAATAAGCCTTTGTTAACAACGCACATAAAAACACAGTAAAAAAAAAAGAAAAATTACTGAAAACCGATGGCGAGTCGAATCCAAATTACCACACCATGATCAACACATATCACCTATATCTATAATCCTATGCGGAGACAAGCACGACGTGGGTAATAATCCCCATTGAAGTGGGTAACACAAAACAAAAGATACCTTACTGATTACTATCAATGACTATTATAGTGATAGATATGTTTAACTATGGTGATAATGAAAAGATTTTACATTACAATCTTATGCACATTAACCCCTTAATGACAACTGACGTACCAGGTACGTCATGCATTAACAAGCAGTTAATGACAATGGACGTACCTGGTACGTCAGTTGTCAAACAGAGTGCTGGAAGCGATCACAAATGCTTCCAGCAGCTCTGAGGGTATTGCAGTGATGCCTCGATATGGAGGCATCCTGCAATACCACTTTACAAGCCTCCGATGCAGAGAGAGCCACTCTGTGGCCCTCTCTGCACCGGTAGCGATAGTGCCAGTGTCTGCCGGGTGCACGATGCGCGTGCGCGTGCACTATGCGCGTGCACTATTCGCGAGTGTGAGCGTGCATGTGCTTGTGCACGTGGCGCACGTGCACGTGCGCGCGCGTGCACGTGCACCCATTAGCCACACTGACACCAATGAATGAGGGCAGAAAGGGGAAAAAAAAGGTAATTTTTTTTAAAAAAAAAAATATAAAAGGATCTGGGAGGGGGTGGGGGTGGGAGTATTGTGGGGGGCTGTTACACTACAGAAATAGTTTTTTAAGTAAAAAAATAAAATAAAAATACTTTTTGGGGGGTTTTTGGGGCCAAACTGGGTACTGGCAGACAGCTGCCAGTACCCAAGAGGGCGGTAATTAGGTAGGGGAGAGGGTTAGAGAGCTGGAGGGGGGATCAGGGAGGTTGGGGCTAAGGCAGGGGTCCATCACAGCTAAAATACTTTATTATTTTTATTTAAAAAAAAAAAAAACCTCTTTTATTTAGTACTGGCAGACTTTCTGCCAGTACTTAAGATGGCGGGAACAATTGTGGGGTGGGGGAGGGAAGAGAGCTGTTTGGGAGGGATCAGGGGGTGGGATGTGTCAGGTGGGAGGCTGATCTCTAAAATTAACCCTGCAAGCTCCCTACAAGCTACCTAATTTAACCCCTTCACTGCTGGGCATAATTAACGTGTGGTGCGCAGCAGCATTTAGCGGCCTTCTAATTACCAAAAAGCAACGCCAAAGCCATATAAGTCTGCTATTTCTGAACAAAGGGGATCCCAGAGAAGCTTTTACAACAATTTCTGCCATAATTGCACAAGCTGTTTGTAAATAATTTCAGTGAGAAACCAAAAATTGTGAAAAATGTTGTTTTTTTTTTTATTTGCTCGCATTTGGCGGTGAAATGGTGGCATAAAATATACCAAAATGGGCCTAGATCAATACTTGGGGTTGTCTACTACACTACACTAAAGCTAAAATTAACCCTACAAGCTCCCTAATTAACCCCTTCACTCCTGGGCATAAAACACGTGTGGTGCACAGCGGCATTTAGCGGCCTTCTAATTACCAAAAAGCAACCCCAAAGCCATATAAGTCTGCTATTTCTGAAAAAAGGGGATCCCAGAGAAGCATTTACAACCATTTGTGCCATAATTGCAGAAGTTGTTTGTAAATAATTTCAGTGGGAAACCTAAAGTTTGTGACAAATTTTGTGAAAAAGTGAACTTTTTTTTTTTTTGATCGCATTTGGCGGTGAAATGGTGGCATGAAATATACCAAAATGGGCCTAGATCAATACTTTGGGTTGTCTTCTAAAAAAAAATATATACATGTCAAGGGATATTCAGGTATTCCTGACAGATATCAGGGTTCCAATGTAACTAGCGCTAATTTTGAAAAAAAGTGGTTTGGAAATAGCGAAGTGCTACTTGTATTTATTGCCCCATAAATTGCAAAAAAAGCAAAGAACATGTAAACATTGGGTATTTCTAAACTCAGGACAAAATTTAGAAACATTTTAGCATGGGTGTTTTTTGGTGATTGTAGATGTGTAACAGATTTTGGGGGTCAAAGTTAGAAAAAGTGTGTTTTTTTCCATTTTTTCCTCATATTTTATTATTTATTTTTTTTAGTAAATTATAAGACATGATGAAAATAATGGTATTTTTAGAAAGTCCATTTAATGACGAGAAAAACGGTATATAATATGTGTGGGTACAGTAAATGAGTAAGAGGGAAATTACAGCTAAACACAAACACTGCAGAAATGTAAAAATAGCCATTGTCATTAAGGGTAAGAAAATTGAAAAATGGTCCCGTCATTAAGGGGTTAAACAATATCTCAGAGGAATTTGTAATGAGATATTTGCATATAGATTTTGAGATAGCTATACATATATATATATTTGTTTTTCATATGCATATCTTGCTATAAATAGATATATCAGTCCAAAAATCATCACATACATAGAGAAATATGTATTAATAAATAAATATAACATATTCCGTTACAAAAAACATTTTTGCAATATAAAATATTCACATTTTCATGTACACTTTGAGGAGAATACGTCATGGGCTTTGTGCAACAGATAAGGGTTTTTGTGTTGTTTTCTTTTATATTTATCTTCTGCATTGACTTCTATGGGGAATACATGAACGGCAGTTTGGATTATGCAGCTTAACCTGTGTACAAAATAAGTTATTTTGCAACTTGTAATAGCAAGATAACCCCAAATGCGAAAAAGCAATAAGGCACACAGAGTTTTCGCAACTGATTTGCCGTGCGACTTGTAATCTTGCCCATAGTATTGAAGGGTCATTTAATGTCCAATTTTACTGTATAAATATTTATAACATGTAATAGAATCATAATAGTGTATATGAGACGTTTGGGAACTTCTATAGTTCACGTCAACTGCATGATGTCCATGATAATTATAATGCATGGAGTGATATATACCCAGGGTTACATACAATGGTTACAGATACTTTTAATATAGTGAAATGATTATAAAATTTAACATTTGTATATATGAATACATGCATAAGGAATTGTGTGTTTAAAGTAAGAATATAAAAATATAAAATAATAGAAATATAGCTACATGAATTAATTACTGTATCTTTAGTCCAATGTGACACTTATTTATGTATGCAATAACTAAAAAGCTTTAATAATGATAAACATTTTTTAGGTTTGCTTATATTTTAAAATCTTTCATATTTGTACTTTCAGTATAGAATTACATAATAAGCAAATATGCCTTTACAATTACAGGTTGCATCATTCTGGGGATACACTTTATCACTCATCTGCTAGATTTCAGGTCCTTATGATGCAAATTCATGACAAGTTAGGCATACTTTACTTCTGGCAATCAGAGTGATGTGAGACACAATATAATGAGTCCTTATTGGGAATTCAGCCTTTCCATACTTTGATATTTTTCCATGTGAGTGAGCATTTTTTTTCTTTTTAAATATTTCAGAAATAATAATGTTTTTAACCTCTTGGCTAATGGGCTAAGGATGTCCAAACAAAAAGCTTTTACAATATAAACTACAGACACTTTTAAAGGTTAATGGCATTTAAATTTGAGTTATGATACTTGACTGTGCTATCAGAGATTACAATAACATCATAAAAGTTCAAATTCATCTTTTTACCTCCCAACTGTAATGAAATTAAAGAATTAGCTATATCAGATAATTTTTAAAATCACAAAACACTTTAAATTGCTTTTTTAGATCACAATACTTTTGATTAAAGGGACAGTCAAGTCCAAAATAAACGTTCATGATTTAAATAGGGCATGTCAATTTAAACAACATTACAATTTACTTTTATGACCAATTTTGCTTTGTTCTCTTGGTATTCTTAGTTGAAAGCTAAATCTAGGTAGGCTTATATGCTAATTTCTTAGACCTTGAAGGCAGCCTCTTATCTGAATGACTTTTGACAGTTTTCACCACTAGGGGGCGTTAGTTCATGTGTGTCATATAGATAAGATTGTGCGCATGCACGTGAAGTTACCAAGGAGTCCGTAGTGATTGGCTAAAATGCAAGTCTGTCAAAAGAACTAAAATAAGGGTCAGTTTGCAGAGGCTTAGATACAAGGTAATCACAGAGGTAAAAAGTGTATTATTATAACTGTGTTGGTTATGCAAAACTGGGGAATGGTTAATAAAGAGATTATTTATCTTTTTAAACAACAAAACTTCTGGTGTAGACTGTCCCTTTAAAGAAGATTACTCTAATTTTCAAAACCGTCATAAATTCAAACTTTACATTTAATTTAATATGTATCAAACAGCTCTCATTAACATTATCATGACTGAAATATGATATCTCTGACCAGTTAAACTTTCAAAATCGTCATAAAAATATAATTTAATTCTCTCCCTTAGATCCTTCTAAGTTTCAACATTTTCATAAAATTAAATAAATTGTCAACGTGACATAAAATAATCTTCTACCTTAATCACTTTAACTTTAAAAAACATTATACAAATTAGTTTGAATTTGCTTTCATAAATCAATCTAACTTCTAGAATTACCAAATCAAATTTTACTGTATCCCAGACTATGATAAAATCATATCCAAACAAAATTGTGATGATTTATGATATTTTGTATCAGTACAACCTAAATATCAACATAAAAGTTATCATGATGCAACACTGAGAACTTCATTCAATTCAAAACTGCATTTTTGTCATGCTAATAACTTAAAAAAAAAACACTGGACAGATTTACTTTAATATTAAAGAGTTTGCAATAATTGGGATGATAAATAAACCTGCCAAATTACAACCAATACAAACTATTCAAACGGAGATCTCACATCACTTCTCTATGACTTCATTGTGAGTGTCTTCAGCAGGGCACTAACGAGAGCAAGGAACAGGAAATATTGTCAGTGCAGGAGGTGGTCTCCACTCATCAGACAAAAGTAATCCATACACACAATAATTGACAACAATCTGAAGCCCAACATACACAAACGAACCAAAACTAAAAATTAAAAAGTCCAAAGTTTATTCCATCTTCTAAAAGTATATAAATAAATGATGAACACAGGGTGCCAGAAGTCAAATAAAACAACATAGGACATTGTAGCTCCAATGCAGATGTGGTTCATGTGCTAAAATAGTTCTAAGCATTTAAAGGGCCACTAAACCCAAAATCTTTCTTTCATGATTCAGATAGAGAATAGAAATTTAAACAACATTACAATTTACTTCCATAATTTATTTTGCTTCATTTTTTAAATATCCTTATTTGAAAAAAAAAAGCAATGCACATGGTGAGCCAATCACATGATGCTTCTATGTGCAGCAACCAATCAGCAGCTAGTGAGCATATCTAGATATGCTTTTCATCAAAGAATATCAAGAGAATAAAACAAATTAGATAATATAAGTAAATTAGAAAGATGTTTAACATTGCATGTGGGTGGCATGTCCCTTTAATAATAATGTAACAGCATTTTCAATCAACTTTAAACATAATAAAATCAAAAATAAATGTTCATAATTTACATACAGCATTCAAATTATAAAAAATATCATTTCAATTCTTTTTAACTTATATTATCATTTTCCTATTTCAAACTTCAATATAACATTATGATAAACCATTATTAAAGACAGCATCTGGAATGTTATGCCTTAAAGGGACATTAAAGTAATTCGAAAAAGCCGGTATCCCCGGCGAAACATGTCAGGAGCAGGGGGAATTGGGACCCCTCAGTTTTAAATCTAGACAACTAGTTAGTTAATCATTTTGATATCTGAGCTGACGACAATGTATACTCAGATTTAATCAGATAAGGACACTCACTGAAAGGGATTCAAACACTTTACATTTGAGACTGATGTCTCATACGTGGATTGTGAATAGTGTTTGACTAACATACGTTTTGTAATCTTAATGTGCTGATTATTGCTCAATACCTGTAGTAACTAATCCTTGAGATTATATACCTTTACATTAATAGCCAGCTTCAATATTTTGTACACAAATAATACCGCCACATACTTGGGAGTATTATATTCCAAGCAAGTGCGTGCATATTGGGCGGTCATTTAATATATTTGGTACCAACACAGAGCTGCAAATCAAAACGCCACTTTAGTATATAATGCGCTAAACTCTAACAAGTATACTTTGGCAAAACCTAAATAAGCATTTACTCTTTAACATCAATAAGTCATATAAAACCTTTTCTTTTATTAACGGCATGCTATAATTTACAAGCTGTGTTTTCTTAAAACAGTACTGAGTCTTACATTTTAATCTGATTTAGATACACTATTAATCAGAGGTACAATACGCCACCTATAGAACTTAAAAGGTGGAAGTATTGATATTATGTTTAGATTTGCAATATTAAGCTACACACAATGTAAGTTGTAATAGACTGCAAGCGAACTTGATTACACAGCTGTGATTGACTGATGATATGCGATGGTCTAAAAGCTGTGTTCTTTGTAAACAGCATCGAGGTTGATACACTATTTATCTGATAAAGATACATTATTGAGCAGCTACTGAATATGTTACATAGAAGATTTAATTATCGACAAGCAAGCATATTGTATCGGTATCTGTAAAATACAGCTTTATAGAATTCATGGTGCAAGACACCACAAATGAACTTGAGTATACAGCTATGAATAATATGAAGACTTTACTGCATTAATGGTAGCAATCTATTAGTCATTCACGACTAAGACACTCTGTATAACTTTTTCTCCCCCCTTTTATATTTCAATCACACCAAACATATGAGCAAGTATTGCTCTTGATATATTAACAGGAGAATTGCTACATTGAATAAAGAGGATATTGTCTGCATGTCAGAAAATACTACCTTCACATTTCATTTTACAACAGGCTCACACAAGTCAATGTTTGTGACCTTATAATAGCACTGTATTCTACATAAATCTACCAGCATTTAGCTACTTTAACAGGCTAACATATACATAGTAGATGAGAACATTCTCGTCATATCTACAGTGTATAGTAATATATGACTAAGGTTTAGCAACTATAATTCGATCGGTGTGGAGTACGTGACTCACCTCTCATACTATCTAATAAATACCAGGAACCTCGTCTCCCTGAAGAACTTTGCCCTTATGCTCGGTTAGGTCTATGAAATCTTTTGGTACCTAACTTCTCTTGTTATAATTGATTATAACTTGTGTAGAATACTGCGCAAATTTAGTGTGAATATGAATATAAATACTTGTTCGAACCTCTTCACACACGGTCAAAGTCCTTAATGTGTGATGGCTATTCCATTGAACGTTTAGTTGTTCATATGAACCTCTAAATTGTAGTGCCCCTACATTGGTTCTCTGTACACCATGTATATTTATTTATTTACATACCTCCAAATGGGCTTTATTATAAAGAAATGTTAACTATTATGAAGTGTTACAAATTGACACTCTAATCTAAACACCCTGACTTGAAAGGGACATTAAAAATCAATTGTGAACTCACTAACTAAACTGACTACACATATGTGGTGAAGGCACTCATATTTAAGGCAAAAGCTTGGGCTCACAATAAAACCTATGTGGGATGTAATTGAAGGCTATTATATTTGTTTTAGCTTAGACAGTGTTATAGTGTACATAAATGTGGAAAAAACAGTAATTCAAGACTTCCAAATTTGCTTGTTTGGGACTACCAAAAGTTAATCAGGTTGAATATAGAATTGAGACCTTCTGGAACCCTCGTTCTTAAACTAAAAATCCAGAAGGCCTCTCGTTCTCCTAATTTACGGGTTCTGTCATCCCCTCTCGTCTGTATTGGTACCCTCTCTATAATTGTCCATGTAAAGAATCTTGCATCCTTCTGGTGTGTAACTGAGAAATGATTGATTATGGGCGTTGTAAGAACACCCGCCCTTATGTCCGCTAAGTGTTCTTTTATCCTGACCCTTACCTCCCTAGTCATAAGGCCTACATATTGGAGGGCACAATGGGTACACAAGATCAGATACACTACAAAAGTTTACCGGCAATTAAGACACAGTCTTTTTTGAAAGTTTTCTCCTGTAACTAAGGAGCTAAAAGAATCCCCTATAGTTACTCTTTCACAGTCTTTGCAGGATAGGTGATTACACCTATAGGTACCATTTAATCTCAACCAAGCGGATCCATTTGTTTGGTCCTGTCTCAATTTCGTGGGGGCTATTATGTTGCCTATCGTTCTGTTTCTTTTGTATGTAAACCTTAGGCCCTTGGTTACTGTCTCCTTAAGAGCATCATCAGCTAGTAAAAGCTGGAAGTTTTTCCTGATTATCTGGCATATCTGGCTATATTGCTGTGAATATTTTGTCGTGAATAGAATTTTATTATCTGTAATCTGCTTTGCCCCCTTTTGTTCTTATTATTATTTTTATTTTGTTTAAGGAGGTCACCTCTGTTTATCTTGGTGACAATATTTCTTTCTTTGGAGACAATCAACCTCTAGAATCCCCTATCCATAAGCCTATCTGACAGTTCATCCGCTTGTTTCTCATACGTGTGGTAACTAGTACAGTTCCTTTTTAGGCGGATGAACTGACCTCTCGCTACACCCCTGAACACTCTCCTCGGGTGACAGCTTGAGGCATGTAGGAGAGAGATCCCTGAAATGGGTTTGCGATAGGTTTCTGTGGTAATCTTCTGACCTGCACTTCCCTTTAATGTGATGTCTAAGAAATTTACTGTGTGTTCTTGTATATCAGAAGTGAAACTAATGCCTGCAGAGTTTTGATTTAGTCCCTCTACAAAATTCTCAAGATCACACCTAGAGCCTTTCCAAATGAAAAGGAGGTCATCAATAAAACGCCTATACCACACTATCTCCTGCCTGAATGGATTCTGCTCTCCAAAGACGTGGGAGAGCTCCCACCAACCCAAAAAAAGGTTGGCGTAGGAGGGGGCAAATTTGGCCCCCATCGCCGCCCCACGCCTCTGGAGAAAGAATTCACTCTCAAACAAGAAATAGTTGTGGGTCAGGAGAAAACTGGTCACCCTCAAAATGTAATCTATAAACTCCTGATCACCAGAGAACTTTCTAGAGAGAAAAAATGTTAGCGCCTCAAGGCCTTTATTATGAGGAATGGTAGAATACAAAGATCTCACATCCACTGTGAGCCATTTAAAATTGCTCTGCCAAACCACTTCCGAAAGTAAGTTTAGGACATGTTTTGTATCGGACAGAAAACTCCAAAGGGTGCTCACCATCGTCTGCAGTATGCCATTCAGCCACTCTGACAGGTGCTCTAAAAGAGAACCAATTCCACTCACAATTAGTCTCCCTTGGACGTTTTCAACAGACTTGTGAACCTTTGGTAGGTGGGTAAACACAGGTATAACCGGATATTGTACCAGTAAATAAGCTTTTGTTTCCTGGTTGATATAACCCATCTCTACCCCATCGTCCACAAGGGAGACCAATTGACGTTGGAACAACCGGGTTGGATCATGTGGCAACACTTTATAATCTTGTTCCATCCTCAACTGTCTGAATGCCTCCTGTACAAAGTTTTCCCTATCAAGGACCACAATTGCTCCGCCCTTGTCTGCTGACCTAATTACGAGATTATTGTTACTCTTTAAAGCTTCCAAAGCTTTCTTCTGTTTACGTGTGATGTTTGGTTTTTGACCCCTCTGTGTGACATATTGGAGTTTGACTAGATCAATTTCAACTCATTTCTGGAACTTCTCCAAAAGGGGGCCCCTACTTTGTATATGGTAGAACAAAGATTTGTTCTTTAGTGATGGAGTACTTAAGCTCATATTCTCTTCATGTTCCTCCTCCCCTTGGAGAGACTCCAGAACCCTAATGTCACACAATTCTTGGAAATCTAGATTAGCAGTGGGGTTTCCTTCTATGCGTGAGTTACTAACAAAACCTGGACTCTCACTATTTACATAATCATCTTGAACTTGAGTCTTGAAGTACTTTCTCAAAGTCAAATTGTGTATCATTTTGTTAACGTCCAAAAGAGTCTTGAATAGATTAAAATCTGCAGTAGGCACAGAAGTTAGGCCTAGACTGAGAACCTCAAGTTCAGATTTATTCAAAGCATAACATGATAGGTTCATAACATTCAATCCCTGTAGTTGCCCCTCCTTTGGCTTCTCCTTTGGGGGTACCGTCTCTGTTCTATCGGTTGTTGGTATTGCTCTGGGGTTTCTCTCCCCCCCCCTTCTGATGCCTTTGGAGGTGCTTGAAAAACCTGCTTGAGTTGAGATCTTTCAGTTTCACCTATGTGCCTTTGTATTCCTCCTGCTTGTATAGGCTCTTCTCTATAGTGTGAAGTAGTGGGAGCAGGATCCAACCCTTTATTCTTCAGAATCGGGGGTAGTCTGTTCGGTCCCACTTTTGGTCTCACAGAAGGTCCCTGGACCACCTGTTCTTCATTTCTTTATAATAAAGCCCATTTGGAGGTATGTAAATAAATAAATATACATGGTGTACAGAGAACCAATGTAGGGGCACTACAATTTAGAGGTTCATATGAACAACTATACTAGACAATGGAATAGCCATCACACATTAAGGGCTTTGACCGTGTGTGAAGAGGTTCGAACAAGTATTTATATTCATATTCACACTAAATTTGTGCAGTTATGAGTAACGTATTCTACACAAGTTATAATCAATTATAACAAGAGAAGTTAGGTACCAAAAGATTTCATAGACCTAACCGAGCATAAGGGCAAAGTTCTTCAGGGAGACAAGATTCCTGTTATTTATTTATTAGATAGTATGAGAGGTGAGTCACATACTCCACACCGATCAAATTGCAATATCAGCTAGTGTTTATTTAAGGAGCTGTGCAGCACTATTGGTCAAAGTGGTTTGAACCTGACCAAAGTAAGCTGTTTCATCACAGCACCACGCTACAAATGATAGGTAATCGATCTTGTTAAACACGGCGTGTAGCTACACAGCTGATGAGGCGTATTTGGCCTATTTGGCGCCTTGGTAATAATAAACAAAGCAGGCAGGACTGTTAGCAGTTTTACAAGAAACGGCCCGGTACTATAAAAAGAGGTAGCGATCAGAGCCAGCATACACATATAATAATCAGCCTTAAGCATACGGCGAATATGAGGCACTTGCACTCCTATTTAGGATTAGTATGTATATGCATATTTTGTTTGAACTTCTTGTCTAACTGTAGGCTATAAACGGTTAGGGATTACTGGTGTTACACAAAACATGTTTGATTGGTGCAAGGAGAGGAGGGGTGTGTGCCCCGTACCCAATAGCAGAACAGATGATTATTTTTAAACTGACAATTGACAAACAGTTTTTAAGCAGGCTAGGAGTAAGGCAGACGCCGAAACCGGTCAGCCTTTGTTCATCTGTTTTTCTATTTATCACTTAGTGTGTTTCTTACCCTGGGGTAATGATACCCTATTGAATTTGAATAAAGTTTACATTTTTTACTCTCTACTCTGGTGCTCCTGAAATATTTTTTTATATTTGCATGTTCTTTAGGCCACAGAGAACACAGGTATTGGGTAGACATATATATATTTACTGCTGAGGCAGATTTCCACACTGCATTAGACTGATCTCAATTAAGGGAGCTCTGTGAACCACCGGAAGGGGAGCCAGGCAAGGACAGAGAATACCTGGACACCGGACCGAAAGAAGTCATTTATCTGGCAGAAGGGTTCATCTATACAGCCATACAGCATCAAAGCCAGAACAGGCACTTTACCAAACAACAGGAAGATGGTGAGTCATTTTTGATTTTCAATTCTGACCTAATGATGCTTATGTGAGCTACACTTAGAAATTGAACTGTGGGGGCCATTGGGGGATATTCCTCATTTTTCATCAGTAACAGTCATTTACAGGGAGTGCAGAATTATTAGGCAAGTTGTATTTTTGAGGATTAATTTTATTATTGAACATTAACCATGTTCTCAATGAACCCAAAAAACTCATTAATATCAAAGCTGAATATTTTTGGAAGTAGTTTTTAGTTTGTTTTTAGTTTTAGCTATTTTAGGGGGATATCTGTGTGTGCAGGTGACTATTACTGTGCATAATTATTAGGCAACTTAACAAAAAACAAATATATACCCATTTCAATTATTTATTTTTACCAGTGAAACCAATATAACATCTCAACATTCACAAATATACATTTCTGACATTCAAAAACAAAACAAAAACAAATCAGTGACCAATATAGCCACCTTTCTTTGCAAGGACACTCAAAAGCCTGCCATCCATGGATTCTGTCAGTGTTTTGATCTTTTCACCATTAACATTGCGTGCAGCAGCAACCACAGCCTCCCAGACACTGTTCAGAGAGGTGTACTGTTTTCCCTCCTTGTAAATCTCACATTTGATGATGGACCACAGGTTCTCAATGGGGTTCAGATCAGGTGAACAAGGAGGCCATGTCATTAGATTTTCTTCTTTTATACCCTTTCTTGCCAGCCACGCTGTGGAGTACTTGGACGCGTGTGATGGAGCATTGTCCTGCATGAAAATCATGTTTTTCTTGAAGGATGCAGACTTCTTCCTGTACCACTGCTTGGAAGGTGTCTTCCAGAAACTGGCAGTAGGACTGGGAGTTGAGCTTGACTCCATCCTCAACCCAAAAAGGCCCCACAAGCTCATCTTTGATGATACAAGCCCAAACCAGTACTCCACCTCCACCTTGCTTGCGTCTGAGTCGGACTGGAGCTCTCTGCCCTTTACCAATCCAGCCACGGGCCCATCCATCTGGCCCATCAAGACTCACTCTCATTTCATCAGTCCATAAAACCTTAGAAAAATCAGTCTTGAGATATTTCTTGGTCCAGTCTTGACGTTTCAGCTTGTGTGTCTTGTTCAGTGGTGGTCGTCTTTCAGCCTTTCTTACCTTGGCCATGTCTCTGAGTATTGCACACCTTGTGCTTTTGGGCACTCCAGTGATGTTGCAGCTCTGAAATATGGCCAAACTGGTGGCAAGTGGCATCTTGGCAGCTGCACGCTTGACTTTTCTCAGTTCATGGGCAGTTATTTTGCGCCTTGGTTTTTCCACACGCTTCTTGCGACCCTGTTGACTATTTTGAATGAAACGCTTGATTGTTCGATGATCACGCTTCAGAAGCTTTGCAATTTTAAGAGTGCTGCATCCCTCTGCAAGATATCTCACTATTTTTGACTTTTCTGAGCCTGTCAAGTCCTTCTTTTGACCCATTTTGCCAAAGGAAAGGAAGTTGCCTAATAATTATGCACACCTGATATAGGGTGTTGATGTCATTAGACCACACCCCTTCTCATTACAGAGATGCACATCACCTAATATGCTTAATTGGTAGTAGGCTTTCGAGCCTATACAGCTTGGAGTAAGACAACATGCATAAAGAGGATGATGTGGTCAAAATACTCATTTGCCTAATAATTCTGCACTCCCTGTATAAGCAGTGTGGAGCTAAGACTTGTTAATATCACATATATGCTTTACTGTGCATACATCTGAATGGATTCTGTTCCCCTGTTATTTTGTTAACGATTTATGAAGCAGCGTATGCTGCTGTTTCCGAGCGAGCCTTCAGGCTCCTCTGAAACTTAGTTAAAAAGCAGCGGTCGTAAGAGGTGGCGGACAGCAATCATTCTGATCGGATACAATCAGGATACAATCAGGATTTTTTCAATTGGCCGTGAATGTGCAGGGGGCAGCATTGCACAATCATTTCACTAGAAAAGCTTGTGCAATGATAAATGCTGACAGCTGTAGCGGATCATGTCCGCCCGCACATTAATAAATCGGCCCCATAAAGCGGTGCCTCTGTAAGCATCAACCAAATTGAACATAAAACCTATTGCCCATGCGTTATTTTGCAAGACAAAGCTGGCAGGATCCCCTTCAACAATACAAAATGCGTATGCAATAGCGAAGCGTAGTGATTGCACATGCGATAAACAGCATCAGTTATGATAATTGTATGCATGGATCTGAACACATATTGAACATGCTTGGAAGGTGAACAGCCCATTTTTAGGGACAGGATTGTGTGATGTCATGAAATAAAGTAATTATTTTTAAAGCTTAAAAAAGCAATGCTTTGACTTAAAAGTATGTTTGTTTTATTTGGCTAAATTTTCTAAATCAAAATAAATGTTTTACTAAGGGGCTTTTGGGCACTGGTTTGTAATCCTTTAATGTGTTTAAATGCTCTGTTTTCTTATGGATGATAGAAAAATGTGTTAGTATAAAAAAAGACAACAAGTTTGTAGGGATGAATAACAATGACAGTACACATTCTGAATGACACTGGTCTATTGGCAGATCTGCAGCAACTTAATAAAGGAAAATGTACTGCTTCAAAGTATATTTCTTAAAAACACAACAAAATTTAGATAGAGGGGTATATTTAGGAAGCAGCGGATGCTGCTTTTTCCGCACGAGCTCCTTAACTTGTCCGCCACCTCTGAGGTGGCGGACAGCAATCATCCTGATCAGATACGATCGGGATGATTGACACCCCCTGCTAGCGGCCGATTGGCCCACGAATGTGCAGGGGCGGCATTGCACAAGCATTTCACTAGAAATGCTTGTGCAATGTTAAATGCCGACAGCTTATGCTGTCGGTATTTAGCGATGTCGGGCGGACATGATCTGCTACAGTGGATCATGTCCGTCCGACATTTGTTAAATCAGCCCCTATGTATCATTTTCTTTATATGATGCGTGGGAAGTTTGAGCATATTAATCTTACCCCCACCACCAGCTACTAAATCTGTTTCACCTACCACTGTACCCCTTATTTTACCACAGATTTAGTTCTGGTTTTTTAACATCCAATTAGTTTGTTTTTTTTCCTTTGACCTTACTGTCATGTTTCTTTTGATCTCTCTCTCTGTCTATATATATTAATTTAACTTCAAAGTTTTCATATATATATATATATATATATATATATACACACTCTCTCACACACACAAATCCACAACCTACAAAATAGAGTTTAGATACATCTTTGGGTGTGCTGCCAGTGAGACCAGATAGTTACACAAAACAGGGGGTATTACCATACACCCACTTGCAAATAAAGACAATTGACCCCCTTTACCTTTATATATATGTCGTATCACAATGGAAGTTTGGTATTCTGTTGTTTACTAGCCCTGAACAGTGGGTAGTTAATGTGAATGTCAAGTTTAATGAGAAACTGCCTGGTATTTAAAAATACTCTTAAAAACAGGGGCACTTTCATTCATTAAACTTTACATTTAAGCATCTTTTTATTTATGAAACAGCCCGGCGATCTTTCACCCGCAGCTCCTGCTGTACTTAGCACAGTGATGACGAATCCGGCTTCCTCCAATCATTGCGTGCATCCTAAGGGGTCCAACTCGTGAGGCCACGCAATGATTGGAGGAAGCCGGATTTGTCATTGCTGTGCTAAGTACAGCAGGAGCTGTGGGCGAAAGATCGCAGGTCTAGAAAAAGCTAAGTATTTTAAAAAAGGCGCTTAAATGTAAAGTTTAATGAATGAAAGTGCCCCTGTTTTTTTTTTGTTTTTTTTTGGGGGGGGGGTTAAATTTTTATTTATGAACCAACAGCACAAAAGAAAAAAACAAAACAAAAATAAGATGGGTTCATTTCACATGTTCATGTCACCTCACAGGGTGTATTAGATATACAAAACAGAGATTCAACTTTCGTGTTTCATGTTTTCATTGCATCTCACAGGATTCTTAAGGGTAGAAACACAAACAACTTATTACATAAAGTATTTAACCCAAGCCTAGTCCAAAAATATAACACCAATCCTATTCACAATATCCCATACCACAATAAACAGATCCAAAAACAAAGAAAAATAATCATTAGCCAGGATATCTGAGCTTATGACGTTTGCCTAGACCTCATACTTAAAGGTGGCAAAGGCTATGCCCACTCAAACCTAGACCTATATTTTTTATACTGTAGGGGGGTTTAAATTTTTTCTCTTTTACCTAAAACTCCCTACGCCTACAGACAAACGAACCAACCAACAAATGAGAATACCTACAAAAAGACAAAAAAATAATAAAAAAATAAAAAAATATATAATATAAAAAAGGGGGGAGGGGGGTTTACCTCACTCTTTCTCCATGATCTCATCCTCCCTCAACCATCTACTGCCTCTTCTTCCCCCCGAATTTATTGCCAATTTATTACCCAGAAATCATGCCCATTCAGCAGGTAATCTACCTGTTTGTATCCAAACATAAAAAAAAAATAGTTTTTATAAAGATAGATATAAATTGTTGTTGTATCATAAGGGGGAAAGTTTTCATTGGGCCTAACCATTTATAGATATACTTCTCCATTTTTTCCTCTGAATTATTATCAGTATAATATTGTTCTAGAATAATTGTATTGGCGATCTTGGCTTTAAAAGATTGAAAAGAAGGTGCTTTCCTGGCCCTCCAATTGAACAAAATTAAATTACATCCACTTAAAATGATTGTATTAATTGTCTTATATTGTTTATTTTGTTTATAATTACACAGAAAGAAAATATATTGTGGATTTATAATAAATTCATGTTCTATACTTTTGGATAGCTAGAAATTCAATTTTATACAAACATTGGTATCCTCCCGATACCATTTTTTAAGCTGTGCAGGCATTGTATAGACCCTGTTTAGGAGTTTACAATGTGATTCCCTCCAAGAAATTATAGCAGTTGCTTTTTGAACCAGCCTAAAACTACCCTCAATCTCTTCAATTGTAACAGATGGAAAATCTTTTTTCCATTTTATCAATAGATCATTTAGATGGACCTGATCAGCCCTATTAAGTAGAATATTGTACATAATGGAGATAGAATAATTACCCTGTTTATACATATTGATAGCTGGGTTAATATCCCCTAGCTTCCAATCCGAATTATTATCCTCCCTAAGTTTGCCATAATAATGTCTTAATAGTAAATAGGCAAAAAAACTATGCTTATGTAAAGCAAACTCATTTTGTAGATCTGCAAACAATTTAACTACACTTAAAGTCTCTTCCCTTATTTGCACCACATTTTGAAAGCCTTTATTGGACCAGAGTTTAAAGGTTTTAGAGGAAATCCCTGCAGGGAATTTTGGATTTCCACATATTGGTAAGTATTTAGAGGATTTCCAGTTAATATTTAATTATTTGCAAAGTTTTTGCCAAGCCCATATTGGATGTAAAAATATCTTCATCCTAGCTATACGTTTGGGCATTTCTGTCTTAGCTAGATGTAGAAGAGCCTTCAAGGAAAATGGTGTTACTATGCCTGTTTCCAATTGCAGATAAGTTATATATTATTTTTCTGTTATCCAATCTATAATAAATTTGCTTAACGATACTAGGTTATAATATCTAAAATTAGGTAACGCTAACCCACCTGCTTTAACATGTAGACTGAGTTTATGGTATTTTTAAAAACCGGGCACTTCTTTATTAAACTTTACATTCATTTTAACAGCATTTTCATATTGTATCTATTTTTTTATATATTGCTAATAAATCTAAAGGGAAAGAAACTGACACTTGATTAAGCACTAATTTATCTTGACACGTGCATTAGCTTATCCTTATTTCTCATTCTCATATATGTTATATTAGTCCTTTTGAGGAAGCCAGGTTATGCAGGCAAATGGATGCTACGATAATGTATATCCATGTTGCTGGTGTTTATAGCAGGACTACAGCAGAACTGTAAAAACACAGGGAGAAGAAAGGACTCTACGTAATGCACTGCTGGACTATAAATATAAATTATCTGTAAGGATAATACAAAACTCCATCATTATATGCTCTAAGCATGAGCTGGGAGCTCACAGTAACTCAGGTACTAATACCCAGTAGATCCCTGAATACATCACAGCCACTTCGCAAGCAGACAGCAAACTAGGCATCAGGAATGAGACTTTATCTAAATGTGATTTATCTGAACATAAAATGCCATTATAATGCATGGCTGTTTCATCAGACACTACACCAGAACTATGCTAGCATGTGTAACTTATTATAAATAATAATAAATAATGTGCCACATGATGATATTTCCTGTACTGTGCATACATACTGGGCCTATTTATGAAGCAGTGAATGCAACTCCGGGACCCAAGAGTTTCAGGCTCGCCACAGTAGGCCCGAAGCACTAGTTAAATAGCTGCAGTCTTAAAGTCAGTGTTAATTCATCCCGATCCGGATGATTGAAAAGCCTTGCTCTAGCACCTACCAATTGATAAATGGGAGCAATAAGGGATTAAATGCCCTATTGTCCCTGAGTTTAGCTAAACTTAATCCAAACATTACTCACTAAGTAACTGCGACACAGACAAACAGACCTAAGCCCTGCCCCCAATCTGGTGACGTCACTTCCCATTCTCATCACATCTTCCCCTTCTCATGACAATTACCATTACAATTTACCAGAAAATTAAAACACAGACACAGAGATTGGAAGTTTAAAGACCTGTGGGTCGTATTTATTATCCAGCACAGAACATCTGGCATAAACTCTATAATTTAAAGAAAAACTTAGGTGTCGGCAATTAATTTCCTAAGTATCTAACCCATGCTAAGCTTGTCAGGGCCAAGGCTGCCAACATTCAGTGGAGCCCAGCTACCCTGCTTTCAGACAGAGGCACACAAAGAGGAGCTTTTCAGCTCGCCATATACCAGGAGTAGAACCTCCAGGCCCACACCTGGGGATGTACCCCTCCTGCAATGGCCGTCACTCAACTCTCTGTCCATGGCCTGAGCCCAGACCAACTGCCCAGCTAGGGTGCAATGTCAACCAAACAACTCCAAATCAGTAGGTACCAGGCCAGCTAGTCGTAAAGCATGCTGAATGTAAAACTACCGTCCTAGCACTTACGCAGCCAGGATGACTAACCCTCCTTAAGCCCCAACAAAATAAAGGCTCCCTCAGAAGCCTTAACTAAATGTCGCCCCTTTACCAATAACAAAATGAAAAGGGGGAGGGTGGTAAGCTTCTTGAATCCAGAAGAAAAGAGGTAGCTGAACTTTTTACTTCTTCCTATAAAGTAAGAAGAAATAAAACTATTTTGCCCCACTTAGCAACAAAGTTGCAACACACACCCACGTTAACCCTTAGGGCCGATTTATGAAGCAGTCGGAATCAGGAGTTAAAAAGCAGCGGTCATAAAACCGCTGCTCCTTAACTCGTCCGCCACCTCTGAGGAGGCGGACAGCAATCATCCCGATCGGGATGATTGAAACCTCCTGCTAGCGGCCGATTGGCCGCGAATGTGCAGGGGGGCGTTATTGCACAATCATTTCACACTTAATGCTTGTGCATTGATAAATGCAGACAGCGTATGCTGTCGGATTTATATAGGCACTCACAAGATAAATATGAAGACAAGTAGTCAGTGTAGACTCCCACCATGCACTGCTTGGATAAATGTCACTTTTTACTTCCAGAATGATCTCTTCACTGCACTTACAAAATAAATATAGATAAATATAGACAAATGTATATGTCTATTGTGGGCTATAACTCCCACCATGCACTACTACTTGAGTAAATGTCACTTCCAGTTAGTATATGCAGTTCTGGAGCACTTCCTCAGTTCAAGTGGCCCCCATTGGCGAAGAACACATGGCCAGTTTAGTTTAATTTCCCTTTATTGTTTCTTTAAGATTCCTTTGATTTTATTTCCCTGCAATCCAACTAACAAGGGAACATAAGCTATCATTTAAAATGCTCGTATTCAAGGCAACAAAGAAAACAAACAAGTATTGAATTTTCCTTTAAGGTGTATCCCAAAATTAGAATCATTTGAAAAATAAGTAATCATTTTGTGTGTTTGTGTTTATACATACATGCACACACATAATGACTGAATTCATTACATTTGTTACAAAAATTATTTCGCCAAACTAAAAGTGGTATAGATGCTTTAATCTGTGACTGAAAGGTTGAAGTGACATTTTATTTTAGTAAAAATACAAACTGAGATGTATTAGAAATAGGCAAACCCAAACTAGAAATGACAGCTCATCTTCCATCTAATTCAGAGCCATCTGGTAATTTTAATCAAACATACTTAATTCTCAGAGTTACTATTTATACAGGGGCTGTTACACCTATAGTAATCCTGTTGCAAACTCTAAGTAGAAATATGGCAGCACATTACAAATCACATTGAATATTACATTTTAATGGGGCACAAAGAGGTCAATTAAAACAGATAATTAAAAGAAAGAAAGTGTGATTTGTAATATTCTAAAACAGGAGCCAACATGCATGCTGTTAAAACCTAGCATCCATCAATACTTATGATTTTTTTTTTGGAAGGCACAGTCAGTGTGGGGATGGCTTTATAAATAATTATTTGTGGGTTAACATGAAAACAAAGAAAAAAAATCACTCCTGCATTTGTAATGCACACTGCGACCAACAAAATGGCTGACACGCAGAGCAATTTGATCATTGCTACACTACAACATGCATTGCACAACCTCACACTACCAAACAAAAATATGTGAAACATACACACACACAAAATGCACAAATACACATACACTCATTAAAATGCAAATCAATTGCGTTTTTCTGGATTTTTTGCTGTTATTCTGTCTCTCACTGTTCAAATAAACCTACCAATAAAATTATAGACTGATCATTTCTTTGTCAGTGGGCAAACGTACAAAATCAGCAGGGGATAAAAAAAAAATTTCCTCACTGTATGTTGTTTGGTGCACATTTTTTTCTTTATGCTAGGGGGCCGATTTATCATCGGCCTAACTATATTATAGTCATTTCTACTTCAGGTTTTGAGCAGTGCAGTAGTGAGTGCCTGTCTGAGTTTGCTGTGCTGTATTTTTGCAGTAAAATTCTGCACAATCCATTTTTACACATACTGCAAATATTTTTTTACTCTGCGGACCAGAGAATTATATAATTTTGTAGTGTTAAAGAGTTGTATCTTAAGTATACAGCAGTGGGCATAGCTGTGTGAAATGGAAATGGAAGTGCGGAACATTTTTTATTCAATACAGCCATTGGCCTCTAGTTATTAAGGTCTGGCGGACCTGATCCGACACTGCGGATAAGGTCCTCCAGACCTCGCTGAATACGGCGAGCAATACGCTCGCCGTATTCAGTATTGCACCAGCAGCTCACAAGAGCTGCTGGTGCAACACCGCCCCCTGCAGACTCGCGGCCAATAGGCCGCCAGCAGGGGGGTGTCAATCAACCCGATCGTACTCAATCGGGTTGATTTACGGCGATGACTGTCCGTCTACTCAGAGCAGGTGGACAGCGGTCTTTGTGACTGCTGCTTCATAACTGCTGTTTCTGGCGAGTCTGAAGACTCGCCAGAAACAGGGGCCATCAAGCTCCTTACGGAGCTTGATAACTAGAGGCCATTGGCTGCACATTCTAGCGACCTATTTATAACTGTCTCTAAGTGGCCAGAGCAGAGAAGGTAACCTAAGTTACAACATGGCAGCTCCCATTGTTTTATAGACACTAAAACTTAAAGGGATAGTATACACTCATTTTCATATAACTGCATGTAATAGACACTACTATAAAGAATAAGATGCACAGATACTGATATAAGAATCCAGTATAAAACTGTTTAAAAACTTACTTAAAAGCTCTCAGTTTAGCTCTGTTGAAAAGGCAGTTGGAAAGCCCATTGCAAGTGGGAAATAAGACCCTCCCCTTCTTTTGCATATGAAAAGACCCTTTACACAAACAGGAGCAAGCTGGAGAAGGTAGCTGACGGTATTCACATAAAACTTTGGGGATTGGTTAGGAGTCTGAAAAGCAGAGCAATGTTATTTAAAAATCAGCAAAACTATTCATTTAAAAAAAAAAAAAAAAACTTTATGGGCTATATAAATAGATCATCTACAAAACATTTATGCAAATAAAAAATGAGTGTATAATGTCCCTTTAACACATATTTTGACAATATTTAAACAACTTATTAAACTTTAGTCCCTTAACGAACAAGGACGTGCCAGGCACGTCCTACAAAAACCGGTTGTTAACGACCAAGGACATGCCTGGCACGTCCTCTTGGGTTTCAAGTGCTGTAAGCAATCTTGATCGCTTTCAGCTGCCTTCAGGGTGTTGCAGCGATGCCTCAATATTGAGGCATCATGCAATACCCTTTTTAAGCAAAACGATGCAGAGAGGACCACTCTGTGGCCTTCTCTGCATCGGTCAGCGATGGTGCCAATCGGTTGGGTGGCAGGGATATGAGGGAGGCGGGTCAGCGGCCCATCGCTGGATCAGTTCCGGCATCTAGTTCCGGTAGTGCCCGCTAGGATGAGAGCGCTCAGGCTTCGGGAGCATGCATGCTATTAAAGCTGCTGTGTAAGGGAAGGAGGGAGAGGGAGGGGGGAATAATTGTTGGGAAAGGGATCTGGGAGGGGGGAGTGTATTGAGGGGGGGCAGCTACACTACAGAAAAATGGGGTATTTTTATTATAAGTCACATTTTTTAGCAAACTGGGTACTGGCAGACAGCTGCCAGTACCAAATATGGCGGCAAATAGGTAGAGGGGGGAGGGTAAGAGAGCTGTTTGGGGGGGATCAGGGAGGTTGGGGGCTACTAAACTGCCGACAGCGATGGACATTACAAACGCAATTATAGTATAAATGATGAAAATAATGGTATCTTTAGAAAGTCCATTTAATGGAAAGAAAAGCGGTATATAATATGTGTGGGTACAAAAAATGAGTAAGAGGAAAATTACAACTAAACACAAACACCTAAGAAATGTAAAAATAGCCCTGGTCCTTAAAGGGACACTGAACCCAATTTTTTTTCTTTCGTGATTCAGATAGAGCATGCAATTTTAAGCAACTTTCTAATTTACTCCTATTATCCATTTTTCTTTGATCTCTTGATATCTTTATTTGAAAAAGAAGGCATCTAAGCTTTTTATTTGGTTCAGATCTCTGGACAGCACAGTTTTATTGGTGGATGATTTTATCCACCAATCAGGAAGGACAACCCAGGTTGTTCACCAAAAATGGGCCGGCATCTAAACTTACATTCTTGCATTTCAACTAAAGATACCAAGAGAATGAAGAAAATTTGCTAATAGGAGTCAATTAGAAAGTTGCTTGAAATTTTATGCTTTATCTGAATCGCAATAGAAAAAATATTAAGGTTCTGTGTCCCTTTAACGGTAAGAAAATTGAAAAATGGTCTAGTCACTAAGGGGTTAAAAATACATCTACATGTTATTCTCAGACTAATCTTTTCTTTGAATGCATCATTGTATCTAGCATTTATTTAGTGTTTAATGTCCCTTTCAACACTAAGGGATAGATTAAAAGTGCACATTAACAGTTACGTGTCGGGTTTTTCCTCTCTGAAAAGTAAACGTAAACTAGAATGATTACAGCGTCCTCAGAGCAGCTGCACTGTCCCCAGAGCCCCAAGCAGTTAACCTCAGACAGGTCTGACCACCCAGGGCAGCGCATGTTGCAGGGTCATAGGATGTGTACCCAGTCCAGTCTGAGAGTGCAGTCCCCTTCTGTGTTTTTTATATGTCTAGGGTGATTACATAAGCCTGTGCAGCCTTGACTTGTTCCCAGTTTGTTTGATTGAGAGCATGCATTATTTGGCTGTATTAGGGTGGGACCCAGGTTTTGAGAGAGACCTTGATGTGGTACCTGGGCTTGTTCCATTTGGCCAGATGCGGTAGCTAACTCTTCAATTTTTGCTTTTAATCTTAGCTGAGAGCTTGCAAGCGAGTGCTGGACTTCGTCTGTATGCTGTATTAATTTGTTTTGTAATTTTTCCTATGGGCCCTGCACCCAGACCTGTCTGGGGTTAACTGCCTGGGACTCTGGGGACAGTGCAGCTGCCTGAGAGTGCAAATAAAATATTAATAACATTATATCAAAGTATTAAACATAAAAAATAAAAAAATAGAATTAAAAAATAACTAAAACCTTTCATGGGGATCAAACTCACAACCTCCAGTTCATATTATGCATTAAAACTATTACTCCTTTGAGCCCCCTAGGTTATACTTTATTTAGACATTCTATGGGACTGATATATCATGGCCCGAATGGGGCCAAATACCCCTGATTATGTACGAGCCTTCAGGCTCGCCGGAAACAGGAGTTAAGAAGCAGCGGTCTTAAGACCGCTGCTCTTTAACTTGTCCGCTGCCTCTGAGGCTGCGAACATCAATCCGCCCGATCACATACGATCGGATTGATTGACACCCCCTGCTAGCAGCCGATTGGCCGCAAATATGCAGGGGGTGGCATTGCACAAGCAGTTTACCAGAACTGCTTGTGCAATGATAAATGCCGATAGCGTATGCTGTCGGCATTTATGGATCTCTGGCAAACATGATCGCTATGGCGGATCATGTCCGCCAGACAAATGATAAATTGGCCCCTATCATTTAAAATGGAAACTTGTTAAAGGGACACTGTACCCAAAAATTTTCTTTCGTGATTCAGATTGAGCATGAAATTTTAAGCAACTTTCTAATTTACTCCTATTATCAAATTTTCTTCATTCTCTTGGTATCTTTATTTGAAATGCAAGAATGTAAGTTTAGATGCCGGCCCATTTTTGGTGAACAACCTGGGTTGTCCTTGCTGATTGGTGGATAAATTCATCCACCAATAAAAAATTGCTGTCCAGAGTACTGAAACCAAAAAAAAGCTTAGATGCCTTATTTTTCAAATAATGATAGCAAGAGAACGAAGAAAATTTGATAATAGGAGTAAATTAGAAAGTTGCTTAAAATTGCATGCTCAATCTGAATCACGAAAGAAAATTTTTGGGTACAGTGTCCCTTTAACTTTCAGACCGATTTTCTCTATTTTCTCTTCCACCTATACACATCTTTATATTTGAATTGGTGTTTGGCAATAATGTGTATGTGTATAATGAGATGTACTAAAGAAACTTAGACTACACAATGTTTCCATTTCATTGTTAAAAATTATTTTAGAGTGTTATATTTCACAAAGATATAACATAGTTATATTGTTTAAAATTATTTCAACATTTAAATCCTATAATGGGAATTGAACTTTCAACCCTAAGGCTGCAAAAATTATATATCCATGTTCCTAGACCACCCCTCTTTCTTAAAGAATTAAAATGTTATGAAAAAAAAAATGGGAATTGTAACACTTTCAATTATAAAAATAGATTATAATGAGAGGGTAATTATTTATATATTGAAGGTAAAGAGGGAGAGAAATTCATAATACAAAAATGGGAAAACGAAAGTGCAAATGTCGCTATAGAAAGTGGTAAAGTGTAAAATCTTTGTTGAGTCCATTTGGTATAAAGGAATTCATATCAAATATCCATTTCATCTCCATCTTTCCTAAAGCAGCATTTATATCTCCATCTCTCTAGTGAGGTATTATTTTCTGTATATCTACATAAAGAATAATATGTTTAGGATCACATTGATACATGTTCTCTAAATCTGAGAGATTTATAGATGCCCTTCCTATGTAAACCAGTTTGCATGAACACTTAAAGGGACACTGAACTCAAATTTTTTCTTTTATGATTCAGAAAGAGCATGCAATTTTAAGCAACTTTATAATTTACTCCTATTATCAATTTTTATTCATTCTCTTGCTATCTTTATTTGAAAAAGAAGGCATCTAAGCTTTTTTATTAATTCAGAACTCTGGACAGCACTTTTTTATTGGTGGATGAATTTATCCACCAATCAGCAAGAACAACCCAGGTTGTTCACCAAAAATGGTCCGGCATCTAAACTTACATTCTTGCATTTCAAATAAAGATACCAAGAGAATGAAGAAAATTTGATAATAGGAGTAAATTAGAAAGTTGCTTAAAATTGAATGCTCTGTCTGAATCACAAAAGAAAAAAATTTGGATTCAGTGTCCCTTTAAGTAAGTAAATCACGTAATCTGAGTTACAGGTTATCATTTGTCTTATTTCATAAATTTTGTTTTTATTGGTCATTTTAAAGGATCTCACATTCTTATCCAGTTTAGTAAATTCCTTACAGCGCATACATTTACCGCATTTGTAAAAACCTTTTAGATTGTAATCAAACAAGTGTCTCCATTTTTTCTTTCTCCAGATAACTTCTAGTTATGCTATCTTTAATATTGGGTACTCTTTTAAATGCAATTCTAGGTTTATCCTGTTTTGTGCTTCTTAGGCCATAATCTATTTAAGTACATCCCAGCATTTGTGAATACTTTTAATCTCTTAACTCTGTGCACAAAAATCAAGGATTAATGCATCATTATCACTATATGTCCCTAGAAATCTATTGGTTTTGTCTGTATATTCCATGAATTTACCCCTTTCTTCTTCTCCTACTTCTTCTATGTTGGTATTAATTTGTGCTTCAGGATATTTATTTTCAATAAATCTACTTTTAAAGGTATCTGCCTGTTCATAAAACATCTTCTGGTCACTGCTATTTCGTTTTAGTCTGTGGATTCGGCCATTGAATGTACTTGTTAACATCTACTGGTTTAAAACTATTTTTAGTTTTTTAAAAGACCATTCTCTATATAAACAACTAAGGCCCCTATTTAACAAAGGTCTTGCGGACCTGATCCGACAGGGCGGATCAGGTCCGCAGGACCTCGCTGAATGCGGAGAGCAATACGCTCTCCGCATTTAACATTGCACCAGCAGCTCACAAGAGCTGCTGGTGCAACGCCACCCCCTGCAGACTCGCGGCCAATGGGCCGCCAGCAGGGAGCTGTCAATCAACCCGATCGTACTCGATCGGGTTGATTTCCGGCGATGTCTGTCCGCCTGCTCAGAGCAGGCGGACAGGTTATGGAGCAGCGGTCTTTGTGACCTCTGCTTCATAACTGCTGTTTCTGGCGAGTCTTCAGACTCGCCAGAAACACGGGCCGTCAAGCTCCTTTCGGAGCTTGATAGATAGGCCCCTAAATCTAAAAATGTGATAGATACCTGGCTAAATTCCCAATTTAAATTGATTTGCCATTCGTTATTATTTAAAGATTCCATAAAAGAACAAAGTTCATCCTTAGAACCCTTCCAGACAATGAAAGATTGTCAATATATCTATCTATATACCGGGTTTGCATCCCAGAATGCGTCTTCATATACAAAGGCCTGTTCCCAAGCCGACATGTATAAATTGGCATAGCTGGAGGTGAACCTGGTGCCCATTGCCTTGCCATCAATTTGAAGATTAAGGGAATCCTCAAACCAAAAAAAGTTTATTTCCAGAATGATTTCTATTCCCTCTAGGATAAATTCTAATTGTAGAAGATCTGGATTTTTATCTCTTTCTAAAATACTCCTTACTGCTGAAATACCTTTAACTTTGTTGATGTTAGTATATAAAGACATCACATCAGCTGATACTAACCACCATCCATCCTTCTTCCCATGTTATCTCTTTCAAGATTTGAGATGTTTAATTTATCCTTCAAAAAGGCTTTAGTAGTGACTACATATGGCTGTAAGAACTGATCTATGTATGCTGAAAGATTACTGGTTAAAGATCCTACACCAGAGACAATGGGTCTTCCTGGGGGGGGGGGGTTAATTGGATCTTTATGTATTTTCGGTAGTACGTAAAATGTTGCAATTTTAGGATGTGTTATATTTATAAAATCATATTCAGCTAGATTCTGAGTTATGCGCGCTATAGGGAAATTAATGAACGCAACAAAAGTTGCATTATTTAACCCCCTATAGCGCAGCCATTACAAGTTTTAAACAGCCGGCTTGTTCATGCGATATGGTTGCGTTGAGCTCCATACCGCACAAAATACAAGCGCTGTTTTGACGTGCTCGTGCAAACTTTCCCCATAGACATCAATGGGGAGAGCAGGTCAGAAAAAAGCCTAACACCTGCGATCGCGGAATGAAAAGCTCCGTAACGCAGCCCCATTGATGTCTATGGGGAAAATAACAGTTACGTTTAAACCTAACACCCTAACATAAACCCTGAGTATAAACACCCCTAATCTGCCACCCTGACATCACCGCCACCTACCGACAGTTATTAACCCCTAATCTGCTGCTCCCGATATTGCCGCCACCTAAATAAAGTTATTAACCCCTAATCTGCCGCTCCCGATATCGCCGCCACTATATTAAAGTTATTAACCTCTATTCTTCCGCTCCCCAACATCCCCGCCACTAAATAAAGGTATTAACCCCTAAACCTCTGGCCTCCCACATCACTACCATTAAATAAACATATTAACCCCTAAACCTAACCCTAACGTAACCCTAACCCTAAACTTAACCCTAACACCCCCTAACTTTAACATAATTAAAATAGAGCTAAATCAAAGTTACAATTATTAACTAAATAATACCTATTTAAAACTAAATACTTACCTGTGAAATAAAACCTAAGCTAGCTACAATATAACTAGATAGTTATATTGTAGCTAGCTTAGGTTTTATTTTTCTTTCACAGGTAAGTTTGTATTTATTTTAACTAGGTGAGACTAGTTAGTAAATAGTTATTAACTATTTACTAACTACCTAGTTAAAATAAATACAAACTTACCTGTGAAATTCCTACTCTAATACCCTTAAAAAAAACACCCCAAAATAAAAAAAAATAATCTATAGTAAACTACCTAGGGCCCTTAAAAGGGCCTTTTGTAGGGCATTTCCCTAAAGTTAACAGCTTTTTTGCTACAAAACAAAACAAACACCCCCTAATAGTATACAAACCCCACCCCCCAAACCCACAAAATAAAAATAAAGTAAAACCTAATCTACCCATTGCCCTGAAATGTATGGGCATTGCCATTAAAAGGGCATTTAGTTTTTTTGCTGCCCAAGCCCTAATCTAAAAATAAAAAACCACCCCAAAACGAAAAAAAAATACATTACACAAAATAACAAACAAATTATCAAAAATAATAAAAAAAACACCCCAAAATAAAAAAACTAATCTAGAATAAACTACCAATAGCCCTTCAAGAGCCTTTTGTATGGCTTTGCCCTAAGTTAAACAGCTCTTTTACCTGAAACATTTTTTACAAAGACCCACTAACATTACAAACCCCCCCAAACCCACAAAATAAAAAACCTAATCTACCCATTGTCCTGAAAAGGGCATTTGCATGGACATTGCCCTTAAAAGGGCATTTAGCTCTTTTGTTGCCCAAACCCTAATCTAAAAAAAACAACAACAAAAAAAACCCTGGCGATCCACTTACAGTTTTTGAAGTCCCGCTTCAACGATCTTCATCCAGGTGGCGAGAAGTCTTCATCCAGGCGGCCTCTTCTATCTTCATTAAGGTTGCGAAGTCCTCATCGAGGCGGCGAGAAGTCTTCAGCCAGGCGGCCTCTTCTATCTTCATCCATGCGGCATCTTCTATCTTGATCCCGGCGGCGCGGAGCGGGTCCACTCTGAAGATATCTGGCGAGGAGCATCCTCTTCATACGATCGCTGCCATACACTGAATCTTCAATGCATTTCAAAATGGCATCCCTTGCATTCCTATTGGCTGAAAAATTTGAATCAGCCAATAGGAATTAGGCTGCTAAAATCCTATTGGCTGTTCAAATCAGCCAATAGGATTAAGCAGCTCTCATTCTATTGGATGCCCTTTTCAGGGCAATGGGTATATAAGGTTTTTTTAGAATTATGTTTTTTATTATGGGGGGTTGGTTGGGTGGTGGGTTTTACTGTTGGGGGGTCTTTGTATTTTTTTTACAGTTAAAAGAGCTGTTTAACTTAGGGCAATGCCCTACCCAAGGCCCTTTTAAGGGCTATTGGTAGTTTATTGTAGGCTAGGTTTTTTTTATTTTAAGTGGGCTTTTTTATTTTTATAGGGCTATTAGATTAGGTGTAATTCTTTTTTATTTTGGATAATTTAGTTTGTT
The DNA here is from genome assembly GCF_027579735.1 of Bombina bombina. Classification (NCBI taxonomy): domain Eukaryota; kingdom Metazoa; phylum Chordata; class Amphibia; order Anura; family Bombinatoridae; genus Bombina; species Bombina bombina. The sequence continues at coordinate 581,806,426 of NC_069503.1, read as the reverse complement.
ATTTTTCGGAATCTTATACAGATACACAGACGGCAAACTCAATTGCCAGAATGGTATGAATAAGAAGCGCCAATGGTTAAAAACAGTACTAACAAAATGATTGATAAATAGAGAAGATATCCCTATTAGACGTACAATAATAATACATATACTGGTAAACTATATCTGATAGTACTGAAATAAAAAATATCTGATAGTACTGACATAAAAATATAAAAATTGAAAATTAAAGATTAACACATATAACAAAGTATTTAAATAACAAAAGAAATACTATAAAATCATATATAACAGATAACCATAGTAGTGACAATGTAATAATAACATATATGGTAATAAAGTATTAAAGTCCTAGTGAAGAACTTATCCAAAACTAATAAATAGTCCAAGAACAATCCTCAGGCAACGCCTCTGGTGTGTCACGCCACAACACAAGATTGATACATCTAGAACAAAAAAGACAGAGGGCGCCACATGGTGCAAATCATACTAACGATGGATAGAATCAGGTGGTAAGCAGATATCTACTCACGTGATGGGATGTACCAATGTGCAGTATAGGCAGGCCGGATCCAAAGAGTCGCCCGCCAGACTCCTAGGCAGCTAGAACTGATCAGATCCTCGTCCCACCAGAGGGAGTCCAGGGATGCAGTGTAGTTCCCACAGGTTATGTCAAACCACAGATACTCTCCTGGACACGTAAAACGAACGCAACAAAAGTTGCGTTATTTCACTTGCCATTACGAGTTTTGTAAAAGCCGCATTGTGCGTGTGATATGGTTGCGATGAGCTCCATACCACACAAAATACAAGCACTGCTTTGACGTGCTTGTGCACGCTTTCCCCATAGACATCAATGGGGAAAAAGTGTTAGAAAGAAAAAAAAACTAACACCTGCGATCGCGAAATGAAAAAGCTCTGTAGCGCAACCCCATTGATGTCTACGGGGGAAAAAAGTTACGTTTAAATCTAGCACCCTAACATAAACCCCACGTCTAAACAACCCTAATCTGCCACTCCCCAACATCACCACCACTAAACCTCTGGCCTCCCACATCACTGCTACGAAATAAACCTATTAACCCCTAACCCGCCAGCCCCCCACATTACAAAAAACTAAATTAAACTATTAACCCCTAAACCTAACAACCCCCTAACTTTAAATTAAAATTACAAGATCCCTATCTTAAAATAAATAAAAATTAAGTTTAAACTATAAATTAAACTAACATTATTATTATACTAAAATTAAAATAACTATCTTATTAAATAAATTAACCTACTCATTAAAAAAACTAACACTACTAAAAAAATTAAATCTACAGTTACAAAAAATTACAAATACCAAATTACAAAAAATAAAAAAATACTAAAGTATAAAAAAATAAAAAAATACTAAATTACGAAAAATAACAAACAAAATTATCTAAAATAAAAACAATTACATCTAATCTAATAGTCCTATAAAAATAAAAAGCCCCCCCCAAAATAAAAAAACCCAAGCCTACAATAAACTACCAATAGCCCTTAAAAGCCCTTGTAGGGCATTGCCCTAAAGAAATCAGCTCTTTTCCCTGTAAAAAAAAACACAATGAACCCCCAACAGTAAAACCCACCACCCAACCAACCCCCCAAAATAAAAAACTTAACTCTAAAAGATGACTAAGCTACCTATTGACCTGAAAAGGGCATTTGTATGGGAATTGCCCTTAAAAGGGCATTCAGCTCTTTTTTTATTGCCCTTAAAAGGGCATTTAGCTCTTTTAAGAATGCACAAAACCCTAATCTTAAAAAAAACTCACCCAAAAAAAGTTTTAAAAAAAACTAACACTAACCCACGACGATCCACTTACAGTTTTTGAAGTCCAGACATCCATCCTCATCCAGGCGGCGAGGTCTTCCTCCATCCAGGCGGTATCTTCTATAGAGCTACTGAAATTCTATTGGCTGATTTGAATAGCCAAAATAATTTCAGTAGCTCTCATCCTATTGGCTGATTTGAACAGCCAATAGGAATTCAGTAGCTTTCATCCTATTGGCTGATTAGAATTTCCAAAATCAAATCAGCCAATAGGAATGCAAGGGACACCATTTTGAAAAGGCTCCCTTGCCTTGAAGATTCAGTATAGAGCGGCGACCATATGAAGAGGATGCTCCGCGCCAGATGTCTTCAGGATGGAGCCACTACGCGCCGCCGGAATGAAGATAGAAGATGCTGCCTGGATGAAGATAGAAGACGCCGCCTGGATGGATGAAGATCTCACCGCCTGGATGAAGACTTTGCCGCCTGGATGAGGATGGATGTCCAGACTTCAAAAACTGTAAGTGGATCGTCGGGGGTTAGCGTTTGGTTGTTTTTCGGTGTGTTTTTTTTTAGATTAGGGTTTCGAGCATTCTTAAAAGAGCTAAATGCCCTTTTAAGGGCAATGAAAAAGAGCTGAATGCCCTTTTAAGGGCAATGCCCATACAAAAGCCCTTTTCAGGGCAATGGGTAGCTTAGGTTTCTTTTAGAGTTAGGATTTTTATTTTGTGGTGTTAGTTGGGTGGTGGGTTTTACTGTTGGGGGGTCTCTGTATTTTTTTACAGTAAAAAGATCTGATTTCTTTAGGGCAATGCCCTACAAAAGGCCCTTTTAAGGGCTATTGGTAGTTTATTGTAGGCTTGGGTTTTTTTTATTTTGAGGGAGGGGGGGTTTATTTTGATAGGGGTATTAGATTAGGTGTAATTGGTTTTTTTTTTGGATAATTTCATTTTTTATTTTCGTAATTTAGTGTTTTTGATTTTTCTATGTAATTTAGTATTTTTTGTAATTGTAGATTTAATTTTTTTAGTAGGGTTAAGTTTTTTTTCAATGTGCAATTTAATTATTTTAATTTGTAGTTATTTTAATTTTAGTATAATAATAATGTTAGTTTAATTTATAGTTTAAAATTTATTTATTTTTTTAATTTTCCAGGTAAGTTTTTATTTATTTTAAGATAGGGATCTTGTAATTTTAATTTAAAGTTATGGGGTTGTTAGGTTTAGGGGTTAATAGTTTAATTTAGTTTTTGGCAAAGTGGGGGGCTGGCGTTTTAGGGGTTAATAGGTTTATTAAGTGGTAGTGATGTGGGAGGCCAGAGGTTTCGGGGTTAATAACTTTATTTAGTGGCGGTGATGTCGGGGAGCGGCGGAATATGGGTTAATATCTTTATTATAGTGTGGGTGATGTTCGGTGCAGGGGAATAGGGGTTAATAACTTTAGTATAGTGGCGACGATGTCAGGAGCAGCAGAAGAGTTAATAGATTTGATTAGTGGCGGAGATGTCAGATTAGGGGTTAATAATTTTAAAATGGTGACTGTGATGCAGGAGGGCCTTGGTTTAGGGGTTAATAGGTAGTTTATAGGTGTTAGTGTACTTTGTAACAGTTTAGTTATGAGTTTTGTGTAACAGTTTTGTTGCGTAAAACTCATAACTACTGCTCACAAATGGCGGTATGGATCGTTTTGGTATAGGCTGGAACGCAAGCTTTTTAGCCTCACCGCAAAACTTGTAATGGCAGGGCTATGGAAATCCCATGCAAAAATGTAATTTTTTCGAGTGCAGGACTGACGTTGCATTACAGGCTAAAAGGCTTGCGGTACAGTTATGCTGACAAGACTCGTAATGGCTGCGTTGCTGTTTTGTCGCTGAAATGGTCATTTTCTCAGCATTAAAACACGAACGCAAAACTCGTAATCTAGGTGATTGAAAATACCTCTCATCTCATTTTCCTGACTTTCATAGTTTTTCTTTTTTTTTATATCTGTATTCTGCTTTAGTTGTTTCTTTCATTTGCCTCTCTCTAAAAAAAGATCTACATCTTTCTCTTCACTACTCAATATCACATAATTAGTATTGGTGGAAATTTTAAATTCATCTTCATTTTAGGATACTTTATGTATTTGATGTTACCGAAATTATTTTCTGCTTTTCTCTTTCTGTTTGTGACGTTAATCCAATCTATCTCTCTATTTCTCCTTATTGTAGTATTATTAACATTTTTGGAGTAGTTTTTTGTTTCCAATATAGTAATGATTCCAACTGCCATTAGTATAATTAGAATGATTCCCATTTTTATATGATTTTTTTATTTCCAGAGGTATCATAAGGTTTACTTCTTTCATTACCTCCATTATTAGTTTTATTATTTTTATAGTTATTACCATGATTGTAATTTTTTCTTCATCTTAAACTTACTTCTTTCTTTAAAAAAATCCTTTCTCTCCTCTAATTATACTCATCTAAATCTCTATTGCACTTTTTCTTTTCAATCTCTTTAATTTCCTCTTTAATTGCATCTATCCTTTTATTGATCATTTTACTTTTTTCTTTAAATTCAGAAGAGTCAGTGTGAGGGGTCACCTGTTCCTTAATTGATGTTATCTCTTCATTGAGAGAGCTAAGATTTTTCTTTCTTTCCTGAATAATTAAATGCCTAAGTTTCACAGTGCAATCTTCTAAAATAGAATTTCATCTACTATTAATTTTCAAATTTTCTGAACCCTCTTGGTGTAATATTTATATATATTGGTGTAATATATTATCTTTAAGATATGTTTCAAGTGATATAACTTCCAATTCAAATTTTACTTCTTTAATCATTCATTTTTCTTGTGTTTTCATTAAGCAATCTAAATCATTAGTGATTGGTGTGTCATATTCAAAAAATGATTCCACATTAGTGGAGCTCCTTCTCCTTATATCAAATATAGACATAATGGGCTAGATTACAAGTGAGACGCAAAAGGTTTTAAATGCGCTGATATTACAAGTTAAGCGAAATTGCCATTTATGCTTCAATCCTTACCACACATGAAAGAGCAGGCATTGCTAGGTTTAAAAATATAAAACATAACATTTATTGAAGATAGCATAAAAAGGTAAATACCCATACAAGGCAGAAAGACAAGAAAAAAATATCTTATGCGTTTCATTCCCCCTGGTGGCACTTTATCATTTTGTCCTTGTCTGTCTGCCTTGACTGGGTATTTACCTTTTTATGTTGTCATCAATAAATTTGATGTTTTATATTTTCAAACCTAGCAGTGCCTGCTCTTTTCTCCAACATTGGTGTGTCCGGTCCACGGCGTCATCCATTACTTGTGGGATATTCTCCTCCCCCACAGGGAAAGGCAAGGAGAGCACACAGCAAGAGCTGTCCATATAGTCCCTCCCAGGCTCCGCCTCCCCAGTCATTCTCCTTGCCGCTCTGAACAAGTAGCATCTCCTCGGGGATGGTGAGGAGTTTGTGGTGTTTAGTTGTAGTTTTTTATTCTTCTATCAAGAGTTTGTTATTTTAAAATAGTGCTGGTATGTACTATTTACTCTGAAACAGAAAGAGATGAAGAGTTCTGTTTAAAAGAGGATTATGATTTTAGCAGACAGTAACTAAAAACAGTTTGCAGACTTTTCTGCTTAAGGTATGACTAGCCATTTTTCTAACAAGACTGTGTAATGCTGGAAGGCTGTCATTTTCTCTCATGGGGATTGGTAAGCCATTTTCTTAGTCTCAAACAGAATAAAGGGCTTATTATGGGCTATACACTGGTAGACACTCTTAAGGGCTAAATCGATTGCTTTATTTAAGTATTATATGCAGTTTGAAGTTGAATTTCACACTTTTATAACATTGGGGAACGTTTTTTAGCACCAGGCACTTGTTAAGACACCTTCCCAGTCAGGAAGGGCCTTTCTCTGTAGTAGGCAGAGCCTCATTTTCACGCCATTACTGTGCAGTTAATTTTGAGTTCAGTACATGCAGCTGCATGTGTGTGGGTCTGGAATCCACTAAAAACGTTCCTAGAAGGCTTCATTTGATATCATATACCCCCCTGGGATTGGTGAAGTCGCAGCAAAGGCTGTAGCTGGGAATGTAAGGGGGTTAAAATTAAAAACATTTTAAGGGTTAACAGCTTGAAAATTGGGGTGCAATACTTTGAATGCATTAAGACACTGTGGTGAAAATTTGGTAAAGATTGGATAATTCCTTCATAGTTTTTCACATATTCAGTAATAAAGTGTGCCCTGTTTAACATTTAAAGAGACAGTAACGGTTTTGTTTTAAAACGGTTTTTGTGCTTTATTAACCAGTTTAAGCCTGTTTAACATGTCTGTACCTTCAGATAGATCATGTTCTGTATGTATGGTAGCCAATGTGGTTCCCCCTTCAAATATGTGTGATAATTGTGCCATAGCGTCCAAACAAAGTAAGGACAGTACTGTCACAAATTGTAAAGTTGCCCAGGATGATTCCTCAGATGAAGGAAGTAGACATAGTTCTACATCATCTCCTTCTGTGTCTATACCAGTTATGCCCGCGCAGGCGACCCCTAGTACTTCTAGCGCGCCAATGCTTGTTACTATGCAGCAATTGACGGCAGTAATGGATAACTCCATAGCTAATATTTTATCCAAAATGCCAGCATTTCAGAGAAAGCGTGATTGCTCTGTTTTAAACACTGTAGAGCAGGAGGGCGCTGATGATAATTTTTCTGTCATACCCTCACACCAATCTGAAGTGGCAGTGAGGGAGGGTTTGTCAGATGGGGAAATTTCTGATACAGGAAGAATTTCTCAGCAGGCAGAACCTGATGTTGTGACATTTAAATCAAAATTAGAGCATCTCCGCGCATTACTTAAGGAGGTGCTATCTAATCTGGATGATTGTGACAATCTGGTCAACCCAGAAAAATTGTGCAAGATGGACAAGTTCCTTGAGGTCCCGGTGCACCCTGATGCTTTTCCGATACCTAAACGGGTGGCGGACATAGTGAATAAGGAGTGGGAGAAGCCAGGCATACCTTTTGTCCCTCCTCCTATATTTAAGAAATTGTTCCCTAAGGTCGACTCCAGGAAGGACACATGGCAAACAGTCCCTAAGGTAGAGGGGGCAGTTTCTACTCTAGCCAAGCGCACGACCATTCCTATTGAGGACAATTGTGCTTTCAAAGATCCTATGGATAAAAAATTGGAGGGTTTGCTTAAAAAGATTTTTGTACAGCAAGGTTACCTCCTTTAACCTATTTCGTGCATTATTCCTGTCACTACAGCGGCGTGGTTCTGGTTCGAGGAACTGGAAAAGTCGCTCAGTAGGGAGACTCCGTATGAGGAAGTCATGGACAGAATTCACGCACTTAAGTTAGCTAATTCCTTTATTTTAGACACCGCTTTGCAGTTAGCGAGGTTAGCGGCGAAAAATTCAGGGTTTACAATTGGGGCGCATAGAGCGCTCTGGCTAAAGTCTTGGTCGGCGGATGTATCTTCCAAGACAAAATTGCTTAATACCCCTTTCAAAGGTAAGACCCTTTTTGGACCAGAATTGAAAGAGATTATTTTAGACATCACTGAGGGAAAGGGCCATGCCCTCCCACAAGATAAACCTTTCAAGGCTAAGAATAAGTCCAATTTTCGTTCCATTCGCAATTTCAGGAACGGACCGGCTTCCAACTCGGCAGCCTCTAGACAAGAGGGTAACGCTTCCCAGACTAAACCAGCTTGGAAATCAATGCAAGGCTGGAACAAGGGTAAACAGGCCAAGAAGCCTGCTGCTGCTACCAAAACAGCATGAAGGGGTAGCCCCCGATCCGGGACCGGATCTAGTAGGGGGCAGACTCTCTCTCTTTGCTCAGGCTTAGGCAAGAGATGTTCAGGATCCCTGGACACTAGAAATAGTCTCTCAGGGTTTTCTTCTGGAGTTCAAGGAACTACCCTCAAGGGGAAGGTTCCACATGTCTAACTTATCTTCAAACCAAATAAAGAGACAGGCATTCTTACATTGTGTAGAAGACCTGTTAAAGATGGGAGTGATACACCCAGTTCCAACTGTGGAACAAGGTCTGGGGTTTTACTCAAATCTGTTTGTAGTTCCCAAAAAAGAGGGAATTTTCAGACCAATTCTGGATTTAAAAATTCTAAACAAATTTCTCAGAGTTCCATCGTTCAAATGGAAACCATTCGAACAATTTTATCTACAATCCAGGAGGGTCAATTTATGACTACCGTGGATTTAAAGGATGCGTATCTACATATTCCTATCCACAAAGATCATCCAAGGATTTTCACAAAGGTGCTAGGGTCCCTTCTAGAGGTTCTAAGACCAAGGGGTATTGCAGTGGCACCTTATCTGGACGACATTCTAATCCAAACGTCGTCTCTTTCCAAAGCAAAGGCTCATACAGACATTGTTCTAGCCTTTCTCATATCTCACGGGTGGAAGGTGAACGTAGAAAAGAGTTCCCTGTCTCCGTCGACAAGAGTTCCCTTCTTGGGAACGATAATAGATTCTTTAAAAATGAAGATCTTCCTGACAAAAGTCAGAAAGTCAAAGCTTCTAAAGCTTGTCAAGTTCTTCACTCTATTCTGCAGCCTTCCATAGCTCAGTGCATGGTAGTAGTAGGGTTGATGGTTGCAGCAATGGACATAGTTCCTTTTGCTCAAATTCATCTAAGACCATTACAACTGTGCATGCTCAAGCAGTGGAATGGGGACTATACAGACTTGTCTCCAAAGATTCAAGTAGACCAGATGACCAGAGACTCACTCCATTGGTGGTTGTCACAGGATCACCTGTCTCAGGGAATGAGTTTCCGCAGACCAGAGTGGGTCATTGTCACGACCGACGCCAGTCTATTAGGCTGGGACGCGGTCTGGGATTCCCTGAAAGCTCAGGGTCTATGGTCTCGGGAAGAGTCTCTTCTCCCGATAAACATCCTGGAACTGAGAGCGATATTCAATGCTCTCCGGGCTTGGCCTCAACTAGCGAAGGCCGGATTCATAAGATTCCAGTCAGACAACATGACGACTGTAGCTTACATCAACCATCAGGGAGGAACAAAGAGTTCCTTGGCGATGAGAGAGGTATCCAAGATCATCAAATGGGCGGAGGATCACTCCTGCCATCTATCTGCAATTCACATCCCAGGAGTAGACAACTGGGAGGCGGATTATCTGAGTCGTCAGACTTTCCATCCGGGGGAGTGGGAACTCCACCCGGAGGTTTTTGCCCAGTTGACTCAATTATGGGACATTCCAGACATGGATCTGATGGCGTCTCGTCAGAACTTCAAGGTTCCTTGCTACGGGTCCAGATCCAGGGATCCCAAGGCGACTCTAGTGGATGCATTAGTGACGCCTTGGTCGTTCAACCTAGCTTATGCATTTCCACCGTTCCCTCTCCTTCCCAGGCTTGTAGCCAGGATCAAACAGGAGAAGGCCTCAGTGATTCTGATAGCTCCTGCGTGGCCACGCAGGACTTGGTATGCAGACCTGGTGAATATGTCATCGGCTCCACCATGGAAGCTACCTTTGAGACAGGATCTTCTAGTGCAAGGTCCATTCGAACATCCAAATCTAGTTTCTCTCCAGCTGACTGCTTGGAAATTGAACGCTTGATTTTATCCAAGCGCAGGTTTTCAGATTCAGTGATAGATACTCTGGTCCAAGCCAGAAAACCTGTGAGTAGAAGGATTTACCATAAAATATGGAAAGGATATATCTGTTGGTGTGAATCCAAGGGATTCTCATGGATTAATATTCCCAGGATCCTCTCCTTTCTAACAAGAAGGTTTGGATAAGGGATTGTCAGCGAGTTCTCTAAAAGGACAGAGATCTGCTTTATCTGTCTTGTTACACAGACGACTGGCAGCTGTGCCAGATGTACAAGCTTTTGTACAGGCTTTGGTCAGAATCAAACCTGTTTACAGACCTTTGACTCCTCCCTGGAGTCTAAATTTAGTTTTTTCAGTTCTTCAAGGGGTTCCATTTGAACCCTTACATTCCATAGATATCAAGTTACTATCTTGGAAAGTTCTGTTTTTGGTTGCTATTTCTTCTGCTAGAAGAGTTTCTGAACTATCTGCTTTGCAGTGTGATCCACCCTATCTGGTGTTCCATTCAGATAAGGTTGTTTTGCGTACCAAGCCTGGTTTTCTTCCAAAAGTTGTTTCCAACAAGAATATTAACCAGGAAATAGTTGTCCCTTCTTTGTGTCCGAATCCAGTTTCAAAGAAGGAACATTTGTTACACCATTTAGATGTAGTCCGTGCTTTAAAGTTCTATTTAGAAGCAACAAAGGATTTCAGACAAAACTTCTTTTTTGTTTGTCGTTTATTCTGGTAAGAGGAGAGGACAAAAAGCTACTGCTACCTCTCTTTCTTTCTGGCTGAAAAGCATTATCCGATTGGCTTATGAGACTGCCGGACGGCAGCCTCCTGAACGAATCACAGCTCACTCTACTAGGGCTGTGGCTTCCACATGGGCCTTCAAGAACGAGGCTTCTGTTGATCAGATATGTGAGGCAGCAACTTGGTCTTCTCTGCACACTTTTGCCAAATTCTACAAATTTGATACTTTTTGCTTCTTCGGAGGCTATTTTTGGGTGAAAGGTTTTGCAAGCCGTGGTGCCTTCTGTTTAGGTAACCTGATTTGCTCCCTCCCTTCATCCGTGTCCTAAAGCTTTGGTATTGGTTCCCACAAGTAATGGATGATGCCGTGGACCGGACACACCAATGTTGGAGAAAACAGAATTTATGCTTACCTGATAAATTACTTTCTCCAACGGTGTGTCCGGTCCACGGCCCGCCCTGGTTTTTTAATCAGGTTTGAAAAATTTCTCTCTCTATACACTACAGTCACCACGGCACCCTATAGTTTCTCCTTTTTTTCTCCTAACCGTCGGTCGAATGACTGGGGGGGCGGAGCCTGGGAGGGACTATATGGACAGCTCTTGCTGTGTGCTCTCCTTGCCTTTCCCTGTGGGGGAGGAGAATATCCCACAAGTAATGGATGACGCCGTGGACCGGACACACCGTTGGAGAAAGTAATTTATCAGGTAAGCATAAATTCTGTTTTGTGTGTGGACTTATGATTATGGCGGCCTGATCCGCCGTCGCTACGGCACTCCAGGTCACTGTAGGAAGCATTTCTACTTTGTTTTTTATTGCACTTTGGCTGTTGGTTTGCCATGTTTCCGGACACCCCTGTCGTTTGCACTTCAATCCTTACCGCTATCTCAGAGCTGTGGTTAACTGTTTTCCTAAACAAAAAAGTTGCACAAAGCACTTCAAAAATACATTACAAAGTACAGTTACATAAAATGAAAAAGGGTTTTTAAGGAGCTCCCTTTAGTGTGCTTGTTTGCCTACCATACCTCTTAAGTAATGATGTAAGAATAAGTAAGGGGTACTTGCCCTAGGGACACACAACTCTGGTGGAGGAGATGCAAATGTGCTCAGTTTCACTGAAAAAGACTGACCGGCATTATAACAAAGCAGTCTTGATCCTGATCCTTGGAATAAAAATACACAGATGGTGCACAATATATAACCCACTGTTGTGCCTAGTCAGATTTCAGTAGAATATATAACTTGCATGATAGGAATACATAATACAGAACAAAAGACAGTTCATTCGGTGTGCATAACTCTCACAGCTTCACTGCCCTTAATCGGTAGAAGTTAAAAAATACAACCAGCTGTAATACTTCTTCTTCCGACAGTACATATATAAGTAATAAGCGGTACTCACAGGAGTTAATCCTTACTGGGCCAGGCTGGTTTCTTTGTAGGTCCGTTTTTGGAGGGGCGGCATATACGGCGGTCCTGGGCAAACCCTTATTTCTCAAGTATCCAAGGGGTATCAGTGTGCCTGTTCGTCCGTTTGCCTTTACTCCCTGCAGCTTGCTGCTGTCTGCTTCCGTGTTCCCGATCACATGACACGCACACCTGCACTCACTCCTCCACCTCCTATTGGCAGTTGGGTCCCTATGGGTAAATGCTCCAGCACTGAACGGATTCCAAAAATAGAAGAACTGGCAAAATATAATGAAAAAAGAAAATGCAGGAATCCAGTGCTTAAGTTAAAAGCAAAAAACTTTAATAATCCAAAAAGTTTAAAAAGCGCCAAAAGGCAACAATAGGGATAACATGGAAGATAGTTAGACCAAAAACATACAGTCCATACTATACTGGCATTTCAGCCGTAGCCTTACTCATAGCCTGATTAAAATCCTAACACAGCTGTGCTTATAGCAGAGACTGTTTGACAGTGATAGGTTAAAAACAAAGGGGCAGGACTGTATATCCGTGCACAACAGGTGAAACATTTCTATATGTCATTATGTGTAAATCTATTCCTACTACAAAACAAATTACATCATTTCAATCCAGACCATTTAATACACACAATGTGCTGTTCATCAAAATCGTTAGCACTCAATGAATACATAACTGTACTAATTCATTTATTTAATAGTATACAGTACTCATGTGTGTGAACTGTTCTTAGGAAAAATATAAAAACAAATATAAATATATATAAAGGAAATATATATATATAAGAGCGCCTATACTCATGCAATGGTACTATGCTACATACCTGCTAAGACATTCAGCCTTTATTACAAATATGTGTAATAGTCAGGAAGTGATTCAAATTAAGAATTAAATACTAAAGGGGGGGCGCGGTCCGTGCTCTGACGTGCGTGCTTGACGCTTGTGCAGCGCTACACGCTGAGTGCTGGGCTCAGTGAGATGCCAAGGTTCAGGCGTTGTTCACGGAGGAGAATCATCTACCGGGCAACAAGGTGGGAGGAAAAGGTACTAGCCAGGATCCACAGCCGGCGGACCGAACAATCCACGCCAAGTTGCTGTCAAGCAGGTCAGACTTTTCCCTAGGCACTGGAAGGGAAAGTACCGGGACTAATACCCAATTGCGAAGGGGTAGCATAGGACGCAACATCTTGCACCTTACTATATGGTGGTTCACTAACCCCCCTTACTGGAATAGGGCTGTGGAACTCAAGAGGGATACAAGCTGCCTAGCAGTTACACACCGCAGAAGTGACCGTTAGAATAAACAGCGAGCTGGGCTGCTGTTAAAGGCCCAGCCTGCAACATTAGGCACACTGGAGTGCCGCTTTTTTTGTGAGTACATTGCAAATCGTTTTCTCTTACATAAAAGTATCCTTGATTAGACAGATTCACACATGCCTGGCATGTTCTCTTGTTTTATACTCTTTTTTTACATATTTGGAGAACTCCATCGTCTTCCTTGCTCTGAATCAGCGAGCTGGGCTGCTGTTGAAGGTCCAGCCTGCACCTATAGGCACAACTGAGTGCCATTAGAGTATGTGAGTACCCTGTGTTAGATCTGCTGATATTGTCTATGGGGTGTTTGGTTGCTGATACACACATGCGGCAATGTTTTTCTTTTTTTTTTTACTTTTTACTTCAGAACCAGAGGCAGAACTGATAGCATATAAGAAGGCGCTGGAAACTGTGACAGAAACGACCTACACATCATCTGCAATAATGAGCTGCTAAGAAAGACTGAAACTCTCTATTAAGCATGATCCTCTGTAACATATACCTTTAAGAGAACTAGTCTCCTGTTTTCTATAGGAAGTATGTGAACAAGGGGTAATGTATAACAAAGGGCAATCAAAGTATTGGTTTGCACTAAGTAATACTCTTTATAACGTCAATGAGGATTAGGTCCTTCTTGTATACGTGTTGGTATGCTTACTGTTATACTTTCTTAGTCTTACTTTTATATATAAATCTTACCCGGTTCTAATTTAACTAATGCAGGTTATATACACCTTGATAATATTGGGCTCATTACCCTTCTGGGGGGAAAATATAGGAGACAAGAAAGAGGCAAGTTGATACAACTAGCAGAAATTTATAAAAACTGTAATTGAAATAATTCAATATCAATACGCTCCCTTATGGACAAATTTATTCTAACTACCTCTAATACTAAAACTACAACCATGACAGGGAGAATGTAACAGGAAAAAAAAGTGGTCAGACGCAGCACAGACACTATTACAGAGCCCTCTCAGGAAACTGGGACGGAAGTAATAAGTAATTCAGACTTACTGAAACAAATTAGTAATCTATTTATGCACAAATTTGATACATTACAAAATAGTGTTGATGCTATTTCAGCAGAAATCAAACAAATTGCAGCTAGAGTAAGTCTAACTGAACAAAGGATCTCTGATTTAGAGGACAGAGACATTGAAAAAGATAAAGATTTAACAGGAATGCATAAACAACTCAAATTCTTGACTGACAAAATTGAAGATCTTGAAAATAGATCTAGGAGAAATAACTTAAGAATAATTGGAATTTCTGAGGTAGTTCAGGATAAAGATTTACTACATTTTGGATCAGTTCAGTTACCCTCATTACTAAAAATAGCAGATCCTAATCATAGTTTTTCAATAGAACGGGCACATAGGATTGGTAGCCTTAAAGGGAACCACAACACCTGCTTGAAATATTTTAAACCAACTTTTTCTAATTATGCAAAATATACTGACTTTAATTCTGTATGCAGTTTTAATCTTACTGCATTATTTTGTAGGTAAAAGCTTTATCATTTAAACATTGCTCTGCAGCCTTGTACTTGCAAAGTAAGCTGCCATATTGCAACGCACGTTCTTCCACAACAGTGGGTCACGTGATGCACACGGCACCTTCTATTTCTAAAGGAAGCAGATTGAGCCCTGCAGTGTCTTAGAAGAACGCTTCAGGCAGACAGGCACTGTTATGTTTATAAATAGCACACGCAGGGAAGGAAGGGGGAGGAGAAGAATGCACAGGGGGAGGAGAGGAATGCACAGAGGGAAGAAAGTCTCCGGAGTAAGTATGTAGATGAATGCAAATGTCTCCTTACAATTTTATATGCAGAGTGTTTGCTTTCTTTCCTCCCTCTCCTCCCCCTCACAATTACTTCCCTGCTCGTGCTATTTTTAAACATAACAGTGCCTGTCTGCCTGAAGCCGTTCTTCTTAGACACTGCAGATCTTAATCTGCTTCCTCAACTTTAGCAATAGAAGGTGCCGTGTGCATCACGTGACCCACTGTTGTGGAATTAACTTTGCAATATGGCAGCTTACTTTGCAGGTACAAGGCTGAAGAGCAACGTTTAAATGATAAAGCTTTTATCTACAACAGAATGCAGTAAGATGAAAATACTGCATACAGAATAGTTTGTTAGTTTATTTTGCACAATTAAAAAAAGTTAGTTTAAAACATGTCAAGCAGGTGTTGTGGTTCCCTTTAAAAACCGTGAGGAAGTCAGAGACAGATCAAGACCTATCATTATAAAGTTTTTGAATTTTCAGGAAAAAACTCAACTTTTTCAAGCTTACAGAGCCCAAAAGGAGGTGTACTATAATGGTAAGAAATTTTTGATCTTTCAAGATTTCTCATTTGAGACCTCTAATAAGAGGAAAGCATGTGCACCATTATGTTCTCGCCTAATCCAAGAAGGCAGGTCAGTTAAGCTTCTATACCCGGCTAGAATTAGTATAAAAACTAATGAGGGGTTTCAAGTTTTTGATAGTCCACAGGCAGCAGACATTTTTTTAAAAGAAGAACTTAAGTAAGAACTGTAATATGTATTGAATATTTTAGAAAAATGTAAAGTAAAATGTTTAACAGTGTACACAACAATGTTCTCAGTGCTAGGTCTGGATTATAGGGTTAAGGCAGGTGGATTGGTTCTACGGATTTGGTGGAGTATTTCCCCCCCCCTTTTTTTTTTTTTTTTCTTCTGTCCCGCCGCCTTTCCTCTCTCCCATGGATGGAAGGCCGGAGATTGAATATTTCTGTTTACCCCTCAATAAAAGAGTAGAAAATTATAGAGACTCTTAAGATAGGTTCATGGAATGTGGGAGGGTTCACCTCCCCAATCAAGAGGAAGGCAATATTAAAATAATTAAATAAATTAAATATTGATATAGGTTTATTACAGGAAACACACTTAGATGAATTCGAAAGTCAAAAATTAAAATGGGGTTGGGTGGGAGAGGTAATTTTCGCACCAGGAGTACATAGGAAAAAAGGGGTAGCTATACTTTTTAGGAAAAATATACAATATCAAATTCTCAGACGGGTAATAGATCACCAGGGTAGGTATGTTATTCTTGAAATAGAAATAGGGGGAAGGAAAGTCGTAATCTGTAATATATATGGCCCTAATGAAAGGAAAAGGCCTTTCTGGGAGAAAATTCAAGTTAAATTAATGGAATTTGGAAAAAATATTGTAGTAGGAGGAGATCTTAACTTGGCCCCTATAGAGTGTCTGGATAGGAAAAAAATGGGGAAGAATGCCAGATTTCGGTAATGGGGATACTAAAATATTTAAAACTTTTTGTCATAATTTGGAATTGTTGGACATATGGAGGAATGTTAACCCAGACTCCAAAGAGTACACCTGCCTCTCTAAGGTATACAAATCGCTTTCCTGCATCGATATTTTTCTAATCAGTAACAATTTATTCTAATTGGTTCATAAAACAGAAATTCACCCAATTACTATTTCAGATCATGCCCCAATATCATTGTCTTTAGTGATTAAAAGTGGTAAAACACTAAATAATAGATTCTTTTTCCCTACCTATTTATATAACAACGTAAAATTTAGGGAGTTTTTAAATAATCAATGGATTGATTATTATAAGAGGAATAAGGAATCAGTTCAGAACGTTGAATCTATTTGGCAAGCTTTTAAAGCCGTTATTCGAGGAGAAGTACTGGCTTATGTAGTCAGGATTAAGAGGAAAAACAATAAATATTGGTTTCAACTTACAAATCAAATAGTTAACAAATATCAAATCTATTTAATAAATAATAACAAAAAAAATTGGGAGGATTATATAAAAGCAAAAAAAACAATGAGACAATTGGTGTATTCTGAAAGAATCACAGAGTGAGCTTAGAAGTAATAGCCAATTTTTGGCTCATAGTAATAAAATAGGAAAATATTTAGCGCAGGTGGTGAAATCTCAAAGGCCAACTAAAGTAATAGCATCTATTAAAATGAGAGACAAAACGTATAGTCAATCACAGGAAATTTCTCGTGAATTCCTTCATTATTTTCAAAAACTATACGGTGCAAAAGCAATAGACCAAGAAAGGAAAGAGATGTTTTGGGCTAATATTAAACTCCCCCAAATAGCTAAAGAGGATCTAAAAATGCTTAATTCCTCAATTACAGATGAAGAAATTAAAAAAGCAATAAAAAATTTGAAGTTAAATAAAACTCCAGGTCCTGATGATTTACCAGGAGAACTATATAAAATTATTGATGATTCTATTATCCCTATTTTGAAACAATTATACAATTCTTTTTTTATAGAAGGCCAATCTCCATCCAAATATTTTACAGAATCCAGAATTATTCTGATTCCTAAACCAGGGAAAAATTTGAACTTAATGGATTCATATAGGCCCATTTCCCTCCTCAATGTGGACTATAAAATTCACACATATATTTTGGCTAGTAGACTTCAATTAAGTATTAGCTCACTTGTTCATCCAGATCAAACTGGGTTTGTTAAGGGAAGGACTATGGTGAATAATATAAGGAAAATAGAGATAGTAATCAACTACTGTGAGGTAGCGGGAAGGCAGGTATATTTACAGGAGAGGATGCAGCTGTTATTTCCTTAGATACACAAAAAGCTTTTGATACCCTGCTATGGGATCATATGTTTTTCACTCTAAGTAAATTTGGAATTAAGGACAATTTCTTTATTCATCTCCCTTAGCGGCCCTAGTGATTAATTCTACTATAACAGATAAAATTACTTTACAACGTGGGACTAGACAGGGTTGTCCTATTTCACCGCTCCTTTTTGACTTGGCTTTAGAACCACTGGCCCTATATTTTAGGAATCATCTCGAAGGAGTTATCATTGGAAAACACAAAATCCAGCAGGCAATATACGCAGATGATCTCCTCATTTTTACCCAGAATCTCCGAATTAATCTCCTAGTAATCTCTGACATATTAGAAACATTTCAAACATTTACAGGACTGGTAGTAAATAAAAATAAATCTGAAATATTATGGTTAATTAAACATAAAAATTCTCCACCTACAGCGTTTAAAGAAGCTGAAGAGTCTATCACATATCTTGGGGTAAAATTTGCACGGGAACCAAGTAAGTGGTATAAGTTACATTTTCTCCCACTGATACAGTCCTTTAAGGAAGACATAGAAAGATGGATGAACCTTCCATCATCACTCTCAGGCAGAATACATCTAATTAAAATGGTTTCACTACCCAGATTTATTTATGTATTTCAGGCTCTACCACTTCTTCTATATAGAAAAGATATACTTTTAATCAATAAACTTATAACACAATTTATTTGGAAAAGGAAAAAGCCAAGAATAGCTATGAAATGTCTTTTTGGCGAGAAAAAGTATGCAGGACTGGCTTTGCCAGATGTGGAATCTTATAATATTGCAGTAAATATGAAATATGTTTTGGATTGGTTCCTGGAGGAGGGACACTTTTCAATTTATGATTTAGAAGAGGCCTTGGTTGCTCCATTTGCATTAAAGGCCTTAGTACATATGCCCCTGAAACTAATTCCAAAAGATATTAAATCATTAGTAATTATAGAACAACCCCTTAAGGCGTGGAGAAAGTTCTGTGTTAAATTAGGTATTAACCATAAAGTCTCCCCTTTTTTAACTATTATGGGAAACCCGGAATTTTTAGTAGGATATGAATCTAGCAGATTTGGTAAATGGGGTAATTTGGGGGTCAAATATATAGCCCAACTAATTAATATGGAAGATAACAGAGTTAAAACGTTTGATGAATGCAAATTAGAGTATGGGATTCCAAATTACCTTTTTTTCTCATATTTACAACTTCGGCATTATACCGAGCAATGTCTTAGACTTAATGACACAGATTGGAATAATGATTGCCTGAAGCAAATAACAATATTATTCCGACTGAGGAAATACTCTATTGCACCAAATTACAAGTCCTTATTAGTTGGACAAGAAAATAGTAATATTAGATTTTTGGAATTAAAATGGAATGAGCTTTGTACAGACTCAAATGAGTTGGAATGGATGATGAGCTCAGTGACGAGAACTGCTCAAGCTATGCTTGGGCAGTACTTTAGAGAGCAACAAGTCAAAATGCTTTACCAAGTTTATATTACCCCTAAAGTTATCTCATATTGGGTTAAAAAAGGGGACATACCAACTTGTAGTAAGTGTAAATTTAAGTCTGCAGATATGATACACCTATTCTAGTCTTGTCCTATTATACAAAGATTTTGGGGTAAAATCTCCTTTTGGGCCTCTAAAATTCTGAATCAGTTTATTCATCTTAATTCCCAAAATGTGTTTTTTTTTTAATAACCAAGGAAGTTGGTGGGGAAAATACTATATTGCTTAATACACTTATCCTGTTAGGTAGGAAAATAATTTTGAGAAACTGGCAGTCTGTTAAAGAGCCCAAATTTTCCGAAATTAAAAATAATGTTTTACATCATATGTTTTTAGAACAGGTCCAAGTACAAATAGATAAAGAATCAAATATTAACAGCTTCTTTAAAAAATGGGGAAAATATATAAAAATACTAGATATTGAGACTCAAAAACTAGTATCTCCCTTTAAAAACTAAATTTATTTATTAGAAGCTAATTTGAGGGGAGAGTGGTTATATCTTGGGCCGGACGCCTAGGGGAGAGAGGTCTGGGGTGAAAGTCCCGTCCCCCTTTTTTTTTTTCTTTCTTTTCCTTCCCTTTCCCCCTGCTGGATCCACTGAATAATATAGTATACATTTTTTATTTTTTTTATTTTAACAGAGTTTAGCATTAGCACATAATAATGTTTACTTAAAACACTGTTTTATCTATACTCAACTATGGAGATCGACCCTAAAGATGCAATGGTTGATTCATTATTTGTTTATGACAAAATGAGATTAATTTTGTGTTCTGAGGTCTTCAGATCCTGGAATTAGAATTTGGATGAATAATATGTTCCGGTTTGGTCTCCCTTTTCTTTTCTTTGTTTTTTGTAATTTACCCTGCGAGGTGTAACCAAAGCGAATGTGCTTACTATTGTAATGGTGATTGTTTTAATTGTATCATTATATTTCTGTTGGAAGAAATTAATAAATAATATAAATATTAAAAGAATTAAATACTAAAGATCTAAGACTGAATCTACTTGTGGGTCAGATCCCAAGTGTAAATCTAAATACACTTAAACACATATGTAGAACATTTGAATTGTATTATTACACAAAGGCTGTTTCCCATTATGAAAACAGAGACTGTCTAAATTTACCAAGTGGTTTTGAGGTTTAACTAACTCATGCTAATGTCATGAACAACAGAAACTATGGCCTAGATTTGGAGTTTGGCGTTAGCCGTGAAAACCAGCATTAGAGGCTCCTAACGCTGGTTTTAGGCTACCGCCGGTATTTGGAGTCATTCAAAAAAAGGGTCTAACGCTCACTTTTCAGCCGCGACTTTTCCATACCGCAGATCCCCTTACGTAAATTGCGTATCCTATCTTTTCAATGGGATCTTTCTAACTCCTGTATTTAGAGTCGTGTCTGAAGTGAGCGTTAGAAATCTAACGACAAAACTCCAGCCGCAGAAAAAAGTCAGTAGTTAAGAGCTTTCTGGGCTAACTCCGGTTCATAAAGCTCTTAACTTCTGTACTCTAAAGTACACTAACACCCATAAACTACCTATGTACCCCTAAACCGAGGTCCCCCCCACATCGCCGCCACTCGATTAATTTTTTTTAACCCCTAATCTGCCAACCACCACCTACGTTATACTTATGTACCCCTAATCTGCTGCACCTAACACCGCCGACCCCTGTATTATATTTATTAACCCCTAATCTGCCCCCCACAACGTTGCCGCAAACTACTTACAATAATTAACCCCTAATCTGCCGACCGCAAAGCGCCGCTACTTAAGTTATCCTTATGTACCCCTAATCTGCTGCCCCTAACACCGCCGACCCCTATATTATATTTAGTAACCCCTAATCTGCCCCCCACAATGTCGCCGCTACCTACCTACACTTATTAAACCCTAATCCGCCTCACTAACCCTATAATAAATAGTATTAACCCCTAATCTGCCCTCCCTAACATCGCCGACACCTAACTTAAATTATTAACCCCTAATCTGCCGACCGGAGCTCACCGCTATTCTAATAAATGTATTAACCCCTAAAGCTAAGTCTAACCCTAACACTAACACCCCCTAAGTTAAATATAATTTTAATCTAACGAAATTAATTAACTCTTATTAAATAAATTATTCCTATTTAAAGCTAAATACTTACCTGTAAAATAAATCCTAATATAGCTACAATATAAATTATAATTACATTGTAGCTATTTTAGGATTAATATTTATTTTACAGGCAACTTTGTAATTATTTTAACCAGGTACAATAGCTATTAAATAGTTA
This sequence comes from Bombina bombina, assembly GCF_027579735.1. Lineage (NCBI taxonomy): Eukaryota > Metazoa > Chordata > Amphibia > Anura > Bombinatoridae > Bombina > Bombina bombina. The sequence goes on along the minus strand of NC_069503.1, from coordinate 581,785,132 downwards.
AGAACTATTTAATAGTTACCTAGTTAAAATAATTACAAAATTACCTGTAAAATAAATCCTAACCTAAGTTACAATTAAACCTAACACTAGACTATCATTAAATTAATTAAATAAAATATCTACAATTACCTACAATTAAACCTAACACTACACTATCAATACATTAATTAAATAAAATACCTACAAATAACTACAATGAAATAAACTAACTAAAGTACAAAAAATAAAAAAGAACTAAGTTACAAAAAATAAAAAAATATTTACAAACATAAGAAATATCTTACAACAATTTTAAACTAATTACACCTACTCTAAGCCCCCTAATAAAATAACAAAGCCCCCCAAAATAAAAAAATGCCCTACCCTATTATAAATTACTAAAGTTCAAAGCTCTTTTACCTTACCAGCCCTGAACAGGGCCCTTTGCGGGGCATGCCCCAAGAAGTTCAGCTCTTTTGCCTGTAAAAAAAAACATACAATACCCCCCCCAACATTACAACCCACCACCCACATACCCCTAATCTAACCCAAACCCCCCTTAAATAAACCTAACACTAAGCCCCTGAAGATCTTCCTACCTTGTCTTCACCCTGCCAGGTTCACCAATGGGTCCAGAAGAGCTCCTCCGATGTCCTGATCCAAGCCCAAGCGGGGGGCTGAAGATGTCCATGATCCGGTCGAAGTCTTCATCCAAGCGGGGCAGAAGAGGTCTTCCATCCGATTGAAGTCTTCATCCAGGCGGCATCTTCTATCGTCATCCATCCGGAGCGAAGCGGCAGCATCCTGAAGACCTCCGACGCGGAACATCCATCCTGCCCGACGACTGAACGACGAATGACGGTTCCTTTAAATGACGTCATCCAAGATGGCATCCCTCTAATTCCGATTGGCTGATAGGATTCTATCAGCCAATCGGAATTAAGGTAGGAATATTCTGATTGGCTGATGGAATCAGCCAATCAGAATCAAGTTTAATCCGATTGGCTGATCTATCAGCCAATCAGATTGAGCTCGCATTCTATTGGCTGTTCCGATCAGCCAATAGAATGCAAGCTCAATCTGATTGGCTGATTGGATCAGCCAATCGGATTGAACTTGATAGTCTAGTGTTAGGTTTAATTGTAACTTAGGTTAGGATTTATTTTACAGGTAATTTTGTAATTATTTTAACTAGGTAACTATTAAATAGTTCTTAACTATTTAATAGCTATTGTACCTGGTTAAAATAATTACAAAGTTGCCTGTAAAATAAATATTAATCCTAAAATAGCTACAATGTAATTATAATTTATATTGTAGCTATATTAGGATTTATTTTACAGGTAAGTATTTAGCTTTAAATAGGAATAATTTATTTAATAAGAGTTAATTAATTTCGTTAGATTAAAATTATATTTAACTTAGGGGGTGTTAGTGTTAGGGTTAGACTTAGCTTTAGGGGTTAATACATTTATTAGAATAGCGGTGAGCTCCGGTCGGCAGATTAGGGGTTAATAATTGAAGTTAGGTGTCGGCGATGTTAGGGAGGGCAGATTAGGGGTTAATACTATTTATTATAGGGTTAGTGAGGAGGATTAGGGGTTAATAACTTTATTATAGTAGCGGTGCGGTCCGCTCGGCAGATTAGGGGTTAATAAGTGTAGGTAGGTAGCGGCGACGTTGTGGGGGGCAGATTAGGGGTTAATAAATATAATATAGGGGTCGGCGGTGTTAGGGGCAGCAGATTAGGGGTACATAGGGATAATGTAAGTAGCGGCGGTTTACAGAGCGGCAGATTAGGGGTTAAAAATAATATGCAGGTGTCAGCGATAGCGGGGGCGGCAGATTAGGGGTTAATAAGTGTAAGGTTAGGGGTGTTTAGACTCGGGGTACATGTTAGGGTGTTAGGTGCAGACGTAGGAAGTGTTTACGCATAGCAAACAATGGGGCTGCGTTAAGAGCTGAACGCGGCTTTTTTGCAGGTGTTAGGTTTTTTTTCAGCTCAAACAGCCCCATTGTTTCCTATGGGGGAATCGTGCACAAGCACGTTTTTGAGGCTGGCCGCGTCCGTAAGCAACTCTGGTATCGAGAGTTGAAGTTGCGTTAAAAATGCTCTACGCTCCTTTTTTGGAGCCTAATGCAGCCTTTATGTGGACTCTCAATACCAGAGTTATTTTTATGGTGCGGCCAGAAAAAAAGCCGGCGTTAGCTACACGGGTCCTTACCGTCAAAACTCTAAATCTAGCCGTAAGTTTCCATATAAATGTTCAAAATAAGAACATGACAGTATAAAACAAAAACAAGACAAGTTAGTAATAGGTCTAATGAGCATGCTAGACCGGCCAATGCTTCTACTTGTAAAACAGAGACTGATATTCCCATAAGCACATTGGTAAAGTATACTAAATGAGCTAAATCATATGCTTCCAAATTGGGTTGGTCATTAAACTAGTGGACATATTGAGTGAGATAGATAAATTAGAAGAGTTCATTCCTTGTAATGGTTAATTGGAGAATTATACACAAATGTACCTCTATTCGGCTGTAGAAAGTTTCAAGGGTGTCGCCCCTAGACTGAATGAGATAGAAGGTTGAGGGTTGTTTAAACTTGAACATTTTGTCCTCCCTGATCTCTGGAGACAAAGTGCCTTCTCTCAATAGACTATTAAAATTTATTAGATCACATTGATCAGAAAAATCAGTAAATTCTACTGTGTCTATGATCTCTGCAAGTCGAATAGAGGCTGACCTTATTAAATTAAGCACGACTGAATCTAAGGGAGAAAACAATCTTTCCAGAAAGGAGAGGGAGACTCTAAATAAACTTAGCAAGAATCAGAATATAGTTATAAAGGCCGCGGACAAGGGAGGATCTGTTGTGGTACTCAACAGAACTGATTACATCAGAGAAGCACACAGACAGCTCTTTGATCAAGATAGTTACACTAAGCTAGACTACAACCCGGTTTGGCTTTTTCAGAGAACTGCAAAGCCTTCTGGATGAAGGTGTGGAACTCGGGTTTGTTGACTAGGAAACATTTGATTACTTGTTAGCCAAACACCCTGTGACCCCAATTTTTCATCACCTGAGGAGGAGGTGAAGGGTCGGCCGATAGTGAGCGGTATTGGCTCACTATCGGAAAATCTGTCTCAGTGGCTGGACGCGGTTCTCCAACCACTGGTACAGAAATTGCCCAGCTATTTGAAAGATACTACTCATGTGTTGAATATCCTTGAGAAACTGTCATTCTACCATTCCCCATAATAAAGGGGTTAAGGCTATACGGTACTTTTTGAATAATTACACCACATTCTCCATACTATTTCAAGATTTTGTTATACAAGTAACATTATTTTTGCTAACCCACAATTACTTTGAGTTTGAAGGGGAATATTTTTGCAGAGACGTGGGACAGCTATGGGGGCAAAGTTCACCCCATCCTACGCCAATTTATATCTTGTGTCATGAACCAAGCCTCCAGACTAAAAAGAAAAAGAAAAGGTCTGGGAGGCATTCTGGTAGAAAGGGCTGTGTGGGGATTTGAACCTGTGGCTCACCAACCTGTTTGCTTGTTTGTTGAGCAACAGCCAGTTCTAGCAATAGCATGCAACTTAAGAGATCCAATAAATTATTATTTGGCTTACTTGTAATTACACCTGTGCAACTCAAAGGTGTTCTCAATTCTGGTATTACTCAGAACCAATCCTGTGCAAAACCTCCCTATTTAAGGATGGCTCTTAGACTGCATGTTGTCTTCACATTGGATCTGTTTTTTCACAAGTCAGAACCTGTTTCCTGTACTTATTTGGAGAAAGACTTCACCTTTGCACCTGTTTAAAAGGTATTACCAGGAGAAATACTTTACCTTTAAACCTGTTACCTGTTTACAAGTTTGTTTCCTGCCTTGTGCAATTCCTGCACTTCAGCTATTACCAGGAGGAAAACTTTACCTTTAAACCTGTTACCTGTTTACAAGTTTGTTTCCTGCCTTGTGCAATTCCTGCACTTCAGCTATTACCAGGAGAAAGACTTTACCTTTAAACCTGTTTCCTGTTTACAAGTTTGTTTCCTGCCTTGTGAAATTCCTGCACTTTAGCTATTACCAGGAGAAAGACTTTACCTTTAAACCTGTTACCAGTTTACACGTTTGTTTCCTGCCTTGTGCAATTTCTGCACTCAGCTATTATCAGGAGAAAGACTTTACCTTTAAACCTGTTACCAGTTTACAAGTTTGTTTCCTGCCTTGTGCAATTTCTGCACTTCAGCTATTACCAGGAGAAAGACTTTACCTTTAAACCTGTTACCAGTTTACAAGTTTTGTTTCCTGCATTGTGCAATTCCTGCACTCAGCTATTACCAGGAGGAAGACTTTACCTTTAAACCTGTTTACAAGTTTGTTCCCTGCCTTGTGCAAATCCTGCACTTCAGTTATTACCAGCAGGAAGACTTTACCTTTAAACCTGCTACCTGTTTACAAATTGTATCCTGCCTTGTGCAAATCCTGCATTTCAGTTATTACCAGGACAAAGACTTTCCTTTTTGAATCTGCATCTCTGCTTACTTTTTTTATTTCCACTCCTGCCGTATGTGGACTTAACATACCTGAGTAGCACATTTAAATATACCCTGCAAGTATTTGCTTAATCAAAGTATTTTGTTATTTTAATAAATCTGATATATTTTCAATCTATATGGCTTCTACTAATCTTCCTTTAAAGCAACTGTTCCAGAAAATGAGGCTCTCACAAGATATCCTGAGACTGAACATGACATCTTGGGTGGTGGGAATATAAGCTCGCAATATAAGCAAATGTGTGGAATTGTCCACAAACATTTTAGTTTATTGTGAGCGGATGACAAACTGGTAAATACAGTTGTCAATGGCCCGAGATACTCTTAACCCCTACATAGAAGACATCATTGTCTATCGACGGTTCATAGACGATTTGCTTCTGGTGTGGAAGGGAGGAACTGATAAAATTCAACATTTTGTTGATTGGATTAATGTTAATGAACTTAATTTGACTTTCACTTTTGAGATCAATGAACATGTGACCAATTATCTAGATATCACAATCAAAGGTCAAGCTGATGGCACGATTGAAACAACTAGCTATAGGAAACCCATTTCTGGCAACACCTTGCTTCATGGCAAGAGTTGTCACCCACCCCATGTTCCGTACGCGATTGCCAAAGGACAATTCATCCGACTTAAAAGAAACTGTTCGGATGAAGGTGCCTTTAAGGATCAATCAGAGACTTTGATAGGCCATTTTAAACAACGTGGTTACAAAAAGTCTGATATTGACAAAGCCCTAAAAGAAGTGGAAAGTATGGATAGGAAGACTCTAATTAACATGGGGGGGGGGGACAAAAAGAGGAAAGAATTTGTCCCCTACAAAGGTGTAACCTTTGTGACTAATTACAGCTTGCAATATAAGCAAATGTGTGGAATTGTCCGCAAACATTTTGGTTTATTGCGAGCGGATGACAAACTGGTAAATACAGTTGACAATGGCCCGAGATACTCTTACAGAAGAGCTAGTACAACAGGGAACATGGTATCTCCCTCTCAACTTAAAAGTTACCAAACAACAGTAAATTCATGGTTAACACATAAAGGCATGTTTAAATGTGGCCACAGGAAATGTAAACCCTGTGACCATGTTGAAGTATCCTCTTCCTTTATCTCAAACATCAATGGCAAGTCTTTTGAAATCGAACGTTGTCTGAACTGTTCTTCAACATACGTGATCTATATGATTGAATGCACCCAGTGTAGGGTACAATACATAGGGCTCACAACAAGGGATATTAGGTCACGCATTAGGGAGCATTTCAGCACCATCACTATAGGCAAAGCCACCACACCTATTGTGACACACTTTTCAGTAAAGCACCAGAAATATCTGTCCTTTTTCAGGTGGAAAGCCATAGAACAGGTACTCACCCCAAAGAGAGGGGGTGATAGACAGAATCTCCTTTATAAAAGAGAAATGTGTTGGATTTTTCACCTGGAAACTAGGTTTCCAGGTGGATTAAACTCCAAATATGATCTAATTAACTATTGGGAGTAGGAATTTGCTGTACAATTGTACATTTGTGTACAATTCTCCAATTAACCATTACAAGGAATGAACTCTTCTAATTTATCTATCTCACTCAATATGTCCACTAGTTTAATGACCAACTCAATTTGGAAGCATATGATTTAGCTCATTTAGTATACTTTACCAATGTGCTTATGGGAATATCAGTCTCTGTTTTACAAGTAGAAGCATTGGCCGGTCTAGCATGCTCATTAGACCTATTACTAACTTGTCTTGTTTTTGTTTTATACTGTCATGTTCTTATTTTGAACATTTATATGGAAACATAGTTTCTGTTGTTCATGACATTAGCATGAGTTAGTTAAACCTCAAAACCACTTGGTAAGTCCTTGCAAGGAGTTCCAGCTCCCAATGGAATTGAAAGAATAAGGCTTGAAAGGTAAATCCACACAAGAAGGTGCAATGTGAGCAGCAAACCCACATCAATGTTCAATACCAATCAATGCTTGATTGAATGAAGCTGCTATTTGTTGGTAACCATTTAAGGTGAGGTTAACATCTTCTTAAAGGTGCAGAGGAATGAAAAAGATGTTACAAGTTGGTATACGTCGGTATTCTCCTAAAACTTTGGGGCTTGCTTAGGAGTCTGAAAATCAGAGCAATGTTTTTAAAAAATTAGCAAAACTATACATTTTTTTTAAAAAACAACAACTTTATGGGCTATATAAATAGATCATCTACAAAACATCTATGCAAAGAAAAATGAGTGTATTATGTCCCTTTAAGTAGATGAAAATATGTTAAAAACATATTTATGCAATATTCCTATTTAATACAGATTTTAACTATGCATTTACTAAAAATATTTCAGATTTACTAATGGGAATATGCTATGTTGTTTGTGCGATGGGTGTGCAAAAATGCAATCGAGTTTGAGCGATCCCGGGTGTTAGGGTTTTTTTCTATTTTTTCCCTCCATTAATTTCTATGGGGGAACACATGTAAAAACTTAAAGGGACAGTCTACACCAGAATTGTTATTGTTTAAAAAGATAGGTAACGCCTTTACTACCCATTCCCCAGATTTGCACAACCAACATTGTTAGATTAATATACTTTATAATATTTAAACCTCTAAATTTTTGCCTCTTTCTAAGTCATTAAAGACAGACTCTTATCACATGCTTTTGTATTTGCTTTTCACAACAGGGGAGTGCTAGTTCATGTGAGCCATATAGATAACAGTGTGCTCACGCCCGTGGTTTGTGGCAGACACTGCACTAATTGGATAAAATGCAAGTTAATAGATAATAAATAAATAGTAATGTGATCAGGGGGCTGTCAGAAAAGGCTTAGATACAAGGTAATCACAGAGGTAAAAAGTGTATTAATATAACCATGTTAGCTGTGCAAAACTGGGGAATGGGTAATAAAGGCATTATCTATCTTTTTAAACAATAAAATTTTTGGAGTAGACTGTCCCTTTAAGTTAGGATTTTTGTACTACTCGGGTTACGCAAGCACAAAATAAGTTGGTTTGTTTAGTTGTAATACAAACGCAACACGACTAGCGCAAAAAGCTTAACTCTAGCGGGCACTTGTAATCTAGCCCAATGTGCACTAGAAAACAGGTAAATAATAGTAATAATAATTAATCCATAATATGAATTGAAGGTTGCGAATTTGATCCCATGAAGGGTTTTAGTTATTATTTTTTTCTAATTTTAAAATAGTTTCATTTTTTATGTTTAAGACTTTGATATAATGCGATTAAAGGGACACTGAAAGCACATTTTTTTTCTCTCATGCTTCAGATAGAGCATGCAATTTTAAGCAACTTTTTAATTTACTCTTATTATCAATTTTTATTCAATCTCTTGCAATCTTTATTTGAAAAGCAAGAATGTATGTTTAGAAGCCGGCCCATTTTTGGTTCACAACCTGGGTTGCCCTTGCTGATAGGACAGCACCAATAAACAAGTGCTGTCCATGGTTTTGAACCAAAAAATGGCTGTCTCCTTAGCTTAGATGCCTTCTTTTTCAAATAAAGATAGAAAGAGAACAAATAGAAATTGATAATAGGAGTAAATTAGAAAGTTGCTTAAAATTGCATGCTCTAGGGGGGTTCCGGTGGAGGAGGAGCTAGGCAGGTGTTGCTGAGCTCACAGCTCCAGTCCTACAGTCCTTGGCGGTGGAATCCTTCGCGCCTTGCCCCAATTTTGGGGCTGTTCTCTGGGATAAGCAGTGGAAGCGTTCTGGAACCCTTACCAGTGGATTGCCAACCCACTGGTGCATGTCTTTACAGTTACCTGGACCTATCTTACGTATTATAACTAACTCACCTGGCTCACCTGGCTCAAATAGGTGTGGGGCACACCATCTTTGTCTCAGCCCTAAGTTACTTTTTCTCCCCTGGTGGAGTCCTGCGTACCATTACTTGACACTAATTCTTCTACCCCCCCCCCCCTACCTGCTCGTTCCTGTCAGGCTAACCTCAGGATCTAAGACTGCACCGTAATTTTACAGCTTTACCTGTTGTCTTGCTGAGGATTTCTTGCCCGCTGGTTTGGTGCTCCTGCTCCCGGCGTCTACCCCGCCCCCTCCCCCACCGGTGCTGCGTGGGAGGGAGCCGGGTCCGGTCTTGCATCGGAGACCGGGTGTGGAGGCTGTTCTACCTACTGTGCTGGTGCTCGACGCGGCGCTCCTCTCTCCCCTCCCACCGCTGCTGCGTGAGGGGAGCTGAGGTTGGATTCTCAGACGGAGCTGTGAAGCGGGAGGTCCGGAAGGCGGCCCCTGCAGCTTGAGTTATTCACAGGGAGTTGGAAGTCGGCGGTGATCTCGGCGGGCAGGCAGCGCGAGTTGGGGTGAGTGGTTCAATCTTGTTCTTCCTAGAATTTCTCTGGCAAAACGCCAAGTAAACCTCTCAGGAGGAGCCTCATAACAGAATTTTGGAACTAAAGAACTGAATGTGACTGGGCTGTAGGCACACAGAGAGTCAATTTATGACAGTATTTTCACTTGCTGGGGGATATTAAAAGGAAGACCTTTACTTGATACCTCGACAGCATAAGTAAAGGCTATAAGATCACACTGAATTAATAAGCCTTGAAAAAGAGCAACAAATTATTATGAGACTCTTAGCCGCCTCATTCTTCCCAAGAGTATAGGAACTTGGCTATTTTTACCTTCAATGACTCTCTTCTGGTATAATAGCTATAAAACGGCTATTCCCAACTGACTTAGCTATTTTTACTATATGTTTTTCCTAGTTAAGTAGTAACAAAAATTGATATTCTTAACTTTTTACAAATTCACACACTTGTTATATTGTTACTTAGACTACTGAGATTATTTTTCTTTTTTTTCTTTTTCTCTCTGTGTCATGATTATGCAAAAGGAATTTCCTTACTTGGTAGTAGTTAATTAGCACTAGGGTAAACCTTAAGGCCTATATTTAACTGCAGTAACTAACAGCTACAAAGGGGGCACATATCCTTACTGGTAATAATTACTGATTAACTCCCTAAACACTGGTTGACTAAAATTGTCTTTAAGCACTTTTAGGTGGCCTTGAGGAGGCTGAACACCCAGAACAAAGGGGTAGGGGAAAAGGAAAAAGGGGCATATGCTGTGTTAGGCATATTCCCAGGTATCTGCTAATTCTGTGTTTCTGTTTTTTTATTTTTTATTTTCTGTACTATGATTAAATAGTAAATCCCCCCCTCCCTGAAAATTCAAAATCCAAGGATAAGAGTATAGTAATTTTCTCTCTGAGTACCTAGGACTAGCCCCACGGGTTTAAATATATTAATATTAACGTTTATTCTTATCCAGTGACTGGTAGTTTTAGGTTACTGTATTTCACATAGCACCCAAGTAAATAAGAGTAATTCTAAGCCTAAATTTTGATAATTCTACTATATCAGCTCTTCTTGTAACAGTGCAATTTAACAACTGAACAAATTAGTAACCTCTTGGGTTAACCTATGTATTAAGCTTTCCCAGTCTTTTTGGTATTTCTGGCAAAACAGGGGCCTATTTTTTTAAATTACTTTGGGAAAATTGTATGTGCAGGCTTATAAAAAGGATAATGTAATTATTTCTCTGCTATCTCATTTTTTTTCTGGCAGGTAGTTAACTAGGTTAATTCTTAACTTAGAACTCCATACCAGTTCTGGTAATTTTCACTCACTCAAATATAATTAGGCACCACAACACACAGCCCACCTTACTGAGATTAGGCACAATTGTTGCACCTCCTCGCTACAATCACAATTAATTGGGGACACTATTCCCCCTTCTTTTTCCCTTTTTTTTTATTTATTCCACACCTTCACTAGATAGACATTTGTACCGGTTCACATAGAGTGTTTTTGGGGTTTTCCCCCTTTTTTTTTTCACATAACCACCACACCACAACTGGTTTATGGATAAGTACCTTGGCATTTCTGCCAAAACACCTTCCCCAGACAGAGGGATAGTAAGCCTAAAGGCACACAGGACCCTGTAGTTGACGCTCAATCAGCTCTATCAAATACACCTATGCCTGAAGCATTAAATATTCAAAGCTTGGTTGCCAGAATTTCTGAGGCCCTTTCACCCAAGTTTGATGCCTTGAGGTTGGAAATCAAGCAAGATATTTCCTCCTTAACGCAAGAAATCAGACAATTTTCATCTAGGCTGCAGGAGGCCGAGCAGAGAGTGTCTGATTTAGAAGATCTCACAATGTCATATGGCTCTAAGCTAGATAACATGAATAGTAGTATTCAAAAAACTTTTTCCAGGTTAGAAGATCTAGAAAACCGCAGCAGAAGAAATAATATCAGAATAATAGGCCTCCCAGAGGAAAAACAGTATGAGGATCTCAGCTTTTTTATTTCTGACACTCTGACAGCAGCTCTTAAATTTCCACCCTCATATCATCATATCTTGGTAGAAAGAGCACATAGGATGGGGCCACCTCACACATCTAATAAAAATATTACTAGGCCTAGACCGGTTATTGCAAAGTTACTCAACTATCAAGACAAAATTATCCTTTTACAATACTTCCGTAAAACTCAACCGCTTCTTATTAATGGTGCTAAGATCCTCATTTTTCAGGATTTCTCAGCTGAAACCGCTTCTAAAAGGAGAGATCTGGCACCCATTTGTACTAAATTCATAAACCACGGACTTAATGCTACTATAATTTACCCAGCCAAACTTAAAGTAACAGTGAATGAAGTAGTGCATTTTTTTTTGGAGACGCATTCAGCCGAGAAATTCTTTTTATCCTTGGACTTACCAGCACCAGAAGGGGCAGTTCCAGTTTAGCTACGATAGGTCCAATAGCTGGGAAGATCCCTCTGCTAGGGTACAATGGGGATACTGGGTGAAATGTTAGTTTTTTCCCCTCTTCCCTTTTTTTTTTTTTTTTTTTTTGGTTGGTTTTGTTTTTGTTGCTCTTCTCCCCCTGCTCCATATTAGTTTTAAGGCCATAGAAGAATAGAAAAATTTAGAATAATCTCATGGAATGTGGGAGGGATTTCTACCCCTATCAAGCGAAAAGCGATTCTGACCGCGATTAAGCGATTAAGAAAATTCCAAACGGACATAGGGTTTATTCAAGAAACACATCTTGACTCAGAAGAATCTTGTAAACTTAAAGCTTCTTGGGTCAGAGATGTATTTTATTCACCTAGCATCGGTAAAAAAAGGGGAGTGGACATTCTAATTGGGAAAAGGATTCAGCCTGAGGTAGTGCACTGCGAGTCCGATCCGGAGGGAAGATATGTTCTGTTAAAAGTAAGAATTGCCCAGGAAATGTACACGCTATGTAACATTTATGGTCCCAACACTTTTGACCCAGAATTTTGGAATAAAATCCAATCTAAACTTCTTTTGTATAGTCAAGGGCACTTAATTATGGGAGGGGATTTTAACATGGCGCCGCAGTTCCCGTTAGATAGACTTCGAGAAACTATGAAACAGAAAAAACAGAAAAAGGATAATCTAGAATGTAATATGTTCAAGAAAATAAAACAAAATTTAGCAGTACGTGATATTTGGAAAAGTCAGAATCCGGATACACAGGAATTTACTTGTCTCTCAAAAGCGCATAAGACCCTCTCCCGAATTGATCTATTTTTAGTAGATGAGCGCTTGGGATCTTTAATGGTGCAAGCGGGAATCATTCCTATCTCAATATCAGATCACGGCCTGATTACTTTGGATATTCAGCTTAAACAATTGAAACCTAAATCCTTGCGGTTTTATTTTCCATGGTATCTAGAAACTGACATGAAGTTCAAAACTTGTCTTAGGTCCAAGTTTGAGGAATTTCTGCAGTTTAATTCTAACTATATAGATTGAACCGACCTGCTCTGGGAGACCGCTAAGGCAGTCCTCAGAGGCGAAATTTTGGCTTATAATATAGCCTTATCTAAGAAATTAAAGCTAAGGGAAAAGGAAATATATAAAGTATTATCTAACTCGTACAATACATTTCTGCTGCACAAAAGCCCCCTAAACTGGGCTAAATATGTGCAAGCTAAAGAAGCTAGGGATACATTTATTTTGGCTCAACAAGCACAAAAAGATCTAAAAATCCAAGCCAAACTTTACAGATATGGGAATAAATCTGGAAAGATGTTGGCTAGAATGGTTAAGAACGAGAAAAAGCAATCTTATATTGAAGAACTCCATCACAAGGGCGAGCAAATTCTGAACCCCGACAAAATAGTATCTGCATTAGTGGAATACTATCAAGATATATATTCCTGTAAAGGAAGCGATAGTGGAAAATCTGCAGAGTTTTGGAATAAGATCGCCAGCCCCACAATTACAGATGATTGTATCAGTAGTCTTAACTCCCCTATCTCGGTCCAGGAAGTAGCTAATGTGATCACTAGGCTTCCTAGTAATAAAGCGGCAGGTCCGGATGGACTACCTAACGAATTTTATAAGATATTATCCGCAGAAATCTCTCCTTATTTAACAAATTTATATAATGACATCTATATTAACGGTAATCCAGTCACATCTTCATTTTCTTCTTCCTATACGACTCTAATACTTAAGGGAGGGAAGGATCCGACGTTAAAAGAATCCTATAGGCCGATAGCCTTACTTAATTCAGATTATAAGATTCTAACTTCTATTTTAGCCACCAGATTACAGTTAATTCTCCCAAAAGTGATACATACAGATCAAGCTGGATTTCTAAACAAACGAAACTCCTCGGCTAAAATCAGGGAGCTATTAGTTGCGTTGGAATACTTTGAAAAAACTTCCTTGCCCAGAGGGGGGAGAGAGGAATTACTCGAAACATCGGATATGGCTATTCTTTCCATTGACGCCGAAAAAGAGTTTGACTCTGTCACCTTTAAACACCTAAATACATCCTTGTTGAAGTTTGGAATCAAGGGTAAATTCCCTGAATTTATAGAGAATCTATATAATCACTCGGCTACAAGTCTGATAGTTAATGGAACTGTATACTCTCCAATAATCTTGGAGAGAGGAACACGTCAGGGTTGTCCTCTCTCCCCACTTCTGTTTGATGTTGCCATCGAACCCTTAGCAATTATGATAAGACAAAGCTTGGAAGGTATAAAGATTATGAATCATGAGTTGAAAATCTGTTTATATGCAGATGACGTCCTGTTGTATTTATCAAATACTTAAATTAATATCCCTAAACTCATGCAGATAATTGACCAATTTGGTACTTTCTCAGGATACAAAATTAATGAATTTAAATCAGAAATTTTATGGATTCAGAGGAACAGTGATTCTTGTGTAGATAACCCATTTAAAATAGTAACAGACTCATTTAAATATTTAGGGATAAATATCCCGGAGAATTCTGGTGATTTATATGAACTTAACATACCCCCAATTATAAAGCAAATTCGGGAAAAACTCAGAATATGGCAAAGCCTTCCATTATCACTTTCGGGGAGAGTAGCACTATTTAAAATGGTCCTCCTCCCAAAACTATTATACATATTTCAGAACGTTCCATTAATTCTTTTTGAAAAAGATGTCCGGCTGATCAATAGTTTAATCAGACAATTCCTCTGGCAGGGGAAAAGAGCACGAATAGCTCTCAATAAACTTACTCTTGCACGTGAGTTCGGAGGCCTGGCGCTTCCAGACATTAGAGCGTATAATCTCAGTTTCGGGGCACGAATAGCATCTGGTTGGGTTTTGTCTAAGGACTACATCCTAAATAATGATCTTGAAATTAATATGTGTGCCCCATACCTTCCTTTAGCACTTTTACATTCTCCCCCTAAAGAGCTACCATCAGAGATTAAGAGATTTAAAACAATTTATAATCCTATTAAGGCTTGGTGGAAGATATCAAAGCTTCTTTCAATTAACTCTAAGGTCTCGAACTATCTCCCCCTGATAGGCAACCCAAAATTCCAACCTGGGTTATATTCTGAGGTTTTCCGTAGATGGCATAAGAATGGCCTAAACAAATTATCCCTACTGATAGATAGGGATAGAAAATCTATTAAAACATTTGAAGAATTGAAAGTGGAATTTAATTTACCCAATAAAGATTGTTTTGCCTATCTGCAGATAAGGCACTTTCTTTTTGAAATAACTAGAGAAGTAGAATGGTGCTGGAAGCTGGGTAACTTGGAAAATTGGTTTAAACTTATGGGAACTGACCAGATGTCTATTTCGCTGTGTTATCATCTACTTGGTATTAACAGGGGAACTTTAACTTTGGCAAGGCTAGTGTCAACATGGACCTCACTTTCAGATCCGAACATGGTGGATTAAAAAACCCTTCAACACTCTATAAGGAAAGTGGCAAGGATAACTCTCTCAGCTACATGGCGGGAAGCGCACATTAAATTGCTTCACAGAGCATACTTCACTCCGGATAAGGGCCGTAGGGTACATAACCTAGATTTTGACAAATGTCCTAAGTGCTCATTTCCAGCAGCTGACCTTGAACATATGTTTTGGTCTTGTCCAAAAATTAGAAACTTATGGCGCAAGTTAGAATACTGGCTGAACAGGGTGCTGAAAATTTCCCCAGTGACCTTGTCTCTATATCAGATTATACTATGCATTGATAATTTAAACAGACACCACCCTAGTAATAAGCTGGTAGCTATTTCTATTTTAGCTACCAGATATTTGATATGTAAAAAATGGAAAATGCGTTCTGTACCCAGTGTCTCGGAAATTCAGAATTGTCTGAAAAAACAGTGCCTACTAGAACAAAAGGATACAAACATAGACAAAGAAGATGACATAAGGAATTTTTTCAATAAATGGTCTGTGTATATTAAAACATTGTCTGAAACTGAGATAGAATATATGATCTTTCCATTTCAAAATTCTGAATTAGTCCTTTTAGGCATATGGTAGATGGAGCAGGGAGAGAGATGGATATTCCTTCTTTATATAATTCCTTTTTTTTTTTTTTTATTCTTATTAGTATAAATTATATTTTAATTCCGAGGTGGGGATATTGGAGGGGGGAAAAGGGAAAAAAGTAAAAGAAAATCCCAACATAAGGCAAATTAAGATAATTATTTCTTCTTTGATTTAGACTATAATGATAGTAAACCTTCCTTGAGGAGGATTTTGTGTTTGAAGTTATTCAATATGTCTTGATCTGTTAAAATTGTCTGAAATATTAGAAGACAGTAATTCTTTTGTTTTATTGTTCTTGTAACTGTTATGAGTTCTGCCTGCATCATTGTATAATACTGCCTTTGTTGGTTAATAAACAATATTGAACAAAAAAAAAAATTGCATGCTCTATCTGAATCATGAAAGCAAAAATTTTGGTTTAGTGTCCCCTTTAATATTTTGCTGATGCAAAATATTTCCATTATAAAAAAGATAAGATATCAAAACAAATGGCCAATTAGCTGAACATGGATTACCTGATGTGGACAATTAACCAAAAACCTATTAGAAATGAACTTGAGGATTTAAAAAGACCTAAGACAGAAAGAAGGACATATTTGACAAAGCCAAGCGTCAATTGGTTAAACGTGTGTTGGAGTAAACCGTGTGATGTCACTGTATGGGCGGAGATTTGCCTTCTGAGCCATATAGCGCAACTAAAGTCATTGTTTGAACTATAACGGTCTGTGTCAGTGGGGGTTATTGCCTGGGTCTGTTCTAAGCCTGGTGATTTTCACCTTTTTTTTTAATAAATGTTTTAACAGTATCCAGCCTAATTTCCACTTCTTTTTCTCTGTTAGGAGTCTCATCTGAGCATTTAAATTTAGAGCTTAATGTAAAGCTCTAGAGTATGTGAGTATATTGCTTGTGAATATTTCTTACCTGAGTGTATTACAGGACTTCACCATTGCAGTATTTGTTTTTCTATCAGGTGCAATCTCTCAGCTAGATTTAGAGTTTTGTCGGTAAAGACCCACGTAGCTAACGCCGCTTTTTTTCCTACCGCTGCTTCCAAAAAACACTGGTATTTAGAGTTGTCTGAGGGGCTGCGTTAGGCTCCAAAAAGGGTGCGTTGAGCCTAATTTTCCGCCACTTCAACCCTCAATACCAGCATTGTTTATGGTAGCGGTAAGCAGCTAAAACGTGCTCGTGCACGATTCCCCCATAGGAAACAATGGGGCAGTTTGGGCTGAAAAAAAACCTAACACCTGCAAAAAAGCAGCGTTCAGCTCCTAACGCAGCCCCATTGTTTCCTATGGGGAAACACTTTCTAACTCTGCACCTAACACCCTAACATGAACCCCGAGTCTAAACACCCCTAACCTTACACTTATTAACCCCTAATCTGCTGCCCCAGCTATCGCTGACACCTGCATTATACTATTAACCCCTAATCTGCCGCTCCGTACACCGCCGCTACCTACATTATCCCTATGAACCCCTAATCTGCTGCCCCTAACACCGCCGACCCCTATATTATATTTATTAACCCCTAATCTGCCCCCCCCAACGTTGCCGCTACCTTACCTACACTTATTAACCCCTAATCTGCCGACCGGACCTCGCCGCTACTCTAATAAAGTTATTAACCCCTAAACCGCCGCACTCCCGCCTCGCAAACCCTATAATAAATAGTATTAACCCCTAATCTGCCCTCCCTAACATCGCCGCCACCTAACTTCAAGTATTAACCCCTAATCTGCCGACCGGACCTCGCAGCTACTATAATAAATGTATTAACCCCTAAAGCTAAGTCTAACCCTAACCCTAACACCCCCCTAAATTAAATATAATTTTAATCTAACGAAATAAATTAAATATTATTAACTAAAGTATTCCTATTTAAATCTAAATACTTACCTGTAAAATAAACCCAAATATAGCTACAATATAACTAATAATTATATTGTAGCTATTTTAGGATTTATATTTATTTTAACTAGGTACGATAGCTATTAAATAGTTATTTACTATTTAATAGCTACCTAGTTAAAATAATTACAAAATTACCTGTAAAATAAATCCTAACCTAAGTTACAATTAAACCTAACACTACACTATCAATATATAAATTAAATCAATTAACTACAAGTACCTACAATTACCTACAATTAAATAAACTAAACTAAATTACAAAAAACCCCCCACTAAATTACAAAAAATACAAAAAGATTACAAGAATTTTCAGCTAATTACACCTACTCTAAGCCCCCTAATAAAATAACAAAGCCCCCCAAAATAATAAAGGTCCCTACCCTATTCTAAATTAAAAAGTAACCAGCTCTTTTACCAGCCCTTAAAAGGGCTTTTTGCGGGGCATGCCCCAAAGTAAACAGCTCTTTTGCCTGTAAAAAAAAAACACAATACCACCCCCCAACATTACAACCCACCACCCACATACCCCTACTCTAACCCAAACCCCCCTTAAATAAACCTAACACTACCCCCCTGAAGATCTCCCTACCTTGAGTCGTCTTCACTAAGCTGGGCACCGATGGACCAAAAGATGACATCCGGAGCGGCAGAAGTCTTCATCCTATCCGGGCAGAAGAGGACATCCGGACCGGCAGACATCTTCATCCAAGCGGCATCTTCTATCTTCATCCATCCGACTAGGAGCGGCTCCATCTTCAAGACCTCCGGCGCGGAGCATCCTTTCAGACCGACGACTACCCGACGAATGAAGGTTCCTTTAAGGGACGTCATCCAAGATGGCGTCCCTCGAATTACGATTGGTCGGTCTGGAAGGATGCTCCGCGCCGGAGGTCTTGAAGATGGAGCCGCTCCTCGTCGGATGGATGAAGATAGAAGATGCCGCTTGGATGAAGATGTCTGCCAGTCTGGATGTCCTCTTCTGCCCGTATAGGATGAAGACTTCTGCCGCTCCGGATTTCATCTTTTTGGTCCATCGGTGCCCGGCTGGGTGAAGACGACTCAAGGTAGGGAGATCTTCAGGGGGGTAGTGTTAGGTTTATTTAAGGGGGTTTGGGTTAGAGTAGGGGTATGTGGGTGGTGGGTTGTAATGTTGGGGGGTGGTATTGTGTGTTTTTTTTACAGGCAAAAGAGCTGTTTAGTTTGGGGCATGCCCCGCAAAAAGCCCTTTTAAGGGCTGGTAAAAGAGCTGGTTATTCTTTAATTTAGAATAGGGTAGGGACCTTTATTATTTTGGGGGGCTTTGTTATTTTATTATGGGGCTTAGAGTAGGTGTAATTAGCTTAAAAAATTTGTAATCTTTTTTTTTTTTGTAATTTAGTGTTTGTTTTTTTGTAATTTAGTTTAGTTTATTTAATTGTGGGTAATTGTAGGTACTTGTAGTTAATTGATTTAATTTATTTATTGATAGTGTAGTGTTAGGTTTAATTGTAACTTAGGTTAGGATTTATTTTACAGGTAATTTTGTAATTATTTTAACTAGGTAGCTATTAAATAGTAAATAACTATTTAATAGCTATTGTACCTAGTTAAAATAAATACAAAGTTGCCTGTAAAATAAATATAAATCCTAAAATAGCTACAATATAATTATTAGTTATATTGTAGCTATATTAGGGTTTGTTTTACAGGTAAGTATTTAGATTTAAATAGGAATACTTTAGTTAATAATATTTAATTTATTTCGTTAGATTAAAATTATATTTAATTTAGGGGGTGTTAGGGTTAGACTTAGCTTTAGGGGTTAATACATTTATTATAGTAGCGGCGAGGTCCAGTCGGCAAATTAGGTGTTAATACTTGAAGTTAGGTGGCGGCGATGTTAGGGAGGGCAGATTAGGGGTTAATACTATTTATTATAGGGTTTGCGAGGCGGGAGTGCGGCGGTTTAGGGGTTCATAACTTTATTAGAGTAGCGGCGAGGTCTGGTCGGCAGATTTGGGGTTAATAAGTGTAGGTAAGGTAGCGGCGACATTGGGGGGGCAGATTAGGGGTTAATAAATATAATATAGGGGTCGGCGATGTTAGGGCCAGCAGATTAGGGGTTCATAGGAATAATGTAGGTGGCGGCGGTGTGCGGTCGGCAGATTAGGTGTTAAAAATATTTATTATAGTAGCGGCGATGTGGGGGGGTCTCGGTTTAGGGGTACATAGGTAGTTTATGGGTGTTAGTGTACTTTAGAGCACAAGAGCTTTATAAACCGGCGTTAGCCCAGAAAGCTCTTAACTACTGACTTTTTTCTGCGGCTGGAGTCTTGTCAGTAGAGGGTCTACCGCTCACTTCAGCCAAGACTCTAAATACCGGCGTTAGGAAGATCCCATTGAAAAGATAGGATACGCAATTGACGTAAGGGGATCTGCGGTATGGAAAAGTTGCGGCTGGAAAGAGAGCGTTAGACCCTTACCTACACGACTCTAAATACCAGCGGCCGGCCAAAACCAGCGTTAGGACCCCTTAACGCTGCTTTTGACGGCTAACGCAAAACTCTAAATCTAGGCCTCTGTAAGCTGCCAGCAATTCCTCTCTTTGGGAATGATTTGCGCAAGATATTTTATGTATCCTTAATGCACTAGATTGTTTTAAGGGTTTTTTTTTTAATGTTTGTGGTTTTAACAGGTTTATATATTGTTGTTTTCATATAGGTTTATAATTCATGTACAAGTTTCACTATTTTATGCTAACAAAAAAAAATCAGTTTTAGTTCCTCAGTCTAAATTGTATTGTCTTTCAATACTGTCTTAAAGGATCATTTACATTAGACTCTCCTCCAAACAGTGAGGTGTACTAAAACGCTCTCTTTGCAAGACTACCTTAAAACAATGATTTCATCCCATTAGAACATATCATCTGCAATATTAATTGCAATGCAATATCTTAGCACTTTTGTGACCATCCTTTTATCAACGGCCTCAAGTGTTTAATGTTTCTTTAGTAAATATATATACAGTATATACGTAAGAATGTTATTTTCCAATACGTGGAGAGTTACTAAGCAGAAGCTTTCAGAAAAGGTCATCCAATACCAGATGACTCAATTTAGGGTTCGAGAAGAGGTAATTGCAAGTTTTGTTTTAGAAGCACAGACAATACCATTAACTCAGGAAATATCTTATTACTAGCACGGCATGGTTGTCTGTTCTCAAAGGTTGCTAATAGGGTGCATGGCTACATGAACAGTAATTACTGTTATTATACATGTAAGATTACTGTAAGTAACTGAAATTAGTCTTAAATGAGAGGATACAATAAAACAACATTGAACACCTGCATATAATGAGATACATGAGTCAAATGTATTGTCTGTTTCTCTGCCAGGTAGATACAAATTAAATTAAGCTTGAAAATAAAAAATACAATTGTATATTATACTTTGAACGGCCAGCAGAAAAAAAACTTAATTATATAGAAGGAATACATTTGCATCCATAAATAAAGCAGACTATTGTGTCGTTTATCACATCATAATAATATGCCACACAATACATGCTATGGCATTGCAATCTGAAACGGCAAAGAATTACAGCAAATAAAATATTATTGTAGTAATGCAAAGTCTAGAAAACATCTTACCTTATTTGAAAGCAGCCAAACAAGTTGAAAGAAATCCATAAGAACTAAGACTTCATTCAAAGACATTCATTTCAAAAGATAGGAAAGCAGAGTTTGTATTTTGTGTAGAAATGTAAACATGCCCTTGGCTTTGTTTTTTTTGCCAACTTCAGTTTAATTAACTGAAATTAGTCTGTGTATTTGTCAACTGAAAGACCTTGCTTATTAAAGTAGTCTGGATTTTGTTTTATATTGAGACATACATGAAATAATGAGAGTACTGTTATAAAATTAGCAGGTTACAAATGGGTTTAACTGATAACTGTATTGAAGAAATAGACAATTTTAAAGGGACAGAAAACTCTAAATAAAAAATGTATCAAGCACATTTCCCACTGTTTGATTGGTGGTCAGTTTTACGCCTCATATGCATTAACAAATAAACAAAAATCTCAGTACAAGAAGAATTATTTTACAAAGACCAAAAAAAATAATTTTATCCCCTTTGGCTGCCACTAGCACACAAATCAGATATTTACCTCATTGTCTGCCAGTAGCAAACAAACAGCAGTGCTTTCACCCCCATTGATTTTCCAGTAATACACCCAGAACAATGTTTTTACAGCATTGTGGTGAACAGTAAAAAAACACAAAGCTAAGATTTTACCCCAGTGTCTACACATAGTACACACAGAACTGTTTTAACACCCCTCAGGACTGCCAGTAATACATAAGATAATTTGTATACTCCATGGCTGCCAGTAACACACAGAGTTGTGCATGTTCACAGTGTGATGCCATATTTGTAATGCCTAGCAGCATAATAGGCCTTTAAAATGTAGCTGTCACTCAGGAGACTTTAAAAAAATGGACATTTAAGTGTCCACCATTTTTGTATTGTTTTTACTGGGCAGTCCGATAAAATGGAAACCCTAACTTTAGGTAAATGCAAAATAAAATACTAATCAGAAATACAAAGGTTATAAAGTTGTAAAAGTGCTCAAAGATAAAATGTCCTTGCAAATATGTGTAAATTGTCTTTATCATAAAAGAAAAAAAACGATTTAAGTATAAGTTTGTGTAAAAATCTTATTTCTAGAAATGAGAATAGTATAAAGTGTGAAAAAGATGTTCTCAAAGATTAGAATGTACTGCGGTATACGGTTAGGTCCATTAATATTTGTACCATGGACACCATTAGCATTTGCAGGGCCCTGTGCAAAACAAATTTGTGGGTCACTACAGCCCACTGCTCTTATTCCCCTCCCCCTGTTTGGCCCACCCCTATGCCAATAATCAGTGTTACCTATATAAAGAATAACAGTATATATTATATCTCTTGATACCATAAACACTTCTTCATAACCTAAATACATGATATACATTGCACCTTCTCATACCCTCACACATGAAAGTGCAGGACCCCCCAAAGTGTGGGGTCCTGGGCAGGTGCCCCTCTTGCCCTGCCCAAAGGGCAGGCTTGATTTGTACGTATTAAATTATATCTACTTAGCTGTTTAAATTTAAAATAATAGAGTCAAAGCTATATAATCAACGTGTGCTTAAAGTGTTGACTGTCAGCTTTAATTTGAGGGTATTTACATCCAAATTGGATGTATGGTTCAAGCATTATAGCACTTTGTATGTGTAGTCCCCTCCTTTTCAATGGACAAATATAAATTTGAACAATAGAACAAATAGTTGTTTCATGGACAAAATATGGAATTTGAATTTTAAAGCTGTTGCTGTAAACTCTTAATATAAGGTCCAAAGGGCTGTCAATACAAGTAACGCAGGCCATTATTAGACTGTGAAAACAAAACAAACCCATCAGAAGTATAGAAGAATTATATGAGTTGTCCAATCAACAAGTTGGTGTATTCTTAAACAGAAGGAACACCAAAATGGCTGAACAACAACTGAAAACAACTTTAATGGATGATTACAAAATTCTTTCTTTGTTAAGGAAAAACCCCTTCACAACATCTAGTCAAGTCAAGAACACTCTCCAGTAGGTAGTCATATGATTGTCAGGGTCTAAAATCAAGAGAAGTCGTCATGAAATTAAAAAATAGGTGGTTTACCCCAAGGTGCAAACCACTGGTAAGCCTCAAATATAGGCAAAGCCAGATTAGACTTTGCCAGAAATCTTTAAAAAATAAAAATGTTCAGTTCTTTGGACGGATTAAACTAAGATCAGCCTGTACCAGAATGATGGGAAGAGAAGAATATGGAGAAAGAAAGGAATGGCTCATGAACCAAAGCAAACCATATCATCGGTAAAACATGGTGAAGGCAGTGTTATGACCTGGGCATTTATGGCTGCAAGTGGAACTGGGTTAAAAGTGTTCATTTATGAAATGATTGCTGACAGAAGCAGCAGGCTAAATTCTGAAATGTATAGGGCTATACTTAGCCAAATGCGGCAAAACAGATAGGACCACGCTTCACAATGCAGATGAACACTTACAGCAAAAGCAACCAAATCGTTTTTTCAAGGTAAATAACTATAATATTCTTGAATGTCTGAGTCAGTCATCTGACCTCAAACCAAATAAACATGCATTTTACTTGCTGAAGACAAAACTGAAGGCACGAAAACCCACAAACAAGTAGCAAGTTAAGACAGCTGTAGTAAAGGACTGGAAATGCATCACTAGGGAGGAAACCATGGGATCCAGACTTCAGTCATTCACTGCAAGTTTATCAATCAAGTATTAGGAAGAATAATTTTATTAATGATTATGTTAGTTTAACCAATTACTTTTGAAAATGGGGAGACTATGTATGAAAGTCACATCTTGATTGCTTAATTTCAAATCGATTGTGGGGGCAGAGACACAATTATGAAACGCTTGCCCAAATATTTATGTTCTAAACTGTATGTACTGCATATTAATTGCTTAAAGGGGAATACAAGTGCAAAAGGAAAATGCTCTGGGGCCTATCTATCAAGCTCTGAATGGAGCTTGATGCCCCGAGTTTCTGGCTCGCCAGAAACAGAAGTTATGAAGCAGCGGTCACAAAGACTGCTGCTCCATAACCCTGTCCACCTGCTCTGAGCAAGCGGACAGACATTGCTGGAATTCAACCCGATTGAGTACGATCGGGTTGATTGACACCTCCCTGCTGGCGTCCCATTGGCCGCGAGTCTGCAGGGGGCGTCGTTGCACCAGCAGCTCTCGTGAGCTGCTGGTGCAATGCTGAATACGGAGAGCGTATTGCTCTCTGTATTCAGTGAGGTCTGGCGGACCTGATCCGCACTGTCGGATTAGGTCCGCCAGACTTTGTTAAATAGAGGCCTCTAACTTGTTACAGCATTTTATTATTGCTCTATTGCTTATACATAACTATACTACGCAAAGGGGTTAAACAAATAGCTATATTTGGTTCCAGAGCAGCAATGCCCCACTGGGAAATAGCTGAATACATCTGGTCAACCAATGACAAGACTTATGTATGTAACCACCAATCACTAGCTAGCTTACAGTAGAGCATTGCCTTATTTAATAATTCCAAATCTGGGCCTCAGCTCTCAATTTCCAAAGACCAGAATTAGAACTTGGGGGGCTCTTATAGAACCTTAAAGAAAAAGCTAGGTAGATTCAGCTGATACCTATCATGCCTTGTATGCAGTCAGATCTAGGTGTTAAGGTCTATCTTGTCACTAAATAATATATATTCCTTAATTATTGTGATGTATTGCGCCTGTGTTTTTATGTAGGCTTATAAAATTAATATGAACATCAGTAATGCTATTGTTATGCCTGGTGCTGGGGAAAGTGCAAACTAGATCTCACTATAGTACTGAAAAGGTAACTGACGCACAAAAATGCAGTAGAAGTATAAGAATGTTTATTATGAACTTATTGCAATTACACAAATCACCTATCAGCTTGTAAATGTATTAAAACATACACCTAGATTACAAGTTTTGCGCTCTAGAGGGTGCAAAACGAATGCAACAAAAGTTGCGTTATTTCAACCCTCATAGCGCTGCCATTACGAGTTTTAGAAAAGCTGCCTTGTGCGTGCGATATGGTTGAGTTGAGCTCCATACCGCACAAAATACAAGCGCTGCTTTGACGTGCTCGTGCACGCTTTCCCCATAGACATCAATGGGGAGAGCGTGTTAGAAAAAAACCTTACACCTGTGATCGCGGAATGAAAAGCTCTGTAACGCAACCTCATTGATGTCTATGAGGGGAAAAAAAGTAACGTTTAAACCTAACACCCTAACATAAACCCCAAGTCTAAACACCCATAATCTGCTGCCCCTGACATTGCCGCCAACTACATAATGTTATTAACCCCTAATCCGCCACTCCCGATATCAGCGCCACCAAAATAAATGTATTAATCCCTAATCTGTCGCTCCCAATATCGCCGCCACTAAATGAAGTTATTAAACCCTAAACCTCTGGCCTCCCACATCACTACTAAATAAACAAATTAACCCCAAAACCGCCAGCCCCCCACATCGCAACCACCAAAATTAAACTATATTAACCCCTAAACCTAACCCTAAACCTATCCCTAAACCTAACACCCCCTAACTTTAGCATAATAAAAATAGAGCTAAATTAAAGTTACAATTATTAACTATATAATACCTATTTAAAACTAAATACAAACTTACCTGTGAAATAAAAATAAAACCTAAGCTAGCTACAATATAATACAATAATAGTTATATTGTAGCTAGCTTAGGTTTTATTTTTATTTCACAGGTAAGTTTGTATTTATTTTAACTAGGTAGACTAGTTGGTAAATAGCTATTAACTATTTACTATTTACTAACTACCTAGTTAAAATAAATACAAACGTACCTGTGAAATAAAAGTAAAACCGCTCCCTTACACTAAAACCCAAGATTACAAAAAACACTAACATTACAAAAATAAAAAAACTACCTTTACAAAAAATAAAAAACACTATAATTACAAAAATAAAAAACTACCATTACAAAAATAACAAACAAAATTATCCAAAGCAATAAAAATTATTCCTATTCTAATACCCCGTTTAAAAAAAAAAACACCCCAAAATAAAAAACCCTAATCTATAATAAACTACCAAGGGCCTATAAAAGGGCCTTTTGTAGGGCATTGCCCTAAAGAAATCAGCTCTTTTTCTAAAAAATAAAAACAATCACCCCCTAACAGTATACAAACCCCCAAACCCACAAAATAGAAATAAAGTTAAACCTAATCTACCCATTGCCCTGAAAAGGGCATTTGTATGGGCATTGCCCTTAACCTTTTAACGACCAAGGACGTACGCCACACGTCCTAAAAAAAAATACACTTAATGACCGAGGACGTGTGGCGTACGTCCTTGGTCTGGAAAGCAGCTGGAAGCGATCCTGCTCGCTTCCAGTTGCTTTCCGGTTATTGCAGTGATGCCTCGATATTGAGGCATCCTGCAATAACCTTTTTTAGCAATCCGGTGCAGAGAGAGCCACTCTGTGGCCCTCTCTGCACCGGACATCACTGGCTAAATCCGTTGGTGGGTGGGAGCCAGTTCGGGAGGCGGGTGGCGGCCATCGATGGCCCTGATGATCTGTAGGGGGGCTGGATCGTGGGCGGGAGAGATCAGAGGCGCGCACGGGCGTGCGCACGTGCACGGGAGGGCGGGGGCGGGCGGGCGCGCGCACGGGGAGGGAGCGGGTGGGAACCGCTACACTACAGAAAAATTATGTTTGAAAAGTTGGAAAAAAATAGTTTGATTTCTGAAAAAATACATTAGTCAGGGGGTGGGGGATTGGTCTGTGGGGGGGGGGGAACTACACTACAGAAAAACAGGCAAAAAAATAAAAAAAAACATTTTTTTTTTGCAAACTGGGTACTGGCAGACAGCTGCCAGTACCCAAGATGGCCCCCAATAAGGCAGAGGGGGAGGTTAGAGAGCTGTTTTGGGGGGGATCAGGGAGGTTGGGGGCTAAGGGGGGGATCCTACAAAGTAGCATATGTAAATATGCTAAAGATGTATTTTTTTATTTTTTTTTTAAACTTTTATTTTAGTACTGGCAGACTTTCTGCCAGTACTTAAGATGGCGGGGACAGTTGTGGGGTGGGGGAGGGAAGGGAGCTGTTTGGGAGGGATCAGGGGGTCTGATGTGTCAGGTGGGAGGATGATCTCTACACTAAAGCTAAAATTAACCCTGCAAGCTCACTACAAACTACCTAATTAACCCCTTCACTGCTAGCCATAATACACGTGTGATGCGCAGCAGCACTTAGCGGCCTTTTAATTACCAAAAAGCAACGCCAAAGTCATATATGTCTGCTATTTCTGAACAAAGGGGATCCCAGAGAAGCATTTACAACCATTTGTGCCATAATTGCACATGCTGTTTGTAAATAATTTCAGTGAGAAACCTAAAATTGTGAAAAATTTTGCGTTTTTTTTAATTTGATTGCATTTGGCAGTGAAATGGTGGCATGAAAATGTACCAAAATGGGCCTAGATCAATACTTGGGGTTGTCTACTACACTACACTGAAGCTAAAATTAACCCTAGAAGCTCCCTACATGCTCCCTAATTAACCCCTTCACTGCTGGGCATAATACACGTGTGGTGCGCAGTCGCATTTAGCAGCCTTCTAATTAGTAAAAAGCAAAACCAAAGCCATATATGTCTGCTATTTATGAACAAAGGGGATCCCAGAGAAGCATTTACAACCATGTATGCTATAATTGCATAAGTTTTTTGTAAATAATTTCAGTGAGAAACCTAAAGTTTGTGAAAAAAAATTGTGAAAAAGTGAACAATTTTTTTTATTTGATCGCATTTGGCGGTGAAATGGTGGCATGAAATATACCAAAATGGGCCTAGATCAATACTTTGGGATGTCTTCTAAAAAAAAATATGTACATGTCAATGGATATTCAGGGATTCCTGAAAGATATCAGTGTCCCAATGTAACTATCGCTAATTTTGAAAAAAAAGTGGTTTGGAAATAGCAAAGTGCTACTTGTATTTATGGCCCTATAACTTGCAAAAAAAGCAAAGAACATGTAAACATTGGGTATTTCTAAACTCAGGACAAAATTTAGAAACTATTTAGCATATGTTTTTTTTGGTGGTTGTAGATGTATAACAGATTTTGGGGGTCAAAGTTAGAAAAAGTGTGTTTTTTTCCATTTTTTCCTCATATTTTATAATTTTTTTTATAGTAAATTATAAGATATGATGAAAATAATGGTATATTTTGAAAGTCCATTTAATGGCAAGAAAAACGGTATATAATATATGTGGGTACATTAAATGAGTAAGGGGAAAATTACAGCTAAACACAAACACTGCAGAAATGTAAAAATAGCCTTGGTCCCAAACGGACAGAAAATGGAAAAGTGCTGTGGTCATTAAGGGGTTAAAAGGGTATTCAGCTATTTTGCTGCCCATTTAAAAAAAAATTAAAAAATGGCTATTCTAAAAAAAAAACACCCCGAAACGAAAAAAAAACCATTACACAACATAACAAACAAATTATCCAAAATAATAAAAATTAATCCTATTCTAATACCCGTTTTTAAAAAAAAAAAAAAAATAAATAAATAAAAGAACCCTAATCTATAATAAAATACCAATAGCCCTTAAAAGGGCCTTTTGTAGGGCATTACCCTAAAGAAATCAGCTCTTTTTCTAAAAAAATACAAAGACCCACTAACATTACAAGCCCCCACACCCGCAAACCCACAAAATAAAAACAAAACTATCAAAAAAAACTAATCTGCACATTGCCCTCAAAAGGGCATTTGTATGTGCATTGCCCTTATAAGGGAATTCAGCTCTTTTTCATGCCCTTTAAAAGGGCATTCAGCTCTTTTAAGATTGCCCAATAACCCTAATCTAAAAAAAAACACCCCAAAAAAACTTAAAAAACCTAACACTAACCCCTCTTTAGGTACTCACAGTTGCTGAAGTCAGGCTTGAACGATCTTCATCCCAGTGGCTCCATCTTCATCCAGGTGGCTCCATCTTCATCCAGGTGGATCCATCTTCATCCATCGTGGGACTGGCATCTTCTTCATCCCTGCGGAGGAAGAGCGGTTGATGAACGGAGGCGCAGGTCCAGGCGAAGGACCAAGGCTGAGGTCCAGGCAAAGGTCCAAGGTGGAGGGGTCCATCGATCCGACGTGGAGGCCCTCTTCATGCGATCGTCCACCGCACACTGAGGATTCAAATGCAATACCCCTTTTATACTGGGGGTACCATTGCATTCCTAATGGCTGAAAACATTTAAATCAGCCAATAGGAATTAGAGCTGCTTAAATCCTATTGGCTGATTTGAACAGCCAATAGGATTTTAGCAACTCTAATTCCTATTGGTTGATTTAAAATTTTCAGGCAATAGGAATGCAAAGGTACCCCCAGTATAAAAGGGGTACCTTGCATTTGAATCCTCAGTGTGTGGTAGATGATTGCATGAAGAGGATCTCCACATTGGATCGATGGACCTCTGCCTGGACCTCCACCTTGGACCTCCGCCTGGACCTCCACCTGTGACCTTTGCCTGGACCTCCGCCTCCACAGGGATGAAGTAGATGCCAGTCCCGCGAAGGATGAAGATGGATCTGCCTGGATGAAGATGGAGCCACCTGGATGAAGATGGAGCCGCTGGGATGAAGATCGTTCAAGCCGGACTTAAGCAACTGTGAGTACCTAAAGAGGGGTTAGTGTTAGGTTTTTTTAAGGTTTTTTGGGTGTTTTGTTTTTTAGATTAGGGATATTGGGCAATCTTAAAAGAGCCGGATGCCCTTTTAAGGGCAATACCCATACAAATGCTCTTTTCACAGCAATGGGTAGCTTAGGTTTTTTTTTTTAAAGTTAGGTTATTTATTTTGGGGGGTTGGTTGGGTGGTGGGTTTTACTGTTGGGGGGTCTTTGTATTTTTTTTCAGGAAAAAGAGCTGATTTATTTAGGGCAATACCCTACAAAATGCCCTTTTAAGGGCTATTGGTAGTTTATTGTAGGCTAGCTGGGTGTTTTTATTTTGGTTTTCTATTTTTATAGGGCTATTAGATTAGGTTTTATTGTTTTTATTTTGGATAATTTGATTTGTTATTTTTTGTAATTTAGTATTTTTTAATTTTTTGTAATTTAGTATTTTTAATTTTTTGTAACTGTAGATTTACAGTATATTAATTTATTTAATTGATAGTTAGTTTAATTTTAATATAATAGTTATGTTAGTTTAATTATAGTTTAAACTTAGGTTTTTTTAACTTCCTAGGTAAGTTTTATTTATTTTAAGATAGGGATCTTGTCATTTTAATGTAAAGTTAGGGGTTGTTAGGTTTAGGGGGTAATAGCTTAATTTAGTTTTTTGCGATGTGAGGGACTGGCGGTTTAGGGGTTAATATGTTTATTTAGTGGTAGTGATGTGGGAGGCCAGAGGTTTAGGGGTTAAAAACTTTATTTAGTGGCGGGGATGTCGGGGAGTGGCGGAATAGGGGTTAATATCTTTATTATAGTGTGGGCAATGTTGGGGTGCAGGGGAATAGGGGTTAATAACTTTAGTATAGCGGCAACAATGTTGGGGAGCGGCAGAATAGGGGTTAATACATTTTATTAGTGGTGGCGATATCGGGAGCGGCAGATTAGGGGTTAATCTTTAATATAGTGTTTGCGATGTGGGGCCTCGGTTTAGGGGTTAATAGGTAGTTTATTGGTGTTAGTGTACTTTGTAACAGTTTAGTTACGAGTTTTGTGTAACAGTTTTGTTGCGCAAAACTCATAACTACTGGTCTCAGATTGCGGAACAGATTGTGTCGGTATAGGCTGTAATGCAAGCTTTTTAGCCCCACCGCAAAAATTGTAATGGCAGCGCTATGGAAATACCATGAAAAAACGTCATTTTTTTTAGTGCAGGACTGACGTTACGTTACAGGCTAAAATGCTTGCGGTACAGCTATACCGACAAGACTCGTAATGGCTGCGTTGCTGTTTTAATGCTGAAATGGCCATTTTTTTCAGCGTTAAAACACGAACGCACAACTCGTAATCTAGGTCATAGTGCTAAACTATAAATACATTACTTATCTTTGGGTTTTGAATAAGGCATTAACAGTAGCATACAGTGGCACACAGGCAGGTCAGGCATAGAGTGCTATATTGCATTCTTTTGTGGATTTCTTTCTTTTATTTCCACGCTTTGTTTGTATCTCAAATAAATGCTAAGCACCACTCCTCTCAATATATATTATTACAAAGGGTAGGGTTAATTCAGTACCTACTTTATTACATTAATTTGGAGGGGAGACTGCCATTGTCGTGCCATTGTACTCTCTTTTGTAGGTCATCACGATAGCTCTGAGAGTCATCATAATAATTCAGTACAATTCAGAAAGTTAATCTAACAGACACTGTATCAAACTTCTCTCCAATATGTTACCTAGCAGACTCCCCATCCCACCTTAGCAATTCTAATAATTTAATCTACAAATTTTGCAGGCGTGTCTAGCTTTATGTCAATCATATTATTTCATTTAGCAGGCATTTAAGAGTGTTTTTCATAACAAATACATATTCTCAAACTAGACTAGCACAATCTGCCTTGTGGAATGTTACACCTCACTCTAGATAAGCTCTGCTAAGAGAAAAGAAGTGTATACAAGTGTAACATTTGTTAAAGGCAATACTTTTAAAAGCATATATGTGTTAAAGGCACTTTTAAGCATGTAAATGCTAAATAAAGTGTATGATGTTTTGAAACAAAACTCACCCCCAAAATATATATATATATTATAAATGTATGCATACTGTATATATGTTCTAAAAGCATAGTTTTAATTTAAACTGCGAATACATTAACTCTTTGATTATTTACACATGAAATAATTACAGCTATATATCTTACTAAACAATTGCTAATATATATATATATATATATATATATATATATATATATATATATATATATATATATATATATATATATATATATACTATAAATGTATGCATACTGTAGATATGTTCTAAAAGCAAAGTTTTAATTTGAACTGCTAATACATTAACTGTTTGATTAATTATTTACACATGGAATAATTACAGCTATATCTTACTAAACAATTGTTAATTTGATATTTTTATAACAGTTTTGAATAATACATGTTTTTAGAGTTTGTGCTATGGTGTTATGTTTCATCTCTATAGTAAAATGTAGCCAGTCATTCAAAGTAGCTGGATTAGTTTGCATGTGTGGTAGACCAGAAGCAAAAACTCAATCATGCAGTTGTTAGCTAGATGCTCTCTTTTTACTATGGTTCTGTTGTTTTCTTTATTTTACAATGCTCTAATGCTTTTCAAGAACATAAACAAGATTTTATTTTTTCTAAAATTTTAAAAGTCACTTTTAACCATGTAAATGCTAGATAAAATGTATCATGTTTTAATACAAAACTCACCCTAAAGCATGCCCGCATTCAACCCTTTAAATGTAATCATATACTACCTTGTTACTCAATCTATAACCCAGGCATACATCACATCAGTTAAAAAGCAAAGCTTGATAAACACAAATGCTTCTACTGAACTTTAACTGAAGGTCTGAAAACATTAGTCTCCAGCTTCTTGCATTAATCCCTCGCAAAAATGGATATTGTTTTAGAGCTACCGGAGATATTATGGATTCACAAGGAAAGACAAAAAGAATTGTACATAAAAGAAATGTTTAAGGACAAAAAAGAAGAGACTGTAAAAGTGAAACAAATGAATACTGATGATAGTATGTAATCCATGTTGTCGGTGAAGCATAAAATTAAAAAGTGATAGAGGTCTCACAAAGATGTAGCTAAAGACTGAGGGTCTGATGATCAAAAACTCGCCACCATGGAGAAAAATCACACAAAATCTTTGGGATTTTTTTTAAGCCTTATATTGTAATATAGGAGTTTCTCCTTCACATACGAAACCCTGTATAGTAAGATACACATCTCTCAAGGTAATATTATTTGTGTTTATAAAATTCATTGAGGGGCCTTGTTGTTCTGTCGAGAGTTCTTAGATCATCTCGCCTAAGTAGAGAGCTTTAGATAATAATCAGGAGCTTAAAGTGAAACGGAATAGGATACATAAGTGAGACATGAACACATTGTGCAAAAGACTTAATAAAAACCATAATAAGATATGACTATGGAGTTACTATGGATACAGAGTCAGTGACATGGTACCATCATCTTTTCTCCAATTAAGGTCTAGATTATGAGAGGCGCTCTAACTGTTGCACGTGAGTGATAAGGAGTATTTTGCAGCTCTTTGCGCACATCGGAAGTAGCGTGCATATTACAAGTTGAAAGTAAACAGCAGTACTGACATTGACATCCTGGGTTAGGATTTATACAACACAAGCCTATAGAGCTTTGATATAGTATACAGTGTTACACGATTTAACGTATGTGCAGTTAACTGTTATATATATGCGTTCAATTCAGCTACTCCCTGCAGGGCACTGAGCATTTATCAGTCCAGAATGTGAACGAGTATGCTCTGGACGCTGTTTGATTAAGCACAGCTAGAGTTAGTAGCCAGAGGGAGGTTCTTAGGAACGCAGCATATACACACCCACCTTGAGGGGTACACGTAAGGGAGGTCCATGCATATAGGGTTTCTGATAGGTCGGAATTCGTGAAGGTGTGTACCTCTTGTCCTATCAGCACTCTTGGAACTGTTTTTAATGCAGTCTCAAGAACATAAACAAGAATTTATTTTTTCTTATATTTTAAAAGTCGCTTTTAACCATGTAAATGCTAGATAAAATGTATTATGTTTTGATACAAAACTTACCCTAAAGCATGGCCACATTCAACGTTTTCAACGTGTTCAATGTTTTTTACACTAGGCTTAGAGTACGGCGTTTTTGCCAAAACATGTCAGCCTTTGCTTTTGTTCCATGTACCCTCCTATGATGGTTTCACTAGGTTTGTCTATAACCTGCACGTTTTTTTAAATGAATCGCTAATAAAAGTATTTAGTTTTAACCCATAAGCTTGTTGCGGTGCTCCTCAGTTTCTCTTTGTTTTTGAAAGTAAACATGTTGACTTGAGCGCAATACAATTTATCAAGCATTGAGTGAGCGTGACTTCAGAGCTCTGGTTAACTTTTGCAAAAAACACATCAAAAAATAAATTTAACAGTACAGTCAAGCTCATAATAACACCAAAGCTATAAGGGTTTAAAGATATGGGGTCTCAGGTGTTAGGAAAAAAAAGGCATGCAAATGGCTTTAACATTAGTGATGTCGCGAACTTAAAAATTTCGGTTCGCGAACGGCGGACTCGAACTTCCACTATTGTTCGCGACTTCAATAGGCAGGCAAACTTTAAAACCCACAAGGACTCTTTCTGGCCATAATAGTGATGGAAAAGTTGTTTCAAGGGTACTAACACCTGGACTGTGGCATGCTGGTGGGGGATCCATGTCAAAACTCCCATGGAAAATTACATAGTTGATGCAGAGTCTGCTTTTAACCCATAAAGGGCCTAAATCACCTAACATTAATAAATTGTTTGCAATAACGTGCTTTAAAACATCAGTTATGATGTCGTATCGATCAGGTAGTGTAAGGGTTACGCCCGCTTCACAGTGACAGACCAAACTCCAAGTGTAACGCACCGCAAACAACCGCAAACAGTCCATTTGCACAACCACGAGATAGATAGATTTGATAGATAGACACATAGATTACATAGCTCAATCGATGCAATATACATATGATCGATACAAATTACATAGATCAATAGATGCAATATACATTTGATAGATACGAATTACATAGATCAATAGATGCAATATCCATTTGATAGATACGAATGTTATCGATCCAAAGATGCAATATACATTTTATAGATACGAATTACATCGATCAAAAGATGCAATATACATTTTATAGATACGAATTACATCGATCAATAGATGCAATATACATTTGATAGATATGATTGATAGTTAGATAGATTTGATAGATAAATATATAGATTTGAAAGATATATAATTTCCCTGACAGAGTATAACAATAAGACATGCGGTCTGGGACCCGTGGTGTGTTAAGTAGTACTATTCTTAGCAGTTTACTACTACCTGTTACTCCCCCTATCGGGGGAGGTCTATATGGCCTGCATTTTTGGAACAGGGAGATGGAAGAAGATGATTGGTCTGTCCTCCTACTTCAAATTTGTCAAAAACACAAGTGGCTGTCTCAAAACAGTCTGGACACGAGATAGATAGAATTGATAGATAGATAGATAGATATACATAGATTGATAGTTAGATAGAATCGATAGAAGATAAATAGATAGATTTGATAGATATATAATTACCCTGACAAAGTATAATAATTAAACATGCGGTCTGGGACCCATGGTAACTAGGTTGTGTTAAGTAGTACTATTCTTAGCACTTTCATCCCTGTAACTCCTCCTATCGGGGGAGGTCTATATGGCCTGCATGATTACCATGACAAAGTATAACAACAAGACACGCGGTCTGGGACCCATGGTAACTAGGTTGTGTTAAGTAGTACTTTTCTTAGCAGTTTAATCCCTCTTACTCCCCCTTTCGGTGGAGATCTATATGGCCTGCATGATTACCCTGACAAAGTATAACAACAAAACATGCGGTCTGGGACCCATGGCAACTAGGTTATGTTAAGTAGTACTATTCTTAGCACTTTAATTTCTGTTACTCCCTCTATCGGGGGAGGTCTATATGGCCTGCATGATTACCCTTACAAAGTATAACAACAAAACATGCGGTGTGGGACCCATGGTAACTAGGTTGTGTTAAGTAGTACTATTCTTAGAACTTTAATCCCTGTTACTCCCCCTATCAAGGGAGGTCTATATGGCCTGCATGATTACCCTGACAAAGTATAATAACAAAACATGCGGTCTGGGACCCATGGTAACTAGGTTGTGTTAAGTAGTACTATTCTTAGCACTTTAATCCCTGTTACTCCCCCTATTGGGGGAGGTCTATATGGCCTGCCTGATTAGCCTGACAAAATATAACAACAAGACATGCGGTCTGGGAACCACTGTTAATGTTAACTAGGTTGTGTTAATCACAGTATATGCTTGCGGTGGGCCTGGCACACAGGCCTGATGGAAAATAAAATTAGATTAAACTTGCAATTAGCAAACTAATGTAAAAGTTTTTTTTATTTTTTTTAAATAATGTTAAACCAACAGGTATGAGTGGTTGCACAGAGCAATTAATCACAGTATATGCTTGCGGTGGGCCTGGCACACGGGCCTGATGGAAAATGACATTAGATTAAACGTGCAATTAGCAAACTAATGTAAAAGTTTTTTTTTTTTTTTTTAAATAATGTTAAACCAACAGGTATGAGTGGTTGCACAGAGCAATTAATCACAGTATATGCTTGCGGTGGGCCTGGCACACAGGCCTGATGGAAAATTAAATTAGATTAAACTTGCAATTAGCAAACTAATGTAAAAGTTTTTTTTATTTTTTTTAAATAATGTTAAACCAACAGGTATGAGTGGTTGCACAGAGCAATTAATCACAGTATATGCTTGCGGTGGGCCTGGCACACAGGCCTGATAGAAAACAAAATTAGATTAAACTTGCAATTAGCAAACTAATGTAAAAGTTTTTTTTTTTTTTTTTTAAATAATGTTAAACCAACAGGTATGAGTGGTTGCACAGAGCAATTAATCACAGTATATGCTTGCTGTTGGCCTGGCACACAGGCCTGATGGTAAATTAAATTAGATTAAACTTGCAATTAGCAAACTAATGTAAAAGGTTTTTTTTTTAATTTAAAATAATGTTAAAACAACAAGTATTAGTGGTTGCACAGAGCAATTAATAACAGTATATGCTTGCTCTTGGCCTGGCACACAGGCCTGATGGAAAATAAAATTAGATTAAACTTGCAATTAGCAAACTAATGTAAAAGTTTTTTTTTTTTTTAAATTTAAAATAATGTTAAACCACCAGATATGAGTGGTGGCAGTGAGCAAGTTGGCACAATATATGCTGTGAGGCTCACACACAGGCTGGTGGCAGGCAGGCAAATGCAAAAAAAACAAACGACTGGAGTTCTAGCCCTATGCAAAAAAAAATAAAAAATTTAGCCCTGAAAAGGGCTTTTTGGGGTGCTGTCCTTACAGCAGAGATCAGATGAGTCCTTCAGGACTTTAGTGGAGACTGAATAGACTAGCCTAGCTATCAATTTCCCTATAAAATCAGGAGCTGCAACAATAAACCTCCTCTCTCTTCAAAAGCTGCATCACAATGATTCTAAAATGGCTGCTGCCCGGGACCTGGGAGGGTCTGGAAGGGAGTGTCTGCTGCTGATTGGCTGTAATGTGTCTGCAGACAGATACAGGGTCAAAGTTTACTCAATGATGACGAATAGGGGGCGGATCAAACATCGCATATGTTCGCCTGCGGCGGCGAACACGAACAAGCTATGTTCACAGGGAACCGTTCGCTGGCGAACAGTTCGGGACATCACTATTTAACATAGAGAGACATACATACACATGTCAAAATATGTATGTATATATATATATATATATATATATATATATATATACAGATGTGTGTACAGGTGCATTTATGTGTTTTACTGTAAATACATCTATATATATATATATATATATATATATATATATATGTGTGTGTGTGTGTGTGTGTGTGTATATATACCTATACCTGTATATCTATTCCTATAGATATATATGTATAGTTACGTATTTTACATGAACAGTATCAGATATACAGTATATAGAAATATATATTTAATAATAAAGAATAACTATAGGAATAGACATACAGGTATAGGTATATACACATATATATAGAAACGTATTTACAATATAAATTACATAATCCTGTATGTGAAGAACATTGGAATGTTAAATGTGTACAGTAAATATACAGTAAAACACAAAAACATATGTATATATAAATTTATATATACACACATATTTAGACATATATAAGTATGTATATATACATTATAGCCCTTTGCAGTCAAGCACTGTGTCAAATACCAAATACCTCTTAACCCTTATAACTTTTTTACATTTATCAGATAGTGTTTAAATGAGTGAAACTGTAATTTTAAATGTATTTATATCGTGCTTAGCGTAACTTTTCTTAAAACACTACCTGTTACACAAGGGTTTCAGTTGCGCTAACCTGACAAAGGTAAAGCGCTCTTGCAATAATGTTTACTTTCAACTTTTAATACACACGCTATTTCCGACACGCACAAAAAGCCAGTTAGCGCACCACTTGTAATCTAGCCCTTAAAGTTAAGATATTGCTACGCTGTATTTTATAAACAACTCATCATCAACACGGCTAGCATTTTATAGAAACCTTGTATTCTGTTACAAAATGCACATGCTTGTTTATTCATGATATATTATAAAACATTGTAACTGTTTATGTGCTTCAGACTTCACTGCACACAACAATAGTATTCAAGGCCATATGTCGTGTAGATGATCTACTCTTGTGTAAACTGCTAATAATTACCAAAGCTAAGTGTCTCTTAATTATATCTAAATTATATCATTATCTTTTAATTAGCTAATTATCCCTTAATTATCCCCTAATAAAATAATTAAACAACATATAATAGTGTGTGTTGCTGGTCATGTGTCCTACACCGCTAGTAATCTAATAGATCACACAGATGTCATCATAATAGGCATTTAATAGCTAAAGTAAAAGACACAAGGATGCAACTATATCAAAGTCACTTTTTCTATTTAGACATTTTGTTTGCTTCTCCAAGGCCATCTTATTTGCCTTATACGTGTTATTATAATTCAATATAGTTGTTTAAAATTAAATAATGTAAAAGTATGCTGACAAAAATGAATCAAGTGTTTTACTCATTCTCATGTGAAGGACACTTGATAATCAAAAACGTTGTTTACTTTAGTCTGGTTCTAGCTTCTTAAAGGGACATTAAACACTAAAAAAATGTTAGCTAGAATGATGCATTCAAAGAAAAGATTAGTCGGAGAATAACATGTAGATATAGTTTTTAAAGTTTCATTAGCTGTTTAAAAATTTACAAAATAAGTGTAAAATTTTAGGCCTCTAGTTATTAAGCTCCGTACTTACCTGCATTCGCCGGCCCCAATTTGCCCGCTTAAGTTTGCCTAACCTCGCTGCCGCGGACCTGAATATGCTCGCCAAATTTATCAATAAAGCTGTCAAAAAGCCGCACACCAAGTACGGAGCGATGAGCAGCGGACTGTTGTTAACTAACAGTCATCAATCTCGCTGCTCTTCAACTTTTTCCCAGCTTTATTGATACTCCTGTCACTAAGCACCCACACTATACTATACTGTTATACCCCCTATACCGCCGCCCCCGGAGCCCCCCGCAACTAAATAAAGATTTTACCCCCAATACCGCCGCTCCTGGACCCCGCCGCAACTATAATAAATATGTTAACCCCTAAACCGCCGCTCCCAGACCCCGCCGCAACTATAATAAATATATTAACCCCTAAACCGCCGCTCCCGGACCCCGCCGCCACCTACATAATACCTATTAACCCCTAATCTGCCGCCCCCTATACCATCGCCACCTATATTAAATTTATTAACCACTATCCTGCCCCCCATACCGCCGCCACCTATATTAAATTTATTAACCCCTATCCTGCCCCCCTACACCGCCGCCACTATATTAAACTTATTAACGCCTAAGTCTAACCCTAACACCCCCCTAACTTAAATATTATTGAAATAAATCTAAATAAAAATTACTATTATTAACTAAATTATTCCTATTTAAAAAGAAATACTTACCTATAAAATAAACCCTAATATAGCTACAATATAACTAATAGTAATATTGTAGCTATTTTAGGATTTATTTTTATTTTACAGGCAACTTTGTATTTATTTTAACAAGGTACAATAGATATTAAATAGTTATTAACTATTTAATAACTACCTAGCTAAAATACTTACAAAATTACCTGTAAAATAAATCCTAACCTAAGTTACAATTAAACCTAACACTACACTATCATTAAATTAATTAAATAAATTAACTACAATTACCTAAAATTAAATTCAATTAAATAAACTAAACTATAGTACAAAAAAAACCCACTAAATTACAGAAAATAAAAAAAGAATTA
Source organism: Bombina bombina (assembly GCF_027579735.1). Taxonomy (NCBI): domain Eukaryota; kingdom Metazoa; phylum Chordata; class Amphibia; order Anura; family Bombinatoridae; genus Bombina; species Bombina bombina. The sequence continues at coordinate 581,745,047 of NC_069503.1, read as the reverse complement.
CAAGAAGTTTAAACTAATTACACCTAATCTAAGCCCCCTAATAAAATAATAAAGCCCCCCAAAATAAAAAAATGCCCTACCCTATTCTAAATTACAAAGTAATCAGCTCTTTACCAGCCCTTAAAAGGGCTTTTTGCGGGGCATTGCCCCAAAGTAATCAGCTCTTTTAAAAAAAATACAACCCCCCCAACATTAAAACCCACCACCCACATACCCCTACTCTAACCCACCCAAACCCCCTTTAAAAAAACTATCACTAACCCCCTGAAGATCACCCTACCTTGAGCTGTGTTCACCCAGCCGGGCCGAATTCTTCATCCTAGTGGGGCAAGAAGAGGTCCTCCATCCGGCCGAAGTCTTCATCCAAGCGGGGCAAAAAGAGGTCCTCTATCCGGTAGAAGTCTTTATCCAAACGGCGTCTTTTATCTTCATCCAACCGCGGATCCATCTTGCATACCTCCGACGCGGAACATTCTGCTGGCCCTACGACTACCCGACGAATGAAGGTTCCTTTAAGGGACGTCATCCAAGATGGCGTCCCTCGAATTCCGATTGGCTGATAGGATTCTATCAGCCAATCGGAATTAAGGTAGGAAAAATCAGATTGGCTGATTCAATCAGCCAATCTGATTGAAGCTAAATCCGATTGGCTGATCCAAGCAGCCAATCGGATTGACCTCGCATTCTATTGGCTGATCGGAACAGCCAATAGAATGGTAGGGTACTTTGTAATTTAGAATAGGGTAGGGCATTTTTTTATTTGGGGGGGCTTTATTATTTTATTAGGGGGCTTAGATTAGGTGTAATTAGTTTAAACTTCTTGTAATTCTTTTTTTATTTTAGTGTTTGTTTGTTTTTGTACTATAGTTTAGTTTATTTAATTGTATTTCAGTTTAGGTAATTGTAGTTAATTTATTTAATTAATTTAATGATAGTGTAGTGTTAGGTTTAATTGTAACTTAGGTTAGGATTTATTTTACAGGTACTTTTGTACTTATTTTAGCTAGGTAGTTATTAAATAGTTAATAACTATTTAATAACTATTGTACCTGGTTAAAATAAATACAAAGTTGCCTGTAAAATAAAAATAAATCCTAATATAGTTACAATATAACTGTTAGTTATATTGTAGCTATATTAGGGTTTATTTTATAGGTAAGTATTTATTTTTAAATAGGAATATTTTAGTTAATAGTCATTTTTATTTAGATTTATTTCAATAATATTTAAGTTAGGGGGTGTTAGGGTTAGACTTAGGTTTAGGGGTTAATAAGTTTAATATAGTGGCGGTGGTGTGGGGGGGCAGGATAGGGGTTAATAAGTTTAATATAGGTGGCGGCGGTATAGGGGTTAATAAATGTAATATAGGTGGTGGTGGTATAGGGGGCGGCAGATTAGGGGTTAATAGGTATTATGTAGGTGGCGGCGGGGTCTGGGAGTGGCGGTTTAGGGGTTAATATATTTATTATAGTTGTGGCAGGGTCCGGGAGCGGCGGTTTAGGGGTTAATAAGTATAATGTAGGCTGCGGTGGTGTAGGGGGGATAGATTAGGGGTGTTTAGACTTGGGGTACATGTTAGGGTGTTAGGTGCAGACATCTCCCATAGGAATCAATGGGATATCAGGCAGCAGCGAACATGTGCTCTCGCTGCTGTCAGACTCCCATTGATTCCTATGGGATCCGCCGACTCCTCTTTGATAACTAGCAAAAGTAGTCAGATAGTGCCGAACTTGCGTTCGGCACATCTGGAGTGACGTAAGAATCGATCTGTGTCAGACTGAGACCGGTGGATCGTAGCTTACGTCACTAGATTCTACTTTTGGTCTGTAGGGCTTGATAACTACAGCGAATCAGCCTCGCCATAAATACGCTGCGGAATTCCAGCGTATTTGCGGTTGACGGCTTGATAACTAGAGGCCTTAGTGTCTATAAAATAATGAGAGCTGCCATGTTGTGACTTAGTTAAACTTCTTTGCTGTAGCCAATTAGGGACAATTATAAATAGTTCACTAGGGTGTGCAACCAATGGCTGTATGGAATATAACAGGGTTCTGCACTTCCATTTCTAACAGAAACTAAAAAGCTCACAATTTTAGAATGGAATTACAGGAAAATGGGACAAAATAAAGAATTAAATTATATAGCAGAGTTATTTTTATATATACAATTAGAGCTGCAACAACTAATCGTCATAATCGATAATAATCGATTATGAAAATAGTTGTCAACAAATCTCATAATCGATTAATAGATTAGTTGGTTTGCAATTAGTTGGTCTGTGCACAACACCAGCTGCTTCACTCCAATGAACTCCTGCACTTGGTATTGTGTTTTATGGTTATGTCCTTAGCCTAAAGGACGTCTACAGACGTCTACTTTTCACTTTTTCAAGACAGTATAGGTTTACAACTACCCCTGGCTTATGTGCAACCCAGATATAATAGTCATCATTTGGATTGTTATTTGGTGATTTGGAACTATGCTTTTTATGATATAGTGCCAAGCTTGTTGTTTACACCTTGCCCCTAGATTGATGGGAGTTATTTAAATTGATGTGCACTATTATCTGTTTGCACAATTATTAGCATATCGCTTGCTATTGCTGATTATATGTACTGTATAAATAAATGTGTAAGGCTTTGTCCTGTTATTGATATACAGTCCTTAGCGCTTTTGATTTAGTTTTTTATTGTTTTTTTATATTTTTAATAAATTGTGATAGGTACCAGATTCAACCTTTATAAGTATATATTCCTTATTTTTAGAGCGGACTAGATATTTCCCCCTACCTTATAGCTGGTGATTTACCATTGCATATAGATATTCAAGATATTTTTATGTTAGAATGAAGTCAAGGGTTACTTTATTGAGAGGTCCCTTGCCAAGGTAGAAAACACTTAGCATTGGTGAAGAGCTAACAAAGATAAATATCCCACTTTGGTGAAATTGGCAAAACCCTACTTATACACCTCAACAGCCTTTTCTCTGCTGCAGGAAATATAGCTGCAAACAGAGAACCAGCCTTAGCCAGAAGCATGTGCACATGTTGAGATTTTTGCTTTTCAATGCAAAGTTTCTGAAAGAGTGAATAACAGAATGTTATTAACAGTGATAGTCTAACTCTTTCTAGTTCTACCACTTTTCAAACAGTTTGTGATTTTGTTTTGTATAATTATAAAACTGTGCTCTGCTTCTTAAAAATTGAAGAAACAGTTGTGTTAATGTAAAGTTTTAGTCTGAAGTTTATATTTGTAATACTCATTATGTGGATTTTAATTTAAAACACAGAAAACTATTATTGATTCTCTTTTTATCCGATTAGTCGATTAATCGAAAAAATAATCGGCCGATTAATCGATTATGAAAATAATCGTTAGTTGCAGCCCTATATACAATTTATCATTTTATATTACCATCTCAAAGTAATGTACCTTTTAATATTTATGTGCTGGTTTTACAATATTTTCGTTCTTCTGTTCCCATTCACACTGACTAATATTTTACATTACATTATTAAAGCAATAACCTCCTCAATCATGAAGGGTTTTATGTTGGTCAGTGGGCAAATCTCACTATAGGATGTTTCTAGGCTGTCTAGCTTTACTGCTCTTGCCCAGTTCTTCAGTTTTACCAGTTTTTATGTTATTCTATGAAGAACAAAACTCGCCTATCAATATTATTTAATGAATCAACTATTTGAATAATATAGAATCTGGTAAATCCAGTGACACAGAAGAGGCTACAGAAACCTCTTAGTGAATGCTGACCAATCTCGCAAAACTCATTTCTCACTGTACAAACTGGATTCCAGGATCCTGTTCTGCTTTTCAATGTTGCAAAACTAATTTTTCACTCACTGTACAGATCGAGCTTGCTGGAGCCTATTCTGCCCTATTTTCCACAAAATTTTAATTTCTCACTGTACAGACTGAGCTTCCAGGGTCACATTCTTTAATTCATTCTTTCAAAATTGTAATTTCTCACTGCACAAACCGGGATTGCAGGATCCCATTCTGTACAGTGAGAAATTACAGTTTTGTTGGAACGAAGCTGCTCATTAGTTTCATTGGTTCAAATAGACCCTTTTTTGCAAAACACATTTTATAGTGTGAGAAATGTTTAAACGCCCAGTGTTGTAAACGGGAAAAGCTGTGTTCATTTTATTTGCGAGATATAAATATCTCTTACTGTTAATCTTGTTTCTAGACCTAAACCTTGCCAATTTAAAAAACATTTTTTTTACTATAAATGAAGTAAAAAAAAAAAAAATTATAATCAATTTTTTTTTTATTCTTTATTTTTGTGAAGAACATAACATATGGAATAAACAAAATTACAGACTGATAATAGTGCAAAATAGTTATTCCACTAAACAACCACACTAAATCAATAAAACCTAAAAAATTGATAATAATAGAACAATGGAGGGGAATGGTGTAAGAGTAGTTGCGCCTATAAGAATCCACCCTAAAATAGAGTGAGCGCGTTAGTCTAAAAGTGGAAAACACTAAAACTACAAAGAGAAAACAAAAATAAAGGATTCAAATATTGATATAATAACACCTTTATTATTAATAATAAAATCAAATATCAACCTATATATTATGCTAAATGTAGATTATGTGTTAGATAAAAATAAATCAATACTCTATAAAACCTGACTGGCCAGTCAAAAATTAATAAAATATATCTGTGTATTTAATATATCCTCACAATATCTATCTGAAATATCTATTAAAACCCAATAGGTATGAATCTTAAAGAAAGAGAAATATGTATTAAAAAGTCGTTGTATACATACCAAACAAACAGACCATAAAGAAGTCCTTATATAACTATAAACACTTAAAAGCTTATAGATTCCTATATCAAATGATCATTGGAATGTATATGGAATAATGTAAGCTGTTTTCACGGTAAGGCAACACTTTACATTAGTTGTTAATATAGTCTTCATAAAAGTTCATAACAGTCTTTACATATAGATTAGCAGATACCGGTAAATGCTATTTATGTTTTGATCCTCAGATTATAATGGCAAAACGAAGTCTTACTTCTCTCAGAATGAAGAAACACACTCTCGTTAGACTCCTGTAAGGAATTTTCGATCCGTTTCTACTCCGCTCTATTTTTAGCATTCTGTGACACGCTGGCGGAAGTGTGCTTAGACCTTTGGAGTCCGTTCGATAATCCTTCCGTCGTCTCTTTGGATGTTGCTTCCGGGTGTCTAGAAAACTGTTTCCCCAGATACTCTTGTGAAGGGTAATGGAAAGAATAAACACTACCAGATATATTTTATTAATTTTTGACTGGCCAGTCAGGTTTTATAGAGTATTGATTTATTTTTATCTAACACATAATCTACATTTAGCATAATATATAGGTTGATATTTGATTTTATTATTAATAATAAAGGTGTTATTATATCAATATTTGAATCCTTTATTTTTGTTTTCTCTTTGTAGTTTTAGTGTTTTCCACTTTTAGACTAACGCGCTCACTCTATTTTAGGGTGGGTTCTTATAGGCGAAACTACTCTTACACCATTCCCCTCCATTGAAGAACATAACATAACATACTGTATGAAGAGGATGCTCCGTGCCAGATGTCTTCAGGATGGACCCGCTCCACGCCTCCGGGATCAAGATAGAAGATGCCGCCGGGATGAAGATGAAAAAAGCCGTCTGGATGAAGACTTCTCGCCACTTGGATCAGGACTTTGCCGCCGGGATGAAGATTGAAGAGGCCGCCTGGATGAAGACTTCTTGCCGCCTGGATCAAGACTTCAACTCCGGGATGAAGATCGTTGAAGCGGGACTTCAAAAACTGTAAGTGGATCATCAGGGGGTTAGTGTTAGGCTTTTTTAAGGGTTTATTGGGTGGGTTTTATTTTTTAGTTTAGGGTCTGGACAGCAAAAGAGCTAAATGCCCTTTTAAGGGCAATGCCCATACAAATGCCCTTTTCAGGGCAATGGGTAGCTTAGGTTTTTTAGATAGTTTTTTTTTATTTTGTGGGTTTGTAATGTTAGTGGGTATTTGTATTTTTATTTCATAAACAGAGCTGATTTCTTTAGGGCAATGCCCTACAAAAGGTCATTTTAATTCTAGATTAGGTTTTTTATTTTGGGATTTTTTTTTTATGTTTATTAGAATAGGAATAAAAAAAAACTACCCCCTAAAAATATACATTACACAAAGTAACAAACAAATTATCAAAAATAAATTATACAAAAATAAGACATCCTTCTCAACCCAGAATTATGTTCTGGGTTGAGAAGGATGTCTTATTTTTGTATAATTTATTTTTGATAATTTGTTTGTTACTTTGTGTAATGTATATTTCTTCTGTTATGTGTGATCAGTCCACGGGTCATCATTACTTCTGGGATATAACTCCTCCCCAACAGGAAATGCAAGAGGATTCACCCAGCAGAGCTGCATATAGCTCCTCCCCTCTACGTCAGTCCCAGTCATTCTCTTGCACCCAACGACTAGATAGGATGTGTGAGAGGACTATGGTGATTATACTTAGTTTTTATGACTTCAATCAAAAGTTTGTTATTTTAAAATAGCACCGGAGCGTGTTATTACTTCTCTGGCAGAGTTTGAGGAAGAATCTGACAGAGATTTTTTACTATGATTTTAACCGGAGTCGTTAAGATCATATTGCTGTTCTCGACCATCTGAGGGAGGTAAAGGCTTCAGATCAGGGGACAGCGGGCAGATGAATCTGCATTGAGGTATGTGGCAGTTTTTATTTTCTGAATGGAATTGATGAGAAAAGCCTGCCATACCGTTAAAATGACATGTATGTATACACTTCAGTATTCTGGGGATGGTATTTCACCGGAACTACTGTGTTAAAGGTCACTAATCCTTTTAATAACTATTCTCATGTTAAACGTTTTTGCTGGAATGTAGAATCGTTTACATTGCTGAGGTACTGTGTGAATAAATATTTGGGCATTATTTTCCACTTGGCAGTTTTTTGCTTTAATTGTGACAGTTTCGTTTCTCTTCACTGCTGTGTGGGAGAGGGAGGGGCCGTTTTTGGCGCTCTTTGCTACGCATCAAAAAATTCCAGTCAGCTACTTTTATATTTCCTGCATGATCCGGTTCATCTCTGACAGATCTCAGGGGTCTTCAAACTTCTTTGAAGGGAGGTAAATTCTCTCAGCAGAGCTGTGAGAATTCTTATAGTGACTGTGAATAAAAAACGTTGTTTTGTTTTCTTATGTACAAATTTAATTAGTGTTGTTTTTTACTAATGGGAACAAACCTTTGCTAAAAGTTGTGTTGTTTTAAAGTTTGATGCTATAACTGTTTTTCAGTTCATTATTTCAACTGTCATTTAATCGTTAGTACCTCTTTGAGGCACAGTGCGTTTTTTTGCTAAAAAAGATTATAACCAAGTTGTAAGTTTTTTTGCTAGTGTGTTAAACATGTCTGACTCAGAGGAAGATATCTGTGTCATTTGTTCCAATGCCAAGGTGGAGCCCAATAGAAATTTATGTACTAACTGTATTGATGCTACTTTAAATAAAAGTCAATCTGTACAATGTGAACAAATTTCACCAAACAGCGAGGGGAGAGTTATGCCGACTAACTCGCCTCACGCGGCAGTACCTGCATCTCCCGCCCGGGAGGTGCGTGATATTTTGGCGCCTAGTACATCTGGGCGGCCATTACAGATAACATTACAAGATATGGCTACTGTTATGACTGAAGTTTTGTCTAAATTACCAGAACTAAGAGGCAAGCGTGATCACTCTGGGGTGAGAACAGAGTGCGCTGACAATGCTAGGGCCATGTCTGATACTGCGTCACAGCTCGCAGAGCATGAGGACGGAGAGCTTCATTCTGTGGGTGACGGTTCTGATCCAAACAGATTGGACTCAGATATTTCAAATTTTAAATTTAAATTGGAGAACCTCCGTGTACTACTAGGGGAGGTCTTAGCAGCTCTCAACGATTGTAACACCGTTGCAATACCAGAGAAACTGTGTAGGTTGGATAAATACTTTGCGGTACCGGCGAGTACTGACGTTTTTCCTATACCTAAGAGACTAACTGAAATTGTTACTAAGGAGTGGGATAGACCCGGTGTGCCGTTCTCACCCCCTCCAATATTTAGAAAGATGTTTCCAATAGACGCCACCACTCGGGACTTATGGCAAACGGTCCCCAAGGTGGAGGGAGCAGTTTCTACTTTAGCTAAGCGTACCACTATCCCGGTGGAGGATAGCTGTGCTTTCTCAGATCCAATGGATAAAAAATTAGAGGGTTACCTTAAGAAAATGTTTGTTCAACAAGGTTTTATATTACAACCCCTTGCATGTATCGCGCCGATTACGGCTGCGGCAGCATTTTGGATTGAGTCGCTTGAAGAGAACCTTAGTTCCTCTACGCTAGACGACATTACGGACAGGCTTAGAGTCCTTAAACTAGCTAATTCTTTCATTTCGGAAGCCGTAGTACATTTAACCAAACTTACGGCTAAGAACTCAGGATTCGCCATACAGGCACGCAGGGCACTGTGGCTAAAATCCTGGTCAGCTGATGTTACTTCTAAGTCCAAATTACTTAATATACCTTTCAAGGGGCAGTCCTTATTCGGGCCCGGTTTGAAAGAAATTATCGCTGACATTACGGGAGGTAAGGGCCACGCCCTACCTCAAGACAAGGCCAAAGCTAAGGCTAGACAGTCTAATTTTCGTCCCTTTCGGAATTTCAAAACAGGAGCAGCATCAACCTCCACTGCACCAAAACAGGAAGGAGCTGTTGCTCGTTACAGGCAAGGCTGGAAGCCTAACCAGTCCTGGAACAAAAGCAAGCAGGCCAGGAAACCTGCTGCTGCCCCAAAGACAGCATGAACCGAGAGCCCCCGATCCGGGACCGGATCTAGTAGGGGGCAGACTCTCTCTCTTCGCCCAGGCCTGGGCAAGAGATGTTCAGGATCCCTGGACACTAGAGATCATATCTCAGGGATACCTTCTAGACTTCAAATTATCTCCCCCAAGAGGGAGATTTCATCTGTCAAGGTTGTCAACAAACCAGATAAAGAAAGAAGCGTTTCTACGCTGCGTACAAGATCTGTTAACAATGGGAGTGATCCATCCGGTTCCGTGGTCGGAACAAGGACAAGGGTTCTACTCAAACCTGTTTGTGGTTCCCAAAAAAGAGGGAACTTTCAGGCCAATCTTAGATTTAAAGACTCTAAACAAATTCCTAAGAGTTCCATCGTTCAAAATGGAAACTATTCGGACAATCTTACCCATGATCCAAGAGGGTCAGTACATGACCACAGTGGATTTAAAGGATGCTTACCTTCACATACCGATCCACAAAGATCATCACCGGTATCTAAGGTTTGCCTTCTTAGACAGGCACTACCAGTTTGTAGCTCTTCCATTCGGACTGGCTACGGCTCCAAGAATCTTCACAAAGGTTCTGGGTGCCCTTCTAGCGGTACTAAGACCGCGAGGGATTTCGGTAGCTCCGTACCTAGACGACATTCTAATACAAGCTTCAAGCTTTCAAACTGCCAAGTCTCATACAGAGTTAGTTCTGGCATTTCTAAGGTCGCATGGATGGAAAGTGAACGAAAAGAAGAGTTCTCTCTTTCCTCTCACAAGAGTTCCATTCTTGGGGACTCTTATAGATTCTGTAGAAATGAAGATTTACCTGACAGAAGACAGGTTAACAAAACTTCAAAATGCATGCCGCGTCCTTCATTCCATTCAACACCCGTCAGTAGCTCAATGCATGGAGGTGATCGGCTTAATGGTAGCGGCAATGGACATAGTACCTTTTGCACGCCTACACCTCAGACCGCTGCAATTATGCATGCTAAGTCAGTGGAATGGGGATTACTCAGATTTGTCCCCTACTCTGAATCTGAATCAAGAGACCAGAAATTCTCTTCTATGGTGGCTTTATCGGCCACACCTGTCCAGGGGGATGCCATTCAGCAGGCCAGACTGGACAATTGTAACAACAGACGCCAGCCTACTAGGTTGGGGCGCTGTCTGGAATTCTCTGAAGGCTCAGGGACTATGGAATCAGGAGGAGAGTCTCCTTCCAATAAACATTCTGGAATTGAGAGCAGTTCTCAATGCCCTTCTGGCTTGGCCCCAGTTAATAACTCGGGGGTTCATCAGGTTTCAGTCGGACAACATCACGACTGTAGCTTACATCAACCATCAGGGAGGGACAAGAAGCTCCCTAGCAATGATGGAAGTATCAAAGATAATTCGCTGGGCAGAGTCTCACTCTTGCCACCTGTCAGCAATCCACATCCCGGGAGTGGAGAACTGGGAGGCGGATTTCTTGAGTCGCCAGACTCTTCATCCGGGGGAGTGGGAACTTCATCCGGAGGTCTTTGCCCAAATACTTCGACGTTGGGGCAAACCAGAGATAGATCTCATGGCGTCTCGCCAGAACGCCAAACTTCCTCGCTACGGGTCCAGATCCAGGGATCCGGGAGCAGTTCTGATAGATGCTTTGACAGCACCTTGGAACTTCAGGATGGCTTATGTGTTTCCACCCTTCCCGCTGCTTCCTCAATTGATTGCCAAAATCAAACAGGAGAGAGCATCAGTAATTCTAATAGCACCTGCTTGGCCACGCAGGACTTGGTATGCAGATCTAGTGGACATGTCATCCTGTCCGCCTTGGTCTCTACCTCTAAGACAGGACCTTCTGATACAGGGTCCATTCAAACATCAAAATCTAACTTCTCTGAAGCTGACTGCTTGGAAATTGAACGCTTGATTTTATCAAAACGTGGTTTTTCTGAGTCGGTTATTGATACCCTGATTCAGGCTAGGAAGCCTGTTACCAGAAGGATTTACCATAAAATATGGCGGAAATACCTATACTGGTGCGAATCCAAAGGTTACTCCTGGAGTAAGGTTAGGATCGCTAGGATATTGTCCTTTCTACAAGAAGGTTTAGAAAAGGGTTTATCAGCTAGTTCATTAAAGGGACAGATTTCAGCTCTGTCCATCTTGTTACACAGACGTCTGTCAGAAAATCCAGACGTCCAGTCCTTTTGTCAGGCTTTAGCTAGGATCAAGCCTGTGTTTAAAGCTGTTGCTCCACCATGGAGTTTAAACTTAGTTCTTAACGTTTTACAGGGTGTTCCGTTTGAACCCCTTCATTCCATTGATATAAAAATGCTATCTTGGAAAGTTCTGTTTTTAATGGCTATTTCCTCGGCTCGAAGAGTCTCTGAGTTATCAGCCTTACATTGTGATTCCCCTTATCTGATTTTTCACTCAGACAAGGTAGTTCTGCGTACTAAACCTGGGTTCTTACCTAAGGTAGTCACTAACAGGAACATCAATCAAGAGATTGTTGTCCCATCCTTGTGTCCAAATCCTTCTTCAAAGAAGGAACGTCTTTTACACAATCTGGATGTAGTTCGTGCCCTCAAGTTCTACTTGCAGGCAACTAAAGATTTTCGCCAAACTTCTTCCTTGTTTGTCGTTTACTCTGGACAGAGGAGAGGTCAAAAAGCTTCTGCTACCTCTCTCTCTTTTTGGCTTCGTAGCATAATACGTTTAGCCTATGAGACTGCTGGACAGCAGCCTCCTGAAAGAATTACAGCTCACTCCACTAGAGCTGTGGCTTCCACTTGGGCCTTTAAGAATGAGGCCTCTGTTGAACAGATTTGCAAGGCTGCAACTTGGTCTTCGCTTCATACTTTTTCCAAATTTTACAAATTTGACACTTTTGCTTCTTCGGAGGCTATTTTTGGGAGAAAGGTTCTTCAGGCAGTGGTTCCTTCTGTATAATGAGCCTGCCTATCCCTCCCGTCATCCGTGTACTTTTGCTTTGGTATTGGTATCCCAGAAGTAATGATGACCCGTGGACTGATCACACATAACAGAAGAAAACATAATTTATGCTTACCTGATAAATTCATTTCTTCTGTTGTGTGATCAGTCCACGGCCCGCCCTGTTTTAAGGCAGGTAAATATCTTTTAAATTATACTCCAGTCACCACTTCACCCTTGGTTACTCCTTTCTCGTTGATTCTTGGTCGAATGACTGGGACTGACGTAGAGGGGAGGAGCTATATGCAGCTCTGCTGGGTGAATCCTCTTGCATTTCCTGTTGGGGAGGAGTTATATCCCAGAAGTAATGATGACCCGTGGACTGATCACACAACAGAAGAAAGGAATTTATCAGGTAAGCATAAATTATGTTTTTTAGGGGGTAGTTTTTTTTTTAGCAAAAGAGCTGTTTAACTTAGGGCAATGCCATACAAAAGGCCCTTTTAAGGGCCCCGCAAAAGGCCCTTTTAAGGGCCCCGCAAAAGGCCCTTTTAAGGGCCCTTGGTAGTTTGGGGGTGGGGGTCTGTATAGTGTTAGGGGGTGTTTGTATTATTATTTTTAGCAAAATAGCTGTTTAACTCAAGGCAATGCCCTACAAAAGGCCCTTTTATGGGTCCGTGGTAGTTTGGGGGTTGGGGGTTTGTATAGTGTTAGGGGGTGTTTGTATTTTTTTCTGGAGCAAAAGAGCTGTTTAACTCAGGGCAATGCCCTACAAATGCCCTTTTAAAGGCCCTTGGTAGTTTATTCTAGATTAGGCTTTTTTATTTTGGGCTGTTTTTTGTTTTTTTTCAAAAGGGTATTAGAATAGGAATAATCTTAATTTTTTTGGATAAAGTTTGTATTTATTTTAGCTAGGTAGTTAGTAAATAGTTAATAACTATTTACTAACTAGTCTACCTAGTTAAAATAAATACAAACTTGCCTGTGAAATAAAACTAAAACCTAAGCTAGTGCTACAATGTAACTATAAGTTATATTGTAGCTAGCTTAGGTTTTATTTCACAGGTAAGTATGTATTTAGTTTTAATTACTAATTATTTAGTTAATAATTGTAAATTTAATTTAGATGTTGGGGAGCAGCTGAATAGGGGTTAATAACTTTAATATAGTGGCAGCGATATCGGGAGCGGCAGATTATGGTTTAATAATTTTAGTTAGGTGGCAGCGATATCGGCAGCGGCAGATTAGGGGTTAATAACTGTAAGCAGGCGTCAGCGATGTCGGGGGCAGCAGATTAGGGGTGTTTAGACTCTGGTTTATGTTAGGGTGTTAGGTTTAAACATTATTTTCTTTTTTCCCATAGACATTAATGGGGCTGCGTTACGGAGCTTTTCTTTCAGCGATCGCAGGTGTTAGACTTTTTTTTGCTGGTTCTCCCATTGATGTATATGGGGAAAGCGTAAACGAGCACGTCAAAACACTGCTTGTAACACTGCTTGTTTTTGGTGCGGTATGGAGCTCAAAATCTCCATATCGCCCACGCAAGCCGAGTTTTTTTTAAACTTGTAATGGCAGCGCTATAGGGGCTTAAATAACGCAACTTTTGTTGCGTTCTTTACTTTCCCTATAGCACTAAAAACTTGTAATCTAGGTGATAGTGGATTATCAATCCGACAGCTGGGATCCGCTCCCCACCGATTATACCATTATAGTGCCTGTATTCTGCTAGGGTGATATGATTGAAGGCTATTTTGTGTCTGTGTAATTTTGGTTTGTTTATGTCCTTCCAGTCCCCAGGGTGCCATACAGTCACCGTCTACAGTTCTGTCGCATTTTCTTTTACAGGGAGTGCAGAATTATTAGGCAAGTTGTATTTTTGAGGATTAATTTTATTATTGAACAACAACCATGTTCTCAATGAACCCAAAAAACTCATTAATATCAAAGCTGAATAGTTTTGGAAGTAGTTTTTAGTTTGTTTTTAGTTATAGTTATTTTAGGGGGATATCTGTGTGTGCATAATTATTAGGCAACTTAACAAAAAACAAATATATACCCATTTCAATTATTTATTTTTACCAGTGAAACCAATATAACATCTCAACATTCACAAATATACATTTCTGACATTCCAAAACAAAACAAAAACAAATCAGTGACCAATATAGCCACCTTTCTTTGCAAGGACACTCAAAAGCCTGCCATCCATGGATTCTGTCAGTGTTTTGATCTGTTCACCATCAACATTGCGTGCAGCAGCAACCACAGCCTCCCAGACACTGTTCAGAGAGGTGTACTGTTTTCCCTCCTTGTAAATCTCACATTTGATGATGGACCACAGGTTCTCAATGGGGTTCAGATCAGGTGAACAAGGAGGCCATGTCATTAGATTTTCTTCTTTTATACCCTTTCTTGCCAGCCACGCTGTGGAGTACTTGGACGCGTGTGATGGAGCATTGTCCTGCAGGAAAATCATGTTTTTCTTGAAGGATGCAGACTTCTTCCTGTACCACTGCTTGAAGAAGGTGTCTTCCAGAAACTGGCAGTAGGACTGGGAGTTGAGCTTGACTCCATCCTCAACCGGAAAAGGCCCCACAAGCTCATCTTTGATGATACCAGCCCAAACCAGTACTCCACCTCCACCTTGCTGGCATCTGAGTCGGACTGGAGCTCTCTGCCCTTTACCAATCCAGCCACGGGCCCATCCATCTGGCCCATCAAGACTCACTCTCATTTCATCAGTCCATAAAACCTTCGAAAAATCAGTCTTGAGATATTTCTTGGCCCAGTCTTGACGTTTCAGCTTGTGTGTCTTGTTCAGTGGTGGTCGTCTTTCAGCCTTTCTTACCTTGGCCATGTCTCTGAGTATTGCACACCTTGTGCTTTTGGGCACTCCAGTGATGTTGCAGCTCTGAAATATGGCCAAACTGGTGGCAAGTGGCATCTTGGCAGCTGCACGCTTGACTTTTCTCAGTTCATGGGCAGTTATTTTGCGCCTTGGTTTTTCCACATGCTTCTTGCGACCCTGTTGACTATTTTGAATGAAACGCTTGATTGTTCGATGATCACGCTTCAGAAGCTTTGCAATTTTAAGAGTGCTGCATCCCTCTGCAAGATATCTCACTATTTTTTACTTTTCTGAGCCTGTCAAGTCCTTCTTTTGACCCATTTTGCCAAAGGAAAGGAAGTTGCCTAATAATTATGCACACCTGATATAGGGTGTTAATGTCATTAGACCACACCCCTTCTCATTACAGAGATGCACATCACCTAATATGCTTAATTGGTAGTAGGCTTTCGAGCCTATACAGCTTGGAGTAAGACAACATGCATAAAGAGGATGATGTGGTCAAAATACTCATTTGCCTAATAATTCTGCACTCCCTGTATTCATGAGGCCGTTCTGTTTAGTACAAGCTGCCATTTACCATGTAGTTGGGCATTTAATATGTATTCAGAGTTTCTTATCGGGTATATTATTTGAGTTTGTTGTGTGCTGGTAAGTGTGCGGATATAGGGTTCCCATTTTTTCATAAAGTGCGCAGTTCTTCCTTGGAGATCTCTTATTGTGTCTGCTTTTTCAAATAGTAATTGTTGGTGTATTCTGTGCTTAAGCTGTGTAAGTGTTGGAGCTTTTTTGCTCAACCAGTTGAATAGAATGTAGTGCCTAGCCTGGAGTATTATGTTATGAACAAGAGATGAGCTGTTTGCTTGTAGGTGTAGAATGTCCAGAAATACTATTGCCTGAGCGGAGAATGTCAATTTTTTTATTGATTATGGAGTTCACCCAGTGTATCACCATTCCCCAAAATGTGTACATTTTAGGACAGGACCATAGCATGTACAGTAGGTCGGCCTTTGGGTAGGAGCATTTTGGGCATTTCCCTACATGATTTGTTTCCCAAGTTTTGTGTATTTTCGTTGTTATGCATGCATTTTATAATATCTTTGTGTGCGATTCTCTGATGCTTGCAGAGAGAGTGGCCTTTCGCACATTTGATACACTTTTTTGTACTAATGCGGTAGATATGACTGTGTCCAGGGTTTGAGACCATTTCTCACTAATGTGACGTAAAGTTTGTGTGTTGTCAATAGCTGTCAGAATTTTATAGATTGTGAGATTGATTTATTCCCTTGTGTGTATGTGTTAATCAGCTGGTTAAGACTGCTGTCTTTCACTGGAAGCTTTTTGGAACTTATCAATCCAGTCACATAGTGTTTCACTTGAAGATACGCAAAGTGATGGTTACGTGGTATATTGTATAGCGACTGTAGCTGCTTGAATGTGTGTATATTCTGGTCGTTGTCGTCTAAAAGTTTAGAGTTTTTATACCTAATGCTCCCCAATCCCTGAACGTTGAGGTAGTAAAGCCTGGGATAAAGTTTGGGTTACTTTGGAGTGGAAGGAGCCTAGTGACCGCGTGTTGTGTTTGCAGTTTGTGGCAGATTTTACTCCAAGCACACACTGGTTGTTGGAGCATTGTGTAATTTATAAGCGTTTATCTGCTTTTGCAGTGTTCATGTGTGGCATCATTGCTAGAGAGGGGCCTATTTATTAATGTGCAAGTGGACATAATCCGATTTTGCGGATCCTGTCCGCCGCAGATCGATAAATGCCAACAGCATATGCTGTCGGCATTTATCATTGCACCAGCAGTTGTTGTGAACTGCTGGTGCAACGCCGCCCCCTTCAGATTCGCGGCCGCCAGCAGGGGGTGTCAATCAACCCGATCGTATTGGATCGGGTTGATTTCCGGCGATGTCTGTCCACCGCCTCAGAGCAGGGGGACAGGTTATGGAGCCTCAGTCTTTAGACCGCTGCTTCATAACTTGTGTTTCTGGTGAGCCTGATGGCTCGCCAGAAACACGGGGCTTCAAGCTCCATATGGAGCTTGATAAATATGCCCCCATGGGTTTACTGCCTGTAAGTCTGGTATGGTGAAGTTTTCTTAGCCTGTTATCCAGTCTAGAACATACTTTGCTTGGACTTCCCAGCTATAATGATAATCAATTTTATAGTATAATACACACAAAAAATACATCATACACATATATACTGTATACCATAATGGATTAAACAATAAATAACTACCACTGCTTTCACAACCTCTAAATATATTTGTTATTGATACCATGGCCCTGATGTTATAGGCACTGTGGCAATATTTTAAAAAGGGATCTGTTGCGCGATCGAGAATGCCAGTAAAATATTAAAAAGGGTTGAAATCAGTGTTTGTAGACAGTCTCGCAGAGAGGCATTTTACTATAGATTTCTGTGGGTGGCGATGCTTTTCTAATACTAACAGCATTTTAAAAGCAGCATTGCCCCATAAATTGAAAGTGTAATGTAAATGATCCCTTTGCAAAGTATGGACCTGAAATACAACTTACATGTGTCAACAGAAACGCAACACCTTTTGTTAAAATACAATAATAAAACTAGGACATCAATAATCCACATATATAGGAGCTGAGGGGGGTTGTGGGTATAGTATACATCATATATACAATATTCATTTATTTTATTGTATAAGGCTAATATGTATTTTAAAGGGATATGATTCCCTCCAAAAAATATTTTGTGATTGAGACAGAGCATACCATTTAAAAAAAGTTTCCAATTAACAGAGGGGCCGATTTAACAAGAGCCGAATAGCCCCTGATCCCCCTGTTTCCACACGAGCCTTCAGGCTTGCCGGAAACAGCAGTTAAGAAGCAGCGGTCTTAAGACTGCTGCCCCTTAACTAGGTTGCTGGCTCTGAGGCGGCGGACCGCAATCACCACGATCGGACACGATCGGGTTGATTGACACCCCTGCTAGCAGCCGATTGCCCGCAAATCTGCAGGGGGCAGCATTGCACAAGCAGTTCACCATAACTGCTTGTGCAATGTTAAATGCCGACAGCATATGCTGTCGGCATTCAGCGATGTCGGGTGGACATGATCTGATACGGCTGTTGATAAATCAGCCTCATATTATCAAATTTGCTTTGATAGGCATCTGGAGCACTACATTGCAGTAAATAGTGCTGCTATATAATTCTCTGGAAATTGGTCGGCTCCTAAGCTTACATTCCTTCTTTTCAACAAAAGATACCAAGAGAGCAAAGAAAAATATATTATAGAAATAAATTAGAAAATTGTTTAAATTAGCATGCTCTGTCTGAATTATGGGTTTCATATTCCTTTAAGTCTAATTGTGATTTTAAAAATCGTGTTTTTTGCTTTTGGCATGTGGGGAATCTGTTAAAGGGATAGTCTAGTCATGATTCAGATAGAGCATGCAATTAAAAGCAACTTTCTAATTTACTCATATAATCATTTTTTCTTTGTATTCTTGGTACCTTTATTTAAAAAAGCTGGAATGTAAGCTTAGAAGCCGGCCCATTTTAAGTTCAGCACATGGGTAGCGCTTTCATATTGGTGTCTAAATGTAGCCATCCAATCAGCAAGCTCTACCCAGGTGCTGAATCAAAAATGGGCCGGCTCCTAAGCTTACTTTCCAGCTTTTTTAAAATAAAGATACCAAGAGAACGAAAAAGAATTTATAATAGGAGTAAATTAGAAAGTTGCTTAAAATTGCCTGATCTAGAAAATTGCATGCTCTTGGTCCCAGGGGAGGAGAGTGGGTGCAGGACACGCTGTGTGCACGCTCTCTCTAAACTCCTACACTAGCCACTGGCGGCTAATTTCGCGCCGAACCCCTGTCCTGGGCGGCTAACTATCCAAGGGCAACTGGATCCCGGCTCCACAGCGGTGCAACTATAGCGCACCGTGTTCTAACTTGGTCGTTTTTGTCTTATTTCCTTTGCCTCTGAGCATACGGAACAGAAAACACCGGCGGACTTCCCCCACCCCTCCCACCGGTGCTGCGTGAGGAGGTTGCTGGGATATCGGCCGAGGCTGGTGCCTTCTTAAGGGTACCTAAATCCTGGCTAAAGATTAAAGAACTGGCATCCTTTCATAGAACCCAGGTCTAACACTGGCGCAAGAAAATCACTCTGCTTCATCCTAAACTGCCCTAATTCTTACCTGCCTTCCTTCGGCACAGGAAAGACGGAGCCAGGCTGCTGTCCTTAGGTGTACAGAGGAAGCGCTGCGCAAGGACCAACGGGACGCCGACTGGTGATGTCGGCTGACTGGCGCCGCACCACTCACTGACACAGCACGGGAGTGACTGCCGAGTCGCATACTCCACACACCGATGCTGCTTGTGGAAACTCGGCAGCCCCCCTTGGTAACTGTCGTCTAGTCATCCTGGGAGGGTGGTGTAATCTGTATCTTGGATCGACTCGAAGGAAATAAACACCCACAACATCGGTATGGGATGGAAGCTGAACCACTGAATCTACAGGGTCTGTTATTGCCATTGCACTGAGCTGTATGGCACAAGGTACTCTCTTGTTGTCAGGGTGCAAGCCATCTGGCTATTTGGAAATTACCGGGAACTAGCACAAGCACCTGTAAAAATTGCATGTAATAGAAAGGGAAAGGAAGACTTAGTTGGATAAGCTCTTTTTAGACCCAAGAGCAAAGGTAGTTTAAAGAGGCCTATAAAGCACGCCTCCCTGCCTGGAGGTCTGTGCTTCTTTGCACCAATTTATTCATAAGGAAGTCAGACGGACAAAGGGGGAACTGTATGTACTTTGTAAGCTGCATGAGCCACTAACCTCCTTATCTGCTTTTCTCTGCTTGGTTCATCTTTCTTGCTTGCATTACATGGCTTCAAAAAAGGGACTTGAGATATTAGAGGAATGTACCTCATTTACCCCAGCATACTAACATCCTATTGCTTGCTCTGTTTTTTGTATAAAAGGCATACCACAATTCATTGGCCTAAATGGTAACAGCAATTGCAGCCTAGTTTTACCCCTACCCCTGAAGAAGATAGGAACCGGAGAATCAAACATATGCATGTTATCATAAGATATTATGTTCCTGCTGTAATCTGCTGCAAATCTAACTCGTGATTGTTTTTTGCAGGAAATACTAATATGTTTGATTTACTGTAGAAATATCAGGGGAACTGGATTACAGAAATGTACTTTATTAATGAATATATTTAAGGAATGTTTTGATATACATATGTCTGGAACTGTAAATGCCCACATTTTCCAGAACACCAGCAATGGTATAACCTGTGGGAACTTTAGCCTCGATAAGATAAAGTTCTAAGCTGAATCTAATGTTGAACATACAGCTTTTCCTGAACCTTTCCTTACTTTTTTGCTGTTCAAGGAAAAACGATATTCATTTACACTAGCTTGTTGCTGTATATAATACTACTAGCCACAGCTTGGGTATAGATATAAGACTTTACTATACTGAGTATACTAAAAAATAGTATTCACACCATACAATCACATATATAATGGACTGCCCCTGCCTGTAAGAAGGCAAGAAGGGGAAGATCAACTTCAGGACATAGGGAAACTGTAATTGGGTTGCTGAGTATTATTTGCTACATGTTGCTATCTAACCTTTTTGCTCTACTATGTAACCCTTTGCATGCAAACATGAGATACTAATCCTGTCAGTTAAAATAACTTGCTCTCTCTTGTATGTAAAATCCTTTTCTAGGGCATCAGATAAGCTATGCTATAAAGCTGCCTCATGTACCTACAAACCTAAGTTAGGAATATCCTCGCCTTGTCTGAACTGGACAAGTGAAAACTGTTAAGTTTTTCTCAGCCCTGCGTATAGGTGCCTGAGCAACTAACTAGTTGCATATCCACCCCTATTAATCAGATCAGAAGGCCAGATACAGTGCAAATCGGCCTAATCAGAGAATCATCGTTCATATTAGAGAAAGAGGGGAAGAAGAATCAGGTTGTTTTGATCTAACCCTGTCATTGCTTGATTGAATAGTTCGTATTAAATCACTTAATTACTTCACGTCCCTTCGTGGATCACTGTCTCAGCTTTTTTTTTGCACTCACACAGTCACTGCCTGGCACTAACACAACTCACCCTTCTTGCACCTTGTCTTTATAGGTCAATAATATAGACTCTTCTTTTCTCTTGTAAGGTGTATCCAGTCCACGGATCATCCATTACTTGTGGGATATTCTCATTCCCAACAGGAAGTTGCAAGAGGACACCTACAGCAGAGCTGTAATATAGCTCCTCCCCTAACTGTCATAGCCAGTCATTCTCTTGCAACTCTCAACAAGCAAGGACGTTGTAGGAGAGAGTGGTTAAATATAGCTAGTTTATTTTCTTCAATCAAAAGTTTGTTATTTTTAAATAGTACCGGAGTTGTGCTATTTTATCTCAGGCAGTAAATAGAAGAAGAATCTGCCTGAGGTTTCTATGATTTTAGCAGGTTGTAACTAAGATCCATGGCTGTTCTCACATATGTCTGAGGGAATTACACAGATGAGGTAACTTCAGCGAGAGAATGGCGTGCAGTTTATTCTGCTATCAGGTATGTGCAGTTATAATTTTTTCTAGAGATGGAAAACACTAGAAAATGCTGCTGATACCGGATTAATGTAAGTTAAGCCTGAATACAGTGATTTAATAACGACTGGTATCATGCTTACTCCCAGGGGTAATACCCTTATGATATTACAATATAAAACGTTTGCTGGCATGTTTAATCGTATTTATATATGCTTTGGTGATAAAACTTTATTGGGGCCTAGTTTTTTCCACATGGCTGGCTTAAATTTTGACTAGAAACAATTTCCACTGTTGTAGTATAAAAGTTACAGTTGGTGCAGTTAAAATTACAAACTGTGACATCCAGCTTCCCTCAAAGGCCCTCTGAATGCTATAGGACATCTCTAAAGGGCCCAAAGGCTTTCCAAAGTCTTTTATTGGGGAAGGTAGGGACACAGCTGAGCTGTGGCAGTTGTTGTGACTGTTAAAAAACGTCTACATAGAAGAAACTCCTTGTTTATTATGTTTAAAAGCCATGGTGGAACCCCCTCTTAGAATGTGTACCAAATGTACTGATTTCATTTTATGCAATAAAGATCATTTTCTGTCTTTAAAAAATTTATCACCAGAGGAATCTGACGAGGGGGAAGTTATGCCGACTAACTTTCCCCACGTGTCAGACCCTTTGACTCCCGCTTAAGGGACTCACGCTCAAATGGCGCAAAATACATCTAGGGCGCCCATAGCGTTTACTTTACAAGACATGGCGGCAGTCATGGATAATACACTGTCAGCGGTATTAGCCAGACTACATGAACTTAGAGGTAAGCGAGATAGCTCTGGGGTGAGACAAAATGCAGAGCATACTGACGCTTTAAGAACCATGTCTGATACTGCCTCACAATATGCAGAAGCTGAGGAAAGAGAGCTTCATTCAGTGGGTGATGTTAATGACTCAGGAAAGATACCTGATTCTAATATTTCTACATTTAAATTTAAGCTTGAACACCTCCGCGTGTTGCTTAGGGAGGTTTTAGCTGCTCTGAATGACTGTGATACCATTGCAGTGCCAGAGAAATTGTGTAGACTGGATAAATACTTTGCAGTGCCGGTGTGTACTGATGTTTTTCCAAATACCTAAAAGGTTTACAGAAATTATTAATAATGAATGGGATAGACCAGGTGTGCCGTTCTCTTCCCCTCCTATTTTTAGAAAAATGTTTCCAATAAGACGCCACCACACGGGACTTATGGCAGACAGTCCCTAAGGTGGAGGGAGCAGTTTCTACTCTAGTAAAGCGTACTACTATCCCTGTCGAGGACAGTTGTGTTTTTTTTTTTTTTATAGATCCAATGGATAAAAAATTAGAGGTTACCTTAAGAAAATATTTATTCAACAAGGTTTTATCCTACAGCCCCTTGCATGCATTGCCCCTGTCACTGCTGCTGCGGCGTACTGGTTTCAGTCTCTGGAAGAGGCTTTACAGGTAGCGACTCCATTGGATGACATACTAGGCAAACTTAGAGCACTTAAGCTAGCCAATTCTTTTATTCTGATGCCATTGTTCATTTGACTAAATTAACGGCTAAGAATTCTGGTTTTGCTATACAGGCGCGCAGAGCGCTATGGCTTAGATCATGGTCAGCTGACGTGACTTCAAAATCTAAGCTACTTAACATTCCCTTCAAGGGGCAGACCCTATTCGGGCCTGGTTGAAGGAGATTATTGCTGATATCACTGGAGGAAAAGGTCATGCCCTTCCTCAGGACAGGTCCAAATCTAGGGCCAAACAGTCTAATTTTCGTGCCTTTCAAAACTTCAAGGCAGGTGCGGCATCAACTTCCTCTAATAATAAACAAGAGGGAACTTTTGCTCAATCCAAGACGGTCTGCAGACCAAACCTGACCTGGAAAAAAGGTAAGCAGGTAAAAAAGCCTGCTGCTGTCTCTAAGACAGCATGAAGGAACGGCCCCCTATCCGGGAACGGATCTAGTAGGGGGCAGACTTACACTCTTTGCCCAGGCGTGGGCAAGAGATATTCAGGATTCCTGGGCGTTGGAAATTATATCCCATGGATATCTTCTGGACTTCAAAGCTTCCCCCCCCCAAAAGGGAGATTTCACCTTTCACAATTATCTGCACACCAGATAAAGAGAGAGGCATTCTTACACTGTGTACGAGACCTCCTAGTTATGGGAGTGATCCATCCAGTTCCAAAGGAGGAACAGGGACAGGGTTTTTACTCAAATCTGTTTGTGGTTCCCAAAAAAGAGGGAACCTTCAGACCAATTTTGGATTTAAAGATCTTAAACAAATTCCTCAAAGTTCCGTCGTTCAAGATGGAAACTATTCGTACCATCCTACCACTGATCCAGGAGGGTCAATATATGACTACAGTGGATCTAAAGGATGCTTATCTTCACATTCCGATACACAAAGATCATCATCGGTTTCTCAGGTTTGCCTTTCAAGACAGGCATTACCAGTTGTAGCTCTTCCCTTGGGATTAGCTACAGCCCCAAGAATCTTTACAAAGGTTCTAGGGTCGCTTATGGCGGTCCTAAGGCCGCGGGGCATAGCAGTAGCCCCTTATTTAGACGACATCCTGATACAGGCGTCAAACTTCCAAATTGCCAAGTCTCATACGGACGTAGTACTGGCATTTCTGTGGTCGCATGGGTGGAAAGTGAACGAGGAAAAGAGTTCTCTATCCCCACTCACAAGAGTTTCCTTTCTAGGGACTCTGATAGATTCTGTAGAAATGAAAATTCACCAGACGGAGTCCAGGTTATCAAAGCTTCTAAATTCCTGCCGGATTCTTCATTCCATTCCGCGCCCTTCGGTGGTTCAGTGTATGGAAGTAATCGGCTTAATGGTAGCGGCAATGGACATAGTGCCGTTTGCACGCTTACATCTCAGACCGCTGCAACTATGCATGCTCAGTGAGTGGAGCGGGGATTACACAGATTTGTCCCCTCAACTGAATCTGGACCAAGAGACCATGGATTCGCTTCTCTGGTGGCTATCTCGGTTCCATCTGTCCAAAGGTATGACCTTTCGCAGGCCAGATTGGACAATTGTTACGACAGATGCCAGCCTTCTAGGTTGGGGTGCAGTCTGGAACTCCCTGAAGGCTCAGGGATCGTGGACTCAGGAGGAGTCTCTCCTTCCATTAAATATTCTGGAACTAAGAGCGATATTCAAGGCTCTTCAGGCTTGGCCTCAGTTAGCAACTCTGAGGTACATCAGATTTCAGTCGGACAACATCACGACTGTAGCTTACATCAACCATCAAGGGGGAACGAGAAGTTCGCTAGAGATGTTAGAAGTTTCAAAAATAATTTGCTGGGCAGAGATTCACTCTTGCCACCTATCAGCTATCCATATCCCAGGTGTAGAGCACTGGGAGGCGGATTTTCTAAGTCGTCAGACTTTTCATCTGGGAGAGTGGGAACTCCATCCGGAGGTATTTGCACAACTGATTCATCGTTGAGGCAAACCAGAACTGGATCTCATGGCGTCTCGCCAGAACACCAAGCTTCCGTAATACGGATCCAGGTCCAGGGATCCCAAGGCGACACTGATAGATGCTCTAGCAGCGCCCTGGTTTTTCAACCTGGCTTATGTGTTTCCACCTTTTCCTCTGCTCCCTCGACTGATTGCCAAGATCAAGCCGGAGAGAGCATCGGTGATTCTGATAGCACCTGCGTGGCCACGCAGGACCTGGTATGCAGATCTAGTGGACATGTCATCCTTTCCACCATGGTCTCTGCCTCTGAAACAGGACCTTCTACTTCAGGGTCCTTTCAACCATCCAAATCTAATTTCTCTGAGGCTGACTGCCTGGAGATTGAACGCTTGATTTTATCAAAGCGTGGCTTCTCCGAGTCAGTTATTGATACCTTAAGACAGGCACGAAAGCCTATCACCAGGAAAATTTACCATAATGTATGGCGTAGATATCTTTATTGGTGTGAATCCAAGGGTTACTCATGGAGTAAGGTCAGGATTGCTAGGATATTATCTTTTCTCCAAGAAGGTTTGGAAAAAGGATTGTCAGCTAGTTAAGCGTCTGGCAGATGTTCCAGACGTTCAGGCATTTTGTCATTCTTTAGTTAGAATCAAGCCTGCGTTTAAACCTGTTGCTCCACCATGGAGCTTAAACTTGGTTCTTAAGGTTCTTCAAGGAGTTCCGTTTGAACCTCTTCATTCCATAGATATCAAGCTTTTATCTTGGAAAGTTCTTTTTTTGGTAGCTATTTCCTCGGCTCGTAGAGTCTCTGAGCTATCTGCCTTACAATGTGATTCTCCTTATCTGATTTTTCATACGGATAAGGTAGTCCTGTGTACCAAACCTGGGTTCTTACCTAAGGTGGTATCTAACAAGAATATCAATCAAGAGATTGTTGTTCCATCCTTGTGTTACACAATCTGGACGTGGTCCGTGCTTTAAAGTTTTACTTACAAGCTACTAAAGATTTTCGCAAACATCTGCTTTGTTTGTTGTCTACTCTGGACAGAGGAGAGGTCAAAAGGCTTCGGCAACCTCTTTTTCTTTTTGACTAAGAAGCTTAATCCGCTTAGCCTATGAGACTGCTGGACAGCAGCCTCCTGAAAGGATTACAGCTCATTCCACTAGAGCTGTGGCTTCCACTTGGGCCTTTAAAAATGAGGCTTCTTTTGATCAGATTTGCAAGGCGACGACTTGGTCTTCGCTTCATATTTTTTCAAAATTTTACAAATTTGATACTTTTGCTTCTTCGGAGGCTATATTTGGGAGAAAGTTTTTACGGGCAGTGGTTCCTTCCATTTAAGTTCCTGCCTTGTCCCTCCCTTCATCCGTGTACTTTAGCTTTGGTATTGGTATCCCACAAGTAATGGATGATCCGTGGACTGGATACACCTTACAAGAGAAAACACAATTTATGCTTACCTGATAAATTTATTTCTCTTGTGGTGTATCCAGTCCACGGCCCGCCCTGTCATTTTAAGGCAGGTAATTTTTAAATTTAAACTACAGTAACCACTGCACCCTATGGTTCCTCCTTTCTCGGCTTGTTTTCGGTCGAATGACTGGCTATGACAGTTAGGGGAGGAGCTATATTACAGCTCTGCTGTAGGTGTCCTCTTGCAACTTCCTGTTGGGAATGAGAATATCCCACAAGTAATGGATGATCCGTGGACTGGATACACCACAAGAGAAATAAATTTATCAGGTAAGCATAAATTGTGTTTTTTTTATTCTTTACACGCATAGACACTCACCTTCCTCCCTTCCCTCTTTTTCCCCTCCCCCCCCCCTTCTCCCTTCACCTTCAACACCTTCACAACAACCCATCCTTCACATCACCACACTACACTCCTCGACACTAACACAACCCAAGTCCCTCATATTCTGACCCCCCAGGTCTACAATTCACAAGCTCTCACTTATCCAGTCACTCACTCCTCCTCCCACGGTTGACACCTGTTCTATGGACAGATTTCTAAACACCTCCCTCAGAACTTCTTCTCCAAGCATGGCAGGTAGACATAAAGACAAAAAATCAAAAGGAGTCTCAGAAAATGTAACAGATATTACTACACCTATTACCAACCCTGCCACCGAGACCTTAAATATTCAAAACCTGGTCTCAAATATCTCAGAAGCACTAACTCCCAAATTCGAAACCTTAAGATCTGAAATAAAACAGGATATAGCACATCTTTCCCAGGAAATTAGGCAATTCTCAAACAGACTACAGGAGGCAGAACAGAGGGTCTCTGACCTAGAGGACCTTAACATTTCACATAGCTCTAGTTTAGAGGAAACTAACTCCAAAATTCAAAAATTAATGTTAAAAATGGAAGATCTCGAAAATAGATCTCGCAGAAACAATATAAGGAGCATAGGTATACCTGAGGGCAAAAAATATGAAGATCTCTCCCTGTTTGTTTCTGAGACCCTAGTACAACTCTTAGAAATGCCTACATCTCACATAAGAATAGAGAGGGCTCATAGAATAGGCCCACCCAGATTGACAATAAAACAAATAATAGGCCCAGACCAGTAATAGTGCGCTTCCTAAACTATCTTGACAAAATTAACATACTTCAACAATTCAAAAAGAAACAACCAATCAGTTTAGATGGCGCCAAAATCCTCTTGTTCCAAGACTTCTCAGCTGAGACAGCCTCAAGAAGAAGAGAACTGGCACCAATATGTACAAAACTTATACAAGGAGGTTATAAAGCGACACTATTATACCCACACAAACTTAAAATAACTGTCAGGGACAAAGTATATTTCTTCGAAAATGCTTGTGAAGCTGAATTTTTTTTTTCTGAAATAGAACCCACAACACAAACAGCTCGCAGGTAGATAGTAATAAATAGCTAAAACTAGGTTAACAAGCCTCCATAGAGTAGGCATGGGTTTTTTTAAAATAAAGCAGACTTCAGAAGAGGACAACTACTGGACCAAGGACTCAGTGGGGGAGGTTTCCCTGCTGAGCACCGAATTGAGACATAGTGGGTTTAAAAAAAAAATGTTTTCCTTCCCCCTCTCCTCCCCAGAGGGTGTTTTTTTTTGTTTTGTTTTGTTTTTTTCTCCTTCCCCCTCTTCTCCCCAGAGGGTGTTTTTTTTTTTTCCTTCCCTCCTCTCCTCTCGCCCTCCATCCTTGCCTTCTCCCATAACTGTCATGTCTATGCTAACAGATGATTAAAAGATTAGACAAATTCAAACTAATATCATGGAACATAGGAGGCATTTTGACCCCCATCAAAAGGAAAGCAATTGTTTCTCATTTGAGGAAAATGCAGGCAGACCTTGCATTCCTGCAAGAAACACACCTAAATATAGATGAAATTAAAAAAATGAAAGGCTCTTGGGTAAAAGAGGTTGTTGCCTCTCCCAGTCTTGGGAGAAAAAGAGGGGTAGCTATACTGATTGGAAAGAGGCTAGAATATGAATTAATCCACTCTGAAAGGGATCCTGAGGGGAGATCAACTGTTTACTCTTTGTAATTTATACGCACCCAATATGCTAGACTATGAGTTTTGGGATATGCTACAATCTAAAATATTAACTTACTCAGAAGGTTATGTGGTATTAGGAGGCGATTTCAATATGGCGCCACAATCTCCTCTGGATAGGCTCTGGCAGGCCAACAAACAAGCAAAATAAAAGAGAGACAATCTTGAAACAAAAATATTTAAAACCTTAACTCAGAACCTAGCTGTTAAAGACATCTGGAGGATTCAAAACCCAGATGTCCGAGAATACACCTGCCTATCCAGGGCTCACAAAACTCTATCTAGAATAGATCTCTTTCTAATTGATGATAGACTATGTACAATGAAAGCCACTGCAGGAATAACTCCTGTAATTTTATCGGATCACTCTCCTATTTTTTTAGAACTACAGCTCAACTGGTCCATAAATTCCTCTGCAAGATTTAGATTCCCATATTACTTGGTTAATGATTCTAAATTTAAAAATCATCTAATCAATAGATTTAAGGAATATCTTCAATTTAACTCCGAGTTTGTTGACCGTCCGGAAATCTTCTGGGGAGCTGCTAAAGCAGTCCTCAGAGGGGAAATAACGGCCTATGCTGCTATGATATCGAAAAGATTGAAAAAGAGAGAAAAAGAGGTCACGAACTCCGTGATCAATGCATACAATTGCTACTTGCTGCAGAATACACCCTTCCACTGGGCTAAATACATAAAAGCCAAGAGTGAAAGAGACGCTGTGGCACTATTATTGGAAACACAGAGAGAATTGAGGTTTCAGGCCAAGCTCTACAGGTTCGGCAACAAATCTGGCAAATTACTAGCCAAGTTAGTTAAAGGAGATAATAAGCCCCCATGATTGAAAGAGTCCTTCATCGTGGGAAGCCACTGGTAAAAACAGACGATATTCTAGAGGCATTTACAAAGTATTATAGCGATCTGTACTCTGCAAAAACTGCAGATAAAGTCCAGTCTGAGCAATTTTGGGGCCAGGTAAACTGTCCTTCAATCACAGCAGAAATGAATTCTATCTTGAATAGCCCGATTTCTAACGAGGAAGTTAGCAAAACGATATTCGAATTAGCAATGAACAAAGCAGCAGGCCCAGATGGTATCCCCAATGAGGTATATAAGATTTTAACCCAAGAGATATCTCCCTATCTATGTAAAACATATAATTAATTCTTTATTGATGGCAATGCCATACCAGCTGGCTTTTCAGCCTCTTTCACAATTTTTCTTCCAAAGGGAGGCAAGGATCCTAATCATAAGGAATCTTACCGACCGATAGCCCTCTTGAACTCGGACTACAAGATTCTTGCCTCAATTCTGGCATGCAGGCTCCAAGGCGGTCTTCCACATATCATTCATAATGATCAAGCAGGGTTCATTCATAGCCGCAATTCAGCCTCTAAAATTCGGGAGGTTCTCCTGATGACAGAATTCTTTCAGACTCGAGAAGGGGGGACAGGGGACAAAAAGGATCTTGCAATAGTCGCTATTGATGCGGCTAAGGCATTTGACTCAGTCTACTTTAGTCATTTGTTCACCTCCTTAGCCAAATTTGGGTTCAAGGATAACTTTTTCAATTTCATTCAGAACCTATATACATGCCCATCTACGAGACTGATAGTTAATAACTCCTTATCCTCTGATATCGCAATTGAAAGGGGAACGCGCCAGGGATGCCCCCTGCCCCCCCTTCTCTTTGATATTGCCATAGAATCTCTAGCAATAAAGATTAGACAGAGTGTTGAGGGCATCAGAATAGGTGAGCATGTAATGAAAGCCGCACTTTACGCGGACGACATTCTTCTTTACATCTCAAACACAAAGTCAAGCATTCCCAAACTGCTTAGTATTATTCAACAATTTGGCTCATTCTCTGGGTATACGGTCAACACCTCTAAGTCGGAATTATTCTGGCTAAGAAAAACCAGGGATTCAATTAAAGACAGTGCATTTAAAGAGGTCTCTGAATCATTTAAATATTTGGGAATTATCATACCAGTAAGATTCACCAATTTGTACAAATTTAACATAACACCCATATTAACAATGATCTGTGAGAGACTGAAATCTAGGCAAAGTTTACCCATCTCACTATCTGGGAGAATAGCCCTCTACAAGATGATTCTCCTCCCGAAACTTTTGTATATACTACAAAATACCCCATTAATAATATATGGAAAGGATATCAGGCTGCTCAATAGGGCAGTTGGTAAATTCCTATGGCAGGGGAAGAAGGCGAGAATCTCTTTAACAAAACTAACTCTGGCAAAAGAACATGGGGGCCTAGCCCTGCCAGATATCCGGCAATACAACATGGCTTTTCTTGCACGAACTGTGTCAGATTGGATTCTCTCTAAAAATGATGATACAAACATATCATTAGAAGCAAACATGTGTCACCCATATCTCCTAGCCAGCCTGGTTCATTGCATACCCAAACTATTACCCCCTGAAATCAAGAAGCTTAAAAGCATCTTGAACCCGATTAAAGCCTGAGGGAAAATTGGGGCTGCCCTAAAAATTGACTGCAGTGTATCCCAATATTTACCAATAAAAGGAAATCCCGGATTTCAACCTGGCTTGGAAATGGCCATATATGACAGATGGTCCCATCTCGGACTGGTAAAAGTTCGGCAACTCTATGAAAACGATTCAATTGTTATAAAAACATTCGAACACCTGAAAAATGAATTTAACCTATCACATAAGGAGTTTTTTGCATACCTGCAGCTTAGACATTATGGTTTAAAGATTACCAGGAATACAGAATGGTCCTGGACCTTAGGTAAATTGGAGAAGTGGTTGACTTTGATTAAAGCCGGACGTATGTCAATTACGCCTTGCTATGCACTCCTTAACTCTATCAAAGGAATTCCCTTACTAGAACATCTAGCAATGACATGGTCCAGGTTAATCCCCTCAGAATTGATAGAGTCAAAAAGTGTACAGAAGTCAATTGATAGAGTCTCTCGGGCCACTCTCTCCGCTACGTGGAGGGAAGCACACCTCAAAATTTTACATAGAACATACTTTACCCCAGCCCTAGGTCATAAAATACACAACTCGGAATTTAGGGTTTGTCCAAAGTGTTCCCTTGTTGCAGCAGACTTGGTCCATATGCTATGGAACTGCCCAAAAATATGCCAATTTTGGCACAGAGTTGAATTTTGGCTCAATAAAAACTTGGTGGCTGCTCCTCTGGCCCTCACCCTGACACAGATTATTTTTTGTGTTCAACTGGAAGCACGGCAACAACCTCAGGAAAAATTAATTATCCTCACAATTTTAGCTGCCAGATACCTGATTCTTAAGCATTGGAAGGGTTCAAAGACTCCCTCAATTCTGGAGGTAAAAAATTGTTTGAAGAAACAATGCATGATTGAGCAAAGAGATACCAATATTGACAATGAGGGTGACATAAAAAAATTCTTCCTGAAATGGTCAGCCTTTATTAAAGGCTACCCAATCAATGAAATAGAAATGATCATTTTTCCATTTAGGAACTCAGAACTGGTGCTGCTCAATCTATGGTAGATGGTCGGAATGGAGGGGGCAGACGAGGAGGCATCGATTAAACATACGATACAATTTTAATTTTTTATTTTTTTATTTTATTAAATCAACCCATGAGACTGGGGCAATAAGGGGGGGGGAGGGTAAGAGGAGAAGGAAGGGAAAATAAATTAAAGAAGGAAAAAGGAGGCTTAACATTAATCAAATGTGTTAACAAGTTTAATTAATGCAGCACGGCGATACAAGTTATTATCTATCCAAAGTAGTACGTTAATTTAATCTTCTTTTTTCTATGATGTAATAGACTTAATTGATTTGTACCAAGAATGTTATTGCCATGTCTTTGATTTAATGTTTTTTTTGCAAATGTACATCAAATGCTTTGTCTATATATCACTTAATGTATTAAACCTCAATAAAAGAGAAAGTTAAAAAAAAAAATTGCCTGATCTATCTAAATAATAAAAGTTTATTTTTAACTAGACTATCCCTTTAAGCAATAGGTTAATATTCACAAAACCTTATACAAATATGGTGCCAAAATGGACAGGGATGCCTGACCAGACAAAGACAAAATAATTCTGCAATTACACCACATTTATTTCCTTTTTTTTTTTTTAATAAACAACCAAATTAACAGAGAAACAGAGACCCACACAGAAAGCATCATTATGAAACATCTTACACAGAATCCATTAACACTGTGGTTCAGTGTAATGACACATTTTTTCAAGGACAAGTGAAAGAATCCTAGGAGATCTATTGTATCTGTGACAGATTTAATCTTACCTAGACAGCACATACATTCTGTAAAAGGTAGAACAAAACTCTATCTGAAGATACTGGACAGCAATGGTGTAATAAAATGAATCAAGAATGTTTAAAAATCCAGAATTTACTTAATTATAAGTTTACTGAGAAGCAGCATAGCCTAGTTAAATGCTAACTTTCACTAAAAAATATTTCTTGATGATTCCAAATCATGGCAGTTGGAAAATAAACCCAGAATACACTGTTTTATTTAATATATGGGGAATTAGAGAAAGATTATTCTGTGAGAAATTACTTTGCTCACACTTAAAACATTTCGGGTCAGATTACAAGTGGCGCACTATGTGCAAACACCACCAGAAGTAATGTATTAACACGCACGGTTTGTGGACTTCGGATATTGTAACCTCATTAACTTTATTTACCAATAGATTTTGACCCCTTAGTGACCAGACCATTTTTCAATTTTCTTACCGTTAAGGACCAGGGCTATTTTTAAATTTCTGCTGTGTTTGTGTTTAGCTGTAATTTTACTCTTACTCATTTACTGTACCCACACATATTATATACCATTTTTCTCGCCATTAAATGGATTTTCTAAAGATAGAAAGATTATTTTCATCATATCATATAATTTACTATAAAAAAATTATAAAATATTATGCGAAAAATTGAAAAAAACACACGTTTTCTAACTTTGACCCCCAAAATCTGTTACGCATCTACAACCACGCTCACTCCCGCCCCCTGACGCTCACTCCCGGACGTCTCATGAGCGCTCAACGGATCTCCACCAGTGATGGGCTGCCCACCCACCTCCCTCCTATCCCTTCCACACCACCAACGATCGGCACCATCGCTGGCTGATGCAGAGAGGGCCACAGACTGGCCCTCTCTGCATTGGTTGCTTACCAGAGGGTATTGCAGAATGCCTCAATATCGAGGCATCACTGCAATACCCTGAAAGTGGCTGGAAGCGATCACGATCACTTCCAGCACTTGAAACCCCAGAGGATGGGTTAATGAAGTGTGCAAACTGGAAAAGAATCTAACACTTTTATCGCCCGATGAATGACTGGTCCTTTAAATGACGTCATCCAAGATGGCGTCCCTTGAATTCCGATTGGCTGATGTCTTCAAGATGGAGCCGCTCCTTGTCGGATGGATGAAGATAGAAGATGCCACCTGGATGAAGACTTCTGCCCATCTGGAGGACCTCTTCCGCCCAGTTGGATGAAGACTTCACCCGGCTTCGTTGAGGACTTAGGACCGGTTGGGTGAAGACGTCTCAAGGTAGGGTGATCTTCAGGGGGCTAGTGTTAGGTTTTATTAAGGGGGGATTGGGTGGGTTTTAGAGTAGGGTTGGTTGTGTGGGTTGTAATGTTGGGGGGGTATTGTATTTTTTTTTTTACAGGTAAAAGAGCTGATTACTTTGGGGCAATGCCCCGCAAAAAGCCCTTTTAAGGACTATTTGTAATTTAGTATAGGGTAGGGCTTTTTATTATTTTGGGGGGCTTTTTTATTTTATTAAGGGGATTAGATTAGGTGTAATTAGTTTAAAATTCTTGTAATTATTTTTTTATTTTCTGTAATTTAGTGTTTGTTTGTTTTTTTGTACTTTAGTTAATTTTGTTTAATTTATTTAATTGTAGTTAATTTATTTAATTTATTTAATTATAGTGTAGTGTTAGGTGTAATTGTAACTTAGGTTAGGTTTTATTTAACAGGTAAATTTGAATTTATTTTAACTAGGTAGCTATTAAATTTATTAACCCCTAATCTGACCCCCCTACACCGCCGCCACCTACATTAAATTTATTAACCCTTAATCTCCCTCCCCCAACATTGCCACCACTATATTAAATTTATTAACCCCTAAATCTAAGTCTAACCCTAACCCTAACACCCACTAACTTAAATATAATTTAAATTAATCTAAATAAATTATACCTATTTAAAACTAAATACTTACCTATAAAATAAACCCTAAGCTAGCTACAATATAACTAATAGTTACATTGTAGCTATCTTAGGGTTTATTTTTATTTTACAGGCAAGTTTGTATTTATTTTAACTAGGTACAATAGTTATTAAATAGTTATTAACTATTTAATAACTACCTAGCTAAAATAAATACAAAAGTACCTGTAAAATAAAACCTAACCTAAGTTACAATAACACCTAAGACTACACTATAATTAAATAAATTTACTAAATTAACAACAATTAAATAAATTAAATTAAATTAGCTAAAGTACAAAAAAACCCCCACTAAATAACAGAAAATAATAAACAAATTACAAGATATTACACTAATTACACCTAATCTAATAGCCCTATCAAAATAAAAAAGCCCCCCAAAATAAAAAAAAAAACCTAGCCTAAACTAAACTAACAATAGCCCTTAAAAGGGCCTTTTGCGGGTCATTGCCCCAAAGTAATCAGCTCTTTTACCTGTAAAAAAAATTACAAATCCCCCCCAACATTAAAACCCACCACCCACACAACCAACCCTACTCTAAAACCCACCCAATACCCCCTTAAAAAAACTAACCCCTTGAAGATCACCTTACCGGGAGAAGTCTTCATCCAACCGGGCCGAAGTCCTCAACGAAGCTGGGAGATGTCTTCATCCAAGCCGGGCGAAGTGGTCCTCCAGACAGGTAGAAGTCTTCATCCAGACGGCATCTTCTATCTTCATCCAAATGACGGTTCCTTTAAGTGACGTCATCCAAGATGGCGTCCCTTCAATTCCAATTGGCTGATAGAATTCTATCAGCCAATCGGAATTAAGGTAAAAAAAATCCTATTGGCTGATGCAATCAACCAATAGGATTGAGCTGGCATTCTATTTGCTGATTGGAGCAGCCAATAGAATGCCAGCTCAATCCTATTGGCTGATTGGAGTTTAACTGTTCCAATCAGTCAATAGAATGCAAGTTCAATCCTATTGGCTGATTGCATCAGCAATAGGATTTTTTCTACCTTAATTCCGATTGGCTGATAAAATTCTATCAGCCAATCGGAATCTAAGGGACGCCATCTTGGATGACGTCACTTAAAGGAACCGTCATTCAGTACGAAGACTCCGGATGAAGAGGATGCTCCGCGTCGGATGTCTTGAAGATGGACCCACTCCTCGTCGGATAGATGAAGATAGAAGATGCCGTCTAGATGAAGACTTCTGTCCGTCTGGAGGACCACTTCGTCCGGCTTGGATGAAGACTTCTCCCGGCTTCGTTGAGGACTTCGGCCCAGTTGGATGAAGACTTCTGCTGCTTCCTTGAGGATGGATGTCCGCTCTTCAGAACAATAAGTCGATCTTCAGGGGGTTAGTGTTAGGTTTTGTTAAGGGTGTATTGGGTGGGTTTTATTTTTAGGTTAGGGTTTGGGCCTGCAATAGAGCTAACTGCCCTTTTAAGGGCAATGCCCATCCAAATGCCCTTAGTATTTTATTTGGGGGGTTGGTTTTGTGGGTGGTGGGTTTTACTGTTGGGCGGGTTGTTTGTATTTTTTTTTTACAGGTAAAAAATCTGATTACTAGTTTAGGCTAGGGGTTTTATATTTAGATAAGTATATGTATGTATATATCCATTATAGCCCTTTCCTTTCAAATGCCTTGTCATATACCATATACCTTTTTGCCCTTATAATTATATTTTAATTTATATATTTGTATGAATCATTTTTATTATGTAAGGTATATATGAGTGAAACACTTTATTTTAATGTATTTATGATGTGTTTGGTGCAATTGCTTTTTATTAGCCCTACACCTTTATGCAAGAAGTTTAGTCGCGCTAAACCCAACGGTGCAAATTTAGTTTAAATTTAGTTCAAATCTAAGGGTAAGATTGCGAGTGGCTCAATCACAGTTGCGCACAAGGGTAAAGGGGTTTATTGCAGGTGTTTGCGTGTTGTTAGGTTTATCACTCATATTACAAGTTAAAAGTAAACGTGATAGCTTTTGAAGTTAACGAGCATGGGGATAATGCGTCCTCAGAGATATGGTTAACTGGTGTCACAAAACACAATATAAAATGCATGACAAAGTACAGTTACACTCTTAATAACACTATATAATAATAATTATTTAAAAAAATATTACACAAAAAAAGTTGTAAGGGCTCAAAGATATGAGGTCTTATGTGTTAGAAAAAAGGCAAACAAAGGGTTTTAGCAAAGAGATACAGTGGGTATTGAAAATAATCACATTGTGTTGCTTTGCAGCATGAAATAAAGACAGACACAGTTTTTGTCTATCCAGTTGTAATTAAGTTGCAACTTATAACATCCAACTCATACATTACCAACATGTCAGAAAAAAATAAAGACAATTCAAAAACAGAATCACTGAGTTGGAAAAAAGATCATCCCCTTGTGTCAGTATTTTGTTGAACCACATTTTGCTTTAATTACAGCCTTTAGTCTGTTGGGATATGTCTCTACTAACTTTGCACATCTAGACTGTACAATATTAGCCAACTCTTCTTTGCAGAACTGCTCCAGTTCAGTTGCATTTGATAGTGATCGTTTGTGGACTGCAGTCTTCAAGTCATGCCACAGTTATTCAATGGGGTTTAAGTCTAGGCTCTGGCTAGGCCATGCAAGGACATTCATCTTTTTTTCCTTCAACCCCATGTGGTCATTTTTGCTGTGTGCTTTGGGTCATTGTCATGTTGGAAGGTAGACCTTCTTCCCATTGACAACTTCCTGGCAGAGGGCAGCAGATTTTCCTCAAGAATTTGACGGTATTTTGCCCTATCCATTTTTCCTTCTATCCTGACAATTGCTCCAGTGCCTGCTGCAGAGAAACACCCCCATAACAGGATATTACAACCTCCATGCTTTACTGTAGGTATGGTGTTATTTGGATTGTGAGCTGTATTGGATTTCCTCCAGACATACCATTTGGTGTTGAGGCCAAATAATTAAATTTTAGTCTCATCTGACTATAACACCTTTTCCCATGTGGCCTCAGAATCTATTAGGTGAGTATTCCAACTCAGTGATTCTGTTTTTGAATTGTATGACATGTTAGCGTTATATCTTTTACTTGGATGTTATAAGTTGCACTGAGTAATTACAACTGGATAAACAAAAACTGTGTCTGTCTTTATTACAGGCTGCAAAGCAACAAAATGTGATTATTTTCAAGGGGGGTGATTCATTTCAATACCCACTGTATTACAGTATCTTTAATTATATTTAATAATTATTATTTTCTAATATTGTATATGTAATATTTCAATAACAAGTCTTATGATAACAAATTTTTCATATGCGCAAACCCTACACTGTGTTAGACATAACTCGCAAAAAAACATGAACCACTATACGCATGTTTAGCATTCCTATTTTCTTCACATGAAAAAAATAAAATTTGTATTTTATATATATATATATATATATATATATATATATATATTATAATTTTAATGTAAAATATGTATGTATAGGGGGGCGGAGCCAGGGGTTGAAGTGGCAGGACGTGTTTTAGAAGAGATCCTAACTTTATTTCTTATTTCATGTGCTAATTCATTACTTTATTAAAAGCTGGTGTATGGCAAAAGTACTAAGGGCATCTAGGAGCATATTCTTCAAACTTTGTTCTGCCTATACTCTTCAACACTAATTCATCGCCACCAGGAGGTCTCTTGCGCAGTGCGGCCTAAGAGAGTAACCTGGAGATTGGAGCCTAGTGGAGTTTAAATTAACTATATCGCTATCTCCTTGATTCAACATGGAGACTATCACACAAGCGCTTCATGCCCTTCTAGCAGAATTCCAGCATATCAACTCTGTATTTCGGACGACACAACCAGAGGAGAGATATCCCTCAGATGTCAGACAACCGTTCCGGAGGTGCCAATACCTAAGGAACATCAATGGCAGGCTATTCAGACCAACGAGTCAGCATGGGTGGATCGTATCTCGCAGCTACAGGTCATCACAGCCATTTCACCTAACAAGCTGAGTCTGACAGTGATAGGCCCTGGCTGCTTGGCTACATATCAGCAACTGCTTGTCTGGATGACTCCTAATGTGGAGATAGCTAGGTCCTTGTCGATAACAATGAGACCTGATGCCTGGGCCATCCTGATGACAGCGAGACCTGACGCCTTGGCCATCCTAAACAAAGTGTACTCCCAACTCATAATAACCGGTGGGGAAATTACGGCCACATCAGAGGGGACCAAGACTGGGATTGGGTAACCACCTTTAATAAACTGAGCAGCAAAATTGAGTACCTAAGTGGCGCTGCTCAATAAAATTACTTCTTCCAGATAACACCCTATCATTTGGAGATCTGTATACGTGAATGTGATATATATATGAACTGTTTCCACACTACTAAAAATGAACATTAATCGACTTAGGACTTACTTATCAGTAAAAAAGGTTGTGTCATTGTACTCTTCTGTATTTGCATATGCCTGCAGATATAATCTATTTTTGTTCACAATGTCATCACTGCTACTGACTGCATAGTAAATAGAGGAAATTTTATATATTTACTTACTTAGCAGTTCAGAATAGTTGACCCACGGATATTTGTTAGTTAATACTGTTTGAGGTTCATAGATGTATACAGCTGTTTCCTAGGTAAATGGAGATTAAGTTAGACATACTGATAGATAGATGTCTTCTCTTAATATGTTTGAAATTATGCTATAGGAAACATGGATATCCATATACAGTATATGTACTCTATGTAAAGCTATCTCATTATAAGGGGATCTAGGACAACTTAGATTAGTGTAGTATGTTTTATTATGCAGATATTATGAGAGTGCGAGGTGCCTCGTTATATTTTTTGCATAAATATATTTCTTGAAGTGTATGTTCAGGTTATGCTTTTAAGCTTGAATGGTCGCATGGTATACTCTCCACAGTGATATTACTTGGGATATCTCCATTTTTGCTTTTCATGATGTTAGTGGTGTATCATTGATGCATATGCAATTGTGAGTGTTAAATATGTAAGGGGATTACTCTCTACTTAAGCTATAGGACCTACTGGACTGTTGGAAACTCTATATATATATATATATATATATATATATATATATGCACTCAATTTAGCGTTCCTCCAGGAATATTAGTAAACACAATACTGGACAATGTTCTTATATGTTCTCTGAAAGGGCTGATAAATGTCTTGAGGTACCTAAGATAGTTTGATATATGAGGGCTGGACTGTCGGCGGCCAAGATGGCGCAGACCTAACTCCATAGTGAACAACAATAGGGAATTCACTTAAAATACTAAAACCTCACACAGCCCAGACTATACCCATATAAGTTGACTACTAATATTACCCTAACAAGTACAACCTATTCATAGAACACTCATGATTTTATCCCTAAGGGGTTCCTTATCTCATATGCACAACGTTCATTATTAAACAATATATCTTTATTTCAAATATCTGAGAGTTGTAAAAAGCCTGTTTGCCCCCCCCCCCCCCCCCATAGTTTACTTGTTAAACTGAGGAAAATATATCCTAATCCCTAATTTTTCATTTATGCGTCTCAACGAAGCGGATATTGTTAGTTCCCCTCTAATCTCCAATCTAAAATGAGGTTTCAATAATACCAGTTCTTTCACTCAATTTTTTTTAATGGCAATTTGAACAGTAGGTGTGAGTAGCTTATGTTTCTTTACGCAATCCATAAGCTTGAATATTACTCCTATACTACCAAGGTTTGTAATTGGTTTAAGTATGATCTAGACGCAATTTCTTCCAAAGTTACTAGTACCGGATGGCTCATTATTTGTTAATATATTTGTTATATAGGAGTTAATATGTATGTATATCTATATATCTATAGGAATAGATATAAAGGTATAAGTATATACATATACAGTTGTAATCAAAATTATTCAACTGCCATTGCAAATCAAGTTTATTGTCAAAATTTACAGATTTTCATCTGTTTGCAATGAATAAATCAAACAAAAGCAATTGAATGTCTACGGTCTCTGTGGCCGAAACCAGTCAGACTTTCTCTTTTTTACCCTCTGCTGTAGCTTGCCTACATCATTTTTAACATGTGAATCCAAAAAAGATTTATTCTTTTATACATATGGACTATTTGCTACCCCTTTTTTTCTACAAAAGCAATTTAAATAGCTCAACACAAAGAAAGCTTCAAGTGGTTTCCCCAAATTCAACTGACAATGCATTTTAATGAATACTGCAGTCTCAAAATATAGAAATATGGCAAGTTAAAAGAATTGTCCAAAAAGTTAAGATAAGACATAATCGCCCTTCACAAACAAGGAACAGAATACAAAAAGAGAAGGCACTAAATGTTCCTAGAGACACCGTTGGAAGCATAGATCGCAAGTTCAAAGTTAAAGGAACAGTGGTTACACTACCTGGGCAGTGCAGAAAAATGAAGCTATCAACGGCTGCAACCAGATTTATGAGAAGGCAGGTTGAGAAAAACTCTTGAGTGCCTGCTAAAGGCCTGCAGCAAGAGTTGGTGGCAACAAGCACTGAGGTTTCAGTTTGCACAGTAAGGCGGGAATAAACGCAGGTTTCCATGCCAGAACTCCAAGACGTACAGCATTACTGACCCAAAATCACAAGAAAAGTCGACTCCAATATGCTTAATATCATATAAATAAGTTTTGGGATTCTGTTCTGTTGAGCAATGAAACAAAACTGGAACTTTTAGGCCGGATGGATCAGCAGTATGTCTGGAGGAAGTAGAATGAAGCATACACTGAAAAGAGGACTACAGCCTACAGTTAAACATGGTGGTGGCTCTGTTATGCTGTTTTGAGGCTGCATTGCATCCTCTGGCACTGGAAACCTGCAGCGTGTGGAAGGCAAGATGGATTAATTGAAGTATCAGGAAATAGAAGGAGGAAATGTCCTGCCATCTGTGAGGAAGCTAAAGCTTGGGCATCATTGGACCTTCCAACAGGAAAATTATCCCAAGCATACCTCAAAAGGTTTGGTTGCAGAAGAAGTCCTGGAAGATTATACAGTGGACATCACAGTGTACGGTGTTTGAAAAAAACACAGTACACATACAAAGTCATATGCTTTAGAACAAAAAACAAACAAACACACAACTTATATAATCCTACAAGTTCTTATGATAAAGCATTAGGTATTTAAATACAGGTTATCAAAGACAACTCTCCCAGTGTCTTGATACTTCCCTGTCTGAGATCCAAATGAATCTAACCTGGTTTGCAAGAGCTGCCTTATATAGCCCTCTAACTGTTCTCAGCTGTTGTTAATTGGCTTCTTGTTGTCTGCCTGTTACTAATAGGAATGTTTTCAGCAGTGAGCTGGTAAGACTTACAGCATTTTGGAACTGAAGACCCTGGAACTGATGACCGGTAACTATGGAGCCATGGAGCGTGGAGGATCCTCTTTGTACAATCTCCGCAGTACACTGAATAGTGAATTTAAGGTACCCGAATAAAGATGGCGTCCCTTGAATTCCTATTGGCTGATTTGATTCTTCAAGCTCAAACTAGCCAATAGGATGAGAGCTACTGAAATCCATTTGGCTAATTTGAACAGCCAATAGGATTTCAGTAGCTCTCATCCTATTGGCTGATTTGAATTTGAAGAATCAAATCAGCCAATAGGAATTCAAGGGACGTCATCTTTAATTGCGTACCTTGAATTCACTCGGCGGCGATCGGAAGAAGAGGATCCTCCACGCTCCATGGCTCCGCGGTCGCCGGTCTTCAGTTTCACGGTCACCGGTCTTCAGTTCCGCTCTCCTGGATGAAGAAAGAAGAGGTCCCCGCTTGGAAGAAGATGTCGGCCACTTGAAAGAAGACTTCAACGCCTAGAAGAGGACCTTTTCCACCGGACTTCAGCAACCGTGAGTACCAACCTGGGGGTTAGACTTTTTTTTAATTTTTGGGTTGTTTTTTTTTAGATTAGGGATGGACAGCAAAAAAGCTGAGTGCCCATACAAATGCCCTTTTCAGGGCAATGGGTAGTTTAGGTTTTTTAGTGTTAGGTTTATTTATTTTGGGGGGTTTGGTGGGTGGTGGGTTTTACTGTTATAGGGGGAATTTATGTAACTGCAAAATAGCTGTTTAACTTATGGCAATGCCCTACAAAAAGCCCTTTTAAGGGCTATTGGTAGTTTAGTATTAGATTAGGGTGCGTTTTTATTTTGGAATGCTATTATTTTTATAGGGATTAGGTTGAATTTTTTTATTTTGGATAATGTGTTTATTTTTTTATGTAGTTCTATTTTTTTATTTTTTGTATTTACAACACATATGGCTAGATTTAGAGTTTGGCGTTAGCCGTCAAAACCAGCGTTAGGGGCTCCTAACGCTGGTTTTGGGCTACCGCTGGTATTTAGACTCAGTCAGGAAAGGGTCTAACGCTCACTTTGCAGCCGCGACTTTTCCATACCGCACATCCCCTTACATCAATTGCGTATCCTATCTTTTCAATGGGATCTTTCTAACGCTGGTATTTAGAGTCGTGGCTGAAGTGAGCGTTAGAAATCTAACATCAAAACTCCAGCCGCAGCAAAAAGCCAGGAGTTAAGAGCTTTCTGGGCTAACGCCGGTTCATAAAGCTCTTAACTACTGTGGTCTAAAGTACACTAACACCCATAAACTACCTATGTACCCCTAAACTGAGGTCCCCCCACATCGCCGCCACTCTATTAAAAATGTTTAACCCCTAATCTGCCGACCACACACCGCCGCCACCTACGTTATCCCTATGTACCCCTTATCTGCTGCCTCTAACACCGCCGACCCCTATATTATATTTATTAACCCCTAATCTGCCATCCCAAACGTCGCCGCCACCTACCTACACTTATTAACCCCTAATCTGCCGACCGGACCTCACCGCTACTATAATAAAGTTATTAACCCCTAATCCGCCTCGCTCCAGCATCAAAAAACCTATAATAAATAGAATTAACCCCTAATCTGCCCTCCCTAACATCACCGACACCTAACTTCAAGTATTAACCCCTAATCTGCCGACCGGACCTCGCCAACACTATAATAAATGTATTAACCCCTAAAGCTAAGTCTAACCCTAACACTAACACCCCCCTAAGTTAAATATAATTTAAATCTAACTAAATAAATTAACTCTTATTAAATAAATTATTCCTATTTAAAGCTAAATACTTACCTGTAAAATAAATCCTAATATAGCTACAATATAAATTATAATTATATTGTAGCTATTTTAGGATTAAT
Source organism: Bombina bombina (assembly GCF_027579735.1). Taxonomy (NCBI): domain Eukaryota; kingdom Metazoa; phylum Chordata; class Amphibia; order Anura; family Bombinatoridae; genus Bombina; species Bombina bombina. The sequence continues at coordinate 581,701,370 of NC_069503.1, read as the reverse complement.
ATTTATTTTACAGGCAACTTTGAATTTATTTTAACCAGGTACAATAGCTATTAAATAGTTAATAACTATTTAATAGTTACCTAGTTAAAATAATTACAAAATTACCTGTAAAATAAATCCTAACCTAAGTTACAATTAAACCTAACACTACACTATCAATAAATTAATTAAATAAAATACCTACAATTATCTACAATTAAACCTAACACTACACTATCAATAAATTAATTAAATACAATACCTACAAATAAATACAATTAAATAAACTAACTAAAGTACAAAAACTAAAAAAAGAACTAAGTTACAAAAAATAAAAAAATATTTACAAACATTATAAAAATATTACAACAATTTTAAGCTAATTACACCTACTCTAAGCCCCCTAATAAAATAACAAAGCCCCCCAAAATAAAAAAAAATCCCTACCCTAATTTAAAATACAAATAGAAAAGCTCTTTTACCTTACCAGCCCTTAAAAGGGCCCTTTGCGGGGCATGGCCCAAAGAATTCAGCTCTTTTGCCTGTAAAAAAAAACATACAATTCCCCCCCCCAACATTACAACCCACCACCGACATACCCCTAATCTAACCCAAACCCCCCTTAAATAAACCTAACACTAAGCCCCTGAAGATCTTCCTACCTTATCTTCACCACGCCGGGTATCACCGATCGGTCCAGGCTCTGAAGTCTTCATCCAAGCCCAAGCGGGGGCTGAAGACGTCCATCCTCCGGCTGAAGTCTTGATCCAAGCGGCGGCTGAAGAGGTCCATCATCGGGCAGAAGTCTTCATCCTATCCGGGAAGAAGAGGAGATCCTGACCGGTAGACATTGTAAGATAAATTGTATCTTTTAGAATTGTAGTGTGTTGCTAGTTGCAAACGCCAAGAGATACAAATTATAACCTGGCAATATGCTTCAAGCGTTTTGCTAAGAGTGAACTCACAGGAAATGCTGCTAGACAAATATGATTCTATTCAGACAAACAAGTGTGCAAGTCTGATAAATTCACAGAGGCAAATATGGATAGCTAGATCAAAAATAGAGTTCTTTAGCATAAGATCAATTGTTAATATAAAGACTGAGTAAGTACGGTTGATAATATGAACTAGAAACAACTTGAGAGAATCTGATTAGCAGAGTTATACTTGCGGTAGCCTGTGCTTGGCTTTCCCTTGCAGCATGGAACGCTGTAATGGCGGAGTGAGACTGGAGTTCTTCCTGAGAGCTGAGTGGCTAGTTGCAGTACTGGTCAGGCTGAGAGATTGTTCTGTAGCTTCCGGAAGGAAGGTGAGTTGAAGTCCTAGCGAAGCAGGTGAATGAATCAGCTGCAGCTGGAGATGTGAGAAAATCCTCTGTAATACTGTGGTGGAGCTGCACTTTAGAAGAGAGACTGACAGGCAATCTATGAAATGGATTCAGATGGCTGTGCAGATTAAGTGTCTTTAGTAGAAAGCAGCAATTAGTTAGAAAGTTCCTTTTTGAGGGTTAAATTCAAATAAGCAAAAGTTCAATATCACTCAGTTTGAGATGATAGCAGGAGTGACTTGATTTCTGTGAAGTATTCCAATCAGAACAAACAAAATAATCAAGCAAAGTAGATCTCAGGAAGTGAGGTTTTATAGGCAGGTGAAAAGGTGGAAGTGGAATGTCTTAAAGGGACATTACAGATCCCCCCCCCTCAAAGCATCCGCTCCGAGGATGCAGGCTTAGCAGGATAACGCCTATGGAAAGCATCCAAGAGACGGGTAGCATGAACATGAGACCTTGGTACCCAGGAATCCTCCTCAGGACCGTAGCCCTTCCAACGGATGAGGTACTCCAAATGACCACGGTACATACGGGAGTCGAGTATAGAATCCAACTCAAATTCGTCATGGTCATCCAAGTGAATGGGCGGAGGTGGTTCTTTCGGCCTGCCCCTAAAGGTGCTGGATGTATATGGTTTCAGCAAAGACACATGAAACGTGGGATGCACCTTGTATCTAGGTGGCAGTTGTAGGGTCACAGAGGTTGGATTGAGTATCTTCTTTATAGGAAAGGGGCCAATGTATTGGTTAGCCAACTTCCTTGAAGGAACAGATCATTTCAGATATTTCGTGGATAGCCATACCAAATCACCTAATTTGTAATTCGGACTATCTCTGTGTCTTAAATCGTAGTAATGTTTCTGCGAGGCTTTGGCAACCTGTAGATGTTCCTTTAGTAAGATAAGAGAGTCCTGGAGATTGATGAGATATGAAGTGGCTGCTGGTGAAGTAGAACCTATACGCGAAAGTGGAATGCTTTGTGGGTGGTAACCATAGGTAGCATAGAATGGACTGACTTTAGTCGAGGCTGATATTGAGTTGTTGTATGAATATTCAGCTAGAGGGAGAAGAGAGTACCAATTGTCTTGCAAATGTGTTATATAGCAACGAAGATACTGTTCTAAAATCCCGTTAATTCGTTCGGTTAAACCATTAGCCTGAGGATGGTAAGAAGTTGTTAATCTAGGTCGTATACGTAGAACTGAACATAAAGCTTTCCAAAAATGTGAAGTGAACTGAGTCCCTCGGTCTGTTATGATGGATTGAGGGATTCCATGGAGACGTACTATATGTTTTATGAATGCGTCTGCGGTGTCAGTTGCAGATGGCAAAGACGGTAGGGGAACAAAATGTGCTAATTTTGTGAGATGGTCGACCACCACCATAATGGTGTTATGGTTTTGAGATACTGGCAATTCCACTATAAAATCCATTGAAATTATTGTCCAAGGAATATCCGGAATTGGTAAAGGTGTGAGTAGTCCAATGGGCTTTAGTTTCTGAGTTTTATTTCTAGCACAGACTGTACATGATACTATGTACTGTTGAATGGCATCTGCCATCTAAGGCCACCAAAAATATCTCTGAATTGCTTCCTTAGTCTTATATATACCTTGGTGTCCAGAAAGGGGGTTATCATGGAATTGTTGCAAGATATAAGTCCTAAGTAGTGTAGGTATATAGAGCTTGTCATGGTAAGTATAAAGTCCTGTTTTGTCTTTTTGTAGTTGTGGGATGTCTGGTATGTCATCAGTTTGAAGAGCTTTGAGGATATCGTTTTCAAATGGTGTGAGGTTACCTATAATTTTGTCTGGAGGTATGAGACACATGTTATGTTCTGTCTTTTGATTTTGTTCATATACACGTGAAAGAGCATCAGCTCTAGAATTTAAAGGTCCTGGTCTGTATGTTATTACAAAGTTAAACCTGTCAAGGAATAATGCCCAACGGACCTGTCGTGACGAGAGGGTTCTACTCTGACGTAAATATTGAAGATTTTTATGATCAGTGTATATTGTGAATGGTCTGTTAGTACCTTCTAAGATATGTCTCCAGACTTCTAAAGCAGTCTTAATGGCCAACAGTTCCTTGTCGCCAATCGTATAATTTAGTTCTGCAGGTTGCAAAACTCTTGAATAGTAGGCAACTGGATGAAGCGTAGTATCTGTACTAGTTCTTTGGGAAAGGATTGCTCCTATGCCAATGTCTGATGCATCTGTTTCTACTATAAATTCACAAGTATGATCAGGGATTGACAAGATGGGTGCTGATGAAAATATCTCTTTCAAGAGTTTAAAAGATGCATCGGCTTCTGTTGACCAAAAGAACTTTGTATTAGTTTTTGTTAGATTGGTCAGAGGTTTCACAATAGCTGAGAAGTTGAATATAAATTTGCGATAAAAGTTGGCAAAACCCAAAAAGCGTTGCACAGCTCTCACTGTTTTAGGTTGTGGCCAATCTTTTATTGCAGATAATTTTTCTGGATCCATTTGAATCCTATCTGGTGTGATGATATACCCAAGAAACTTTATCTCATGCACGTGGAATAAACACTTCTCTAATTTAGCGAACAATCTATGTTCGCGTAAACGTGTCAACACCCACCTAACATGTTTTATGTGTTCAGATGTTGTTCTGGAGTAAATCAGTATATCGTCTAAGTATATTATTACGCATATATCAATGAGATCTTTAAATATTTCATTTATGAAATATTGGAAAGTACCTGGGGCATTGCACAGGCCAAAGGGCATGACTCTGTATTCAAATAGCCCGTAGCGGGTTCTGAACGCAGTCTTCCACTCATCCCCATCTTTAATCCTGATCAAATTATACGCCCCCTTGAGGTCTAATTTAGTAAATATAGACGCACCGTTAAGGCGCTCAAGGAGTTCAGGGATGAGTGGAAGTGGATACCGGTTTTTAATGGTTACTGCATTCAGAGCTCTATAATCTATAATTGGCCTTAATGTTTGATCTTTGTTCTTTACAAAAAATATACCCGCTGCTGCGGGAGATACAGAAGGTACTATAAAGCCTTTTCTAAGGTTTTCATCTAGGTAGTCTCTGAGATATTGTAGCTCTTGTTGTGATAGTGGGTATATTTTACCAAAGGGGGCAGCTGAACCTGGAACTAAATCAATCGGACAGTCGAAAGTCCTATGGGGTGGTAAGGTCTCAGCCTCTTTGATATTGAACACATCAGATAAATCCTGGTACTCAGGAGGTATGGTAGTCTGTAGTGTAGCTATAGTCTGTTGTGGGAAGCATGTGTTTTTACAGAACTCAGAAGTGAAATGTATGTTACATTTTTCCCAGTTGATACTAGGATTGTGTTTTACCAACCAGGGTAAACCTAAGATGACTGTGTGAATGGCTGTGGGTATGATGTCAAAGCTTTGAAATTCAACATGACCCTCTTCTGTCTGTAACAATAGTGGGATGGTGTGGTGTGTTACCGGTCCTTTCTGGATTAAAGATCCATCTATTACCTTAATAAAAAGAGGGTTTTGCTTTGAAATTATAGGTATTTTATTTTTTCTGACAAAGGAAGCATCCATAAAACAACCATATGCGCCAGAGTCAATAACAGCTTCAGTCTTGAACTGATGTTGATCCCACTGCAAAGATAAAAAAAACGGTAAGTGCATGAGTCTGTTTCTGCAGGGATACAGTATAGATATGGGATGGCTTACCCTTCTTAGTACGTTGTAGAATGGGACAAGTACCCACTGTATGATCTTTACTAGCGCAATAAAGACATAGGTTAGAGGTGCGTCTCCTTGCTTTTTCCTCTGGTGTGAGGGGAGCCTTGATAATGCCAATCTCCATGGGGACACTTACTGGTGTGTTTCTGTCGATATAGGTAGCAGTTGGTCTTTTAAATGAGGAGTCAGAAGTCAGTCTCTCAGTGCGGCGTTCCCTTAGCCTGCGGTCTAAGGTGATTGCCAGCTTAATAAGTCCTGTTAGGGTCTCAGGCATCTCTACTCTGGAGATTTCATCTTTTAAGATGTCATTGAGCCCAAGCCTGAATTGATTTCTTAATGTGATGTCGTTCCACAATGTATCTGTGGCCCACATCTGGTATTCTGTGACATAATCCTCAACAGGACGTTTTCCCTGTCTGAGAGATCTAAGTTTGGTTTCTGCATTTATTTGTGTGTTGGCATCTTCATAAAGTGATGCCATTAAGGAAAAAAATGCATCAAGTGAATTCAAAATCTCATCACTGGATTCAAAAAAACGGTTAGCCCAGGTCCTGGGTTCCCCTGTTAAGTATGAAATAACAGTACACACCTTTATTTTTTCTGTATGATAAGTGCGGGGTTTCATAGAAAAAAGCAGCAAACAAGAATTTTTGAAGTCTCTGAAATCTGACCTCTTTCCTGAAAAGACTGCAGGAGGGTTAATGTGTGGTTCAGGAGGGTCTAGATTATATCCTTATAAACATTTTTTAAAGCAGTGTTCTCAGCTTGTAAGTCTGTGAGCGCTCTTGCCAAATAATCAACTTTTTGGTTTAAGGTTTCAAACTCTGTTTTTATGGCTTGGGAGTCCATATTTATATTTAAGGCTTGATTATTATGTAAGATAAATTGTATCTTTTAGAATTGTAGTGTGTTGCTAGTTGCAAACGCCAAGAGATACAAATTATAACCTGGCAATATGCTTCAAGCGTTTTGCTAAGAGTGAACTCACAGGAAATGCTGCTAGACAAATATGATTCTATTCAGACAAACAAGTGTGCAAGTCTGATAAATTCACAGAGGCAAATATGGATAGCTAGATCAAAAATAGAGTTCTTTAGCATAAGATCAATTGTTAATATAAAGACTGAGTAAGTACGGTTGATAATATGAACTAGAAACAACTTGAGAGAATCTGATTAGCAGAGTTATACTTGCGGTAGCCTGTGCTTGGCTTTCCCTTGCAGCATGGAACGCTGTAATGGCGGAGTGAGACTGGAGTTCTTCCTGAGAGCTGAGTGGCTAGTTGCAGTACTGGTCAGGCTGAGAGATTGTTCTGTAGCTTCCGGAAGGAAGGTGAGTTGAAGTCCTAGCGAAGCAGGTGAATGAATCAGCTGCAGCTGGAGATGTGAGAAAATCCTCTGTAATACTGTGGTGGAGCTGCACTTTAGAAGAGAGACTGACAGGCAATCTATGAAATGGATTCAGATGGCTGTGCAGATTAAGTGTCTTTAGTAGAAAGCAGCAATTAGTTAGAAAGTTCCTTTTTGAGGGTTAAATTCAAATAAGCAAAAGTTCAATATCACTCAGTTTGAGATGATAGCAGGAGTGACTTGATTTCTGTGAAGTATTCCAATCAGAACAAACAAAATAATCAAGCAAAGTAGATCTCAGGAAGTGAGGTTTTATAGGCAGGTGAAAAGGTGGAAGTGGAATGTCTTAAAGGGACATTACAGATCCCCCCCCCTCAAAGCATCCGCTCCGAGGATGCAGGCTTAGCAGGATAACGCCTATGGAAAGCATCCAAGAGACGGGTAGCATGAACATGAGACCTTGGTACCCAGGAATCCTCCTCAGGACCGTAGCCCTTCCAACGGATGAGGTACTCCAAATGACCACGGTACATACGGGAGTCGAGTATAGAATCCAACTCAAATTCGTCATGGTCATCCAAGTGAATGGGCGGAGGTGGTTCTTTCGGCCTGCCCCTAAAGGTGCTGGATGTATATGGTTTCAGCAAAGACACATGAAACGTGGGATGCACCTTGTATCTAGGTGGCAGTTGTAGGGTCACAGAGGTTGGATTGAGTATCTTCTTTATAGGAAAGGGGCCAATGTATTGGTTAGCCAACTTCCTTGAAGGAACAGATCATTTCAGATATTTCGTGGATAGCCATACCAAATCACCTAATTTGTAATTCGGACTATCTCTGTGTCTTAAATCGTAGTAATGTTTCTGCGAGGCTTTGGCAACCTGTAGATGTTCCTTTAGTAAGATAAGAGAGTCCTGGAGATTGATGAGATATGAAGTGGCTGCTGGTGAAGTAGAACCTATACGCGAAAGTGGAATGCTTTGTGGGTGGTAACCATAGGTAGCATAGAATGGACTGACTTTAGTCGAGGCTGATATTGAGTTGTTGTATGAATATTCAGCTAGAGGGAGAAGAGAGTACCAATTGTCTTGCAAATGTGTTATATAGCAACGAAGATACTGTTCTAAAATCCCGTTAATTCGTTCGGTTAAACCATTAGCCTGAGGATGGTAAGAAGTTGTTAATCTAGGTCGTATACGTAGAACTGAACATAAAGCTTTCCAAAAATGTGAAGTGAACTGAGTCCCTCGGTCTGTTATGATGGATTGAGGGATTCCATGGAGACGTACTATATGTTTTATGAATGCGTCTGCGGTGTCAGTTGCAGATGGCAAAGACGGTAGGGGAACAAAATGTGCTAATTTTGTGAGATGGTCGACCACCACCATAATGGTGTTATGGTTTTGAGATACTGGCAATTCCACTATAAAATCCATTGAAATTATTGTCCAAGGAATATCCGGAATTGGTAAAGGTGTGAGTAGTCCAATGGGCTTTAGTTTCTGAGTTTTATTTCTAGCACAGACTGTACATGATACTATGTACTGTTGAATGGCATCTGCCATCTAAGGCCACCAAAAATATCTCTGAATTGCTTCCTTAGTCTTATATATACCTTGGTGTCCAGAAAGGGGGTTATCATGGAATTGTTGCAAGATATAAGTCCTAAGTAGTGTAGGTATATAGAGCTTGTCATGGTAAGTATAAAGTCCTGTTTTGTCTTTTTGTAGTTGTGGGATGTCTGGTATGTCATCAGTTTGAAGAGCTTTGAGGATATCGTTTTCAAATGGTGTGAGGTTACCTATAATTTTGTCTGGAGGTATGAGACACATGTTATGTTCTGTCTTTTGATTTTGTTCATATACACGTGAAAGAGCATCAGCTCTAGAATTTAAAGGTCCTGGTCTGTATGTTATTACAAAGTTAAACCTGTCAAGGAATAATGCCCAACGGACCTGTCGTGACGAGAGGGTTCTACTCTGACGTAAATATTGAAGATTTTTATGATCAGTGTATATTGTGAATGGTCTGTTAGTACCTTCTAAGATATGTCTCCAGACTTCTAAAGCAGTCTTAATGGCCAACAGTTCCTTGTCGCCAATCGTATAATTTAGTTCTGCAGGTTGCAAAACTCTTGAATAGTAGGCAACTGGATGAAGCGTAGTATCTGTACTAGTTCTTTGGGAAAGGATTGCTCCTATGCCAATGTCTGATGCATCTGTTTCTACTATAAATTCACAAGTATGATCAGGGATTGACAAGATGGGTGCTGATGAAAATATCTCTTTCAAGAGTTTAAAAGATGCATCGGCTTCTGTTGACCAAAAGAACTTTGTATTAGTTTTTGTTAGATTGGTCAGAGGTTTCACAATAGCTGAGAAGTTGAATATAAATTTGCGATAAAAGTTGGCAAAACCCAAAAAGCGTTGCACAGCTCTCACTGTTTTAGGTTGTGGCCAATCTTTTATTGCAGATAATTTTTCTGGATCCATTTGAATCCTATCTGGTGTGATGATATACCCAAGAAACTTTATCTCATGCACGTGGAATAAACACTTCTCTAATTTAGCGAACAATCTATGTTCGCGTAAACGTGTCAACACCCACCTAACATGTTTTATGTGTTCAGATGTTGTTCTGGAGTAAATCAGTATATCGTCTAAGTATATTATTACGCATATATCAATGAGATCTTTAAATATTTCATTTATGAAATATTGGAAAGTACCTGGGGCATTGCACAGGCCAAAGGGCATGACTCTGTATTCAAATAGCCCGTAGCGGGTTCTGAACGCAGTCTTCCACTCATCCCCATCTTTAATCCTGATCAAATTATACGCCCCCTTGAGGTCTAATTTAGTAAATATAGACGCACCGTTAAGGCGCTCAAGGAGTTCAGGGATGAGTGGAAGTGGATACCGGTTTTTAATGGTTACTGCATTCAGAGCTCTATAATCTATAATTGGCCTTAATGTTTGATCTTTGTTCTTTACAAAAAATATACCCGCTGCTGCGGGAGATACAGAAGGTACTATAAAGCCTTTTCTAAGGTTTTTATCTAGGTAGTCTCTGAGATATTGTAGCTCTTGTTGTGATAGTGGGTATATTTTACCAAAGGGGGCAGCTGAACCTGGAACTAAATCAATCGGACAGTCGAAAGTCCTATGGGGTGGTAAGGTCTCAGCCTCTTTGATATTGAACACATCAGATAAATCCTGGTACTCAGGAGGTATGGTAGTCTGTAGTGTAGCTATAGTCTGTTGTGGGAAGCATGTGTTTTTACAGAACTCAGAAGTGAAATGTATGTTACATTTTTCCCAGTTGATACTAGGATTGTGTTTTACCAACCAGGGTAAACCTAAGATGACTGTGTGAATGGCTGTGGGTATGATGTCAAAGCTTTGAAATTCAACATGACCCTCTTCTGTCTGTAACAATAGTGGGATGGTGTGGTGTGTTACCGGTCCTTTCTGGATTAAAGATCCATCTATTACCTTAATAAAAAGAGGGTTTTGCTTTGAAATTATAGGTATTTTATTTTTTCTGACAAAGGAAGCATCCATAAAACAACCATATGCGCCAGAGTCAATAACAGCTTCAGTCTTGAACTGATGTTGATCCCACTGCAAAGATAAAAAAAACGGTAAGTGCATGAGTCTGTTTCTGCAGGGATACAGTATAGATATGGGATGGCTTACCCTTCTTAGTACGTTGTAGAATGGGACAAGTACCCACTGTATGATCTTTACTAGCGCAATAAAGACATAGGTTAGAGGTGCGTCTCCTTGCTTTTTCCTCTGGTGTGAGGGGAGCCTTGATAATGCCAATCTCCATGGGGACACTTACTGGTGTGTTTCTGTCGATATAGGTAGCAGTTGGTCTTTTAAATGAGGAGTCAGAAGTCAGTCTCTCAGTGCGGCGTTCCCTTAGCCTGCGGTCTAAGGTGATTGCCAGCTTAATAAGTCCTGTTAGGGTCTCAGGCATCTCTACTCTGGAGATTTCATCTTTTAAGATGTCATTGAGCCCAAGCCTGAATTGATTTCTTAATGTGATGTCGTTCCACAATGTATCTGTGGCCCACATCTGGTATTCTGTGACATAATCCTCAACAGGACGTTTTCCCTGTCTGAGAGATCTAAGTTTGGTTTCTGCATTTATTTGTGTGTTGGCATCTTCATAAAGTGATGCCATTAAGGAAAAAAATGCATCAAGTGAATTCAAAATCTCATCACTGGATTCAAAAAAACGGTTAGCCCAGGTCCTGGGTTCCCCTGTTAAGTATGAAATAACAGTACACACCTTTATTTTTTCTGTATGATAAGTGCGGGGTTTCATAGAAAAAAGCAGCAAACAAGAATTTTTGAAGTCTCTGAAATCTGACCTCTTTCCTGAAAAGACTGCAGGAGGGTTAATGTGTGGTTCAGGAGGGTCTAGATTATATCCTTATAAACATTTTTTAAAGCAGTGTTCTCAGCTTGTAAGTCTGTGAGCGCTCTTGCCAAATAATCAACTTTTTGGTTTAAGGTTTCAAACTCTGTTTTTATGGCTTGGGAGTCCATATTTATATTTAAGGCTTGATTATTATGTAAGATAAATTGTATCTTTTAGAATTGTAGTGTGTTGCTAGTTGCAAACGCCAAGAGATACAAATTATAACCTGGCAATATGCTTCAAGCGTTTTGCTAAGAGTGAACTCACAGGAAATGCTGCTAGACAAATATGATTCTATTCAGACAAACAAGTGTGCAAGTCTGATAAATTCACAGAGGCAAATATGGATAGCTAGATCAAAAATAGAGTTCTTTAGCATAAGATCAATTGTTAATATAAAGACTGAGTAAGTACGGTTGATAATATGAACTAGAAACAACTTGAGAGAATCTGATTAGCAGAGTTATACTTGCGGTAGCCTGTGCTTGGCTTTCCCTTGCAGCATGGAACGCTGTAATGGCGGAGTGAGACTGGAGTTCTTCCTGAGAGCTGAGTGGCTAGTTGCAGTACTGGTCAGGCTGAGAGATTGTTCTGTAGCTTCCGGAAGGAAGGTGAGTTGAAGTCCTAGCGAAGCAGGTGAATGAATCAGCTGCAGCTGGAGATGTGAGAAAATCCTCTGTAATACTGTGGTGGAGCTGCACTTTAGAAGAGAGACTGACAGGCAATCTATGAAATGGATTCAGATGGCTGTGCAGATTAAGTGTCTTTAGTAGAAAGCAGCAATTAGTTAGAAAGTTCCTTTTTGAGGGTTAAATTCAAATAAGCAAAAGTTCAATATCACTCAGTTTGAGATGATAGCAGGAGTGACTTGATTTCTGTGAAGTATTCCAATCAGAACAAACAAAATAATCAAGCAAAGTAGATCTCAGGAAGTGAGGTTTTATAGGCAGGTGAAAAGGTGGAAGTGGAATGTCTTAAAGGGACATTACAGACATCTTCATCCAAGCGGCATCTTCTATCTTCTTCCATCCGACGACGAGCGGCTCCATCTTCAAGACCTCCGGCGCGGATCCATCCTCTTCTTCCGACGTCCTGGAATCCTCTTCTTCCGACGATGGAATCAGCCAATCAGATTCAAGTTCAATCCGATTGGCTGATCCAATCAGCCAATCAGAGTGAGCTCGCATTCTATTGGCTGTTTCGATCAGCCAATAGAATGCAAGCTCAATCTGATTCAATCTGATCAATCTGATTGGCTGATTGGATCAGCCAATCGGATTGAACTTGAATCTGATTGGCTGATTCCATTTGTATTTTAGAATAGGGTAGGGATTTTTTTTTATTTTGGGGGGCTTTGTTATTTTATTAGGGGGCTTAGAGTAGGTGTAATTAGCTTAAAATTGTAATATTTTTATAATATTTGTAAATATTTTTTTATTTTTTGTAACTTAGTTCTTTTTTTATTTTTTGTACTTAGTTAGTTTATTTAATTGTATTTATTTGTAGGTATTGTATTTAATTAATTTATTGATAGTGTAGTGTTCGGTTTAATTGTAGATAATTGTAGGTATTTTATTTAATTAATTTATTGATAGTGTAGTGTTAGGTTTAATTGTAACTTAGGTTAGGTTTATTTTACAGATAATTTTGTAATTATTTTAACTAAGTAACTATTAAATAGTTATTAACTGGTTAAAATAAATACAAAGTTGCCTGTAAAATAAATATTAATCCTAAAATAGCTACAATATAATTATAATTTATATTGTAGCTATATTAGGATTTATTTTATAGGAAAGTATTTAGCTTTAAATAGGAATAATTTATTTACTAAGAGTTAATTTATTTCGTTAGATTTAAATTATATTTAACTTAGGGGGGTGTTAGTGTTAGGGTTAGACTTAGCTTTAGGGGTTAATACATTTATTAGAGTAGCGGTGAGGTCCGGTCGGCAGATTAGGGGTTAATAATTGTAGGTAGGTGGCGACGATGTTGGGGGAGGCAGATAAGGGGTTAATAAATATTATGTAGGGGTCGGCGGTGTTAGGGGCAGCAGATTAGGGGTACATAGGGATAATGTAGGTTGCGGCGGTGTACGGAGCAGCAGATTAGGGGTTAAAAAAATATGCAGGTGTCAGCGATAGCGGGGGCGGCAGATTAGGGGTTAATAAGTGTAAGGTTAGGGGTGTTTATACTCGGGGTTCATGTTAGGGTGTTAGGTGCAGACTTAGAAACTGTTTCACCATAGGAAACAATGGGGCTGCGTTAGGAGCTGAACGCTGCTTTTTTGTAGGTGTTAGTTTTTTTTTTCAGCTCAAACTGCCCCATTGTTTCCTATGGGGGATCGTGCACGAGCACGTTTTTTAAGCTGGCCGCTTCCGTAAGCAACGCTGGTATTGAGAGTTGCAGTGGCGGTAAATATTCCTGTACACTCCCTTTTTGGAGCCTAACGCAGCCCTTCTGAGAACTCTAAATACCAGCAGTATTTAAAAGGTGCGGGGGAAAAAAAGCCAGCGTTAGCTACGCGAGTCGTTACCGACAAAACTCTAAATCTAGCCGATAGACTGCCCTCTGGATAGGCTTACCAACTAGTTTTAGTATAAATATATAAATTAATCTCAAAATAAATGAGTGTTAATTGGCATCAAACATCTAGGCCCCATTGTATATGTGGGTAAAATCTAGGCCTGTGCATTTGGATCATGCGTTATGATTTGAATGCGAAAAAATTTGACCACTTGCGGCATTTGGCTTTCTTTTTTTTGGAGCCGCATTTATTCTTGTAAAAGTGAAACAAAGATCTGTGCAAATCCAGGTTAACTGTTTCGCAAAATAAAAAACTGTTGCAAAACACATCAAAAATACATTACAAAGTAGAGTTACACCATCTAATAAAAATGATTAAAAAAAAAATATTGCACAAAAAGTTATAAGGGCTCAAAGATATAAGGTCTCAGGTGTTAGAAAAAAAAGGCAGGCAAAGGGCTTTAGCATAGAGATACATACATAATGCATGTCTAAAGATGGATATATGTGTGTACAGACATAAATACACATATAACCACATTAATATATATGTACAAACTTATAGACAAATATATAAGTGCATTAGAACTAGTGCTCCACTTGTAATCTGCTTGGTGACAATTAACACTCATTTTTTTTAACATTCATATAAAATGTATGTTTATTTCATGATCATTTTACCACTTGCACATATCTTTCATATGTTTACGTTTTTATTTGTGCTTCACTATAGTATTGAGTGTTAATAATGTTCTTGCTTTCCATGTATTCTTTTTTATTCTTTTGAAACCTCATAGATTTATTCTTCAACTATGCTAGAAAAAAAAAACACACAATGGGATGTTGAAGCTAAACTAAAAATCAGTAGTTTGTAAAGGAAATGAATGACATGTTATAGAAACCTAGTATTAGATTTCCTTGAAACATCTCCTGCTGTAAAAAATATAACTGCTTCTTTATCTGGTAATCTTTGAATGAAATGTGCTTGTTATGACACATATTTTAGTATCATTAGGCTATTTTACATATATATATATATATATATATATATATATATATTTGCATACAAAGAGAGAAGCGCTCTACCAGGAACGAACAGCTCATTGGCTAGTTCTATGGCGATTTACCACTCGGAAGCAGCCTCTTTTAGAGGGCCATAATACCCAAATGTTTAAACACTTGAAAGTAATGCAGCATAGCTGTAAAAAGCTGACTAGAAAATATCTCCTGAACATCTCTAATAAAAAAGAAAGATCTTTTACCTCAAAAGTTCCTCAGTAGTCACTTCCCATTGTAAAGGCTTTCTAAGCAGCATTTTACTGTGTCTGTCCTGGGACAGCTGAAAGGTTGAGCCTCGTGAACTCTCATATTATTTCACCAATCAGGTAAAGGAAGCTTACTATGAAATCTCATGAGAGTTAAGTCAAATCTCATGAGATCACAGTAAAAGTTCATGACCTCAGCGCTGCTGATGCTGATTGGCTGTTGTTCATTTCTTCATTTTTTTTTAATTTTTACCTGCAGCTGGGAGCAGGGGAATTATAACTTTTTACACAGAACTTACTCTGCTGAGCTGAGGAGATTGTGAGGTTAAATATCTTCCTTTTTTACATAGAGATGCTCAGGTGATATTTTCCTGTCAGATTTTTACAGTTATACTGCATCAGTTTCAAGTGATTTAGCATATGAGTATTATGTCCCTTTAAGTATATCAGTCTTATCCCGCCAAGTAAGGTCAGTCCAGCCCCGAAATACCAGTAAATTCTCCTCTGAACAAGGAACATGGCAACCCCAGACGATCGTTTCGGCCTCCTATGGGCCTCGTCAGTGAGGTGCAGCCACATTCCTCTAAGCACACTAGTCAAGGAGTCCATGTCTGGTTTCCCCAATCCCGAGGGTTATATTAATTTGTGTATATATATATATATATATATATATATATATTTATATATATAGTGAATCCAGGTAGTGCACTCTCACTTGCCAACCATAAACTCAGACCAGGGTGCTTAGAGTAATATTCAATTAAATCAGATAATAAGCACTCACTGGATTTAAGCACAGCACACTTTTATTAGGCAGTGATGTTTCGGGGCATTCACCCCTTCTTCAGACAACCCAAAATGTGATACAAGCAGTGTTAAATACCCAACAAGCCCCTCCCCAATCTAAATTCAGCCAATCCAATAAATCAAATCAAATCAATAGGAGATGATATTACATCACTTGTATACAAACATATCATCAAAACAAGTAAACATCAGTGTTACATCATAAATAATACATTCAATGTGCAAGGTCTAATAGGACCTATATGTGAAATGATATTCTGAAATAGTGACAAGAATAAAAGTGGATATGGAACAGTATCAAAATATGCACTGATATTCGTTACACACTAATAAGCAGTAAACCAGGATAAGCACAACAGGCACTATTAAAGTGAATGTAAATTTTCTCTACTTTGAACGTTTATCTTATTTGCTTTTTGGTGTACAATTCAAACCGCCACTTTTTTTTTTTTTTTTAATGTAAAATAAATATTATACTTTTATTACCAATTTGGTCCGTTTTATGGACCAGCTCCTCCCATCCACAACTTCCTGATTTTGTTCCATGTTACATATACAGCGGTCCCACCCGCTGTTTACGTAGAGGAAATGCGCGCTCCCGGCTATCGGCACATCTGCGCATGCGTTACACGCCAATGTAATTGTATAGTAACATAGTATTCAATGAATGAAAACATTCATTGAATACTATCGTTGAAGACAGTACAGCAGCGATCGAGCCAGCCCCTGTATGATCACTACATACCTTGCGATCCAAAATTGGGGAATAAATTAATAAGACCCAAAATCGTTGAAGAGCGCATGCGCAAAATGTGAACGCGTGTCTGAGATCAGTATTAGAACAGCGCTCTAATGCAAGCACATTACGGACGCATGACGTAGAGAAAAAGGTTTGGTCCCCTCGTGGTGGATTCACTGATTGGTTGACAAGATCGAGCCTACTATGTCAATCAATCATCAAAGATGGCGGGCGGAGGATTAAAAGTACGATCACAGCTATCTAAATACAAAATACTCGGTAAATACAAATTTATTACAAAAATCATCAATTAAAGTATACCTATTTTCAAATACATTTTAATGCTGTGTTTAGCAGCCAGAATGACTTTACATTCACTTTAAACTACTAATTATGCAAGAAAGGGAACTTATATTGATAGTATGAGTAACAAAAATACACAACGGCAAGCAGATCCGCCATTACTTACCACGCTCAGCACAGCATGTTCTGTGGGGGGCGTGGTCACCAACTAACATCACATCCATGTGACCAGAAATCGGTCAATCCAAGAGCCGTGTTAGGTGTTACCATGGTAACGGGCAGTGCAACATAACCAGCCCATGTAGGAGCGGCTCATAACACCTTGTTGATGGCAGGTTGTCATAGCAACTACCTCTAACATCCACTCGACAGTACATACAGTGGTTCAGCCTGCGCTCAATTTAATGTGTAATGTGTACCCAAACACAAGAATGCACATAAAGTACCTCAAGCACCTATATGCACTGTGGAGGGATAAAAGGTCACTGTTATACCTGACCTCAATACATCGATAAAATGAAAGCTGTCATAAATATTAAAAGCCATGTATGGCCACCCACATTAGTCAATCTGAAAAAGCCAAGCAGGACTAGTCCTATATATACATATGGCAGCAAATTATATGGCATAAAGCCAAGTGACCTATACTGGAACAACAGGACAAATATAAGACTATTAAGGGCATAGCAACATCGTCCCATAAGTTAGCCTAAATAAACATAAATGGGTGAAAACTAAACCTCTGTAAAGTCAAACCTATATTGGAAAAGACTCTTATCATAAGCTCATAGACCACTCACAGACTATTACAGGCTAAATCCTCATATTACGTAAGTGTGACAAATATCATGCACCCCCCAGCTTCTAGTGACAATAAGTGGGAAGGCCAATTATCCTATGGGGAGTATAAATGACAAATACTAGTAATAAGAGACCATCAAATGAAGGCTGTTCTCATGTCTTAGGCTCTGCGCACACATAAATACTAATGTAAGGCTACACATGTCTAGAGGGCCCCATACCAAAGCCCCCCACTACTACCCATCAGACCATACAGGGAGGTTTTTTGTCTTAGTTTCAAACAGCTATTCATCTCTGCACTGGGCATAACAGCTTCATGTCTCCAAGAGTATGGTATTAAAGGATGGAATGTAAGTGGACTCTCCGTATGCCCACAGGGGCACCATGGATTGTGCGTGGACTCTCAATAGTAACATAAATGTTAGTGTGGTAGAAACATCACAAAAAATCGATGTAAAAAAGATATTATAAAAAACAGTGCCAGTCCACAATTGTGTTTAATCCGCCAGGTTGTACCGTTCCCAGTCTATGGATCCATTTGGCTTCAATTTGTAGAAGTCTGTTCTTTCTATTACCCCCTCGCCTTAATGTTGGTACATGGTCGATAAGAATGAAGCACAGATCCTTCACAGTATGGTTCATCTGTACAAAGTGGTGTGCCACAGGTTGCTCCGATTTGCCATCTTTAAGTGCAATTCTGATGGCGCTCCTGTGGTTCGCCATCCTCTTTTTGATGTCATCATCCGTCTTACCGACGTAATAGATCCCACACATGCAATTAAGCAAGTAGACCACATATGGAGTAGAGCAGGTCAGATGGTGTTGAATTTTAAAACACTTGTTGGTGTGTGGATGGTGGAATGTTTTACTCTGTATCATTGAATTACATGTTGTACATCCAAGGCACTTGAAGCACCCCAGTCTCTTGGACTGTAACCAAGTATCCTTAGTGTATGAATGTCTTGGGTCAGTATTCATAAGTAGATCTTGAAGGTTACGTCCTCTTTTATAACCCATCCTGGGTGGGGGAAATTCTTTGAATGGTAATTGTGGATCTGAAGTCAGTAGATCCCAGTGATCCTTCACCGATCTTGCAACAATCCCAGCTTTTTGTGAATATGTAGTTATGCAGGTCATACGTTTTTCATCCAGTTTCTCCACTCTGGTTTTGAGTAGTGTATTCCTTTCAGTCCCCTTGGCTATTCTGTGGGCCTGTTGGATAGCATCATATGTATAACCTCTCTTTAGGAATTTGGTAGACATCTCCTCCAATTGGGCCTCCCCTTTCTCCTGTATAGAATTGTTCCTCACTACTCTATAGAGTTGTGCCAAGGGAATGGCTCTAATGAGAGATCTCGGGTGGCTGCTACTTGCCAAAAGGAGGGAATTCCTGTCAGTGGGTTTCTGATACATGGTAGTTTCCAATTGTCCATTCCCCTTAAAGATTCTCAAGTCCAGAAAGTCAATGGACTCTTTATTAGCCACCATCTTAAATTTCACTGGGTGTGGGAGTTCATTAAGATTTTGTATCCAGTTGTTTAAATGCTCTTCTGTTCCTCTCCAAACCAGCAGGACATCATCGATGTACCTCATATATTTAATAATTTCAGGACACTCATATACCTTCATTATGTTGGTCTCATAGTACTCCATATATAAGTTTGCATAGGAGGGGGCCATATTCGACCCCATGGCGGTCCCCATGATTTGCTGGTAGTATTTCAATTCAAAAGAAGAAAAAATGGGGTTTATTTAGCAGCGCTAAAAAAAGCTAGGAAATGATGATACCAATCTAATTTATGTTTAATACAATCTATTTTATTTAAAAATTCTTATAACACATAAAAACAACAGCAAATGCTTTTCCTAATTAATAAAGGGACGTCTCCCTTATACAACACTTATAAAAACAGACTAGAACCATATAATCCTAGAATTTCAGGTATAAAGGAATTAATTCTATAGATAACATATGGCAAGCAACAAATTTCTAAGATAAATGGTGAATTAAATATTTAAAAGGCACAAATGTATCAATCCTAATAGCTTTATAGTTCTTCAGTAACAAATTCAGTTATAAAGTTACACAGTTACTTTCCTTGGACATATAATTGGCTCAGGTGTGCTGGATAGTTAAAAAGGCAAAAAACAGCCAATATTCTGATTTAGGTGCCAAAGCAATCGTGGTTAATGGAAATGGTTAATTTAACAGATGAATACCTTGATGTCTTTAAAGTTCAGTTTGCGTGTTTTAAAAAACGTAGTGCAAATTAGTGTAGAGGTACCTTAATCTGTCCTGGTTGCAACCGCTGATTATCTTCACTGTGAGGGATTCACAGACTGTTTGTTCCTGGTGCTTCTGATAAGTCACCTGACCTTCTCTTTGATTCAGAGGTCAGGGGTGATGATCCGTTCTGGTGATGTAGTTATCCTTTTTTTTGTTTTCCTTTCTTCTTATAGCCCAAATATTGTTTTCATCTGGGTTCCCTCAGACTTCTTAAGGTTTGAAGAAATCTTTGGTCAGTGTTTAGCAGTAACACCGTATTCCCTGAAGTTACCAAAGGTAGATTTTAACTTGCAGGGTCAGGAGAAAAGTTTAAAGTTGCAGGGTGAAACGCGTTGAATGGGACCTGCTACACTCTACTAAACTTCATTTACTACTGTCACAAAGCTGTGTGACCCTGCAACTTTAAACTTTTCTCCTGACCCTGCAAGTTAAAATCTACCTTTGGTAACTTCAGGGAATACGGTGTTACTGCTAAACACTGACCAAAGATTTCTTCAAACCTTAAGAAGTCTGAGGGAACCCAGATGAAAACAATATTTGGGCTATAAGAAGAAAGGAAAACAAAAAAAAGGATAACTACATCACCAGAACGGATCATCACCCCTGACCTCTGAATCAAAGAGAAGGTCAGGTGACTTATCAGAAGCACCAGGAACAAACAGTCTGTGAATCCCTCACAGTGAAGATAATCAGCGGTTGCAACCAGGACAGATTAAGGTACCTCTACACTAATTTGCACTACGTTTTTTAAAACACGCAAACTGAACTTTAAAGACATCAAGGTATTCATCTGTTAAATTAACCATTTCCATTAACCACGATTGCTTTGGCACCTAAATCAGAATATTGGCTGTTTTTTGCCTTTTTAACTATCCAGCACACCTGAGCCAATTATATGTCCAAGGAAAGTAACTGTGTAACTTTATAACTGAATTTGTTACTGAAGAACTATAAAGCTATTAGGATTGATACATTTGTGCCTTTTAAATATTTAATTCACCATTTATCTTAGAAATTTGTTGCTTGCCATATGTTATCTATAGAATTAATTCCTTTATACCTGAAATTCTAGGATTATATGGTTCTAGTCTGTTTTTATAAGTGTTGTATAAGGGAGACGTCCCTTTATTAATTAGGAAAAGCATTTGCTGTTGTTTTTATGTGTTATAAGAATTTTTAAATAAAATAGATTGTATTAAACATAAATTAGATTGGTATCATCATTTCCTAGCTTTTTTTAGCGCTGCTAAATAAACCCCATTTTTTCTTCTTATCCACCATTTAGTTCTCTTTGAGGGAAGAACTTTTTTAGCAGCAGGAATCCACCTTTAGGCGCTCCTATCACACTACACATAAGTATTTCAATTCAAATCTGAAAAAATTCAGTGTTAGACATAATTCCAGAATCTTAATTATGTAGTCAATACTGGGTCCTATATACGGGTATCTAGAGAGGGCCTCCGTGACTGCCATCATCCAATCCTGATGTGGGATGATGGTATATAGGCTTGTAACATCCATAGATACCAAATAAGCATCTGAAGAAACATCTTGTATCTTTGAGAGTTGTCCCAATACATCAGTGGAATCCTTCACATATGATTTCATATGTCTGACTAGTGGTTGAAGAAATGAGTCAATCCACTTTGCTAACGGGTTCAATAGGGATCCTCTTGCAGACACAATCGGGCGTCCAAGGGATTTATCCAAGCCCTTGTGCTCCTTAGGAAGGGTGTATAGGATTGGACAGATGGGATATGCCACCCGTAACCATTCATACGTCTCCTTGTTAATCCAACCGTCCTCAACACCTTCCAGCAGTATTTTCTCAATCCGTTCTTGAAATTGGTTAGTTGGATCCCTTACAAGAGGTAGATACACCAGGTTATCATTTAGTTGTGAGAGGATTTCTTCTCTGTAATCCTTATAATTCAGGACCAGGATGGCCCCACCTTTATCCGCATTACGGATCACTATATTGGGGTCACGAGCCAAACTCTCAATCGCCATACGTTCCTCTTTGGAGATGTTATGTCTAAATTTCTCTTCCGCCATTGTTCCAACATCCTGTAAGACCAGTCTGGTATAGGTTTGTATATTGGCAGCCGTGTGTTGAGGGTCAAAAGTGCTCTTGTTTCTAAAAATGTTTCCCCTTTCGTGTTTTTCCATCATTTTAAAATGGTCTTTCAGCTTCAGATTTCTTTTAAATTTCTGACTATCCAACCATGTTTCAAATTCATCTGGTCTGTGAGTATGGACAAAAGTCAAGCCTCTGTTAAGGAGTTTCTGTTCTGCTTCAGTGAGCATACGATCAGACAAATTCAGCACTATGTTCTCCTTATTCGTCCACGTCGTGGCGGTCTTCCAGTGAGTCCCACTCCGTCTTGGATGTGGTCTTCTTCCTTTTTTCGGTGGCTTGATCTTGTGGTCACCCCTAAAAAATGCGGCTGTGAAGTTGAAGGGCCTGCATATTCATGTATTCCTGGGGTGTCAGTATCTGAGCCCGAACTCGTATCAACAGTGTTGAGTTGTCTCCTGGTGTAAACCCTCTGGCGACGTGGTCGCCTAGGTCTGTAACTTTGCCTTTCTTCAGGACTCAGGAGCCATTTGTATACCTGTCTCTCCCTGTAGTCTTCAATGACTTGTTGTAGCTTTTTATTTTTGAAGGCTATCAAGGAGTCTTTATATTCTTTCAACTGTTGTGTAAGCTTAATTAGCCAATTTTCACTCTGGTCTTGTTGTAGAGTGGGGCCCTTAGTGTTATCAAATACCACAATTTCTTCCTTGACCTTATTAAGTAAAGCTCTGACTTCTTCCACTACCAACAGTAGTAGATCTAAGGAACACTTATTTAACACAGCACACCATTTTTTACAAAATTCACTGTTGTTCCTTCCAATTGTGGGTACACTGTGTATCCTAAACCTCTTGGGGATCATCTTCTTCCTATAATACTCCGACAAGTAAACACCATGTAGGTGTAAATCTACTTCCCTTTTCTTAAATTTCAATAAATTCAGATAGATGGTTTGAATAGATTCTGTGTCTGTTGTGATATCCTCATGTTCAAATAAGATCCTTGCTGCGTCAACCTCTGTCAGGGAGAGTGTAACTGCTCCCTCTACATCGGATGGTGCTGTTATAGACAGGCCTTGTGAGGCACTGATCAGTGCAGGTGTATCCATAATCCACACCCTGGTGCAGGTGTCACCCAAGTGAACCTAAAGTGATGGTGGCTGAAGAGGAGGAAGCAGGGGCGAAACTACAGGGGGTGCAGAGGTCGCAGGTGCGACTAGGCCCCTGAGAATGTGCTTGTGTATGTTTGTGGAACCAGAAAATTACAGGCCTTGTTACTACAGCATGGGGGGGCAGGGGGTAAACAGTGTCACTATACAGTACCACTATATACAGTATGGGGGGGGTGGACCATGTCACTGACTACTGTGGTCACTTTATAAAGTACTGGGCGGGTAGGGTCAGGCCAGCCATCTCACCGGTAGATTACAGACTCTGTCACTAACTTAATATATACAGTACTGGGGGGTTAAATAGTGTCACTATATATATATATATATTTATATATATTTATATATATATATATATATATACAGTAATAGGGGGTCAGACCATCTCACAGACTGTGGGCACAGGGTACCTCCTTTTGCAGACATGTAATCTGATTCACATTTTTTTTTCTGTGTAATGTAAAAAAAAAAATGATATGTATTAAATTAACCCTTTTTTGGAGGGGGGAGGGGCGGTGGGGGGGGCCCTTCATAGATTCTTGCACCTGGGCCCTGTGGTTTCTAGTTACGCCTCTGGGAGGAAGGCTGCGAGGCAGTGGGTGCTACACAATATATCAGTGAATCCAGGTAGTGCACTCTCACTTGCCAACCATAAACTCAGACCAGGGTGCTTAGAGTAATATTCAATTAAATCAGATAATAAGCACTCACTGGATTTAAGCACAGCACACTTTTATTAGGCAGTGACGTTTCGGGGCATTCACCCCTTCTTCAGACAACCCAAAATGTGATACAAGCAGTGTTAAATACCCAACAAGCCCCTCCCCAATCTAAATTCAGCCAATCCAATAAATCAAATCAAATCAATAGGAGATGATATTACATCACTTGTATACAAACATATCATCAAAACAAGTAAACATCAGTGTTACATCATAAATAATACATTCAATGTGCAAGGTCTAATAGGACCTATATGTGAAGTGATATTCTGAAATAGTGACAAGAATAAAAGTGGATATGGAACAGTATCAAAATATGCACTGATATTCGTTACACACTAATAAGCAGTAAACCAGGATAAGCACAACAGGCACTATTAAACTACTAAAGATGCAAGAAAGGGAACTTATATTGATAGTATGAGTAACAAAAATACACAACGGCAAGCAGATCCGCCATTACTTACCACGCTCAGCACAGCGTGTTCTGTGGGGGGCGTGGTCACCAACTAACATCACATCCATGTGACCAGAAATCGGTCAATCCAAGAGCCGTGTTAGGCGTTACCATGGCAACGGGCAGTGCAACATAACCATCCCATGTAGGAGCGGCTCATAACAGCATGTTGACGGCAGGTTGTCATAGCTACTACCTCTAACATCCACTCGACAGTACATACAGTAGTTCAGCTGGCGCTCAATTTAATGTGTAATGTGTACCCAAACACAAGAATGCACATAAAGTACCTCAAGCACCTATATGCACTGTGGAGGGATAAAAGGTCACTGTTATACCTGACCTCAATACATCGATAAAATGAATTCTGTCATAAATATTAAAAGCCATGTATTGCCACCCACATTAGTCAATCTGAAAAAGCCAAGCAGGACTAGTCCTATATATACATATGACAGCAAATTATATGGCATAAAGCCAAGTGACCTATACTGGAACAACAGGACAAATATAAGACTATTAAGGGCATAGCAACATTGTCCCGTAAGTTAGCCTAAATAAACATAAATGGGTCAAAACTAAACCTCTGTAAAGTCAAACCTATATTTGAAAAGACTCTTATCATAAGCTCATAGACCACTCACAGACTATTACAGGCTAAATCCTCATATTACGTAAGTGTGACAAATATCATGCACCCCCCAGCTTCTAGTGACAATAAGTGGGAAGGCCAATTATCCTATGGGGAGTATAAATGACAAATACTAGTAATAAGAGACCATCAAATGAAGGCTGTTCTCATGTCTTAGGCTCTGCGCACACATAAATACTAATGTAAGGCTAAGGCTAGGATTCACTGTTATATTGTGTAGCACCCACTGCCTCGCAGCCTTCCTCCTCTTCAGCCACCATCACTTTGGGTTCACTTGGGTGACACCTGCACCAGGGTGTGGATTATGGATACACCTGCACTGATCAGTGCCTCACAAGGCCTGTCTATAACAGCACCATCCAATGTAGAGGGAGCCGTTACACTCTCCCTGACAGAGGTTCACGCAGTAGGGATCTTATTTGAACATGAGGATATCACAACAGACACAGAATCTATTCAAACCATCTATCTGAATTTATTGAAATTGAAGAAAAGGGAAGTAGATTTACACCTACATGGTGTTTACTTGTCGCAGTATTATAAGAAGAAGATGATCCCCAAGGGCTTTAGGATACACAGTGTACCCACAATTGGAAGGAACAACAGTGAATTTTGTAAAAAAATGGTGTGCTGTGTTAAATAAGTGTTCCTTAGATCTACTACTGTTGGTAGTGGAAGAAGTCAGAGCTTTACTTAATAAGGTCAAGGAAGAAATTGTGGTATTTGAAAACACTAAGGGCCCCACTCTACAACAAGACCAGAGTGAAAATTGGCTAATTAAGCTTACACAACAGTTGAAAGAATATAAAGACTCCTTGATAGCCTTCAAAAATAAAAAGCTACAACACGTCGCCAGAGGCTTTACACCAGGAGACAACTCAACACTGTTGATATGAGTTCAGGCTCAGATACTGACACCCCAGGAATACATGAATATGCAGGCCCTTCAAATTCACAGCCGCATTTTTTAGGGGTCACCACAAGATCAAGCCACCGAAAAAAGGAAGAAGACCCCATCCAAGAAGGAGTGGGACTCACTGGAAGACCGCCACGATGTGGACAAATAAGGAGAACATAGTCCTGAATTTGTCTGATCGTATGCTCACTGAAGCAGAACAGAAACTCCTTAACAGAGGCTTGACTTTTGTCCCTACTCACAGACCAGATGAATTTGAAACATGGTTGGATATTCAGAAATTTAAAAGAAATCTGAAGCTAAAAGACCATTTTAAAATGATGGAAAAACACGAAAGGGGAAACATTTTTAGAAACAAGAGCACTTTTGACCCTCAACACACGGCTGCCAGTATACAAACCTATACCAGACTGGTCTTACAGGATGTTGGAACAATGGCGGAAGAGAAATTTAGACATAACATCTCCAAAGAGGAACGTATAGCGATTGAGAGTTTGGCTCGTGACCCCAATATAGTGATCCGTAATGCGGATAAAGGTGGGGCCATCGTGGTCCTGAATTATAAGGATTACAGAGAAGAAATCCTCTCACAACTAAATGATAACCTGGTGTATCTACCTCTTGTAAGGGATCCAACTAACCAATTTCAAGAACGGATTGAGAAAATACTGCTGGAAGGTGTTGCGGACGGTTGGATTAACAAGGAGACGTATGAATGGTTGCGGGGGGCATATCCCATCTGTCCAATCCTATACACCCTTCCTAAGGTGCACAAGGGCTTGGAGAAACCCCCTGGACACCCGATTGTGTCTACGAGAGGATACCTATTGAACCCGTTGGCAAAGTGGATTGACTCATTTCTTCAACCACTAGTCAGACATATGAAATCATATGTGAAGGATTCCACTGATGTATTGGGACAACTCTCAAAGATACAAGATGTTTCTTCAGATGATTATTTGGTATCTATTGATGTTACAAGCCTATATACCATCA
The DNA here is from genome assembly GCF_027579735.1 of Bombina bombina. Lineage (NCBI taxonomy): Eukaryota > Metazoa > Chordata > Amphibia > Anura > Bombinatoridae > Bombina > Bombina bombina. The sequence continues at coordinate 581,674,859 of NC_069503.1, read as the reverse complement.
TCCCACATCAGGATTGGATGATGGCAGTCACGGAGGCCCTCTCTAGATACCCGTACGTAGGACCCAGTATTGACTACATAATTAAGATTCTGGAATTATGTCTAACACTGAATTTTTTCAGATTTGAATTGAAATACTACCAGCAAATCATGGGGACCACCATGGGGTCGAATATGGCCCCCTCATATGCGAACTTATATATGGAGTACTATGAGACCAACATAATGAAGGTATATGAGTGTCCTGAAATCATTAAATATATGAGGTGCATCGATGATGTCCTGCTGGTTTGGAGAGGAACAGAAGAGCATTTAAACAACTGGATACAAAATCTTAATGAACTCCCACACCCGGTGAAATTTAAGATGGTGGCTAATAAAGAGTCCATTGACTTTCTGGACTTGAGAATCTTTAAGGGGAATGGACAATTGGAAACTACCATGTATCAGAAACCCACTGACAGGAATTCCCTCCTTTTGGCAAGTAGCAGCCACCCGAGATCTCTCATTAGAGCCATTCCATTGGCACAACTCTATAGAGTAGTGAGGAACAATTCTATACAGGAGAAAGGGGAGGCCCAATTGGAGGAGATGTCTACCAAATTCCTACAGAGAGGTTATACATATGATGCTATCCAACAGGCCCACAGAATAGCCAAGGGGACTGAAAGGAATACACTACTCAAAACCAGAGTGGAGAAACTGGATGAAAAACGTATGACCTGCATCACTACATAGTCACCAAAAGCTGTGATTGTTGCAAGATCGGTGAAGGATCACTGGGATCTACTGACTTCAGATCCACAATTACCATTCAAAGAATTTCCCCCACCCAGGATGGGTTATAAAAGAGGACGTAACCTTCAAGATCTACTTATGAATACTGACCCAAGACATTCATACACTAAGGATACTTGGTTACAGTCCAAGAGACTGGGGTGCTTCAAGTGCCTTGGATGTACAACATGTAATTCAATGATACAGAGTAAAACATTCCACCATCCACACACCAACAAGTGTTTTAAAATTCAACACCATCTGACCTGCTCTACTCCATATGTGGTCTACTTGCTTAATTGCATGTGTGGGATCTATTACGTCGGTAAGACGGATGATGACATCAAAAAGAGGATGGCGAACCACAGGAGCGCCATCAGAATTGCACTTAAAGATGGCAAATTGGAGCAACCTGTGGCACGCCACTTTGTACAGATGAACCATACTGTGAAGGATCTGCGCTTCATCCTTATCGACCATGTACCAACATTAAGGCGAGGGGGTAATAGAAAGAACAGACTTCTACAAATTGAAGCCAAATGGATCCATAGACTGGGAACGGTACAACCTGGCGGATTAAACACAATTGTGGACTGGCACTGTTTTTTATAATATCTTTTTGTACATCGATTTTTTGTGATGTTTCTACCACACTAACATTTATGGTACTATTGAGAGTCCACGCACAATCCATGGTGCCCCTGTGGGCATACGGAGAGTCCACTTACATTCCATCCTTTAATACCATACTCTTGGAGACATGAAGCTGTTATGCCCAGTGCAGAGATGAATAGCTGTTTGAGACTAAGACAAAAAACCTCCCTGTATGGTCTGATGGGTAGTAGTGGGGGGCTTTGGTATGGGGCCCTCTAGACATGTGTAGCCTTACATTAGTATTTATGTGTGCGCAGAGCCTAAGACATGAGAACAGCCTTCATTTGATGGTCTCTTATTACTAGTATTTGTCATTTATACTCCCCATGGGATAATTGGCCTTCCCACTTATTGTCACTAGAAGCTGGGGGGTGCATGATATTTGTCACACTTACGTAATATGAGGATTTAGCCTGTAATAGTCTGTGAGTGGTCTATGAGCTTATGATAAGAGTCTTTTCCAATATAGGTTTGACTTTACAGAGGTTTAGTTTTCACCCATTTATGTTTATTTAGGCTAACTTACAGGACGATGTTGCTATGCCCTTAATAGTCTTATATTTGTCCTGTTGTTCCAGTATAGGTCACTTGGCTTTATGCCATATAATTTGCTGCCATATGTATATATAGGACTAGTCCTGCTTGGCTTCTTCAGATTGACTAATGTGGGTGGCCATACATGGCTTTTAATATTTATGACAGCCTTCATTTTATCAATGTATTGAGGTCAGGTATAACAGTGACCTTTTATCCCTCCACAGTGCATATAGGTGCTTGAGGTACTTTATGTGCATTCTTGTGTTTGGGTACACATTACACATTAAATTGAGCGCAGGCTGAACCACTGTATGTACTGTCGAGTGGATGTTAGAGGTAGTTGCTATGACAACCTGCCGTCAACACGCTGTTATGAGCCGCTCCTACATGGGCTGGTTATGTTGCACTGCCCGTTGCCATGGTAACACCTAACACAGCTCTTGGATTGACCGATTTCTGGTCACATGGATGTGATGTTAGTTGGTGACCACGCCCCGCACAGAACACGCTGTGCTGAGCGTGGTAAGTAATGGCGGATCTGCTTGCCGTTGTGTATTTTTGTTACTCATACTATCAATATAAGTTCCCTTTCTTGCATCTTTAGTAGTTTAATAGTGCCTGTTGTGCTTATCCTGGTTTACTGCTTATTAGTGTGTAACGAATATCAGTGCATATTTTTTTATTTTTTATTTTTTTATTGAAGTCATAAGCAAATTTAACAGTTGTGACACATCCAACAATAGTGACATAGATGAAAAGTACAGTGCTATTACCATGATATTGCCAAATCAACAATACACATTATGCCAACATAGTATGCATGCATGAGTTTAAAAAATAAGACACAATAAGGAGTAGTAAAAGGGTGGAGAGGCTATAGTTGGTTAATGTTATGAAGAAGTAAGAAGGTTTACTAGGCAATAGAGCTAGGTAGAAGGGGTATGTAAATCCCAGTTATTAAAGGTATTAGCAAAGAGTTTGGACTATCAAGATTAAGACCTCATTTTTATATTTTATATGACATGTAGACTAGAAGTGACCCCACCTTGCAAAAGATAGACATACCATAAGATATTAATTCAATAAAAATATAAAAGCAAGGGGGGGTTGGTTTTATGGGGGTGAGGGGAGATAGAGTATATTCTCCACATCGTCATGAAGGGCATTTATAATCTAGTAAAAGTAGGATCGATGTGGGTTGGCTTATGTTTGGCCGCTTATGGACCAAATTAGCAGGGAGAGGGATAAGGGGACGCAGCGGGCAAAAGCCGCTCAAAGTGGAGTGGGGAAGGGAATGGGGGGGGGGCGGAGCCAAACAGGGCAGGAGGGCAGGTATGAAAAGACTCATTATACGGTTATAAGGATGGGAGGATCTATTGTTTGAATAACCAATTGTGAGGGGCAGAGCTTTATCAGGTTAGAGTAATTATCTAAATAAGGTGTTCTGTCTATATAAAGAGAAAGTTATAACAAACATGTAGAATATGTAGCAAAGAGAGATCTAAAAATTAAGCATGGGGAAAAATGGGACTCAGCAGTCTCCCTGCAGCGTTTTGTGGAGAGGGGAACATTGGGATATTTGGAACATAGGGAATCTCTCGATGAGCCCCTCTCCTAGAGGAGTGCCATCTATAGGCGATGCTGGAAAAAGGAATAGGGAAATGACCCGCAGGCAGCAAGCACCGGCGGGAAAGGGAGGAGAGAGGCTCAACATAAACAAGTAATATATACTAATAATGTGGACAGAACTATAAAGAGACTAGTGATGACAGTCTTACAGTCACTAATAATAATAGTGAATAACATATAGAGTAAGAACAACACACCATTTAGGTGCCAATAACAGAAACCCAAACAACTGAGTATATCGGCTCAATATAAATCTATAGTAGTCTCCTTGGAGTACAATAATGAAGGGAATTATAGCTATGCATGTAATCATTATACAACTGAAAAGATAAGGCTATCAACCGCACTATGAGAAGTTAAGCTGAGTTAACAAGGTTGGACTTAGTATTTTTTATTATTAGAATAGGATAAAAAAGGTTTGCACTATAGTATAAGGGCAATTTTATTACCTATAGCGTTGGTCAGGGCCCTCCTGTATGTATGTATTGGAGCTCCACAAAAAGCAGTGATGCTAACTTTTCTAGTCAGATAACGTTATAGAGATATAGTAAAATAGGAGATTAATATAGCGATGAGCTTTCATTAGCCTCTCTATGACCCAAAAACAGCAGTTTATATACCAGAATGAATCTTAGCACATGGCATATGAGGGCTTAAATACAGTTATACACATAATACAACGGTATCATGACCAGCATTAGGAACATATAGAGGACACTATACTAAGATTTACATAGTTAAAGTCCAATCGGACTCTAAGTCACTGCACTCTGGAGGACTAAGAAAATTAGTTTACGAGACAAGATAGATATTAGCTAAAGGAGACTAAGATGTCTCAGCTAATACAAATTAGTTATTGATATGTAGCCAGATCCTTGTTATCATACATCAAATATTCCAAAATACACAAATGTCAGTATTAAATATGATAAGATAGTTGTTGCCGTTTAGGAGAACTACAATTTAAATCAACATCATGACATATAACTTTGAAAAGGGCAAGCACTTGTAATATATATATGTTAAGGAAATATGTCTGACTGGGCTGCTGACTCATTTATATGTGGATTTTTGGACTATGTAGGACTATAGAGAGTAGAACATACTGAAACATTAGGGGAGCATAGGGAGGGCCTCTAAAATTTAAGACTCTAAGTAGTATGATTTCTAAGAAAAATTTAGAATACAGGTAAACAATTATATTGACAGATAACATATAATTAATAACAGGTGTAAGACATAGATAAAGCATGCGTATTAATTAGGCCCATGAAATATACTTAGGGAACCTAAGGAATACCTAAAAGTGAACACATAGGTACTAGAAAAAAAAAAACAGATAGCAGTGCAATAGACTTGAAATTGGGTTTGCAGTGACTGCTCACTAAATGCAATCATGCACTAACTTGCTAACAGCAGGCAGTCTTTCTTGTTAGATGGGGCCATGTATGTTATCAATAGGACATACTACAGGTAAGGGTATCTAAAGATATAGCTAACATGAGAAAAACACACATAACAGTAACTTTGAAGATATCAGACTGCATAGTCAACATTTGTCAGCAAAACTAGGGAGTAGCTTAGAGTGAATGTCAATTACAGGCATATGTTCCTGCAACCCCAACTACATGAGATTCAGAAATATTAGCCTATGCCTGCTCGTGTATAGGAGCAAAAGTGTCTAGCTTGCAGTGATATGACCAGGCAATCTTTAAAGGGGCTCTTCAGCCATCTAGCATGCCCCATGGAGATCGGTCCCCGGTGTCTCAGGTGTCCCATATCAGTTTGTAGCAAGCTGTAAAGTTCTGTCAGCAGTGAGCCCTATGTTACGCGGGCTAAATATAGATAAACTGTAGTCATCTCGGTACATATCTCCACATCTGACCCTCAGTACTGATGCGGGCCAAGTAGCAGTCTACCTCCCGGATCGAAAGGGCCTTTTAGTAGCTTGATGGGGTGTATAATGTCTGATCTGAAAACCCCAGATGAGAATGTGGCCAGAGCGAGCAGTGCAGGGAAGAAGCGGTGGGGTTCTGATTTGTCTATGTACAGAAGCCTATGGGTAAATAAATCATGATCCCCCAGGGTAAGAGCGGTAGAGTATATGTTGGGGTTGAGGGTTCCTGGGTGATCCATACCACTGGATCGAGATTTCTGAGGTGCCGGGTGATAAGGCTCCACTATTCCACTGGTAGTAGGTATGCACCGCAGACCGGTGCTCTTGAGGAGATTCTCCTGCGGATCGAAGCGGACATCTTTCTGACCCACGAGGGTGAGCGCCTCCTCAGAATCAGAGTCTCCTGCCTCCACCTGAATCTCAAGCATGTCAGCGTTGCGAGGCACTTCTGAGCCCGGGTTGGGGGGGAGAGAGAGCTGGGGGTGTAGCCCCGTGGTGAACTGGAAAGGTCTTGCTGCTCTCGGTGTAGCGGTGGTGATGCGGGGTGGGTCAGCTGAGATTGGCTGCATCGGGTTATTGTTTGTAGATCCAGGGAGAGTGCTGCTTGAGTCCCAACTGTACTGCCCCTCCTGCGCTAGTTTAGGAGCATGTTGAGTAGGCGATGTGCTCTCCGTCTGGCTTGCCGCGTAGGGGTCGCAGTTAGAGTGGGAAGGAGCGCCATCTTTGTTACGCATCTCCACAATAGTGAGCCTCAGGCTGCAAAACTGATTATCAGCCCTATCGAGCAGATCCTCCAGGAGTGAGACAAAATACATAGAAAGTTCCTCCATCCTAAGACTAGTGTAGAGAAAAGGTATATAGGCACCCAAAACGCCAAAAATCAAGGTTTAGATAAATAAATTTCAGGAGCTCTGTATTAGCACGTCTTGGTGCATCGGTAGTTGGCTCCGCCCCCCATCAGTGCATATTTTGATACTGTTCCATATCCACTTTTATTCTTGTCACTATTTCAGAATATCACTTCACATATAGGTCCTATTAGACCTTGCACATTGAATGTATTATTTATGATGTAACACTGATGTTTACTTGTTTTGATGATATGTTTGTATACAAGTGATGTAATATCATCTCCTATTGATTTGATTTGATTTATTGGATTGGCTGAATTTAGATTGGGGAGGGGCTTGTTGGGTATTTAACACTGCTTGTATCACATTTTGGGTTGTCTGAAGAAGGGGTGAATGCCCCGAAACGTCACTGCCTAATAAAAGTGTGCTGTGCTTAAATCCAGTGAGTGCTTATTATCTGATTTAATTATATATATATATATATATATATATATATATATATGTACTCAATCATTGATTTGTCTCTTATTGTGAATGCTACATTTTTCTTTCAATTTTAATCTAGTCAGTTTGTTTAACTCTAAAATACATAATGCCAGATTACAAGTGGAGCGGTATTTAATGCTCCTGCTCCGCTAAAAGAAGGTTTTTGTGCGCGGCGGGTAGCGCTCGTATTACAAACCTGATGCACACAAAAAGCAGAACTTAGAATATCGCAATCGTGTTAATGTATTCCCCCACAGAAGTCAATGGAGCAAAAAAACACCCTACTTGCACACAAACTCAATCGCATATATTCTCAAGTGCACTAACACGACATGAAAATATTAAGGTTTTAATGTTCTTCACATAGCAAAATATGTTCTATTTATTCATAAATACATATTTCAACATACATCTGATGTTTTTTTGGTAAACTATATATCTATACCTAAATATAATGTGTGTGTATATATATATATATATATATATATATATATATATATACAGTATATGTATAGATATATACAGAAATGTATAGAAATATATATTTATAAATACTTGGAACACATTCTGCTATGTGCAGAACATTGGAATGTGAACTATTTACAGTACATAACACTTTATTAAAAATTAATATTGCATAAATATGCTTTTTCATGTTTTCATCTACTTGACTGCAAAGGGCTCCAATTAGGGATGGGGGAATATGCAGAAAGTGTAATTCGCTTGGAAGAACAAATAGTCCTGTGAACATTCTTTTTGGACAACCGAATGTCGATTAAAATTTGTAACATTCAGTTTAACAAATACTATTCAGAAGTTCAATAGTTCATGTGGTAGGGAATTTCGTAAATACATAATAGATACAAATGTATCAATTTTAATGTTTTTATTTTGAACATAGCATAATTAGAATATTACATTAAAAGAGAGCATTAGAAATGCTATCATATTTTGCAAAATTCTAATTGAATTATTAGAAATATTTAAATCGAATATTACATTTAAAGAAATACTTTTACATTAAACCAATTTCATTATTCCAATGTTTTTTTTCTAACACTTGAGACCTCATATCTTTGAGCCCTTATAACTTTTTTGTGTATTTTTTTTAACCCCTTAAAGACCGAGGATGTGTCAGGCACATCCTAAAAAAAGCGTCCGTTAAGGACCAAGGACGTGCCTGACACGTCCTCAGGTAATCTGAGCACTAGAAGCGATCGAGATCGCTTCCAGTCGCTCAAACAGTATTGCAGCGATGCCTCGACATTGAGGCATCCTGCAATACTGTTCCTGACTGCCGAGCTCCACTTCCGGTCCGCTCCACGTGGAGCCCAGCAGTCAGGCAGAGCATCGGAAACCATCGGGCAGGCTTCTGATGCTCTGACTGTATTCTGAGTGCCTCTGTGGGTTCAGGCACTCAGTAAAATATAATGTTTTTAAAAAATTAAAATAATATATTTTTTAATTAAAAAAGCCCCATAAAGCCACATAAAGCCCCCCTCCCTCATATGGCTTCAAAGATGGTACTGCCCAGTGCATCATGGGGCTTCTGGGGGTGTCCCTAGCCTGCCTCATCATAGTGGCAGGCTATTGTCATCCAATCTGAGCTTGCCCCTATATTTAAATTTATAATAATAAAAAATACAATTTGTCTAATCATATCAATATTAGTAAATATTTTGACTCTGACCAGTGTGGATCTCCCTCCCTCTCCTCACTTGTGTTTTAGTGAGATAGAGAGATCTGTGTTTAGAGAGATTTAGCTAATATATTTGTTAAAAATTGTGAGATCCAAAAGGTTCTTTTCAGAGCCATTAACCCTAGCTTCCTAGTGATCATTATTTTTTGCTCTCTGTGCATTTTTTAGGGGTTAATATTTTGTGAGACCCAAAGGCTCTTTTCAGACCCATTTAGCTAGTTTTAATTAATTTTTGTAAAAAATTGTGAGACCCAAAGGCCCGTTTTATAGCCATTAACCCCTAGCTTGCCAGTGATCACTATAAATCACTGGCACTAGCACAGCAGCACTTTTTTTCTCTCTGTGCATATTTTTAAGGGTTAATATTTTTTTTAGTAATTTGTTGTGGGACCCAAAGACTCTGTTCAGAGCCATTTAGCTAGTTTTAATTCATTTTTGTAAAAAATTGTGAGACCCAAAGACCATTTTCAGAGTCATTAACCCCTAGCTTGCCAGTGATCACTATAAATCATGGGCACTAGCACAACAGCACTTTTTTGCTTTTTTAGTAGTTAATTTTTTTTTTTAGTATTTTTTTAGGAGACCCAAAAGCTCTTTTCAGAACCATTTAGCTAGTTTTAGTTAATTTAAATTTAAATTGTGTGTTAATTTTTTTTTGCAATTTTTTTTCTCTGACAGATAAAAAATAAATCATGTCACATAGAACATATAGTGCTGAGGAGGTGTATGCCATCCTTGCATCAGAGTCAGATGCCTCTATGTATGACCATAAAATTGACCCTGCCTGGTGCTCAGATACATCACTAGATACAGTGTCAACTGATAGTGATGTATATGTTGCTAGCCCCCCCACCAGAAGGAGACGTGTTGCTCCAGCTGGCATTGCAGCTGAGGAGTGGGTAGCGCATAATCGCCAGAGGGCAGATATCACACCCTTCACTGCAAATCCTGGCATCAATGTGGATGTCACAGGATTTAGCCCCCAGCAATTTATGGAGGTGTTTCTGGGCGATGATGTATTGGGGAACATTGTCTCCCAAACTAATTTATATGCCCATCAGGTCCGTGCTGCAAAGCCTGACACTTTTTTGGCAAAGCAGCAATGGGCCCCCATCGATGAGCTAGAATTTAAAAAATTCTGGGCATTGACTATGCTGTTGGGCATTATAAAGAAACCCTCCATCTGCTCCTACTGGAGCAGTAGCCACATTTGCTCTACCCCCATTTTCTACCAGTGTATGTTGAGGAAGATGTATGAAATGATTCTACATTTCATTCACTTCAGCGACAACCACCTGTGCCCCCCCTAGGGAGCATCCCCAGTTTGACAGGCTGTATAAAATCTGCCCCCTGACTACCCACTTTTCTGCCAGGTTGGCAGAGGCTTAAACACCTGGAAGGAATATATGCGTGGATAAATCCCTGATGAAGTATAAGGGAAGGCTGGGATTCAAGCAGTATATTCCTTCCAAGCGCTCCAGGTATGGAGTAAAGGTGTGTAAGCTCTGTGAGAGTGAGACTGGGTATACTCAGGCCATCCGGGTGTACGAGGGAAAGGATAGCCACCTTGACCCTCCAGGACACTGTTCTATTTTTTATAAGTTTTAAAATTGGTACTGTATTTTACCAAAACCCCTGTCAAACCTATGCATGGGGCCATGGGTGTACTCAGGGGGTCTTGCAGAAAACAACCTGGAGTGTTTTCTTGCAATAACTTACAACAGGCTTTCCCAAATCATAGTAAAAAAGAAATATGTGTGTAGAAATGAAAATTGAAAAATTACCACCATACACTTTCTCCAATTTTTTTGCCTAAAACGGTTGCATCAAAGGAATCAAAGCACTCCATATACAATGCCTTGGGGTGTCAAAGTTTCAAATATATACACTTTCATGGCATTAAATAAAACTGGGGTATGTGATAGGCCCCAGACTAAATATAAGCCTATCAGAAGAAATACTCTCACATTCAACTCAAATTACAAGTCATACAATTGTAACTGAACCTTCCCAAAATCCTGGCAAACCTATGCATGGGGGCATAATGTAGGTGTTGGCTATGTCGGGGGTGGCAGATTAGGGGTTAATAAGTGTAAGATTAGGGGTGTTTAGACTTGGGGTTCATGTTAGGGTGTTAGGTGTAGACATAAAATGTATTTCCCCATAGGAATCAATGGGGCTGCATTAAGGAGCTTTACGCTGCTTTTTTGCAGATGTTAGACTTTTTTCAGCCGGCTCTCCCCGTTAATTCCTATGGGGAAATCGTGCATGCCCATGTTACACCAGCTCACGGCTAACGTAAGCAGCGCTGGTATTGGAGTGTGGTAATGAGCAAAATTTTGCTCAATGCTCACTTCTTGTCTGGTTTGTAAAAACTTGTAATACCAGCGCTGTCTGTAAGTGAGCGGTAAGCATAAACTGCTCTTTAGCACCACACAGCCTCTAACGCAAAACTCGTAATCTAGGTGATAGTATGGCAAAATTTACAGAGAAGCACATATATCAAATTGGCAAAAATAAATTAGCACAGTGACCCATCCAACAGTGTCACTTGTATGTCCACAAAATATGCAAAATAGGAAACGGAAAGGTCACTGTTTATATGAAATGTTATAAATGTTACTTGTTTCCTGATGCAAAGGCAACTAACATGCTTCAGATAAAAGCAGTAAACTCCTGCATGGGAGGCTGAACCCTTGCGTATGGGTCACGGTGTTAAAAATCAAGGTGCTGCTGTGATAGCCCGAACGTGTTGCTGGCATTCTAAAATTCGAAAGTAACTGCAAAGGAAATAGGCAAATACAAAAAGCACACCTCGATTCAAAAACTAGATACTCTTAAATCAAATAAAATTTTGTGCTTGCACTTACTAGAAATAAAAGCAAAATATGCGTGTCTCTCGGTATCACAGTCCCTCCTTCTATCTCCGTGACGTTAACGTCAGGGCTTCCGTCGGGGCTTCTGTTTGACTGGGGACTCCTCCTGATCACAATCCTCTCCTCCTCTACGCATTTTGTTTGCCCACTTAGCAGACTTTCTCAAGAGATGTGGAGATGACGTAAAAACACACCTCTTCTTCTATGCCGTATTCTTATTCAACAGTTCAAATGTCCATATGGTAAATAATTAGACAACAATACCGTGCTGACTCATCATGCTACAAATTTTGAAAAAAATGCCCCATAACATTAAATCCAAGTTAATAATTCATTTCTAATTAATCATCAACCAGCCTATTGTAAAAAATAATTGTAAAATAGAATAGATTGCTAAGTAAAAATAGGGTTGGTCGAATTAATTATTTTTTTTGGCTGAAGTGTATCTAAATGATCTGATCTCGGTATACATATATGTATGTACAAAAAATGTAATATATATATATATATATATATACAGTATATATATATATATATATATATATATATATTATATACTGTATATATATATATATATATATATATATATATAAACGCATGCACACGCATATATATGTAAAAAAAATCACAATAAACAGCCAATATGTGTTCATCAAAAGGAGTAAGAAAAAAAAAAAACAATGTATATAATAAATATAAATATAAAAACATAAAAAGAGAATAACGGGGGATTAAAAGGAAAATAACGGGATTAAAAGTAATAAATCAGTATAACCATATTGACCCATAAAAGGGATAGAACATGCACCTGGAGTTTTAGATACCTAACCTTATATTTATTCCATAAATGCCTGTAAGTCTAGATCTATATTTAGACCCCTTGGTGTGACTATCCAGCCTATGGATCCACTTTGTCTCGCACTTTCTAAAATGCATTAATCTTGAAACTTGATTGAACTCAGATGGAATAGTTTCTGCTACCATTACCTTAAAGCAGCTTGGATCCCTATTGTGACATATTCTAAAATGTTCTGAAACACTATGTTTAGTTAGACCCTCCTTGATGTTTTTTATATGTTCATATACTCTCCGTTTTATTTTCCTTTTTGTTCTTCCTACATAGATTTGATTACAAATGCAAAATAGAACATACACTTAAAACGTGGACATGCCGGTTGCCCTTCCTTTTATATTGAAATTTTGTGATTCATTCCAATTAGAAAGGGTATTACCCCTCTTTATTTTTCCACACATACAGCAGTTTTTCCTCCCACACTTATAGGTCCCGTTATTCAAACCTAGCCAACCCATTAACCCCTTTTAATTATTTCCATTATTCTTTTTCAATTTAGACGGAGTTAAAATGTTTTTTAGGTTTCTATTATTTTTGAAAACAACTTACCCTTCCCCTTACACGGGATCTGCCTTTAAGATACCCCAGTGTTTATTCATAATGGACCTAATAAATCTTGCTCCTGTACTATATGTCATGATAAATATATAATCATGGTTATTGAGGATATCTTCTATTTTTTCCCTCTTTTTCAATAAATCATTCCTACCTTGATTCTAACTTATAGATCTAGCTTGCTTTATTATTAAGGTTCATTCCCTTTTTGTAAGAACTTCTGTTCAAGGACATTTGCCTCCAGTTCAAAATCCGTCTCCAGTGTACAATTCCTTCTAATTCTCCTGAATTGGCTGAAGGGGGTATTGGTTTTCCACCAAGGCAAATGTCTACTATTTGCATTAAAAAATCCATTACTGTCCGTTTTTCCTATAATTGTTAACAGCTATTTTGTTATCATCATTATTTATTTTTAATTTTTTTTTTAGAATTTTTTATTTTATTGAGGTTTTTAGCAAAAATTACAAATATAATTTGCCACAATTCAATATAAACAGGTATAAGAACAATTTTTGTACCATAGTGAGACAATATACAAGACAGTTACAAATTGGTAAGAATATAGTCACCAAGTATAGCAATATAGGTACTACAATACAAACATATTCATATAATGACATATAAACCAAGGAATGATAGGCAAATACAACTGAAACCTCCTTTTATATATTTATAGAAACCTCCTATGCTATTAGTAGGCCACTCTTGGACCCACACGTAATATCTAGTATCGATGGAGGTAAACTAGAATGATATATAGTTTTATGAACCTCCCACATAGTGTATCGGCTACTCATGAACCTATGCAATATATCTTGAATTGCAGGAGGTGAAAGAACTAAAGTGATATACGGTCACTTTTGGACCATGGCGCATAATTTATAATCTGTTAAAGGTTTTATCTCTAGCATATGTTCCCCGAATAATTAGAGGGTCACTCTTGAACCTTGCTAATCTATTGATATAAGCAAGAGGAAGTATATTATTGACATTGGCCACTCTTGGGCCTTAGCATAATTTTAGATATAATAGTTAGGATAAGGGGATCCAATATGAAAAGTTTTAAACTCTATGAAGTAGCAAACAACAAATTAACATTTGGTGTTATAATATAGTATGTAAATAATGGCACATGTGATAATGGGACAGGAATCGTACCACTAGAAAATAAATTTTCTCAGCCTGTGCTCTGCATGACCTAGTGCGACTGAAGAGATTGATTTTTGTGCATTAATCTCCTCTAGCTAGATTGAAGGACTTGGAGAAAATGTGTTTATATCTAAACTGACATCTTCAATATCAAAATCTAAATACAGGGTTTCAAAACTAGTAGGATTAACAATCAGCTTATCCTTGTCTATTAAAGGTTTTAGAATAGAATAAAGCATTTCCAGTAGTGTTGAAGATAAAGTATACTCTCCTTGAAGTAAACCTTGCTCTGGTCTTGCTCGAGTGAACTTTAGCAATGATATATATTTGTTTCTTTCCACATTTATAGGTAGCATCTATAACAGGGATTCATACAAATATTGCAAAATCAGTCCAGGCCCACCTCCCCGGCCGCTGGAAATGGGGACCCACATAACTCTACAATCAATTGAATAAAGAACTCAGTAGTCCCTGTAGGACATAAATGAGGGTATGCAGAAAGAGACTCCATTAGGATATAGTATCTAACCCCTGTAAGCGCCCACTAAACAAGTGTCAATTATATATGGGTATATGCAGGCAAGATATATAGCTTTTTCCACAGGAGCATGAAGATAGATGAGCATTAATAAATAGTGATAACTGTGGATGACCAAGTCATACAGAAACAAACTGTATCTGACATGTAGATCTAAAGAAGGCTGCTCATCATCATGATTTTTAAACATAATGAGATCCAAAATGTCTATTCTTTCTTTATCTGTTCTACTCTCGAACTCAAGATTATAGTGATTATTATCAATATTTTGAAAAATTCTAGGGCCCTATTCTCATCGCCTTTCCATATGATGATGACGTTAATATAGCGACGATATGTGTGTATGTTGTTAATGTAGGAATTGTTATTCCAGATATATTTATCCTCAAACTGAGCCATAAAAATGTTGGCATAAAAAGGGCCCATCGTAGTACCCATGGCTGTCCCTTGAATTTGACAATTACATTTTCCCTCAAATTCAAAGTAGTTGTGCTCCAAAATGAAGTGAATACCTTCAAGTGCTTGTAAACCTAACACATATGGAATGCTAGTTTATAGGGGTGATATCTCACACGTAATCCACCTGTAATCACTATCCCAGTTTATTCCTTCGAACAAATGTATAACTTCTGTAGTATCCTTCAAGTACGATTTTATTGTTTTAACTATAGGCTGTAAAACCAATCGATATACTTTGATAGGTGATTCGAGATGATTCTATTCCAGAGATAATTCTATTCCAGAGATAATAGGTCTTCCCGGGGGGTCAGAATGATTTTAATGCACTTTAGGCAGATGATAAAATATGGTATAAATAAATTTAAATTCGTCCTCTGTTATTATTTCAAAGTCCTGGCTTTATTTAATATGTCAAAGAGGGATCTGTACTCTATTGTAGGATCACTTTTCAGTTCAATATAAGTGTCCTGGACTGTTAGAAGTCTAAAGGCCGCTCGCAAATATACTTCCCTATAACATAGGACTATCCCACCCCCCTTATTAGCTTGTCTGATAACTATATCTGGGTCATCCTTAAGTTTTTTCATTACCCTTCTTTCCGCTATTGTTAAATTATCCTTATATTTATTCAATTACATTTTTGATTGTGCTTTAAAGTACTCTTTTAAGTCATCATTTAATAAGCTGTTGAATACCGGTATATATTCACCTTATGCATATGTGTGTATTCCTGTGTATAGTAGATCTTTGTTATTGGGTCCTTTAAAAAGTAATGTTTTAGGGTTATTTTTCAGATATATTTCTGAATATCAATGAAAGTTTTGAATTTATTTGATAACTGTTTGGGTGCAAAAACTTAATTCTTACCCTGGATCTCTCTGTTTCTCTTACCTCCTCTGACCCCTCTCTTTGTTCTCTTCTTCGTTTTGTCCTTTGCTGTTTCCTCTGCTCATTTATTGCGTACTGAGGGTCTATTTGCTTGTAACTGGGCCCTTCCCTAAAAAATGTCCCGTTGTTGATTGCCACTTATATATTATTCAAGCTCAAATTCCTTCTATCGTTTTTAGGTCTAGCTCCTTTTATGCTCCATTTGTTGATAGGACCCCCACTCGACAGTTCCATATTTAGGACTTTAAATCGATTTTGGTTTCAAATCCCCTTCCTCTCATGATATCACAATTCTTTCTATGTGGTCCCTATTAAAATGTTTAATCTATTCTTATTATTTTATCATTCCTTTTAGAGGCTTTCTTGAAGTTATTGAATTTATATACGTTATCATTTTTATAATCCTCCAAATCCCTTTTTTAGTTTGGAAGTTTTTAGGGCTATCAACTCTTTCTCAAATTTGTTGACTCTGCACAAAATATCACTATGCATCTTATTCCATTTATCTATTTTTGTATAGGGAAGTATCTTATTTGACGTTCCTTCAAGCTCCTCCTATAATTTTTCTGGCCTATATTCTCTATATTTGATTAATAATGTTATCAGGGGCATTGAGTATTGATGTAAAATACTATCCCACTCAGTAGAAAACTCAGCTTCCTTTAATCGGAAAGCAGGAAATTTATTCTCAATCCCCTTGTTATCACATTATGTCTGATGTAATTATCCAAAAGGATGAGATCCTGCCACTCCTGCCGATCATTTGTTAGTACTTTTTCCAATTGTCTAAATAATTGATCTGTGCATTTGAACTGTGAAATAAGAATATGGCATAGAGGAGGTGTGTTTTCAATTAACCACATAAAATATAGTAATCAATGGAGATACTGTATATCATCTCCACATCTCTTGAGAAAGTCTGCGAAGTGTGTCGACGAAATGCGTAGAGGAAGAGAAGAGTGTGATCAGGAGGAGTTCCCAGTCAAACAGAAGTCCTGACGGAAGCCCTGACATTAAGGTCACAGAGATAGAAGGAGGGACTGTGATACGGAGAGACTCGCATATTTTGCTTTTATGCTTTTACTTCTAGTAAGTGCAAGCACACAATTTTATTTGATTATAGATTACATATAAAATATTAAAAATAATAAATATAAATTATTAAAAATTATTAAACTTACTGTAAAATATTCTAAATATTCCCTAGAATATATCTATATATTTTACAGTATATTTTTTAATTTTAAATAATTTTAATAAAAAAATGTAATATTATATGTAATATTTCAATAATGCACCTTAAAGAGATTGTAAACATCAATGAAATAAAGCCCAGTATAAAAAAAAAACTCTTAAAAACAGGGGTACTTTAATTCATTAAAGTTTACAAAGACGTTTTTTTTAAAAAAAAACACTTACATTGGCATTATGGTAAACATAATGCCGATCCTCCATCCGCATCTCCTGTTGAATTTAGCATATGAATGACAAATCTGGCTTCCTCCAATTGTTGCGTGTCCCCTTTGGCACCCAGCTTGTGGGGCATGCAACGATTGGAGGAAGCCAGATTTCTCATCCATATGCTAAATATGGAATCAGAATCACTTTAAGTTTACTAAGTTTACTAAGATCTTATGTGCACTAACCCGATCGCGTTAAAATCTAAATTGTGAAATGCACAAAATGCATATTTTACATTCCTATGTTCTTCACATAGAAAATAGTGTACTTTTGTATTACTAAATATATATTTCTATGTATATCTGATACTGTTCATGTAAAATACATATCTATACCTATACATCTAAAGAAAAAGATATGCAGGTGTATATATATATATATATATATATATATATATTTATAGGTATATATATATAAAAATATGTATTTAAGAATGAAAAGAACATTATCCTGTAAGTGAAGAACATTGGAATGTGAAATATGTACAGTAAATATACAGTAAAACACATATAAACACATATATAGAGTAAGGGTGTTACATTTTTTCCACTTTTCGCGCTCCATTGAAGTCTATGAGGGAATAAGTTAACATGGTCCTGACAGTTGAAGGTCGGCTTTCTGTGCACAATTTTTTTACTTTCAACTTGTAATACACTCAGTATCCGAAGTTGAGCACAGTTAAAGCATGAGTGATAATTAGCGCTCTATTTGCAATTTAGCCCTAAATGAGATCTGTGAATTGCCATCATACTATATATAATACACAGTTCAGAGGATCATAAGCAATATCCATCTAGTCAAAAGAAATATTTGATACATCCTATTGCAACAATGTTACACTATGCATTCTCTGTTTTAATTACATGTGTAATTTTTGTTGGATACCATTCCACCCTGGATGCTGGGAATAAGAATACTAGTATTATTATTATTATTATTATTATTATTATTATTATCGGTTATTTGTAGAGCACCAACAGATTCCCCAGCGCTATAAACAAAGGGGAGTATAAAACAATTAAGGGATAAAGTGGGTAGAGGGCCCTGCCAAGAGTTGCACTGTTGTAATCCACTCTTAAGAAGGTGATCTACAAACAGCTGGGCTCTTAGGCTTACATGCTAAGGGGGTTCAGGGGATAGCAATGGAGGAATGGAACTGGTATAAAGTAAGGTTAGCATAGGTTGTATGCATCCTTGAACAGCAGAGTCTTTAAGGAGCTTTTGAAACTTTCAAAACTAGGGGAGAGTCTTGTGGGGCGAGGCAGAGAGTTCCACAAGATGGGAGCCAGTCTGGAGAAGTCCTGTAAATGGGAGTGCGATGAGGTAACCAGAGAGGAGGAGAGTAGGAGGTCATGAGCAGAGCGAAGGGGACGGGAGGGAGAGTATCTGGAGACAAGGTCTGAGATATAGGGGGGAGCAGTGCAGTTGAGGGCTTTGTATGTCAGAGTGAGAATTTTGTGTTTGATCCTAAAGGCAAGAGGAAGCCAGTGAAGGGATTGGCAGAGAGGAGCAGCAGATGAAGAGCGACGTGTAAGGAAGATGAGTCTGGCAGAGGCATTCAGTATGGATTGTAAGGGAGCTAGGCGGCAGGTGGGGAGACCAGAGAGGACAGAGTTGCAGTAATCAAGGCGGGAAAGAATGAGAGAGTGAATTAAAATCTTAGTTGTGTCTTGTGTAAGGAAGTGTCTAATTTTGGAGATGTTTTTAAGGTGGAAGCGGCAGGCTTTAGCCAAGGACTGAATGTGAGGAGTGAAGGAAAGATCGGAGTCAAATGTGACCCCGAGACATTGGGCATGCGGGGTAGGGGTAATGATGGAGTTGTCGACAGTTATAGAGATATTGGGGGTGGAGATTTTGGAAGAAGGGGGGAAAATGAGGAGCTCAGTTTTGGAGAGATTTAGCTTGAGGTAGTGGGAGGACATCCAGGAAGAGATGTGAGAAAGACAGTTAGTGACACGGGTTAGCAAGGAAGGAGATAGGTCTGGTGCAGAGAAGTAGATTTGGGTGTCATCGGCATACAAATGATATTGGAAACCGTGGGATTTAATTAGGGAGCCTAGTGATGATGTATAGATTGAGAAGAGAAAGGGACCAAGGACAGAGCCTTGCGGTACTCCGACAGAAAGTGGTGACGGGGCAGAGGAGGCCCCAGAGAAGGCTACACTGAAGGTTCGGTTTGATAGGTAGGAAGAGAGCCACAAAAGGGCTGTGTCACAGATGCCGAAGAATTGCAGGGTTTGGAGCAAAAGAGGGTGGTCGACAGTGTCATAGGCTGCGGACAGATCAAGGAGGATAAGCAGAGAGAAGTGACCTTTTGATTTTGCTGTATGTAGGTCGTTGGTGACCTTAACAATAGCTGTCTCTGTGGAGTGATAGGGACGAAATCCAGATTGCAGCGGGTCAAGAAGGGAGTTTAACGTAAGGAAATGGGATAGGCGTGCATATACTAGTTTTTCGAGAAGCTTTGAAGCAAGAGGGAGGAGGGAAATAGGGCGGTAGTTGGATGGGGAGGTAGGCTCAAGGGAAGGTTTTTGAGGATAGGTGTGACCAGTGCATGTTTCATCGATGAGGGAAATGTACCAGTGCTGAGGGAGAGGTTGAAAATATGTGTTAGTATAGGGGTAAGAGAGGGAGGGGAGTAGCTGTGAGGGGATAGGGTCAAGGGGACAGGTAGTGAGGTGAGAGCGCAGTATAAGTGCCGAAACCTCTTCCTCAGTAACAGGGGAGAATGAACTAAGTTTCAGGTTATGAGGGTTGTGGTTGAGTGAGAGCATTTGAGGGGGGGAGAGAATGGAATTATGTTGAGAGCTGATTTCATGTCTGATGGAGTCAATTTTGTTAATGAAGTGACTGGCAAAGTCTTGAGCTGACAGAGAAGTTGTATTAGGAAGTGGGGGAGGGCGGAGGAGAGTATTGAAAGTGGAGAACACACGTTTTGGGTTTGAAGAAACATTAGAGATAAGAGTAGAGAAGTAGTGTATATAATTCTAGTATATATAAGAAATCTTAGGACCGTATATTCTTTTTTGTGTAAGCTGTTTTTAGTAATACATCCTATTTATTAAATTTTCCTTTTTTTGTATTGTATGCACAATTTATATCACTTTTATGTTCATTTATGAATATAAAAGCAGTAGATCGTTAGCATTTAACCCATGACTTACACGTAAGTTGTAAAACAATGTGATTACAATATATCGGCTAGAGTTAGAGTTTTGTCGGTAACGACCCGCGTAGCTAACGCCGGCTTTTTTCTGGCCGCACCATAAAAATAACTCTGGTATTGAGAGTCCACATAAAGGCTGCGTTAGGCTCCAAAAAAGGAGCGTAGAGCATATTTAACGCAGCTTCAACTCTCGATACCAGAGTTGCTTACACAAGCGGCCAGCCTCAAAAACGTGCTCATGCACGATTCCCCCATAGAAAACAATGGGACTGTTTGAGCTGAAAAAAAAACTAACACCTGCAAAAAAGCCGCGTTCAGCTCCTAACGCAGCCCCATTGTTTG
Source organism: Bombina bombina (assembly GCF_027579735.1). Taxonomy (NCBI): domain Eukaryota; kingdom Metazoa; phylum Chordata; class Amphibia; order Anura; family Bombinatoridae; genus Bombina; species Bombina bombina. Next base: position 581,654,043 of record NC_069503.1, on the reverse strand, counting down.
CTATGCGGAAACACTTCCTACGTCTGCACCTAACACTCTAACATGTACCCCGAGTCTAAACACCCCTAACCTTACACTTATTAACCTCTATTCTGCCGCCCCCGCTATCGCTGACCCCGGCATATTATTATTAACCCCTAATCTGCCGCTCCGTAAACCGCCGCTACTTACATTATCCCTATGTACCCCTAATCTGCTGCCCTAACATCGCCGACCCCTATATTATATTTATTAACCCCTAATCTGCCCCCCACAACGTCGCCTCCACCTGCCTACACTTATTAACCCCTAATCTGCCGACCGGACCGCACCGCTATTATTATAAAGTTATTAACCCCTAATCCGCCTCACTAACCCTATAATAAATAGTATTAACCCCTAATCTGCCCTCCCTAACATCGCCGACACTTAACTTCAAACATTAACCCCTAATCTGCCGACTGGAGCTCACTGCTATTCTAATAAATGTATTAACCCCTAAAGCTAAGTCTAACCCTAACACTAACACCCCCCTAAGTTAAATATAATTTAAATCTAACGAAATTAATTAACTCTTATTAAATAAATTATTCCTATTTAAAGCTAAATACTTACCTGTAAAATAAATCCTAATATAGCTACAATATAAATTATAATTATATTATAGCTATTTTAGGATTAATATTTATTTTACAGGTAACTTTGTATTTATTTTAACCAGGTACAATAGCTATTAAATAGTTAAGAACTATTTAATAGCTAAAATAGTTAAAATAATTACAAAATTACCTGTAAAATAAATCCTAACCTAAGTTACAATTAAACCTAACACTACACTATCAATAAATTAATTAAATAAACTACCTACAATTAACCTAACACTACACTATCAATAAATTAATTAAATACAATTCCTACAAATAAATACAATTAAATAAACTAGCTAAAGTACAAAAAATAAAAAAGAACTAAGTTACAAAAAATAAAAAAATATTTACAAACATAAGAAAAATATTACAACAATTTTAAACTAATTACACCTACTCTAAGCCCCCTAATAAAATAACAAAGCCCCCCAAAATAAAAAAAATGCCCTACCCTATTCTAAATTACTAAAGTTCAAAGCTCTTTTACCTTACCAGCCCTGAACAGGGCCCTTTGCGGGGCATGCCCCAAGAAGTTCAGCTCTTTTGCCTGTAAAAAAAAACATACAATACCCAAGCCCCCCAACATTACAACCCACCACCCACATACCCCTAATCTAACCCAAACCCCCCTTAAATAAACCTAACACTAAGCCCCTGAAGATCTTCCTACCTTGTCTTCACCTCACCGGGTTCACCGATCTGTCCAGAAGAGCTCCTCCGATGTCCTGATCCAAGCCCAAGCGGGGGGCTGAAGAGGTCCATGATCCGGCTGAAGTCTTCATCCAAGCTGGGCAGAAGAGGTCTTCCATCCGATTGAAGTCTTCATCCAAGCGGCATCCATCCGGAGCAGTGCGGCAGCATCCTGAAGACCTCCGACGCGGAACATCCATCCTGGCCGACGACTGAACGACGAATGATGGTTCCTTTAAATGACGTCATCCAAGATGGCGTCCCTCGAATTCCGATTGGCTGATAGGATTCTATCAGCCAATCGGAATTAAGGTAGGAATATTCTGATTGGCTGTTCCGATCAGCCAATAGAATGCGAGCTCAATCTGATTGGCTGATCGGATCAGCCAATCGGATTGAACTTGATTCTGATTGGCTGACTCCATCAGCCAATCAGAATATTCCTACCTTAATTCCGATTGGCTGATAGAATCCTATCAGCCAATCGGAATTCGAGGGACGCCATCTTAAATGACGTCATTTAAAGGAACCGTCATTCGTCGTTCAGTCGTCGGCCAGGATGGATGTTCCGCGTCGGAGGTCTTCAGGATGCTGCCGCTCCGCTCCGGATGGATGCCGCTTGGATGAAGACTTCAATCGGATGGAAGACCTCTTCTGCCCCGCTTGGATGAAGACTTCAGCCGGATCTTGGACCTCTTCAGCCCCCTGCTTGGGCTTGGATCAGGACATCGGAGGAGCTCTTCTGGACAGATCGGTGAACCCGGTGAGGTGAAGACAAGGTAGGAAGATCTTCAGGGGCTTAGTGTTAGGTTTATTTAAGGGGGGTTTGGGTTAGATTAGGGGTATGTGGGTGGTGGGTTGTAATGTTGGGGGGCTTGGGTATTGTATGTTTTTTTTTACAGGCAAAAGAGCTGAACTTCTTGGGGCATGCCCCGCAAAGGGCCCTGTTCAGGGCTGGTAAGGTAAAAGAGCTTTGAACTTTTGTAATTTAGAATAGGGTAGGGCATTTTTTTTATTTTGGGGGGCTTTGTTATTTTATTAGGGGGGTTAGAGTAGGTGTAATTAGTTTAAAATTGTTGTAATATTTTTCTTATGTTTGTAAATATTTTTTTATTTTTTGTAACTTAGTTCTTTTTTATTTTTTGTACTTTAGCTAGTTTATTTAATTGTATTTATTTTTTAGGAATTGTATTTAATTAATTTATTGATAGTGTAGTGTTAGGTTAATTGTAGGTAATTGTAGGTAGTTTATTTAATTAATTTATTGATAGTGTAGTGTTAGGTTTAATTGTAACTTAGGTTAGGATTTATTTTACAGGTAATTTTGTAATTATTTTAACTAGTTTAGCTATTAAATAGTTCTTAACTATTTAATAGCTATTGTACCTGGTTAAAATAAATACAAAGTTACCTGTAAAATAAATATTAATCCTAAAATAGCTATAATATAATTATAATTTATATTGTAGCTATATTAGGATTTATTTTACAGGTAAGTATTTAGCTTTAAATAGGAATAATTTATTTAATAAGAGTTAATTTATTTCGTTAGATTTAAATTATATTTAACTTAGGGGGGGTGTTAGTGTTAGGGTTAGACTTAGCTTTAGGGGTTAATACATTTCTTAGAATAGCGGTGAGCTCCAGTCGGCAGATTAGGGGTTAATGTTTGAAGTTAGGTGTCGGCGATGTTAGGGAGGGCAGATTAGGGGTTAATACTATTTATTATAGGGTTAGTGAGGCGGATTAGGGGTTAATAACTTTATAATAATAGCGGTGCGGTCCGCTCGGCAGATTAGGGGTTAATAAGTGTAGGCAGGTGGAGGCGACGTTGAGGGGGGCAGATTAGGGGTTAATAAATATAATATAGGGGTCGGCGGTGTTAGGGGCAGCAGATTAGGGGTACATAAGTATAACGTAGGTGGCGGCGCTTTGTGGTCGGCAGATTAGGGGTTAATTATTGTAGGTAGCTGGCTGCGACGTTGTGGGGGGCAGGTTAGGGGTTAATAAATATAATATAGGGGTCGGCGGTGTTAGGGGCAGCAGATTAGGGGTACATAAGTATAACGTAGGTGGCGGTCGGCAGATTAGGGGTTAAAAAAATTTAATCGAGTGTCGGCGATGTGGGGGGACCTCGGTTTAGGGTTACATAGGTAGTTTATGGGTGTTAGTGTACTTTAGAGTACAGTAGTTAAGAGCTTTATAAACCGGGGGTTAGCACAGAAAGCTCTTAACTACTGACTTTTTTCCTGCGGCTGGAGTTTTGTCGTTAGATGTCTAACGCTCACTTCAGACACGACTCTAAATACCGGAGTTAGAAAAATCCCATTGAAAAGATAGGATACGCAATTTACGTAAGGGGATCTGCGGTATGGAAAAGTCGCGGCTGGAAAGTGAGCGTTAGACCCTTTTTTGAGTGACTTTAAATACCGGAGGTAGCCTAAAACCAGCGTTAGGAGCCTCTAACGCTGGTTTTCACGGCTAACGCCAACCTCTAAATCTAGGCCTTTGTGATTTATATTGGGTTATATTAAGATAATTTGTCCTGCATTTTAAGATAAGTACAATGCAGTTTGAAAAGATGATATCACTGCTACGAGTGCTATTTGGATTTTTAAGCTTCTGTCTGAAGGAAGTTCTATTACAAGGCAATTATCTTACTAATATAATTTCTGACATCCTGTTTCATGGCCAGCTTATGAAAGCCAAGGCATTATTTTCTGACTATTAGCAATAAAGCTCTCACAGATTACAGAGCTCCATGAATTAGACATAAATTATTTGAAATTAATTTATCTGAAGGGATTATGGGTCAGATTTTCAAAAACTAGTTGGAATGGTGAGAAATGATCACCTTATTTTACTGAACATTATATTGTAAAGTAAGTGTTTGTCCTTTAACTAAAGAATATTAGTGAACTCCTCTTTCTGAGATACACAGTTCACAAAGTAGAAATTGCCTTTAAAACATTTCTGCGGGACCTAATAATACTGACAAGACTTTTTATAGAATCTTGCCAGACCGGAGTTTTAGAGAATCAAGCCCTATGAAAGATTATTGTAAATTAGTAAAAAGCTATACACTTCAAAATGGTTAATTTCTTTGTTACTTGTCATTAGAATTGTGTATTCAGAGTTGGATGAATGCACCCCCCCCCCACAAATGTTGTTGTATCCTATGCATTTGTTTCAAAAAGCAAAAAGACTGGCCCCTTTAATGAATACATGAAGGGCCCTGAACAAAGATAGAGCAGCAAAACAATTGCTCCTTTGATAATGAAATGAAAACCATTACTCTAAAGGTGTGAAACCAAATTGCAAGCGTTCATCCAGGAAGGGACACAGTAGCTTAGCAACAGTATTGATTTACAATGGCCCACCACGCCACTAGGATGCAGGACATAACCCACTTGCAGAGCTAATAGCACTCTTGTATACCAGATAGAGCTGGTAGAGAAGGAAATAAACAGTATGTACTAAGGTCTCCAAAAAAGTAGTCAAACCAAGATAATTCAAAGGCACCAACAGGTACAAAGATAATCCAGAAGAGTATGTACACTCAGTAACTAGTACAACAAATGGGTGTCAAACCATATGAAAGCCACGATAACCAGACACAAGACAGAAGTGATCGGTAAACAATGCAACATGTCAGTCATGAAAAATAAACCAGAAGAAAAATACATCAAAAGAAGAGATGGTGGCCAAAGATGACGAGGATAAAAACAGACAGCTTCAAACCCACCCACATTGCCAAGCTCCAACCCACAAGCTGGTAGTGTCATTGATGCCTGATTGTTGCTTCTAAACAAGGGTCTATGAGCATGTTCTATTACAAAGGCAAGTTTATAGGGATTTATTCATACCTTCTCTAGATTATACTCAATTCATTCAAATGATACTATATAACTGAATTTACATCAATGTAGATGTTAGATATACACCTATTTGACTTTACCCTGATTGCCACTTATAAACATCTATTAAGACCCAGGTTATTGGCACAGGGTATATGGGTTAATATCTTGTGAAATGATGATTAAGGTGTATATTTATTAATGTGCAAGCGGACATGATACAATGTAGCGTATCATGTCTACTGCATATCGATAAAATCATTGCACCAGCAGTTCTTGTGAACTGCTGGTGCAATGCCGCCCCTGCAGATTTGCGGCCAATCGGCCGCTAGCAGGGGGTGTCAATCAACCCGATCATATTCAATCGGGTTTGTTTCTGTCCACTGCTTTAGAGCAGGTGGACAAGTTATTGAGCAGCGGTCTTTAGACCGCTTCTTCATAACTTCTGTTTCCAATGAGCCTGAAGGCTCGTCGGAAACAAGGGGCATCATGCTCTGTACGGAGCTTGATATATTGACCCTGATGTGTTTTCAATACTATAGGTCTTTCTCATGCTTTATCTATGGATTTAACTATATACCTTTCTAACCTTATTTTACATTGGGATCCTTTAGAGCAGTGCTTTCCAAACTGTGTGTCGGGACACACTAGTGTGTCGGCAGCAGCGTGTAGGTGTGTCCCTGCTTCAGCGCAATATTTTTTAAATTTAATTTTTTTTTTGGGGGGGGGTTTCTGACTTTCCGCCTGCTATGCATATCACATGGTTGACAGGATTGATACCTAGTGGGTCACAGATCATCTTAACCAATTAACACAGCTCAGTGGGAACTGAAACTATTCCCATTGGCGGCTTTGGCGGCACATTGGCTCCTCACTGCACGTGTAGTCTCCTTAATTGGCTTGTGACTGCATGTGTAGTCAGTGAGTGGGACAGCAGTGTGTTTGCAGCACGGGCAGTAGTCAGTATGGCTCACGGAGCTCTAAGGGCGGCAGTTTAAACGCTGAGCTGAAGTCAGAGGTTTATTTTGCAGCTAACTCCCAGTAGTGCATTGCTGTTCCTGCTCTTGATATATGGATAGGAAGTGGAAGCTTAAAAATGCTTGATGATGAAATGTGAGTGTCTTTATCTAATATTCCACCAAATATTCAGAAATTGTGTTCATCCCATCAACTTCATACATCCCATTAAAATAGTAAGTAGCTATTGGTGTTATTAAACTTTTTTTTAATTCTTGCACATACATACTGTTACTTGTAAATACATATTATTATATAATTTATGTATGTGTCCGTATATTTTAAAACAAGTTAGTTTAACATCCTTTTTGCTAGTACAACTGAATTAATTACCGTGTCGCGAAATGATGTAGGTCTAAAAAGTGTGTCACCAACATGAAAAGTTTGGAAAGCTCTGCTTTAGAGAGAATTGAAAAGCCTTGACAGGGTTGCCCCTCTTACCCGGTTCTTAAATGTCAGTTACACAGCCCATACATGTAGTTACCAACCTAGGCCTCGCTTCCATTGAGTCGTTAAAAATGGAGCCGTAAGCTAACGAAGTGGCCGACAGCTAAAAGTAATTTACGGCTCCATTTTAGTACCAGGTTTCCATTGAAATATTTTGCGGCTAGCGTGCAGTCGCTCTTTTCGTGTAGCTGTAAGTTAACGTTGTGTTAACGCTTCCATCTGATGTCGGATTTCTTGAAAATCAATTAGTTGCTAAGGTAACCCGACCTTACACTATAGAATTTACATTTAATGTCCGTGCTCCTTACCGGTGATCACCTCTCAAGAAAAATAAAAAAACACTTATCCATATTTTTAATAATCAAATACTATTTTCTAATATAATTATATTTAACACTTCATAAATATAAGTAATATTTATTGCTGCCCTAGGCATAGGTCTAGTTTGCATTCTGTAGATATGTTCTTGCATATATTATTATATTTAAATATATACTGATATTTCTATTAGAATATAAGTTCAACTATTTCTATACATGAGACAACAACAAATATTACTTATAACAATTTATTTCTACATTAAAACACTTGCATTATTTGCAAGTTTTAAAATTTCAATAGAAAATAGGTCTCAAAAAGCACAATTTTCCTCTTTTACACCTAGTTGAGCTGGGGGTAATATTTCTCAATGTATCAACAGCCTCCGACAATGTATTAACGGTTAGCGCTTTCATTGGAAACCTGGTATAATTTATCGATTAACGGCTTCTATTACTTTCTATGGGACGCGAAGATCTTTTTTGAGGTATAACGCGCCATTGGAAACAGTCGATAAACGATATTGCTTCTGACAGCATATTTATCGGTTTGCGAGTGCACGCAAACTGAATTACGACTCAATGGAAGCGAGGCCTTAGTAGGCAATGCAAGGATAATTTGTACATATTTATTGATACACCAGGCTTCAATGTCATTACATTGTGTTAGGATGAGCTATGACTGTTTTTATACACATTATGGTCTATTGTTTTACCACATTGGATGATGGTTTTAACATTGGGTGTATTGAATGTTATTGTTTACATAAGCCTGTTACTATGTCAACAAGTTTGGGCACAATTTTTAAAGGGGGTGGGACTTAGGGTTCTTGTTGGTCTGAGGAAGGGGAGATTGTTCCTGAAACGTCACCACAATAAAGCTGCAAGTAATGTTTCTGTTCAAACCAGCGAGTGCGGTCTGTATATATTTTCTATTATATTGTATTATAATATTTAGACATATGTATGTATACATAGTATATGTATGTCTCCCAGATCTGCAAGCACTAGCTTTCTTCTAACACCTGAGGTTTCATTTCTTTGAGCCCTTATAACCTTTTAATACAATTTTTTTTTAAATATTTTTTATCAGACAGTGTTATTATGAGTGTAGCTATACTTTTAAATGTATGTTTTTATGTTTTATGCTACTTTTAAGTCAAGCGTAACAGTAAACCAGTGCTCTGAAGTCGCGCTATCCTGACGTGCGTCAAATTCAATTGCACTTACTTTCACCCTGTATTATGCCTGCTACTTCCAACGACAAAGAGCCACTATAAACCTCTTTTCGCTCGCCCTCAACAGTTAGCGCACAATTAGTAATCTAGCCCTATGTGTTCCTTCATGTTTATTTTTTTAAATTGCTGTTTTTGCTCATTAAAACTATCACCTATTGTTCTCAAAGACATATAAAGACAGATAATACAGACTTGCTAATGTTATCTATGTCTAAACATAGGTATTGAAATGCTAATTATGGCTGGGCACAACCAGCTATTTCAGATACAAAATATCTGTATCTGTCCTACCCACACTTGGAGATTAATCAGTACTATTGTTGTTGCCTGTTTACATGGCTTTTCTACAAAGAATACATTTTTTATTCATATGTTTAGTATGGATGGTGTATCATACCGGCAAAAGCAGATATTTCAAACAACAAAATAAAGGTAAATTAGCTGTTCGTAAACAATTAAATACACTCTAGTAGGTAAAATGGATCCTCAGGAACACATTATAGGGGATAGATTTTAGGGTACAATGTCCCTTTAAGTGTGTGTATGGTAAATTTCTAATCATCCCAAAATAAAATTGAAAAATTCACCCACATAGATCAAAAATATATAATCCTATCTAAGACATGTTAATATTCTGAAGATGTGTACCTGTTTGAGTTTTCCTTCTACTCTTTTTAGTTAAATCACCATTTCAATTCCTTTTTTGTTTCTAGATTTAATAATAAATTGCTAGAGGTTGTGCTCTATGGTAAAACAATTATATTTAATATGAAAAAACGCCACTTTTACTGAACAAATCGAAAATTCAAGGTACAAAGATGTAGCAGTTATTACAGTAAAGCATTTCATTCATGTTAGGGAATTATACAGAACTGTCATCAACATTTTGCCTAGGACCAAATAAAGTATGATGTTTTAAGGCCACTGGGAAAATGTGAAACTAGAACAGCCAATGAGTTTTACCTGTCGTTATTTTCTGCTCTTTTTCCTCCACTTCTACATTATAACACACATCACTGGAATCATATTATTTTTGTCCCTTCCTCTATAAATTCAGATTTCACTGACATGTACAGTAACTGAAAAAACTAAGAGACAAAAAGCTGCTATTATTATAATAGATTATAATAATTAGAAAGTGACACTAATTGTCTAGAAATAAAATGAGAACTCAGCAGCCCTCTTTATTATTTTATTACAGGAGATTAAAAAAATTCAGCTATGGTAAGGAATAAACTCTTAACTAAAATATGATATGCTGTATTTGTAGAAAAATAATGCACACTACAAATGTATCTTGTTTCCTCAATCTGAACTTTTGTGAATAAAGATAGATTAAATAAACATTTTGGTCTACATTAAAAGTAGAACACTATTGATAGCGTATGGTGCACTATCAATATTGCTGGACAGCACTAGGATTAGCGAATAATCTGGTATTACAAATCCATGGCAAATCTGAATATGTCAAGGTGTTTGACTGGAAAGGGCTCAATATGTATACATATGAACACATATATGCATTCACACATAAAAATATATACACATATACAATTGTAATCAAAATGATTCAATCCCCATTGCAAATCAGGTCTATTGTCAAATTTACAACAAATGCTTCAAGTGGTTTCTTAAATTCAACTGAAATGCAACTTTTAATGAATTCTGCAGTCTTAAAATTATTCAACCTCTTCATGGCAAGCATCTTTAGCACTTAGTAGAGCACCCTTTTGAGATGCATAGCTAGATACCAGATTCTGGCAGCGTTACTGAGGAACCTTAGCCCATTCCTCATGAGCAATGGCCTCCAGTTCTGTAATATTCTTGTGTTTGCGTGCAGCCGCCTTCTTCAAATCCCACCAGAGATTTTCTATGGGGTTCAAGTCAGGTGACTGTGATGGCAACTGAATCTTCCAAAACTTCTTCTGCAACCAAGCCTTGGTGGAATTTGAGATATACTTGGGATTATTGTCCTGTGGGAATGTCCAATGACGCCCAAGCTTCAGCCTCCTCACAGACGGCATGATGTTTTCTCCTAGGATATTTCTTATACTTCAATGAATCCATCTTGCCTTCCACATGCTGCAGGTTTCCAATGCCAGAGGATGCAAAACACCCCCAGATCATCACTGAGCCATCACCATGCTTAACTGTAGGCAGCGTGTTCTTTTCAGTGTATGCTTTATTCTTCTTCCTCCAGACATAACGCTGATCCAACGGGCCGAAAAGTTCCAGTTTTGTTTCATCGCTCCACAGAACAGAATCCCAAAACTTCTGTGGCTTCTTTATATGATTTTGAGCATATTGGAGCCAATTTTCATTGTGCTTTTGGGTCAGTAGTGGTGTACAACTTGGAATTCTTTCATGGAAACCTTCTGCGTTTATTACACACCTTACTGTGCAAACTGAAACCTAAGTGCCTGCTGCCACCAAGTCTTGCTGCATGTCTTTTGCAGTCATTCGAGGGTTTTTCTCAACCTGCCTTCTCAGAAATCTGGTTGCAGCCGTTAATAGCTTCCTTTTTCTGCCCTGTTCAGGTAGCGTAACCACTTTTCCTTTAAATTTGAACTTGTGAACTATGCTTACAACGGCGTCTCTAGGAACATTCAGTGCCTTTGCTATCTTTTTGTTTCCTCTTCCTTGTTTGTGAAGGGCGATGATCTCTTCTCTTAACTTTTTGGACCATTCTTTTGACTTAGCCATATTTCTAACATGCAGTTAAACGTGGCACTTAACAAACCCTTAGCCAGTTCAGGTATTTGATGTTTTCTAGCTCAAGCACACCTGGTGCAACTAATGACGCTCTTGATTAGTTGCTTCAGGTGTGCTTGAGACAACACCTGTTTTGCATATTTGTGCTGTTGTAAGGGATTCTATTCATGGGGTTGAATAATTTTTTGACTGCAGAATTCTTCAAAAGTTGCATTTTCAGTTGAATTTTGGGGAAATCACTTGAAGCATTCGTTGTGTTGAGCTATTTCAATTGCTTTTGTTTGATATGTTCATTGCAAACAGCTGAAAGTCTGTACATTTTGACAATAAACCTGATTTGCAAAGGGGATGAATAATTTTGATTACAACTGTATATTCACTTTTGAGCTCTTCCAAGTCAAACACCTTGACATATAATTTATCAATTTTAAACAAACTGATTTTTTTTTGGGGGGGGGGGGGGTAATTTAAAAAGTTCAAATACCTTTGCTCTTTAATGTTAATTTTAAATATATATGTATGTAAATGATATGGCAACTATTTACTTTCAACTTATAATACAAGTTTAAGAATAGGAGTATTATTGTTTGACCTTCTTTTACACTAAACCATATAGTTTTTTACTATGTTGTGTGCTCTTTTCCCTAATATCATCTCAACATGACGTGAAGTGATTGGGAACCCAGCAGATGTTGCCATACCTTGAGAAGAATAAAAATACAACACAGGAAGAAATAAGAAGGTGCATGATATATATGCTGTACACTTACCTCATATATATTGAGGTGATGTTGAATAGAAGAAACCCATAAAAGGTTAGTCTTTTTGAACCGTTTTTCATATTTCATGATCATATGAAAACTACTTTAGTGTTCTGAATATATATAAAATAAAAAAATAAAAGTTTTTAAAACTAAAACTGCAGGATACATTGTGCATCTTGAAAATTATTTTGTGTTTACTAGAAGAGATGGAGATAGAGACCTATAGGTCTAGTTGTATATTCATAGAAAAGCTATCACGTCTGTGTCCTTATTAAGACCCTTAATAATATACCTATTAGCAAAAGAAAACAGAAGATACTGGAATACTACGAAATCAGACCACGCCTTGTTTTCTTAACATAGCTAGCCTGGGAACATGTTTTCTGTTTTTCTGGTGAGGATACACGGCTAGTTAAATATCACATTGAACAGGTGAATTTGTGCACTGGACTACTATAAATGCCTCCACTTCCTATGCTAGTGTCAGCTGGACACAGGATTCCCATGGCTGTAATAATTACCTGTTACTTAAAAGTACTCACTTCCAAAGTGTAAGGTTTTCTATTTATCCTAGGTGTCAGGTAAAGGAAATAATCTAAATTTTCACCACAATTCAGTACACCATGTTTTAGAATTATTCAATAAAAAATAATCTGCTGCCCATTGTACTTGTTATACCACAGATCTGCCTGGAACTCACCTCCTGCTTGGTCATAATCATACCTGACACCTATATATTATTACATATAAGCTATCAGACAAGTAAAGAAATATGTTATAAGAATACTTAAAACCTGAAATAAAATGAACATAAAATGTCAATTACGGAACGTGTTATACTACAGAACATGGACAGCAAGTGAAGCAATTGGAAGAGTAGAGAAGTCATCATCGAGCTATGATGTATATGGCAAAGGTATATAAACTGAAGTGGAGGAAGAATAGTTGCAGACTGAATAAGAAGGAATTTTAACAGTCCAGATAGGTAATAAAGAGTAACCTAGAGTATTTATAGATAGCATGGATATGGTCATGCCAAAATCTTGCAATCAATTGGCCATGTCTTAAACCATTACTGTAAATATGTAATGGGCATTTAAATCTCATCTAACTGCTCAAATGAATATTTCAAAATTATACCACTAATTGTGTACATGTATCTCATGGCTTCACACACACATTTAAAAAAGTACATTTTTACTTTATTTTTGTTTCTCCTTATCGATAAGTTTTTTTCTCAAGTGATCTAGATGTTGGTCAGAAATCTGGAATATGGATTACCACACTGTCAGAAAAAATGTGCAAAAATTGTACCTTTAGGGGAACAACAGCTTGTTACTGCGGCAGTACCCTCAAAGGTACACCCGCTGTACCCATTAACATAGGTACATATTGGTACTCTTGCAGATTGTACCTTTGAAAGGCAAATATGTACCTTTGTTGACTAGATTGGACATCAATACTATGGTACCATAATGTACTATTATAAATGGTGCAAATTTGGCCTTTATAGGGCACAACCCCAGTGACAAGCCCTTTATACCTCATGATGGCAAAATTGTACTCAACTCAACATATTAAAAATGCTGTTCCATCAAATTTATTATATAACATTCAATTATACATTCACCTAATGTGTACTTGTTCAGACAGTATTACAGGAATACAGGAATTCCTGAAATAACTAGGCTAAACGAAGACTTCTAAAAGGAGATATTCAAAATGTTTTATTTCACTCTGTACTAGACCCTAACAACACCCCATTTAACTTAGGGTGAGATGCCACATAAAACATAAATATATAGAAAACATATAGAAAACAACATAATAATAAAATATAACGCTAACGAGAAGAAGGGAGATTCAGGGGCGAAATAAACGATAAAACTCACAACCATACATTGAATTGTCACTCTATGCAAAATATATGCAAATAAGTCTATTTCCCCAGTACACATTTTGGTGATGAACCTTCTACCAATAGATGGAGCTGTGTTACACATGTCAATGAACTTTCAACCAATAGATGGAGCTATGGCGTGTTACACAATGTCCGTTTTGGTTCTTAAACAGCTCTTGTTTATTTTATAGAATTTAAAAAAAAAATCTTTGTAATTTAAGTTTATATGTTTGTTTTATGTTTAAGAGTTATCATATTGATGCTTTAAATATAAACATTAAAATGTTAAGTGCTTGTGTGCTATTTAGAACCAGCAACACAGTGTTACTGAAGATATGGGTAAGTAATTTTTGTTGCCTTGCCCACTTCTTGCATATTACCAACAACCATTGAAGATTAATTATTTTGCTGTACAACATGTATGTTGAATTCATTTTTGTTGACTGCCAGTTATGTGTTCATTGAATAATTGATGTGCACAAATTATATGGACTTGCAGGGTTTGGCAGCCTTGAACCACCCATCCCCTTCAACCTTTTAGATTCAAAAATGATTGTACCTTTTTTGGGGAATTAAATGGTACAGACAAGGACCCTTTGACAGTTGGAACCATATTTGTACCTTATTTACCCCTAAATGGTACATATTAGTTCCTTAAGGTGTAATAATGATCAATTGAGGGTACAACCACAGCAGTTGTACCCTAAGTGTTCACAAATGGCCCCCAACCGTACCCTTTTTTCTGACAGTGCAGGAACATAAAAAAGTATATGAGGCAGAAAACATATTTTCTCTTCTATTTGAAAGTAATTAGTTTTGTATTAAAATATTGGGTTGATTTGTGTAATTTTAATCTTCCAAGTTATCCAGAAACATATGAAAGGGAATAATCGTTTTCTATTGTATGACGGCTCCCATGTAAGAAACACCCAAGGCTAGAGGTCAATCTGTTGCTCACACACCAATAGCATCAAGTCATACAACAAGTTGTTTTACTGACTTCTTTAAATGGGATGTGCAACAAGCTTCTTGCAGTGGTATTATTATCTAATCACAAGATCTTGTGTTTGTTTCTATGCCAAAACCCCCTGTGTAGTTGCATCTGCCTGGACAATAAATTGAACCTAGTCTGTTAACAAATCAAATAAATTATTTTTGGAGGGTGTTTTAAAGTACTAATACATTTATATATATATATATATATATATATATATATATATTCCAAAAGAAATGGTCGCACTCTCAGGTCTTTTAGTGAAAAATCGTAGTTAATTTTAATGAAACGTTTTCGGGGTATTCTTCCCCATCATCAGCATAAACATACAGTGCATCAAACAAACTTAAATAGAAGCATGTTGCTCATTAAACAAATCAAAAATAAATCAAAAGTACCTGTGTGTGAAAATTTCTCAGTGTGGTGACGCCAAACAGTGTGTGTGTGGACCGCATATTTTGCGTTCCACTATGAGGACCGGAAGTGTTAAGTGCAGTATTATATCCGGTATCCTCAATTTTATAGAAAAACTTATAATGTTATTTTATACATACAAGCTTACTGTGTTAATTAAGTTAAGTTACTAAGTATGTAATAGTGTTTCAATCTCTGTGCCGTTATTGACAGTGTATCACACTCTTTGTGTATTGTTGCAATTGCGTAAATTTATTTAGCCGGTGCCTTATGCACTGCTCATAGGCTCATATATATGTATGTACATTGTTCCCTGTTATCTAAATTACATCTCCCTTAGTGAAGTGTTACTACTGTCTGTTACGATGATCTCTGTGACAGGTTCTATAGAACTCGCTGTCATGTTCTAGTTGTCATAGTAACCATTTGTTGTGCCGGTTCTACTTGGGCGGATTGATCTATTGGTTTACCTTACTCAGATTAAACGTTATCCTATAGCCAGTATATGTTACCTTCATGTCTCACTGTTAACATGGTTTTATGGACTTCATTCATTTACATATTTCTTATGCTTGTCCTGGAGTGTGCTAGTTAAAGGCATATATAGGGGCTAAAAAGTATTCTCTGGCACTTATTGTATATAGTATCTGTATATCATCTCGAGTATGGTACATGTACTACTAAGCTGTCTTTGTGGATTATGTGGTTGATCCCCACAATTGAACCTAGATAACAGTAAAGAAAAATAAAAGCATCAAACCATCTAACATGGATAGAAAATACAAAAATACAAAAATAACTAATAAATAAATAGCAACCTATCTACTGTTGCTACATTACACACTTAGCTTTAGTAATGTATGATTGGTTTTGATTTTGTTCTAAATTATATCTATCTCTCTTGTGCCTGTATACACTTTACGTATAATATACACATCTTGGCTCTCTTAATGTGTATTAAAGACAGCTATTGTTGCCCTGTTAGTCCATATAGTTACTCCGTGTCATATTGCTATATAGTGATGTCCATCCTTAATACAATCTTTGGTTTCATCATAGTTAGACAGTCCTAGTACAGTGTCCCTATTTCTTGGTGTTGGCACAACCTGACCCTAAGGTGTATGGGGTATCATCCTCAATTGAATGGTTGATGTCATCTCTGTCATGGTTATAAGTCCATGGTTCCTAGACCTGTGGCTTTTCTGGTGTTCCTGTCGGTTATTCTCTGCACGTTGAGATTGTCACCTTAAATTGGTGCAGATGGATGATCTCTATGTAGTTGCCATGGATTTAAAGGAAGCTCAGTGTTTTAAGACTGCATGAGATCTTGTTGGCAATAGGCATTAATATACCGAGTATTGTTGCATTGGAGGAATCATTACCATGGCTCCCCCAACACCAGATAGTGCATCCTGCACTGAATGGTCTACCCCCCAAGAGGCCTGACCCTCAGTACATTGTCACATACTACTCGAGGTATATTTGCCATGTCCCAGTATGTGTCTCAGCTTAAATGAGCGCTTTAAAATCTGGAGGTGAGTTTAACCCTCCTGGGGCTACCGTGCCCAATCTATATATCCATTCAGCTTCTCTTCTAAGCAGGGCCTTGTTTCTATCACCACCCCTATCAAGGGGGGGGATATGATCAATCAGGATATACCTGATAGTGGACACCTGGTGTCTCATGTTGGCACAGTGTCTGGCCACTGGTTGATCCGATCCTCCTTGTTCTAATGCCAACCGTATTGCCCGTCTGTGGTTAGCCATCCTATCGCGAAGTGTTTTTTATATATATATATATATATATTACAGGTTTTTCAGCTTTAAAGTATATAACAATCATATAATCATCCTACCTGAACAGTAATAAACCATAACCACAAACTTAACCACCATAGTTATCCCTAACCCAACTACCTGCAATTAACCTAATCACACTGTTGGCTAAATTACAAGTGGCACATTAACTGTTGCGCAGGAGCGATATCAGGATTTTGCACGCACCGTAAATTGCGGGCAAATTTCAAGTTGAAAGGAAATGCAAGAGCATTCCAATGTTCTTTACTTACAGGAAAAATGAAATTTTTATTGTGTATATATATAAGCAATATACCTATACCTATGGATATATAGGTATAGATATATATTTTACATTAAGATTATCAGATATATATAGAAATAATTTCCGATATGAATAACATAGGAATTTAGATATGTGTAAAGCGGTTCATAATTTGCGCTTTAAGTCGTAGTGTTGGGTTAGCCCATAAGAAGAATTGCTAACTCAATGTGCTTTTTTCAAATTTTAAATATAAAATATTAATAATATTATTATACATACTGTAAATATTCTAAATAATCCATACAATATATATATATATATATATATATATATATGAAGAAAGGGGGTGGTAGGTAGTTGCGCCAAAATATGAGCAGAAGTTGTTGTGCAATAAAATGCTCTATGAAAATGTCCAATGCCTGCTGCTATTAGTGGTGTCTCATTCCTCCTTGGTGAGACTGGAATTGGGAAAAAAGTTGAATAGGGTATGTTCTAATAGCGCTTGCAGAAGATGTTCCTCATGAGCAAGTGGAGGGGAGAGAAACAAAAATGGGAATGTCCCCAGATGAGTGTTGAATGATTAGAGATCAAAATAAGTGATATTAAATGCTCACCTGTTAGATCACAGGGATCAGTGATCAGAGAGGAATAGATGCTAGTGGTGTGTGTAAACAACAGACACAAATACCACATATGATGGAAAATATATATGAGAAGGTGTGTATAAGGTAATATTAATGTAATTATAGATATTTAGAACCGGGAGGCAAAACAATTAGTTACCGTGGAACCGGAGTGTACTTGTGGGAATCTCCTGTTCTTACCACACTGTAATTTTGGACAGAGGGTAAAAGTGAAGGAAGTTCCTATTTAATATGAGCTGATATCCAGAAATAAAATATATAAAAAATATACATGAGCCAAAAAATAAATATATTAAAAACAAATTTTATTATTATTGATAAACAATAGAAATGTAAAAATGTGTAAAAAGTAATACTGGTGTAGTGGATATGATACGAGAGACTGTTTGCAAAAGGGGTACAACCGTAAACGGTAAAGGTGTAAAAATGTAAAAATATAATAAAAGTGTAAGTAGCCAAATGGCACGACAAAATATATATTGGGAGCGTGCAGATAGCAATTTACTTACTTTTGAGTAGTGGTGTGCAGTAGTAGCGCTGCTGGTTTCCAAAGAAACAAAAATAGCTGAGAGGAATATCGCTGCACGGAGCAGCTAGTGAACAACCTCAGCGGGTAATCGGAATTCCGGATGTGACGTCACGAACGTGCGTCACGTGCCTTACGCGTTTCGTGAGCGTATCAGCTCACTTCATCAGAGGCTAATATATATATATATAAAACATGGAAGGGAACTGCACTCCAAGACCGGACCAGGTACACATCCTGTGACTCTGCAACATCCAGCCCTGGGTGCTAAATAGCACTCCAAAAAAGCTGTGATGTCACCAGAGCCACAGGCAGTTAACCCCAGTCCGGAATGGGTGCAAGAAACAAGGGGGATTACAAACAAAAAGTAATACAACACATAGAAACACCCAGCACTCACCAGCTAGCTCACAGCTAAGATAAAATCTTGGAGTGCAGTTCCCTTCCATGTTTTGTATTTTCTCTGGGTGATTACATGCACCTGTGCACCCCTTCTTTGTTCTCAGGCTGTTTGGCTTTGTGAACTCGCATGATGGTGTGGCTGTGTTAGGGACTCAGGCAATGGAAAGGACCTTGACGTGGTGCCTGAGCTTTCCCATTTGGCCAGATGCGGTAACTAACCTTTCCAGTTGTGATTTTATCTTAGCTGTAAGCTAGCTGGTGAGTGCTGGGTGTTTCTATGTGTTTTTTTTATTTTTATTTTACAGTAACGTGCAAATCATGAAGCACGTTACACATATTTCACATTCCTATGTTCTTCACATAGAAAATAATAAAAGAAATAATAAAATAATGTAATTTGTATATATATATATATATACAGGCAGTGCAGAATTATTAGGCAAGTTGTATTTTTGAGGATTAATTTTATTATTGAACAACAACCATGTTCTCAATGAACCCAAAAAAATCATTAATATCAAAGCTGAATATTTTTGGAAGTAGTTTTTAGTTTGTTTTTAGTTTTAGCTATTTTAGGGGGTTATCTGTGTGTGCAGGTGACTATTACTGTGCATAATTATTAGGCAACTTAACAAAAAACAAATATATACCCATTTGAATTATTTATTTTTACCAGTGAAACCAATATAACATCTCAACATTCACAAATATACATTTTTGACATTCAAAAACAAAACAAAAACAAATCAGTGACCAATATAGCCACCTTTCTTTGCAAGGACACTCAAAAGCCTGCCATCCATGGATTCTGTCAGTGTTTTGATCTGTTCACCATCAACATTGCGTGCAGCAGCAACCACAGCCTCCCAGACACTGTTCAGAGAGGTGTACTGTTTTCCCTCCTTGTAAATCTCACATTTGATGATGGACCACAGGTTCTCAATGGGGTTCAGATCAGGTGAACAAGGAGGCCATGTCATTAGAATTTCTTCTTTTATACCCTTTCTTGCCAGCCACGCTGTGGAGTACTTGGACGCGTGTGATGGAGCATTGTCCTGCATGAAAATCATGTTTTTCTTGAAGGATGCAGACTTCTTCCTGTACCACTGCTTGAAGAAGGTGTCTTCCAGAAACTGGCAGTAGGACTGGGAGTTGAGCTTGACTCCATCCTCAACCCGAAAAGGCCCCACAAGCTCATCTTTGATGATACCAGCCCAAACCAGTACTCCACCTCCACCTTGCTGGCGTCTGAGTCGGACTGGAGCTCTCTGCCCTTTACCAATCCAGCCACGGGCCCATCCATCTGGCCCATCAAGACTCACTCTCATTTCATCAGTCCATAAAACCTTAGAAAAATCAGTCTTGAGATATTTCTTGGCCCAGTCTTGACGTTTCAGCTTGTGTGTCTTGTTCAGTGGTGGTCGTCTTTCAGCCTTTCTTACCTTGGCCATGTCTCTGAGTATTGCACACCTTGTGCTTTTGGGCACTCCAGTGATGTTGCAGCTCTGAAATATGGCCAAACTGGTGGCAAGTGGCATCTTGGCAGCTGCACGCTTGACTTTTCTCAGTTCATGGGCAGTTATTTTGCGGCTTGGTTTTTCCACACGCTTCTTGCGACCCTGTTGACTATTTTGAATGAAACGCTTGATTGTTCGATGATCACGCTTCAGAAGCTTTGCAATTTTAAGAGTGCTGCATCCCTCTGCAATATATCTCACTATTTTTTACTTTTCTGAGCCTGTCAAGTCCTTCTTTTGACCCATTTTGCCAAAGGAAAGGAAGTTGCCTAATAATTATGCACACCTGATATAGGGTGTTGATGTCATTAGACCACACCCCTTCTCATTACAGAGATGCACATCACCTAATATGCTTAATTGGTAGTAGGCTTTCGAGCCTATACATGCATAAAGAGGATGATGTGGTCAAAATACTCATTTGCCTAATAATTCTGCACTCCCTGTATATATATATATATATATATATATATATATATATATATATATATACATGATAATATTATAGTAATATATATATATATATATCTATAGGAATAGATATACAGGTATAGGTATATACAGATATACTGTGTATAGAAATATGTATTTACAATAAAAATTATATCGTTCTGTATGTGATAGAATATTGGAATGTGAAAAATGAATAACTCATGTCGGGTTATCACGTGATCAATAGGTGTTTTTATCTTCTGCACTATCCATTGACATCTATGGGGAGTATACATTAATGTGGTTGCAATATTTGGCTAGCACGCTTGTAATACCCACGCAACCAGACGTGTGCAAAAAGATAACTTCTAGCAAAGTTTACACTCAAGCAAAAGCGTTAAATAGCGCACCACTTGTAATCTGGGCCTGAATCAGTCCACAGCAAAGGACTCTGGACACAATCCTAGTAAAAAAAACCTTGCCTACCACAGCCCCTCTATACACTCCCCCAATGCACACCCTCCTCAACAACCAAAGTACTCCACTACACTTTTCCTAATAACAAATCCCAAACACCAAAGAACCACCACCCTTTAAACCTAAGGGCTACCATGTCAATCGACCACTAAGCCTTTTCAAATCACAGTAGCATTCACTTGCTTTTCTCTTCCTCTAAAAATACTTCATACTTCATTTAAACAGCTGTGTCAAATAAGCTCTTGTTGGAAATAAAAGATAGCAAAGGTAAGGACACTGGCAACACCATTTCCAGATCCTCTCCTTACCAGAAGTCCTTAATCCACCACAACAAATGAAGGATACCATGAATAAGCAGCAAAGTAACTATGTAAATGATAGAAATGCCAGAAGTTCAAAAAGCTCACTTAATGAAATTATTAGAACACACCAAGGGGCTGATTTATCAATGTCTGTCCTACATGATACGCTGTCTGCATTTAATATTGCGCAAGCAGTTCACCAGAACTGCTTGTGCAATGCCGCCCCCTACAGATTCGCTAGCAGGGGGTGTCAATCAGCCCGATCATATAGAATCGGGCAGATTGCAGACCGCAGCCTCAGAGGCAGCGGACCAGTTATGGAGCAGCGTTCTTTAGACCGCTGCTTCATAACTGCTGTTTCCGGCGAGCCTGAAGGCTTGCTTGGAAACAAGGATATCAAGCTCCATTTGGAGCTTGATAATTCGGCCCCCAAATGAGCACCACAAAAAATTAAAATATCATATTACTTTCACACTACTCTTCATCAGAGATAATTAGCAGAACCTGAGTGGCTGCTTATAAAAAAAGTCATAACTAAAAAAACAAATAAATAAATAAATACATATTAGCAATAGCAAAACACCGTCATACGGGAGGGTTTACTGAAAAGGTGGCATGCAAGACTATCGATGCAGCTACATATCTATCAATACTACATTGGCAAGCAACAAATAAAATAAATATATAGAGTAACTGCAATTTAATTATAATAGTACATAACAAAAATGTTAAATAAGTACCCATATCACTTAAAACAAAAACATGTTAGTGAAATGAATGAGTAAATTTTTTTTTTTTTTAAATATCAATAGTTTAAGTTGATAAAGTGGCCAGAATAAATATATTAAAACAGTGCCCTAAATATGTCATAATGTAATACTTGAATAATAAAAATATATTAAATAAATATATAAATAGATAAGCTGTTACTTTAATGTTCTTGTTGCTTTCCTCTTTCTCAACTCCAGCTTGATGAGATTCTTATTTCCTCTACTAGACATAGGAAGGGCATCCTTATTTGTTGAGTGGGCCCTTAGATGGGTATTGGGTGTCAGGGGGTGTGCTATGTAGGGTCATGCAAAGGGTGTTCCTTGGCCATTGGGAGTGTAAGTTGGGAGAAGATGTTTAGGGAATCACTTGAATATTGTATAGTGGTACACTTTTAAGGGGTCATGTAGGGGACTCCATTTTGTATCAGAAGAGGTAGGTGCATGGGGGAGTTAAGCACAAGGGGTCAGGGTGACTTGTAGCCATGATAAACTATTGGGCCAAGGTTGGAGGGGGGTTGGAGATGTTTGGTAGGGATGAGGCCAATTAATTTAGGAATAATTGTGATTAGGGAACTTTAGGGTTACAGTAGAAATGAAGAGGAGAGTTGCAGTCAGGGTTCTTTTTTGTGCGTTTTCTTTTAAGATGTATTATTATTATTAGGGATTACATTAACTGGGCAATAACAATGGTAGTTATATAATATACGTTCCAGGGTTATTGCCGCTCAGTTCAGGAACTCCATATCAGCCTGGTCATTGTGACAAGTCATAAAAAGCCACTACTGTTTAGTAACACCCAAATAGCATCCTATTGCAAATTAATAGTGAATTTAATTGTGATACTATCACAGAAAAAGAACCACAAAAGAAAAAAAATGCCATTGCAGTTTTTTTTTCACAATACTGGCATCTGATCTGCAACAGGACCTAAGAGCAAGCCCTCTGTATAGCACTGGTTAAATAGCAATAGTTTTAGCTATTTAAACCTAAGCAGGGTTAGAATAAAAAACACAAAATTGATAAAAGCAAAATAAATAGGTCTGTTGCTACCCAGAATTATGTAAAGTTTTATTACAGAAGAGGGATCTGACTCAGGAAACCTAATCAATGATGTTCAATAACACAAATAATGTTGTAATTTAAAATGCTGTGTAAGTAAGTATATGAAATACTGCTAGGTATTTAGGCTCCAGTGGGACAATTCTAAACATCTGCCAGTCTAAATGCTGTAAGTGATTTATAGACATCCCTTCACACTTTTGAAGTGTTTAGTGCATTCTGCCTCCAGCTATCTGTTCTACAGATGTGCTTTGTGGGAAGACTAGAATACAGCATTAGAGAGATGTGTTATAGGGAAATGGATTTTAATTCCTGTCCTTAAGTACATTTAACTGGAATTTCAAAGAATTTCCAAACCCGAGGACAAGCAAGCCATTTATAATGATTAACTTATGAGCCCAAATAAGACAAAACTTATGATCTGTTCTTTTTTGGAGTAATAATTGAGATTGAGACGATAATCTATGGGAAAACATATGTATATTCAAAGGAAAATATGACCTTTAGGATACAAATGACAAATATTTTATTATTTGTTTTTAGACACACAAGTAATAAAAAGCATTGACAGAAAAAAGTTAAGAGCAGGACCACTAACAAAGAGCAATGGTCTCACAAAAAGGCTAGATGCAATAACTTAAGAATTGTTCAGAGAGAAGAGGTCAAAGAAGCAATTCTTAGTGTATCTAGGGGATTGTGTCTACTCTAATTGGAATTTTTTCCTTTTTTCACTCCAAGCACAACCATGAGACTTTTGTTGTTAAAAGTTATACCGGTCATTTAAAGAATAGCCAGAGCACCATAGCATTTAAATCCACATGCAAAATATTGATGCAAAGAGCTGATAAATTAAGAAAGCAAGCAGACTGTTCGGAACATATGTTAAATTAATTAAATAAATGTTATTACTTCAAGACAATTTCCTTGAAATACTGTTACATTATTTTTGGTTAATGTTAGCCAACACAAATGTTTTAATTTAGGGAGCGCTAAATTTATCGCATGCCCACAAATTGGCAAATTCGCCCGTTTATGAACACGCCATAAATAACCAACAATTACCATGTGGCTAGTTATTGCTACCGGATAGTAAATAATATCGTTCAAATTCTATAAAAATAATCTCTTTCCTGACAAAGTTAGTATCACATAGAATTATTTATTATAACACAGTATATAATAAAACAATACAATAGTTCATTAACACTTCACATTCATACTCTCATTCATAAAATAACGTATCTAAAACCGGCTATATCCAAATCTCTGTGCTACTATTCAAATTTATGGCAATGCCTATTATAAAATGCAGCAATATGTCACAACAGATAAAATATATAAGGAAATATATAAGGAAAGTCCCAATATTAACTCCAAAATCTCGCTATTTAAGCGTTTGGCAAAAAATGGCTTATCTGACCGTGGTTTTAAATGTATATTTCCTTTAGTCTTTAATGCTTAAAACCATTTCTTTTCAACATTCAGGTCACAGTCTTTGGTCTGGTAAACCAGCTTTAGGCTCACTGATCAAAAGTTCAGTTGTTGTTTATTGCACTAAATTGTACAGGTGTTACCTTCTACTGGATTATGTCAATCTCCAAAGGCTTTCTTACCGCCTTGGTCCAATCTTCTGCCTGCTGCTCTCGCTCGCAGGTCTCAACAGATGCAGCTTCACACTCACCGGGATTCTTCATGCTGTTAGCTTCAGCGTCTGACGTCACCGGTTACCCTCAGCTGTGGATTCTTGAATTCCGATATACTTGCGCAAGTATTGTTTCCTCTGGTAGCCCTCCGCAATTCCACTCTGCTCTTAGTACTCCGTACGCAGAGATCACTCGGGCTCAAAACTTTATCCTCCTTCTGTTATGTAAATCAAATGTGCAGTTTAAATCCGTGCAGATTACACCAAGTGTTCAGTATTTCTACGCGTTTCACCCCACTTTACCAGGGCTTTCTCAAGATACTGTTTATACTCACACCTGCTCCTTAAATACCTGTTTTCAGATCCGGTGCAAATTAGGAGATAATTAACTTCCTTAGGTTCTATTTCGTGGGAACCTTATGGGTCTTTTTCGCCATTTCTTGCCATACTTATTTCTTTGGAATTTTAAATTAAAAAATGTAAAAAATGTAAAAAATTTAAACAATCTATGATATTATAATAATTCCTTTTGTCTTTAACTATAAGCCTAAGTGATTATATAACACTGATTATATTGTAAGTCTACACATCTTATAAACAACTATTTTTTATAAAGACTATCTGTATCGTCTCAAATCCATATTAAATCTTATTAAATAGCCTAAAAAACATTAATACAATTAAAATTACAATTACTAGTTTAAAACACAATCAATTCTAAAACCACAATCAATTTTTAAAAAAAATTATAATATATCGTATGTATATAATGTAAATTCTTCCTATACCAGTGCTTGCAAATTTAATACCCCTACTATAACCAATCTCTATCAATGGGATAACAGAACTCCTATTTGAAGTCGTCTTCATACAGGAGGTGTATAGAATGTGTATAAATTAATCATATATAACACTATTAACTATATACACTACTATTATTGTACTTTCACTATTGCAATATCCAATTATATATAATTTTCTACAGGGCTTCCTAATCTGGTCATTTAAAACTTTATTTTAAAAACAACTTCAAAAACCACTAAAAGAATTTACATGGTCCTGTCTATTGTATTATTTCAAAGGTTAACTTTTTGCATTAATCTTCCATATTTCATAAAAATGGTGTAATTTCTATCTCAGAATTAAGTCCATGGGGGTACAGTGAATTAAAATTGTAAATCATTTCTGCTTCTTTTCTTAGGAGTTTATTTTCATAGTCTCCCCCTCTCCAGTCTCCCTTCACTTTACATAGACCCCAAAATATAAAGTATTTAAGATTATTATGGTGGACTTCTCTAAAATGTTGATAGAGGTGGGTTTCTAGTTTCCCTTTTTCAATATTCCACAGGTGTTCCCTCATTCTATCCCTCAGCATCCTGGTAGTTTCTCCTACATAGATCATATCACAAGAACATTGTATCGCATAAATCACCCCCTTGCTATTGCACCTAATAGTATCCTTTATTTCAAAGTCTATATTCATCCTTGGGACTTTTAGAATTTTCTTTTTTGAACTATATTTACATGATCTACATGTTACACAAGGGAAGAATCCCCTTACTTCTTTCCCTCATAGATCTTTATCTTTATTTGGACCTCCTTTATTCCTTTTGAACTCACTCGGTGCCAGTAGTGTTTTCAAATTTCTGGTTTTTTTATATACTATTTTGGGGTAGGGTGGTAATTTATCCCCTAGAATAGGGTCATTTTTTTACTATGTGCCAGTGTTTACGTAAAATTTTCCTAATTATGTTGTGATTATTGCTATATTCAGTAACAAATGGTATGCTGAAATCCTCTGTTTGTTGATTTTTTACTTTATAGCTCAAGAGTGAGGCCCTATCTGTATTCCTTGCTCTTACTATTGCTTGTTTTATATTATCCTCTTTATAGCCTCTATCTTTAAATTTGTTTTCCACAGTTTTTATTTGTTCTTCAAAATCTTTTAGCTCCGTACAATTCTTCCTTATTCTAAGGCTTTGGCCTACAGGTATGTTGTTCTTTTTTAGGACTGAACTCCCCAAGGGAAGGCCCATCATTAAAGAGTATAAAAGGGCAAGAAAAAGAAATAAAAGGACCAATATTAGGAAAAAGACAAATAGAGGAGTCAGAGGAGGAAGAAGAAAGAATGGAGTCAAAAAGACAGAGGTAATAAATGATAGAACTGGAATATTCAATTTAAGTAAAAAAAGTTTTAAAGAAAGAGGAGGAAAGGGTCCTAAAATTAGGCCTATCGTTTGCTCCATCCAAGCCTATGAACAGGTTCGAAACACACATAAACATCAAAAAATTTGTACGTAATCTAACATTAAAAAGACACTTTCTAAAAAATCCAGTGGAGAGATATATAAGAGCTGAAACTATTAAGAATGAGGAAGATAACTATAAACACACTACAGGGAGTGCAGAATTATTAGGCAAATGAGTATTTTGACCACATCATCCTCTTTATGCATGTTGTCTTACTCCAAGCTGTATAGGCTCGAAAGCCTACTACCAATTAAGCATATTAGGTGATGTGCATCTCTGTAATGAGAAGGGGTGTGGTCTAATGACATCAACACCCTATATCAGGTGTGCATAATTATTAGGGAACTTCCTTTCCTTTGGCAAAATGGGTCAAAAGAAGGACTTGACAGGCTCAGAAAAGTCAAAAATAGTGAGATATCTTGCAGAGGGATGCAGCACTCTTAAAATTGCAAAGCTTCTGAAGCGTGATCATCGAACAATCAAGCGTTTCATTCAAAATAGTCAACAGGGTCGCAAGAAGCGTGTGGAAAAACCAAGGCGCAAAATAACTGCCCATGAACTGAGAAAAGTCAAGCGTGCAGCTGCCAAGATGCCACTTGCCACCAGTTTGGCCATATTTCAGAGCTGCAACATCACTGGAGTGCCCAAAAGCACAAGGTGTGCAATACTCAGAGACATGGCCAAGGTAAGAAAGGCTGAAAGACGACCACCACTGAACAAGACACGCAAGCTGAAATGTCAAGACTGGGCCAAGAAATATCTCAAGACTGATTTTTCTAAGGTTTTATGGACTGATGAAATGAGAGTAAGTCTTGATGGGCCAGATGGATGGGCCCGTGGCTGGATTGGTAAAGGGCAGAGAGCTCCAGTCCGACTCAGACGCCAGCAAGGTGGAGGTGGAGTACTGGTTTGGGCTGGTATCATCAAAGATGAGCTTGTGGGGCCTTTTCGGGTTGAGGATGGAGTCAAGCTCAACTCCCAGTCCTACTGCCAGTTTCTGGAAGACACCTTCTTCAAGCAGTGGTACAGGAAGAAGTCTGCATCCTTCAAGAAAAACATGATTTTCATGCAGGACAATGCTCCATCACACACGTCCAAGTACTCCACAGCGTGGCTGGCAAGAAAGGGTATAAAAGAAGAAAATCTAATGACATGGCCTCCTTGTTCACCTGATCTGAACCCCATTGAGAACCTGTGGTCCATCATCAAATGTGAGATTTACAAGGAGGGAAAACAGTACACCTCCCTGAACAGTGTCTGGGAGGCTGTGGTTGCTGCTGCACGCAATGTTGATGGTGAACAGATCAAAACACTGACAGAATCCATGGATGGCAGGCTTTTGAGTGTCCTTGCAATGAAAGGTGGCTATATTGGTCACTGATTTGTTTTTGTTTTGTTTTTGAATGTCAGAAATGTATATTTGTGAATGTTGAGATGTTATATTGGTTTCACTGGTAAAAATAAATAATTGAAATGGGTATATATTTGTTTTTTGTTAAGTTGCCTAATAATTATGCACAGTAATAGTCACTTGCACACACAGATATCCCCCTAAAATAGCTATAACTAAAAACAAACTAAAAACTACTTCCAAAACTATTCAGCTTTGATATTAATGAGTTTTTTGGGTTCATTGAGAACATGGTTGTTGTTCAATAATAAAATTAATCCTCAAAAATACAACTTGCCTAATAATTCTGCACTCCCTGTAATTTAAAGTTAAAATCAAAATTTTACCCCAAAAACGACAGGGGGAGTAATTTAGAGACATTCGAAAAGGTAATTTTAGCTGACTTAAGAAAGAGTGAAAATACAAAAGAAACATGCAAGAAGAATTTAACTAGAAAGGATAGAGAAATATTGAAAGGGCTCCAAACAGATTCAAACATAACAATTAAAATGGCGGATAAGGGAGGAGGTCTAGTACTGATGGATACTGAAAAGTATATATTAGAGGCGGAAAGACTGTTAAGTGAAAAGAAAACATATAAAAGATTAGATCTAAACCCTACAGACAAATACCAAGTGAAACTTAAGAGAATCCTAGACAAAGGCAAGGAAAAAGGTATTATAACTGATAAAGAATATGCCTACATTATGCCATCATTCCCAAAGATACCGGTATTTTATTATTTACCGAAAGTACACAAGAGCCTTACCAATCCACCAGGTAGGCCAATAGTTTCAGGGATAGGGTCTCTCACAGCGAACCTCTCTGAATATGTTGACAAATTTTTGCAAAAATATGTTGTAAAATTAGATTCCTATTTAAGGGATACCACCAGTGTCCTTAGAATTATAAGTGACTTAGAATGGAAAAAAGAATATCTTTTAGCAACTTGTGACGTTACGTCACTTTATACCAATATCAACCATCAATTGGGACTTGAGGCAATAGAAAATGTTCTAGAAAGAGATAAAGATACACCGAAAGAACAAAAAGAATTTATTCTGGAATGTATCCAGTTTATACTAGAGCACAACTATTTTACATTTGATAGTAAATATTACCTGCAGGTTGAAGGAACAGCGATGGGCACGAGATTCGCACCGAGCTATGCAAATTTATTTATGGGAGAGTGGGAACATAGTTTCCTATCCCATGCAGAGCTCGGTGCGAATCTCATGCTATTTAAAAGATATATCAATGATATTGTAATTATATGGAATGGTAGCGAAGAGTCCCTTAAAGACACCTTTAGTTTAATGAATAATAATTATAGGGGTTTGACATTTACTTATCAAATTAGTTGAGAGAATATATCATTTTTAGATTTAGAGATAATGGCAGACAAGAACAAATTAGTCACCAAAACATATTTTAAACCCACAGATGCAAACAACTACATACATGCCACCAGTTGCCACTATTCCAAATGGAAGAGCAACATACCTGTAGGCTAAAGCCTTAGAATAAGGAAGAATTGTACGGAGCTAAAAGATTTTGAAGAACAAATAAAAACTGTGGAAAACAAATTTAAAGATAGAGGCTATAAAGAGGATAATATAAAACAAGCAATAGTAAGAGCAAGGAATACAGATAGGGCCTCACTCTTGAGCTATAAAGTAAAAAATCAACAAACAGAGGATTTCAGCATACCATTTGTTACTGAATATAGTGATAATCACAACATAATTAGGAAAATTTTACGTAAACACTGGCACATAGTAAAAAATGACCCTATTCTAGGGGATAAATTACCACCCTACCCCAAAATAGTATATAAAAAAACCAGAAATTTGAAAACACTACTGGCACCGAGTGAGTTCAAAAGGAATAAAGGAGGTCCAAATAAAGATAAAGATCTATGGGGGAAAGAAGTAAGGGGATTCTTCCCTTGTGTAACATGTAGGTCATGTAAATATAGTTCAAAAAAGAAAATTCTAAAAGTCCCAAGGATGAATATAGACTTTGAAATAAAGGATACTATTAGGTGCAATAGCAAGGGGGTGATTTATGCGATACAATGTTCTTTTGATATGATCTATGTAGGAGAAACTACCAGGATGCTGAGGGATAGAATGAGGGAACACCTGTGGAATATTGAAAAAGGGAAACTAGAAACCCACCTCTATCAACATTTTAGAGAAGTCCACCATAATAATCTTAAATACTTTAAATTTTGGGGTCTATGTAAAGTGAAGGGAGACTGGAGAGGGGGAGACTATGAAAATAAACTCCTAAGAAAAGAAGCAGAAATGATTTACAATTTTAATTCACTGTACCCCCATGGACTTAATTCTGAGATAGAAATTACACCATTTTTATGAAATATGGAAGATTAATGCAAATAGTTAACCTTTGAAATAATACAATAGACAGGACCATGTAAATTTTTTTAGTGGTTTTTGAAGTTGTTTTTAAAATAAAGTTTTAAATGACCAGATTAGGAAGCCCTGTAGAAAATTATATATAATTGGATATTGCAATAGTGAAAGTACAATAATAGTAGTGTATATAGTTAATAGTGTTATATTTGATTAATTTATACACATTCTATACACCTCCTGTATGAAGACGACTTCAAATAGGAGTTCTGTTATCCCATTGATAGAGATTGGTTATAGTAGGGGTATTAAATTCGCAAGCACTGGTATAGGAAGAATTTACATTATATACATACGATATATTATAAAAAAAAATTTAAATTGATTGTGGTTTTAGAATTGATTGTGTTTTAAACTAGTAATTGTAATTTTAATTGTATTAATGTTTTTTAGGATATTTAATAAGATTTAATATGGATTTGAGACGATACAGATAGTCTTTATAAAAAATAGTTGTTTATAAGATGTGTAGACTTACAATATAATCAGTGTTATATAATCACTTAGGCTTATAGTTAAAGACGAAAGGAATTATTATAATATCATAGATTTTTTACATTTTTTAAATTTTTTACATTTTTTAATTTAAAATTCCAAAGAAATAAGTATGGCAAGAAATGGTGAAAAAGACCCATAAGGTTCCCACGAAATAGAACCTAAGGAAGTTAATTATCTCCTAATTTGCACCGGATCTGAAAACAGGTATTTAAGGAGCAGGTGTGAGTGTAAACAGTATCTTGAGAAAGCGCTGGTAAAGTGGGGTGAAACGCGTAGAAATACTGAACACTTGGTGTAATCTGCACGGATTTAAACTGCACATTTGATTTATATAACAGAAGGAGGATAAAGTTTTGAGCCCGAGTGATCTCTGCGTACGGAGTACTAAGAGCAGAGTGGAATTGCGGAGGGCTACCAGAGGAAACAATACTTGCGCAAGTATATCGGAATTCAAGAATCCACAGCTGAGGGTAACCGGTGACGTCAGACGCTGAAGCTAACAGCGTGAAGAATCCCGGTGAGTGTGAAGCTGCATCTGTTGAGACCTGCGAGCGAGAGCAGCAGGCAGAAGATTGGACCAAGGCGGTAAGAAAGCCTTTGGAGATTGACATAATCCAGTAGAAGGTAACACCTGTACAACTTAGTGCAATAAACAACAACTGAACTTTTGATCAGTGAGCCTAAAGCTGGTTTACCAGACCAAAGACTGTGACCTGAATGTTGAAAAGAAATGGTTTTAAGCATTAAAGACTAAAGGAAATATACATTTAAAACCACGGTCAGATAAGCCATTTTTTGCCAAACGCTTAAATAGCGAGATTTTGGAGTTAATATTGGGACTTTCCTTATATATTTCCTTATATATTTTATCTGTTGTGACATATTGCTGCATTTTATAATAGGCATTGCCATAAATTTGAATAGTAGCACAGAGATTTGGATATAGCCGGTTTTAGATACGTTATTTTATGAATGAGAGTATGAATGTGAAGTGCTAATGAACTATTGTATTATTTTATTATATACTGTGTTATAATAAATAATTCTATGTGATGCTAACTTTGTCAGGAAAGAGATTATTTTTATAAAATTTGAACGATATTATTTACTATCCTATAGTTTGGAACTAAACTTGAATAATCCCTACAGTGTAACTATTATATATTTTTTACAAAGATACAATCTATAAACATCAGAACATTTACCCACAGCTGCAAGCTCCTCTACGCCACACACATTTTCTAATTTATCTCTAGCTTATACTGTCTAGGAAGGAGACGGTAATTGTAGAAAGGCAAGGTGGGCACAGCCTAGCGCATCACACACACCATTTTCCTAGTTATTGCTACCGCAAGCTCATGGTAGAAATTAGCGCTCCAAAAAATTAACCAGACGTCAGACCTCAGGTTAATTTTAAAAATGTCCCCCAAAATTTAGTGTAGTGTGCATTATAAAAAAATTCAAAAATTGTAGTATCTTTTTTTTTTATTATTAATAACTGCAGGAGACAGTTTTAAGTGCCTTTACATTGTGGTCTATGGGGACTGTGTTATCCCTGTAAATATATCCCTGTAAATATATATGTATAATTTGTTTTGTAATTTTCCCTATGGGTCTTGCACCCAGACTTCACTGGGGTTAACTGGGACTTTGGGGACGGTACAGCTACCTGTGAGTGCTATTGAACACCCAGGGCTGTGCATGTTGCAGGGTCATTCGATGTGTACTCAGTCCAGTCTGAGAGTGCAGTCCACTTCAGTGTTTTGTATATGAATATATACATATATATTAATGTGTTAATATGTGTATATCACATAGTAACACATAAATATATATGTATATATTCATATATATATATATATTTATATTTGCTTCCTATCGCTGAGTGACTTACGCCCCTTCACTGTGCTAGTTCTCATGCCATGGGGCGATTTATCAAATGTCAGGCGGACATGATTCGCTGAGGCGAAACATGTCTGCCCGACATTGATAAATGCAGACAGCATACGCTGTCAGCATTTATCATTGCACAAGCATTTCTGGTAATATTTATGGACCCTGCCTAAGAAAATAAAGGACTTTTAAAAAGAAATTTGGTGGCTGGAAAATGTGATTGGTTGCAGTTCAGTGGAAACCTGGCTAGTCTATTTTCTTGCCCCACTCTGGGGAGTGTGCTGTCTTCCCCCGTGGATAAAAACCTTATGGCTAGATTACGAGTCTTGCGTTTGCCTTAAAAAGCAGCGTTGAGAGGTCCCAACGCTGCTTTTTAACGCACGCTGGTATTACGAGTCTGGCAGGTACAGGTGTACTGCTTACTTTTTTCCGTGACTCAAGCTTACTGCAAATCCCCTTATGTAAATTGTGTATCCTATCTTTTCAATGGGACTTGCCTAACGCCGGTATTACGAGTCTTGGAAGAAGTGAGCGGTAGACCCTCTCCTGTCAAGACTCCTACCGCAGTCAGTAGTTAAGAGTTTTATGGGCTAACGCCGTAACATAAAACTCTTAACTAAAGTGCTAAAAAGTACACTAACACCCATAAACTACCTATTAACCCCTAAACCAAGCCCCCCCCCCCACATCGGAAACACTTAAATAAAGTTTTTAACCCCTAATCTGCCGACTGGACATTGCCGCCACTTTAATAAATATATTAACCCCTAAACCACCGCACTCCCACCTCGCAAACACTAGTTAAATTTTATTAACCCCTAATCTGCCGTCCCTAACATCGCCGATACCTACCTACATTTATTAACCCCTACTCTGCCGCCCCAACGTCGCAGCTACTATATTAAATTTATTAACCCCTAAACCTAAGTCTAACCCCCCTAACTTAAATATAATTTAAATAAAAGAAAATAAAATTACTATCATTAACTAAATTATTCCTATTTAAAACTAAATACTTACCGATAAAATAAACCCTAAGATAGCGACAATATAACTAATAGTTACATTGTAGCTAGCTTAGGATTTATTTTTATTTTACAGGCAGCTTTGTATTTATTTTAACTAGGTACAATAGTTATTAAATAGTTATTAACTATTTAATAACTTCCTAGTTAAAATGAGTACAAATTTACCTGTAAAATAAACCCTAACCTGTTACAATTACACCTAACACTACACTATCATTAAATAAATTAACTAAATTAAATACAATTAAATACAATTAAATTAAATAAACTAAAGTACGAAAAAAACCTGCTAAATTACAGAAAAAAATAAAATAATTACAAGAATTCTAAACTAATTACACCTACTCTAATCCCCCTAATAAAATAAAAAAGCCCCCCCCCCCAAAATAATAAAAATCCCTACCCTATACTAAATTACAAAAAGCCCTTAAAAGGGCCTTTTGTGGGGCATTGCCCAAAAGTAATCAGCTCTTTTACCTGTAAAAAAAAATACAATACCCCCCCAACATTAAAACCCACTAGGATCAGCCAATCGGAATTAAGGTAGGAAAAATCCTATTGGCTGATGCAGTCAGCCAATAGGATTCAAGTTCAATCCTATTGGCTGATCCAATCAGCCAATAGGATTGAGCTTGCATTCTATTGGCTGTTCCAATCAGCCAATAGAATGTGAGCTCAATCCTATTGGCTGATTGGATCAGCCAATAGGATTTTTTATACCTTAATTCCGATTGGCTGATAGAATCCTATCAGCAAATCGGAATTCAAGGGACGCTATCTTGGATGACGTCATTTAAAGGAACCGTCATTCGTCGTGTAGTCGTCGGTCTGGATGGATGCTCCGCGTCGGCTGGCTTCAAGATGGACCCTCTCCGCTCTGGATGGATAAAGATAGAAGATGCCGCCTGGATGAAGACTTCTGCCAGTCTGGAGGTACTCTTCTGCCCGGATCGGATGAAGACTTCTGCCCCTTTAGAGGACCACTTGTGCCCGGCTGGGTGAAGACGTCTCACGGTAGGGTGATCTTCAAGGGGGTAGTGTTAGGTTTTATTAAGGGGGGATTGGGTGGGTTTTAGAATAGGGTTGGGTGTGTGGGTGGTGGGTTTTAATGTTGGGGGGGTATTGTATTTTTTTTTTACAGGTAAAAGAGCTGATTACTTTGGGGCAATGCCCCGCAAAAAAGGTCCTCTTCTTCCTGGATCGGATGAAGACTTCTGCCCCTCTAGAGGACCACTTGTGCCCGGCTGGGTGAAGACGTCTCACGGTAAGGTGATCTTCAAGGGGGTAGTGTTAGGTTTTATTAAGGGGCGATTGGGTGGATTTTAGAGTAGGGTTGGGTGTGTGGGTGGTGGGTTTTAATGTTGGGGGGGTATTGTATTTTTTTTTACAGGTAAAAGAGCTGATTACTTTGGGGCAATGCCCCGCAAAAAGCCCTTGTAAGGGCTATTTGTAATTTAGTATAGGGTAGGGATTTTTATTATTTTGGGGGACTTTTTTATTTTATTAGGGGGATTAGATTAGGTGTAATTAGTTTAAAATTCTTGTAATTATTTTATTTTTTTCTGTAATTTAGTGTTTTTTTTCGTACTTTAGTTTATTTAATTTAATTGTATTTAATTGAATTTAATTTAGTTAATTTATTTAATGATAGTGTAGTGTTAGGTGTAATTGTAACAGGTTAGGGTTTATTTTACAGGTAAATTTGTACTTATTTTAACTAGGAAGTTATTAAATAGTTAATAACTATTTAATAACTATTGTACCTAGTTAAAATAAATACAAAGTTGCCTGTAAAATAAAAATAAACCTTAAGCTAGCTACAATGTAACTATTAGTTATATTGCAGCTAGCTTATGGTTTATTTTATAGGTAAGTATTTAGTTTAAATAGGAATAATTTATTTAATTGTAGTAATTTTATTTAGATTATTTTAAATTATATTTAAGTTAGGTGGGGTTAGGGTTAGACTTAGATTTAGGGGTTAATAACTTTATTATAGTGGCGGCGACATTGGCGGCGGACGATTAGGGGTTAATAAGTGTAGTTAGGTGGCGGCGACAATGGGCGGAGCGGCAGAGTAGGGGTTAATAAATAAAAAAATTAGGTGTCGGCGATGTTGGGGGCAGCAGATTAGGGGTTCATAGGGATAATGTAGGTGGCGGCCGTGTCCGGAGCGGCAGATTAGGGGTTAATAATATTATGCAGGTGTCGGGGGCGGCAGATTAGGGGTTAATAAGTGTAATATTAGGGGTGTTTAGACTCGGGGTTCATGTTAGGGTGTTAGGTGTAGACATAACTTTTGTTTCCCCATAGGAATCAATGGGGCTGCGTTAGAAGCTGAACGCTGCTTTTTAGCTGGTGTTAGGTTTTTTTCAGGCGATTCTGCCCCATTGATTCCTATGGGGAAATCGTGCACGAGCACGTTTTGCCAGCTCACCGCTACCGTAAGCAACGCTGGTATTGAGGTGAGATGTGGAGCTAAATTTTGCTCTATGCTCACTTTTTTTGCAGCTAACGCCGGGTTTAAAAAAACCTGTAATACTAGCGTTGTCTTAAGTGAACGGTGAGAAAAAACTGCTCGTTAGCAACGCACCCCTGTTACCGCAAAACTTGTAATCTCTGTGTTAATGTTTTATATCTGCTGTCATGATTAGTGTCTATGAATCAATATGTAGGATCTGTTTTGTACCTTTCATATTGAATTAAGTTATATTTGATGTGATTAGGAGTTTTCCATACCTTTTAAACCATAAATTGTGAAGCATGGGTACAATAATGTGTATTACATATGTATTACAAAATGTTATTAATGATGTACTCACACTTTAAGATATAGAAAATATAATCAAAATTACATGAGTGAATTTCAGTTCCATTATCCTGATTAAAATGTATCTCACTAAGTAGTTAGAAAAAGACATTTACATTCACATCACTTAATTTACTTTCCATTAGCTAGTGCCCTTTATGTGTAATGTAGAAATACAGACTTTAATCAATTCCTGAAATAACAGTTTTTTTTAATAAACACCTCATTTATATCATCAACGGCTACGCTATTTTGCAGCAATTACAATGTTTAAATATAAATTTTAGGTTTAAAGATTAAAACCCTTATTTTTCCTACCTCTGTAAATTGTGCACAATGCAGTAAATGTGTTAGCATACCATAAAACCTTTAAATAATTATTTTTAAAAATATCTTAAAGAACCTATTTAAAGGTCATATAGATGCCCTGCCTCAGTCCTTGTACCCCAATGTGGGCATATGACACCTTGCTTGGAAAAAAAAAGGATGTATGCATTCTAAAATGTAGGCGTGACGGATTTTGTTTGGAAAAAAGGAAAACATAAAAGCTAGTTTTTCCTCCCTGTATTATCCCTCATGTAAAATAGTCAAGACCCTTAATTCAGACAAGGATATATATTTCCACATGGGAATAGTGATCATCTGCACTACTAGACACTTTGGAGTCACTTTCAAATGACTGGGTCTCATGTCCTCTCCATTTATGCAGTCGTTTAGTAAGTCCTGCATAAAAGCCGTAATGCATTACCTCTCCTGAACTGGATATGAATTTTCAGCCAATCAGGAGTTGCATAAGCATAAAGCCATAAATCTCCAGCTATGTCCTGTCATGGGATTTGACAAGTGAGCTTTATCTTCCTCTCTAGTTTTACCAGTTCCAAAGTTATTTTATTTTATGCAGCTAATTCACTAAATTACATTCTTCTCTCCAATCTCTAGTGAATCAACTATACAGAATAACATAGAATGTGGTGCTACTGAAGATGATAGTAAGGCCAGTGAAGATGTATGGACTTCTTAGTGCTAATTGTACTAGACTACCTAATGGGAGTACACAAGGCCACCTGAAACGCATAAGCAATGGCTTAGATTCCAATCCACTTTGATCCCACTCCAATTAGTTCTTCTATATACTCTGCTCACATATTGATAAACAGAAGTTTTTAATTTAATTTAAATGAAATGTCCTGGAGCAAAAAAACACACACACTGAAATACAGAAAAATACACCAAATCTGCTACTTATATCCCTGTGCTAATATCACCAGTTTAGATGCCATACAGAAAATTACCATTACATGACCTAAATACATGATTGTTTTGTTAAGCTATTAGCGCATTCATATATTCTTTCTTTTAACAAGTATAAAAGCTAATTGCATTTTATTTAAAGCTAGCTGTGTTAATGGCAACATACATAAACACAACTTACATTGACATAAAAAAGTATTACAATATTCTTTTGATTAAAACAGTACTTTAAAATACGAACAGCAAAAAAAAAAAGCACCTGCTGGCAAGAAAAAATTAGGCTGGTTGAAAAGACTCATTCTTGGTTATTGAAATAGCTACACATATTTACTGCCGCTAAAACAACACATAATAGCCACTTACCGGCATTTATAAACATGTTGAGATGAGTTAATAGACACTGCAAAAAGAATACTTCTATATGAATAATGATCTACATCCTAAGCAATTGTGATTTTGTGTTCAAGAAAGTCACACATTAAGTGCCTGCAGAGATTTATAAATGAATCATGGTTCCCCTATCAAAAAAAATATGTTGTTTTGAAGTTTAATACAGGTGCACTTTTGATATAAGGAGAAATCACTTTACAACATGGTTTACTGAAGTCATGGAGGAAAAACAATTCTCTGTGAATTAATGAAGTACAAATGGAGGAAACTTTGATAATATGCCTAATTACAACATAATTGGAATTGAATCAAACAGGCAAGTGTTATGTTTAATTCTGTAAAAAAACAGCAACACTTGCAGATATTTCTGCACAATATTTTACTGTACCCAGTTAATCATACAATTCAATTTTTATTTTAAATATATAACTATGGATATATATATATATATATATATATCCCATTATATAAAAGGCCAAGTGTGTTTGTCCGAAGCTGTCATGCGCAGTAGAGACAGCACGAGGACAAACACACCTGGCCTTTGAGTCCTACTCCCTAACTGATCTGCGGCAGAACTAAGCGTGGTCGGGCATGAGCGGGGGGGCTTGGCTGACGTGAAGGGGGCGTGACCGACAGGAAGGGGGCATGGCCAGGTGTGGAGGGGGCGTGGCTGGGCGCGGTCACGAGATAGAGAGGGGAGAGAGAGGAGGGGAGAGAGAGAGAGAGGAGAGGGGGGAGAGAGAGAGGAGAGAGGAGGAGAGAGAGAGGCGAGGGGGGAGAGAGAGGCAAGGGGGGAGAGAGAGCAGAGGGGGGGAGAGAGAGAGTTCAAAGAGAGGGGAGAGAGAGCACAAAAGAGATGGGGGAGAGAGAGAGCTCAAAAGAGAGGGGGAGAGAGAGCGCAAAAGAGATGGGGGAGAGAGAGAGAGCAAAAGAGATGGGGGAGAGAGAGAGAGCAAAAGAGAGGGGGAGAGAGAGCGCAAAGAGAGGGGGGAGAGCGCAAAAGAGAGGTGGAGAGGGAGAGCGCAAAATAGAGGGGGAGAGAGAGCACGCAAAAGAGAGGGGGGGAGAGAGAGCACGCAAGAGAGAGGGGGGACAGAGAGCAAAAGAGAGAGGGGAGAGAGAGAGAGCAAAAGAGGGGGGAGAGGGAGAGAGCGCAAAAGAGAGGGGGAGAGAGAGCGCAAAAGAGAGGGGGGAGAGAGCGCAAAAGAGAGGGGGGGAGAGCGCAAAAGTGGGGGGAGAGAGAGAGCACAAAAGAGAGGGGGGGAGAAGGGGGGGAGCGCAAAAGAGATGGGGGAGAGAGAGAGCGCAAAAGAGATGGGGGAGAGAGAGAGCACAAAAGACATGGGGAGATCGAGAGCGCAAAAGAGAGGGGGAGAGAGAGAGCACAAAAGAGAGGTGGAGGGAGAGAGAGCGCAAAAGAGAGGAGGGAGAGAGAGAGCGCAAAAGAGATGGGGGAGAGAGAGCGCAAAAGAGAGGGGGAGAGAGTGAGCGCAAAAGAGAGGGGGAGAGAGAGAGAGCGCAAAAGAGAGGAGGGAAAGAGAGGGGGGAGAGCGCAAAAGAGATGGGGGAGAGAGAGCGCAAAAGAGATGGGGGAGAGAGAGAGCACAAAAGAGAGGGGGAGAGAGAGAGCGCAAAAGAGAGGGGGAGAGAGTGCAAAAGATATAGGGGAGAGAGAGAGCAAAAGAGATGGGGGAGAGAGAGCGCAAAAGTGAGGGGGAGAGAGAGAGCGCAAAAGAGAGGGGGAGAGAGAGAGAGCGCAAAAGAGAGGGGGAGAGTGCAAAAGAGATGGGGGGGAGAGAGCGCAAATGAGATGGGGGAGAGAGAGAGCACAAAAGAGAGCGGGAGAGAGCGCAAAAGAGAGGGGGGAGAGAGTGCAAAAGATATAGGGGAGAGAGACAGCAAAAGAGATGGGGGAGAGAGAGAGCACAAAAGACATGGGGAGATCGAGAGCGCAAAAGAGAGGGGGAGAGAGAGAGCACAAAAGAGAGGGGGAGGGAGAGAGAGCGCAAAAGAGAGGAGGGAGAGAGAGAGCGCAAAAGAGATGGGGGAGAGAGAGAGCGCAAAAGAGAGGGGGAGAGAGTGAGCGCAAAAGAGAGGGGGAGAGAGAGAGAGCGCAAAAGAGAGGAGGGAAAGAGAGGGGGGAGAGCGCAAAAGAGATGGGGGAGAGAGAGAGCACAAAAGAGAGGGGGAGAGAGAGAGCGCAAAAGAGAGGGGGAGAGAGTGCAAAATATATAGGGGAGAGAGAGAGCAAAAGAGATGGGGGAGAGAGAGCGCAAAAGAGAGGGGGAGAGAGAGAGCGTAAAAGAGAGGGGGAGAGAGAGAGAGCGCAAAAGAGAGGGGGAGAGTGCAAAAGAGATGGGGGAGAGAGAGCGCAAATGAGATGGGGGAGAGAGAGAGCACAAAAGAGAGCGGGAGAGAGCGCAAAAGAGAGGGGGGAGAGAGTGCAAAAGATATAGGGGAGAGAGACAGCAAAAGAGATGGGAGAGAGAGTGCAAAAAGAGAGGGAGAGAGAGAGAGTGCAAAAGAGAGGGGGAGAGAGAGAGAGCACAAAAGAGAGGGGGAGAGAGAGAGCTCAAAAGAGAGGGGGAAGAGATAGAGCTCAAAAGAGAGGGGGAGAGAGAGAGAGCTCAAAAGAAAGGGGGAAAGAGAGAGCAAAAGAGAGGGGGGAGAGAGAGAGAGAGCAAAAGAGAGGGGGAGGGAGAGAGTGCAAGGGGTGGGACCGCTGTACTGCAAAAAATGGCCTGTGTGAACGGGCTTTAGGACTAGTGTATATATAAAGCAGTTAGAAGTGCACTCTCAATTAAATTATAACATCCACCAGGGTGCTAGCAAGGCAGTAGATATTCAAACAAACGGCTTGCACTCTCTGGAATTTTTTTAAAGATGTTTAATCAAACATGTGACATTTCAGGGTTTTCGCAAGCCGTTTGTTTGTATATATATATTATATATATATATATATATATATATATATATATATATATATATATATATATATATATATATATATATATATAGTAACAGACTGCCTGTCTGCCTGGGACTTTACCTACATAGGCC
Organism: Bombina bombina; assembly: GCF_027579735.1. NCBI lineage: Eukaryota > Metazoa > Chordata > Amphibia > Anura > Bombinatoridae > Bombina > Bombina bombina. The sequence continues at coordinate 581,612,227 of NC_069503.1, read as the reverse complement.
TCTAGGGTTTTAAGGAAAACACCTCCAAAACTAATGTCAAGTTTAAAAGGCCTGTAGCCTGTTTATTTGTAGTTCACAGCAGGAATCCATCAAACCAAACAAACAGCGAGTTTTCAGCATATAATCCAGAAATCCATATAATCCAGAAACATAGCAACAGTCTATACAACACTGGTTCATTCCAGCGATTTAAACTCCAGTACTTTTCTTTACCACAATAACACACACCACACTCATTACTGACTTACTGCTTTCACATAAAACATATCTGATAAGAACTTTAGAGCCTCAGCGAACTCCCACTGAACTTAATCAGACTCATTAATTCAGTGAGAAAGAACCCAGTAAAATCTCGACTGGATACTGCACATTTAATCACCCTGTTAGTGGAGTGGAGAATTGGCTCACCCTTCTCTTCCAAATACTTCACCCCAAGAAACCCATAATACACAATAACTAAACAGGTTAGTTTAAACACAGTTTTTCCTTGAGGCTGCCTGTACTATCCCACATATCAGGGTAATCTCTTAAAACACTAAGGAGCATATTTTTCAAGCTCCGTATGGAGCTTGATGCCCCTTGTTTCCGGCAAGCCTTCATGCTCGCCGGAAACAGAAGTTATGAAGGGGCGGCATTGCACCAGCAGTTCACAAGAACTGCTGGTGCAATGATAAATGCTGACAGCGTATGCTGTCGGCATTTATCGATGTGCGGCGGACATGATACGCTACTTCGTATCATGTCCGCTCACACATTGATAAATATGCCCCTAAGTCCTAAATACACATCATCCACAACCCTACCTAGAACTCTGTCATATATCTTCCTCCCCAGCTTAGACCTTGTGGGTGAGTGACCATGGATGTAAATGAATGAAGTTGGGACAGGCTATCAGCATTTCCATGTTTAGCTCCAGCGCTATGTTCAAAAGTAAAATTATAAGATTGCAAGCTAAGGAGCTACCTGGTCACCTGCATTTTTATCATTATTTTGAGTCATCTACGTTAAGGGAGCATGATCAGTGACCAACTTGAATTTACGGTCCAGGAAAAAATACCTTTGAGACTCCAATGCTCACTTGATGGCAGGACACTCTTTCTCAAACATAGAGTAATTTTTCTCTTGGTGAAACAATGTCCTACTTATATAGAACACATTATGTTTTTACTGAGATAATACAGCTCCCAAACCAATCTCAGAATCATCTGTCTGTACAACAAATTCTTTAGAAAAATCAGGAGTTACTAAGACAGGTTGTGTAATTTTACAAAGGCTTATTCACACTCTGAAGACCACTGTACCATCAATAGAGCTTTAAAAGGTCAGTAAGTGGGCCGGCAATTGTAGCAAAGTCTGGGATAAACCTTCTATAGCACCCAATTGACTTTAAAAAGCTCCTGACTTGCTTCTTAGTGAGGGGACAAGGCCAGTTTTGTATGGCTTCCACTTTTTTCCGCTTTAGTGGAGGGGGAGGGAGATGCTCCATACACTATGGAAGATGATCATGTGAAGGGAGAGAGAGGGATGGTTCTTTACACTACAGAAATGGTGTTCTCGGTTGGAGGGGGGAGTGGGACCTACACTACAGAAATTGGTTTCAAAACAACAGATCCTTGCAGGGTAAGGTGGGGAGGGTGAAGGGGTATTTCTACACTACAGAAAAATAAATAAAAAAGAGACTAGTAACAAAGATGGCAATTACCAGGGGGGAAGGGACGGAAGCTGTTTGGGAGGGATCAGGGGGGTAGGAGGGGGTGGAAAAAAACTTAAATGGCAGAAAATATATAAAAAAATAATAATTATAAAAAGCCCTAAACTGCATACTGGCATACAGTACCTAAGGTGGTGGCAGCCGGTGTGGGGGGGGGGAGAGATGTTTTTGTGGGTAGGTGGTAGGTATCAGGTGGGATGTTAATCCCTGCACTACAAAAAATATCACTATGAACAGATAAATTATTAACCCCTTTACTCCAAAAGTGTGGTGCACAGTTGCAATTAGAAGCTTACAGAAAAACAATGACAAAGCCATGCATGTCTGCCATTTCTGTTTAAAGGGGATCCTGGATAAGCTTTTATAACCATTTGTCTTATGACTGCAGTAGTTGTATGTAAATAATTTCAGTGAGAAACGCAGAGTTTGAGAAAAAAAATAGAAATTGTGGCTTGAAATATACCAAAATGGGTCCAGATCAATACCTTCCGTTGCCGTTTTGAGGGTAATTTTTGAGAATTTGGGCAGTTATTTTACAACAAATGAGAGTAAAACCATTGCATAATTTTAGACATAGCTGCAGATAAAGATTTTATAATAACAAAAAAGATTTTATAATAACAAAAAATAATTATATATATATATATATATATATATATATATATATTTACAGGACTCAAAATTTCAAGCCCTAAGCTACTAGCTAGCCCAAAATGTTACTCGCCACGTTTGATCCCACCCACTACCCCGCCACACCACACCCACTACCCCCACACACACAAGCCACACACACTACCCCCCCCATTCTTTGCATATGTTTAGCCAATGTCAATCACCTTATTGTGCAGTAATATTTTAATATTATTTTTGTTTCATACCATAAATTAAATGATGCTACATACAGTAATTAATGAACAAAAATAAGTATATAGCAGTTAGCAACATAGACTAGGGTTCTGGAGAAGCCAACAGCTGGACAGAAAAAGGAAGTTGTTGAACTGAGAGAAAGCAGAGAGTGTTGACAATGTGAGGTCATAGCAGACCTGGAAAAATTGTTTTATATCTATCATCTCTCATCTATCCTTTTCCATTCCCTCCTCCTTTTTTCAAGCTCTCTTTTTACCCCCTCCCTTCTCTTTGCACTCTCTTCTCTCTCAAATCTCTTCACACTTTTTTTTCTCCAATCTTTCTTAACGCTATCTTTTTCTCCATTTTCACTTTTCCTCTCCAATCTCTCTCTGCCCCTGTTTACCCTCTCAGAAGTAACAGTCTAAGCACTAATGGGGTCCCTATAGCCCTAGATGAATAACATATTATTGCCCTTTCATGGATTTATAATATCCCTTTAGGTAATATTTGTAGACATTCACTCACTAACTTTCACTCGCCACTGTTAAATTTCCACAGGCCAATGGGCTAGTGGAAATTTTGAGCCCTGATATTATATATATATATATAGTGTTGCTTGGGTGTTTCTTGATCTGCGCTGTGTAAGTTGCAAATGGTTATTTTGCTCTAAATAGTTCCTCCTGATATATTTCAATGGCAGCTAGTTTCTGAATATTCCACTATCATCAAATGGAATGTGAAGGAAAAAGGTATGGAGTTGAGTTTCAGAGTTCAGCGCACATAGAATGGAGAAAAACAAAACCAAAGGGTTTTGGTTTTGTTTTTCTCCATTCTATGTGCGCTGAACTCTGAAACTCAACTCCATATATATATATATATATATACTGTATATATATAAATATATATATATATATATATATATATATATATATATATATATATATACATACATGTTTGGTCTTAGCTGAATCAGAGGATGCCAATGAAAAAATTTTGAGATTTTTTTTTTCTACAGTTAGAAAGATACATGTTTTTGTGGCATGTAATAATTAATATTTTTATATTTATTTATTTTTTTACTTTTTTATTTTTGGTAACACTAAAAGCTCTTTTTATGCAAAATAAATAAATAAACATAATAATAAAATATATAAATTATAGTTGTAGGTAAATAAAAACAGAGGCTCTATTACTGTTTTAATGGAGAGATAGCAAAAATGTTAAAAATGCTCTGGTACTTTGGGAAAGGTTTTCTCTGAAAATGTGAGGAAGCAAAGGTGTTAATAGTTCACACTCATGTTTTATGTACACAATCAATTAATAAAAGCTATATTTTAATATATTAGGGTACACACACTAATGAAATCAATTTAAGGAACAAGTGGCATTAAGTGTATTCTGTCCAGTCGGTACTGATTTATAAACAAAACAAATATCTTTAAAAAACAGTCCATTAACATATGCAAAAAAATATATATACACACACACACATATATATGTCAAGATAAATTAAAGTAAAAATAAGTGAGATACGATTGCAAGATGAGATACTTCACATGGGCAATAGAGTCTTTATGAATTATTTATTCTGGGATGAGGTGTAGGTGAATAATCTGACCAAACCTCTAAAATGTCCACTGTCAGCTCTTTTCCTGTTTGTGCAGGAACTAAAACAACAATAGTAACATTGTATATGTATATATATATATATATATATATATATATATATATATATATATATATATATAAAGTATATATAAAATGCAACAATGGTGTGTAATATATAAGTCTAATAGGCTGGAATTCTTTATTAGTGTACAAGTAAAGTGTAAACCCAAATAAAACTGCCCTGGGGGTTACCATGGTAACAAGTTGATCACAAAATTAAATCCAAATATGATATACAGATCAAAATCTACTAAAGACAAGATCATAATCATCCACTTTATATTCTCATAACATCTGTGTATCAATACATCATTAGTGTTTTATCTTAAAGAAATAACAACCTGCACTGGAAAGTGAACTGCACAATAATTCATAGATATACAAAATCTGATGTACAAAATTTGATAAACATGCTATTAAAACCTAGGAGTGTACCAGAACAGTCTGATACCCTATCCTACTACAGAGTTTGCCACACAATCAATTGCCAAATAACATTGGCCTGGCATCTATAATTAATGTAAATATTTATTATTAGTGTGTAGTGTCAAACTCACTTCTACAAACACACCTGTTTCAATATCAGACAGTCCATAGCCTGAAAACCACCACAGACTTTTTGAAAGGTGGTATATACAGTATATATATATATATATATATATATATATATATATATATATATATATATATATACATACATATATATATATATATATATATATATATATACAGAATAAAACTCAGGAGCTGTTTTATGTTGTTAGTGATTTCCTGAAAACCTAAATTTCCATGAAAAAATGTGCAACATACTCAGGCAATGTGTTTTAAAAAAAAAAATTTGTCCAGCATTACAGAACAAAAATCTACCAACCCAACCCTATAGTCTCTGATAATGGATATCCTTGTCATCTTGCACATTTAATGACTGAAAATGTTATAAAAACATTAGTAATAAATGCAGAAGACCTCATTGACATATTATCACTTTTAGAAATGTATTCAATTTAAAATATAAGAAAACACATTGGTTGTCCTTGGAGATGTCTTCATTGATTTTGCGTCAGCTGTAGGACTATTTTGAAAGTGCATTTAAGCAGTAAAGAGTCCCTTAGGGGAAGGGAACAAAGATTTTTAAGTACCATTAAAAAGCGTATCACCAAGGCCTATCTTCTTTTTTCAGTTATGCCTAATTTAATCAATTTAACGTTCTGCTTCAAACTGAGTCTCCAATAGTCCATCTTTTACACCCAGTCATGAAGACAATATACAGTGATATATTGATGAGGCTTGTGCAGACCAAAGTGATATTAAGAAGCCTGAAGATCATGAACATATAATACAGAGATTTTAGTGTGTAGGTATAATCATATAAGCTCTTTCTACACTATGCTATTTCAAAGTTTTGATTAATACCTCAGCATACACAGCAGTTTTGCTTAAAATTGGCAGTTTACATCAAAGCTTTAGATGATATGAAAAGGTGTTGACATTTTAATGACAGAGAGCCATTACCACTTTCAATTATTAACCCAAAAATCTTGCCTGTTTGACTGATTTCTTACAGTAAGTTATCATGTGAATAACTGCTTAGCATTATTGGGAAAAAAATGGTAAAACTGAGTAAAGAAGTATTTTGAAAACTGGGACAAGTGTTTATGAGGAACTTATCTCCATTAGAAACACATTTGATACTATAGTTGTAACAAATATTAAAGAGATATTCTAGTTTAAAAGAATGTATTTAACCCTTACAATGTTAAAAAGTTGTATTATAGCTATGTTTAAAGCCAACAATTCACATACTTATTGTAATTATATTGTTAGCATTTTTAATAGAGTAATATGGTAGATGAGGTTAAAAAGACGATATTTTTTTGGGTTCAGCCTTCAATCCTTTATTATTCCTGACATTAAAAAAGACTGCTATGCGAACTGTCAGAAGTAAAACAATATTGCTACCCTTTTTGTACTAGCTATGTAACCATGGACACTGTTTTCAGACAAAAATATATCTATGGCCTTTATATAGCTAACCATAGAATTTGCAGTCACTACCTCCGCATGGAGTAAGTTTCACAGCATGACTGAGAAAATCTTTTTCTTTGCTGAAGGTGAAATATTCTTTCCTCTTGACCTTGTGTCACATTCAGTTTCCTTGGTATAACTAGTGACCAGGCATTCTCACTATACGGCTACTAAATAGATTTATATAAGATCATTGCATTACTTTTCTATGGAAACCAGATCCAGTTTGGCTAATCTATCCTCATCATTTAAAGGAACATTCTTTAAGAAGTATGATGCTCTAACTGAGTAGATCATTTAATTTTAACATTACTGTGATCTTGAAACTATGGGCCCGATTCATGCTCTAAGGCTGCAGACATCAATCCGCCCGATCACATAGGATTGGGTTGATTGACACCCCCTTCTAAAGGCCGATTGGCCGTGAATCTGCAGGGGGCGGCATTGCACAAGCAGTTCAGCAGAGCTGGTTGTGCAATGATAAATGCTGACAGCGTATCTGTTGGCATTTATCAATATGCATGGACATGATCGCTAACACTTTCAAATACATGAAAACCCATTGGCATCATACACATCACTGCCTGGATGTAAATGATAAACTATGTTCATCGTGAATTGGGGTGACAGAGGGGGCGGAACAAGGAAGTGGCAGACAGCGAAGGGAGCTGTATGAGGGGTGGATTGTGCTTAATCTCAGCTCCCTTACTAGCTACAGATATTCAAGACCCCATGCACAAAAAAAGAAGAAAAAAAAGAAAAAGAAAAATTGTTTTTTATGGGAAAAACATCTTTATGTCAATACAGTTTATTTTGTAGTGGACACGTCACTATCACTATGGTGGCTGTAAAATTCAACAATAGGCAGTATGTTCATGTGCTAAAAACATTACATGATGACAGCACATTAGCAGTTCAAGTTAGGTAAAGGAATACCTAAATAAATAAACCAAAACATGTTCTCCTATGTACTGGTACATGGGAGGGGTTGACAAGACTGACTAGATGCTTGAACCATATTTAGTTGCTCGCAAATCAAATGAATAGTACAAGATGCTGGCAGCCCACTTTATACAGCTATCAATGTACAATGTTTTTGTCCTGTATCAGGCTACCCATGTAAGGCAGCACGTGTTCCTGAGATTTCAGCAAACTGTTATATCAAGCCTTCATGCACCTGTGGCAGGCAATAATCCAGTTGCTGACGCAGTTGAGGAAGTGACTAGAATAAGGGGCAGTAACTTTCTAGATCTCCTGCTGCCAATGCCAAAAAAGCCCAGCTCTGTAAAAGATGTTGGGTATGCTTTTATTAAAGACGAAAAGATGCCCATTACGGCTGTCCACATTGCCAAATTGGTTCTGAATTTACCACACTATGCCAACATTCTAGTTGTATAATGTGATACAGACTATTGTCATTATAAAGAGAAAAAAAGTATGCTATACAGCTACGATATAATATGAGACAGAAAGAGGCGCCACTGCTATACAGCTAGACCGCTGCAATCAGTATGGTACTTTTATATTTAACTGTTTCAGATTAACAGCAAATATGCATGTACATTAAATAGAAATATAAAACATATAAAATAAACACTTAAATAAAAACAACTTTTGGGAAGCAGTTCAATATAAGTCTGTAAAAGCTGATCAGCTCAACCGACTCAATAAAGATAGCAAGTATTGGAAGTCTTAAAATTGCTTGAAAGGATAATCCTTTTTGAAATAATAAGCTCCTTACATTGGAGGTCGGATACTTTCATCACACCACACACATATAGCAGAATAAAAAAAAATCAGGGCTAAACATCTCATATACAGTGGCAATCCACCCAGTACACCTCATCGCACAAGTAGGACTCTACCTTGAACTATATTTGCACTATATTGCGCTGATGTCCTTAGGTGGTCAGTACGCTGCCAACTTCAGAGTATTGATACCCCCGAATGCCACTTCCTTGTTTAGTGATCACGTGGGTCACATGAGTTAACTCTTCCAATTAGATGTTTTCTTTGCCGCTCTACTATTTTGAAAAACTTCAATGTATCCTCCCTTGTATGTGGATTTAAAAGAGCGCTATGTTATAAAGTATCTCAATATAGTTCACATCTATGCGTTTCAGCCATCAAAGGCCTTTATAAAGATCAATATTATTGTTTGACTTAGTGATAAAAAGACTGTTCAGGTGTGTACAGCTCTATGGTTGGCATTAAATACAAATAGTACCATTGGTTTACCCACATTAAATATTTTTTCACTCTTATGAATTCAACCATCTTTTTATGGCACCTACACTAAACATTGTAAAAGTAGCCTCTGTGAACAGGCTTGCAGTATGAATGGACAAAATGGTGCCTGATTCTGTGACCGAAAAGTGGAATAACTGAATAATTTTGCCACTTCAGACATGTTTTCTGGGCTGCTATAAACTTCACACGTTGAAGGGAAGTACATAAATATTTTTTTATGGTAACATATGTAACTTAGTTTGTGTGGGTTACTCACTAAAATACACAGTATATGAAAGTGAATAAACTGAATATTGATATTGTATACAAAAATAATATATTAACCAATTAACCTATTAGAGCTTTTTATTTTTCCATGATGATATCCATTTCAAACTTCAATTTTGTTTATTTATTTTGCTGCTCTCTGGTAAACTTTTTCTAATATATATATATATATATATATATATATATATATATATATATATATATATATACAGATGGCTCTTGGTTTACGAAGATTCAATTTGCGCCATTTCAGAAAAATGCCCTTTTTTCAGTCACGTGACTGCTATTGAAAAGCACTTACAAGCAGTGTAATGATTAAAATAAGGGCAGGCCAGTAGGTGGAGCTGCCCGCTTGTGTTGCAGCAAAGATATACAAGCCAAGCAGGCTGAAATAAATCAGTGTACCAGACCTGAGCTATCGAGCAGCTTTCAAAGGAACATGGTCTAGCAGCCACCTCCCTTTCATCTTCCTGCCGAGCTGCTTGATGGTCAGGGTGCCTATAAATCAGACCAGACCTGAATGAATAGAATAGCTGCAGACCCAATATTTGCTAACATGCTAGCAATGCAGAGAACAGTTTGCATAAAAATGCAAGTCAAAAAATGATTTTGTTCATTAAACTTAGTTTGATGATACATTCTGTGTTGTGTGATTATTTTATTAGGTTTATAATGCTTTTTAGCAAATGGTTTTGTTCATTAAACTTAGTTTGATGATATATTCTGTGTTGTGTAATTATTTTATTAGGTTTATAATGCTGTTTAACATTTAAAGGGTTCATTTCAAAGCTTTAAAAATAATATATTAGGTGTCACTTATAACAATTTTGAGAGGGGCCTGGAACCTAACTCCCTCACTTCCCATTGACTTACATTATAAACTGGGTTTCTATTTACAATCATACCTTCTGGAACCTAACCCCGGCGTAAACTGAGGGCTATATATATATATATATATATATATATAAATATATATATATATATATATATATATATATATATATATATATATATATATACATATATATGTATATATACAGTATATATCTATATATATATATATATATATAAATACTCTTTCGGCTAGATTTAGAGTTTGGCGTTAGCCGTCAAAACCAGCGTTAGAGGCTCCTAACGCTGGTTTTGGGATACCGCTGGTATTTAGAGTCAGTCAGGAAAGGGTCTAACGCTCACTTTGCAGCCGCGACTTTTCCATACCGCAGATCCCCTTACGTCAATTGCGTATCCTATCTTTTCAATGGGATCTTTCTAACACTGGTATTTAGAGTCGTGGCTGAAGTGAGCGTTAGAAATCTAACGACAAAACTCCAGCCGCAGAAAAAAGTCAGTAGTTAAGAGCTTTCTGGGCTAACGCCAGTTTATAAAGCTCTTAACTACTGTGCTCTAAAGTACACTAACACCCATAAACTACCTATGTACCCCTAAACCGAGGCCCCCCCACATCGCCGCCACTCTATTAAAAATTTTTAACCCCTAATCTGTCGACCGCACACCGCCGCCACCTACGTTATCCCTATGTACCCCTAATCTGCTGCCCCTAATACCGCCGACACCTACATAATATTTATTAACCCCTAATCTGCCGCCCCCGCTATCGCTGACACCTGCATATTTTTTTTAACCCCTAATCTGCCGCTCCGTACACTGCCGCAACCTACATTATACCTATGTACCCCTAATCTGCTGCCCCTAACACAGCTGACCTCTATATTATATTTATTAACCCCTAATCTGCCGCCCCCAACGTCGCCTCCACCTACCTACAATTATTAACCCCTAAGCTGCCGACCGGACCACACCGCTACAATAATAAATGTATTCACCCCTAAAGCTAAGTCTAACCCTAACACTAACACCCCCCTAAGTTAAATATAATTTAAATCTAACGAAATAAATTAACTCTTATTAAATAAATTATTCCTATTTAAAGCTAAATACTTACCTGTAAAATAAACCCTAATATAGCTACAATATAAATTATAATTATATTGTAGCTATTTTAGGATTAATATTTATTTTACAGGCAACTTTGTAATTATTTTAACCAGGTACAATAGCTATTAAATACTTAATAACTATTTAATAGTTACCTAGTTAAAATAATTACAAAATTACCTGTAAAATAAATGCTAACCTAAGTTACAATTAAACCTAACACTACACTATCAATAAATACATTAAATAAACTACCTACAATTATCTACAATTAAACCTAACACTACACTATCAATAAATTAATTAAATAAAATACCTACAAATAAATACAATGAAATAAACTAACTAAAGTACAAAAAATAAAAAAGAACTAAGTTACAAAAAATAAAAAAATATTTACAAACATTAGAAAAATATTACAATTTTAAACTAATTACACCTACTCTAAGCCCCCTAATAAAATAACAAAGACCCCCAAAATAAAAAATGCCCTACCCTATTCTAAAATTAAAATAGAAAAGCTCTTTTACCTTACCAGCCCTGAAAAGGGCCCTTTGCGGGGCATGCCCCAAAGAATTCAGCTCTTTTGCCTGTAATAAAAAAACATATACAATACCCCCCCAACATTACAACCCACCACCCACATACCCCTAATATAACCCAAACCCCCCTTAAATAAACCTAACACTAAGCCCCTGAAGATCTCCCTACCTTGTCTTCACCACGCCGGGTTCACCAAACGATCCAGAAGAACCTCCGATGTCTTGATCCAAGCCCAAGTGGGGGGCTGAAGATGTCCATGATCTGGCTGAAGTCTTCATCCAAGCGGGAGCTGAAGAGGTCCATGATCCGACTGAAGTCTTCTATCTGTTCCGATCAGCCAATAGAATGTGAGCTCAATCTGATTGGCTGATCGGATCAGCCAATCGGATTGAACTTGAATCTGATTGGCTGATTCCATCAGCCAATCAGAATTTTCCTACCTTAATTCCGATTGGCTGATAAAATCCTATCAGACAATCGGAATTCGAGGGACGCCATCTTGGATGACGTCCCTTAAAGGAACCGTCATTCGTCGGGAAGTCGTCAGTGAAGATGGATGTTCCACGTCGGCGGGATGAACTACATGGATCCGGAAGAAAGAAGATTGAAGATGCCGCTTGATAGAAGACTTCAGTCGGATCATGGACCTCTTCAGCTCCTGCTTGGATGAAGACTTCAGCCGGATCATGGACATCTTCAGCCCCCCGCTTGGGCTTGGATCAAGACATCGGAGGCTCTTCTGGATCGATCGGTGAACCCAGCGTGGTGAAGACAAGGTAGGGAGATCTTCAGGGGCTTAGTGTTAGGTTTATTTAAATGGGGTTTGGGTTAGATTAGGGGTATGTGGGTGGTGGGTTGTAATGTTGGGGGGGTATTGTATGTTTTTTTTTACAGGCAAAAGAGCTGAATTCTTTGAATTTCAGGGCTGGTAAGGTAAAAGAGCTTTTCTATTTTAATTTTAGAATAGGGTAGGGCATTTTTTTATTTTGGGGGTCTTTGTTATTTTATTAGGGGGCTTAGAGTAGGTGTAATTAGTTTAAAATTGTTGTAATATTTTTCTAATGTTTGTAAATATTTTTTATTTTTTGTAACTTAGTTCTTTTTTATTTTTTGTACGTAGTTAGTTTATTTCATTGTATTTATTTGTAGGTATTGTATTTAATTAATTTATTGATAGTGTAGTGTTAGGTTTAATTGTAGATAATTGTAGGTAGTTTATTTAATTTATTTATTGATAGTGTAGTGTTAGGTTTAATTGTAACTTAGGTTAGGATTTATTTTACAGGTAATTTTTTAATTATTTTAACTAGGTAGCTATTAAATAGTGTGCGGTCCGGTCGGCAGATTAGGGGTTAATAAGTGTAGGTAGGTGGAGGCGATGTTGGGAGCGGCAGATTAGGGGTTAATAAATATAATATAGGGGTCGGTGGTGTTAGGGGCAGCAGATTAGGGGTATATAGGGATAACGTAGGTTGCGGCGGTGTACGGAGCGGCAGATTAGGGGTTAATAATAATATGCAGGGGTCAGCGATAGCGGGGGCGGCAGATTAGGGGTTAATAAGCGTAAGGTTAGGGGTGTTTAGACTCGGGGTACATGTTAGGGTGTAAGGTGCAGACTTAGGAAGTGTTTCCCCATAGGAAACAATGGGGCTGCGTTAGGAGCTGAACGCTGCTTTTTTGCATGTGTTAGGTTTTTTTCAGCTCAAACAGACCCATTGCTTCCTATGGGGGAATCATGCACAAGCACGTTTTTGAAGCTGGCCGCGTCCGTAAGCACTGCTGGTATTTAGAGTTGCAGTGGCGGTAAATAATGCTCTACGCTCCCTTTTTGGAGCCTAACGCACTGAAAACGCAGCCATTCTGTGAACTCTAAATACCAGCGGTATTTAAAAGGTGCGGGGGAAAAAAAACATGCGTTAGCTACGCGGGTCGTTACCGACAAAACTCTAAATCTAGCCGTATATATATATATATGTATATGTGTAAAATATATGTATAGATATGTATATGAATGTGGATGTATATATACAGGTGGCCTCGGTTTACAACGGTTCAATTTACACCGTTTCAGAATAACAACCTTTTTTTCCAGTCATGTGACTGCTATTGAAAAGCATTTAGAAGCAGTGCATTCATTAAAATAGCCAGTAGGTGGAGCTGTCCGCTTGTGTTGCAGCAAAGCCAAGCAAGCTGAAATTAATCAGTTTAACCAGACCTGAGCTATCGAGCAGATTTCAAAGGAACAAGATCTTCCTGTCTATAAATCAGTCCAGATTGGAATGCATAGAAAGAACTGTTTGCAGAAAAATGCAAGTGAAGTCTGTGTTGTGTGATTATTTTATTATGTTTATAATGCTGTTTCGCAAATGTTTTTGTTCATTTAACTTAGTTTAATTATATATTCTGTGTTGTGTGATTATTTTATTAGGTTTATAATGCTGTTTAGCATTTAAAGTCTTCATTTCAAAGCTTTAAAAATAATGTATTAGGTGTTACTTATGACAATTTTGAGAGGGGCCTGGAACCTAACTCCCTCACTTCCTATTGACTTACATTATAAACTGGGTTTCAATTTACAACGGTTTTGATTTACAACCATTCCTACTGGAACCTAACCCCGGCGTAAACTGAGGGCTACCTGTATATCAAATAGCCCTTTGAAGTCAAAAACTTTGTCATATACTTTTTTTTTTTTCATTATTATTTTTTATTGAAGGCATATTGTCAATACAAATATCAACACATGACCAGAAGAGAACGTCACAAGAATCACAAAATTCAATATAGAATCAGCATTGGTTCACAGACTGCTGGTCAAGAAAACATTTAAATCAAAGAATTTAAAAAAACAACTATCAAACACTACTGATAAACCCCGTGTCATTTATATATTGTGGGATAAGAGCCCTGACTCTAAACATAAAGAAAGCCAAAGGTCTAGGGCTCCCGCCGTGGCATGAAATGATCATATAGACTAGATCCCTATATATTGAGATCAAATGGCAAAGGGTTCTCCAAGTCAAGGGAATAAGGGAGGGGTACAGGGCTAACATTTGCCCTGGTAAGGAAATCTAGTGTAAAGTGATCAAATATGGGTGAATATCTGACCGTGGGATATCTGTCAGACTACCTAAAAGATATTGTTATGTGAAGCTCAGCATTTCCCTCAAAAAGTAGCTAGAAGGCAGAGCACAATAAGATGAAAGAAATAGATGAGGGATAGAATTGGAGGAAAATAGGGGGGAGGAGAGTGGGGAACAAACAAAAACAACAACAACATAAAAAAAAGGGGAAACACCCCACAGAAATAAATAAAAGTCCTGGTTCACTGAAATAAAGTTCCAGCCATCAGGTACTGAAGCCAATATATTGTCTCATAGACTACTGGATAGCAATGCAGTCTTACCAGGTTTCCCAATAAGCATCCAGCCCATTGGTTTCTCTGGCCACATATCTCTCCATGGTCGCAAAGTGATTGACTAAATCACATACCTCATTTAGACTTGGGGGCTCAACTTGTTTCCAAGCTCGAGCAATACATAGTTTAGTGCCCGCCAGAACATATATTAGTAGTCTTTTGGAGTATAAGGGAGTAGATCGTGGAAAGATATGAAGCAGGGCCATCTGGGGGGTCAAGTGTAAGTCTAGATTAACCGACCCAAGAAGCATTTCGTCTTCCCTCCATAGTGGGCTCACCTTAGGGCACGACCACCAAATATGAAGATCTGAACCCGGCATATCACAGTTTCTCCAGCACTGCATACTGTTATTATTGTACATCATTGCTAATCTCACTGGGACTCTATGCCATTTGAATACCACTTTCATGCACGTTTCAAGCACTGTAACACAGTGAAGCATTTTTTTTTGTGAGTGTGATCGCAGAGAAAATCTCGTTCTCTGAGATGTTGATATTCAATTCACAACTCCAGGCTTTTATTTGCCATGGGAGACCCGGTGAGTGATCACTTAGGCAGGTAGCATAGTGGAAAGATAGAGGTCTGGATAGAGCCTTACCGCGAATCCATCTCTCCTCCCATTTGGTCTTTTCTCTCAGAGATGTTTTAGGAAATCTCTTGGATTTAATAATACTTAACACTCTGTAGCTCTCAAACCTAAACCACAATAGGTTTTCTCCGGCGTAACCGACCAATTGTGACGCAGTGATAAGGACTCCCGACGAATAAAGGTCAGATATAAGGTTAACACCTTTCCCTCTCCAATAGTCCAGATGGATATTGGGAAAGCTCCACAGTAAACCACCCAGACTATGAATAGGGGAGGGATGTGGTGAAATGCCTGAATGATGGCGGAGGTCGTGCCAAATGTTAATGGTCTGTTTAAGAATGGGATTATCGACTTGGGCACACAAATTTACATGTTTAGGAACCCAGATAGCATCCAGCAGGTCAACCCCTTGAGGTAAGGCAATTTGTTCCAACTTGTGCCATCCCGGTCACTCAGCTGCCGGACCCCACGCAGAAATATGCGTGAGTCTTGCCGCTTCATAGTATAAATAGATATTCAGGAATGCAATACCTCCCCTAGAAAATGGTCGTTGAAGGGTTCTATTTGCAACTCTCAGGATTTTGTTCTTCCATACAAAGTGTAGAAAGATTATATGAATCTGCTGGAGAATCCTATAAGGGACATTAATCGGTAAGCACCTGAACAAGTACAAAACTTTCGGAAGGAGGGACATCTTAAGCGTGGCAACTCGACCAAGCAAAGAGATTTCCTGATGGTCCCATGTTAACGTTAGGGCTTGGATATCGGAGAGCAATTTGTCAAAGTTCAATTTCAGCACGGTATCCCACTCTGCATCACTCCCAGATGAGTCAGATGTTCAGTGGACCATTGAAAGTTAAATCTTTTCTGCAAGAGAAACAGTTAATCAGCCGATAGGTTCAAAGCATAAGCCTCTGTTTTTGTGACGTTAGACTTATAGTAACTAAGGCTGCTGAACTTATCAATTAAGTGGAAAACAGCCGGGATCGACGTCTCTGGGCTAGTCAGCAGTAGGGTCACGTCATACGCAAAGAGGGCTATTTTCTCATCGTGAGTAGGATATGGGACTCCAGAGATCTGATCTGATTGTCGGATAGCTTGGGCAAATGGCTCCATTACCAAGGCGAAGATTAGGGGGGAAAGGGGGCACCCTTGCCTGGTGCCATTCGAGATGTTAATTTCTGGAGAGCAGAAACCTGGCCCTCTAATTCTCGCGTAAGGCGAGGAGTACAGAGCTTGAATAGCCGAAACAATTTGAAGTGGAAAGCCGAAAATCCTAAGCACTTCCCAGATAAACTCCCAACTGACCCTGTCAAAAGCCTTTTCGGCATCAAGAGACAGGGCCACCAGTGGGGCTTCATCCTAGTCGCGTCTGAAAATACAGACAGCAGTCATCTCGTGTTGTCCGGCCCTTTGCGGCCTTTAGTAAAGCTGACCTGGTCAACCTGTATAAGAGCAGGCAAAAGGTTAACCAGCCTATCAGCTAAGAGTTTAGAATAAAGCTTGGTGTCTATTTTGATTAAAGAAATCAGGCGGTATCTGCTACACAGTGAAGCGTCCTTATTCGGTTTAGGAATAGCAACAATCGATGCCTCAAGGTTTTCCCTCAACATCCGTCCATTAGATTTAATCTCAGTAAAGAGTGAGTGTAACACGGGTATCAGTTGCTTTGAAATTTTTTCATAGAAGATGCTAGAGAAGCCATCTGGCCCCGGGGCTTTGTTGTTTTGAAGATTTGTAAGAGCTAGTGCAAGTTCCCTACTGTAGAACGGCTCTAATAGAGCATTCCTATCCTCTTCCGAAAGCATAGGAAGGTGTAGGGTACGAAGAAATCGAGAGATCTCCTCAACTGTGGCCGTAGCTAGGACAGGGAGCATCCTCTTCTTTCCGATGACTAACGACGAATGAAGGTTCCTTTAAATATGTTATAGGGACTAAACATATAAATCTACATCTAGTCGTTTATTCATGCCAAGGGGATATCTTGTTTTGAGTTTTATAATCCAAAATACTTCTCTTTTTAGTAGTCTGGCCGTTCTGTCACCTCCTCTAGCATTTTTAAGGATCCTGTCAATACCTGTGAAGGAGAAATGGGTTGCACCTTCTCCATGATGGCGAAAATGTTTCGCCACTGGGGTTTTTGGTCCTTTATCAGTAAGTGATAAAAGTTTCTCCCTAATTCTGTCTTTTAAAGGGCGTGTGGTAATGCCTATATATTGCTGGTAACACTGTTGGCATGTGATAAGATAGATCACATGTTGAGAGGTGCAATCTATTCTCTGTTTAATTGCATAGGTCTCTTTGTTGTTGGTTGAAGTGAAAGTGTAGGTTTTATTTGAATAATCACAACTTTTACAGGGTCTATGTCCACATTTGTAAAAGCCCACATTTGAGGTCAACCAATTCGTTTGGATTTGTGGTTTCTCAGAGAATTTTTTATTAGTAAGATCTCCGATTGAAGGGGCATTTTCTGCTACATATTTTATCCCTTTGGATGTGATTTGTTTTAATGTATTGTCATTTTTTAAGATTATGAGGTTATTCTTAATAATATTATGGATTTTATAATATTGTTTACTGAATTGTGTAGTAAAGACAATACTTTCACTCTCAACGGTTTTATCTTTCTTTTGAAACAGACTTTCTCTATGGAGGTTTTCAACCGACTTACTGATACTGTTTAATTGAAACTTGTTGTAACCCCTTTTAATGAGCCTTGTTGTCAGTTCATTAGCTTCAATTTTGTAGGTCTCTAAATTGGAGCAGTTCCACCGTAGTCTCAAATATTGGCCCTTAGGTATGCCTTTTTTGAGATGAGGGGCATGGCATGAGTCCGCCCTTAAAATAGTGTTTATGGACGTCGGTTTCCTGTATGTAGATGTAATAATATTGCGATGACTATCTGATTGTAGTTTTAGATCTAGATAGTCTATGGTACATGGGTTGCTTTTATGAGTAAATACTAGATTAAATTCATTGTTGTTAATATATACCATAAACTGTTCTATAGTCTTATCACTTTGGCTTCCGTCTCATATGATTATCATGTCATCTATAAAGCAACCATATAATTTAATGTTGTTTTTGAAGGGAAAGTCACCTGAGAATATGAGGCACAGTTCAGTCCACCCCATGTAAATATTGGCATAAGCCAGGGCAAACTTAGCACCCATGGCGGTGCCTCATTTCTGTAGGTAATAATCACCCTCATGTACAAAATAATTATGTTTCAGCAGAAACTCAGCAGTTTCTACTATATATGTAATGAAGTCTATATCAAAATCTGTGTATCTCAATAACATTTCATTAAGAGCTGTAAGACCTGATGCATGGAGTATGCTCGAATATAGAGAAGTTACGTCTATTGTCAACCAGGTGAAATTCTGGTGCCATTTCACATTTTTTACTTGTTGAATTAAATGGGCACTATCTCTGATGTAGCCTGGTAGGAGTTGGACTATAGGTTGTAAGATATGGTCCAACCAATCACCTAGTCTTTCACAAAGTGAACCCTGGCTGGCTACAATGGGTCTCCCCGGGGGTTTATTTAAACTTTTGTGAATTTTTAGGCACTATTCTAAAGCTGGGTATTGTAGGGGCTTCAACTAATAAGAAAGACACAAGTTCATTAGACATGTATCCCTTTTCCTTCGCTGTATCTAAATGGATCTTAAGGCGATTACTGAATGATATAATGGGATTAAATGTTAATTTAATATATTGATCAGTGTCCCCAAGTTGGTTGTGTATTTCCTCTAAGTAATCGGTGGTATTGAGGAGGACAACTGCCCCTCCTTTGTCTGCCTTAATTACAACTATGTCAGGGTTATTAGTGAGCTCCCTAAGTGCTTTTCTTTCTTTGTAGCTTAAATTATCTCTGACTGTGCTATGAGTGATGGTGGACAGTGACTCATTAAGGTCAGTTAGTTCCTTTTCTACTGATCATTGAAAAAGATCTATTAGGTGATCTCGTGTATGTACTGGGTAAAAGTGTGATTTGTCTTTAAATCATATGAGGGGGGAGTGCTTTTGGGCTGGTCCAGTGGTCTTGAAGTGTGTTGTTGTAATGAAATGAGAGTGGTTAAATCTGAAAGGTCTGAAAATAAAAGACCTATAGTGTCTTTGGGGGTGTCAGAAGTGGTGGGTGTCAAAGGATGTGCTTCAGAATCAAAAAAGTGTTTTCTAAGTACTATCTTTCTAACCAGTTTATTTATATCCAAAAGTGTACCAAAAAAAAAATCAAAATTAGTGGCTGGTGCAAATGTCAACAAACCTTTATTCAATAAGTTGATGTGGTGTGGTGATAAAGCATAGTCAGAGAGGTTAATTGTTGCTACTTCTTGGTGTTTTTCCTGACCCGGCTGGGGTATCTAAATGTATGTTCTCCTTTCTTAGGCGTGCTGGTTTGTTGTGGTGATTTTACCAAGGATTTAAGATTTTGTCTTTGTGTGGGTTGATCATTAGATGTGGAGGCTGCTGTGTCATTATCTCCATTAGTGGTTTCTGGGGTGTCACCCTCAAAGTTATCAGTGTCTATGCTTGAGAAGGTGACTTTTCTTGGAGTCTGATTCTTATTTTGATGTTGCTTGCTTTTACCACTTATATTTTGGTTTCTCTTATGAGGCCCTTTTCTGCTTTGTGGCCTAGATTTCTGCCAAGAATACACAATATCCAGGTCATAATCTTTTTTATCCCTATTGTATTTCTGTACCTTTCTATCTGATAGCGTGGCATCTAACTGATCAATCAAGCTGTCTAATTGTGATTTGTAATCTATATATTTCTGTGTTGTTTCGAAACCTTTTAATGATTCATAAGTTTTATTGATCTCTATTAGTATATTTTCTCTCTCTTCCCTTTTGTGTTTAAGGAGCTGCTTCATGCATATGATGGAGCAATTGGTTAAGTTAGTATTCCATTCCTCCATGAATGCAGGATTATCTAAAGCAAAAGAGGGATATTTTTTCATTCATAGTCCTCTAGGGACTTTGTTCTCTGAGACAAACAAATCAAGGAATTCTATGTCCGACCATAGATTAGTTTCTTTATATTTTAGCTTCTCTAAACTAGAAAATACTGTATCTAAATTGTCTTCCCTTATAGTTTCTGGAGTCTGACTGTGGCCCCTGAGTGCAGTTGCCATTATCTGTTTTCTTTTGTTTGTGTCTATTACCCCTGTGGGAATAAGTGAAGTAGCCATCTTCAGAATATAGAAAATGATAAACACTCTGTGTAACAAATTCAAATCAATATGCAATTGTACAAATATACAGATATAGTCTGAAATAAAGTCCAGCAAATATTTATGACTCTGATGTTGAGCTAAACATCGAACACTAGGGAATAAACAATAAACCTCTATTCAAGAACAAGAAGTGTTCGATGGAAAATACCCCTGAGGCACTCAAAAGTGTATATTAGAGGCCCAATGTTTAGGGGTGTATGTCCCAATCATAGATCCGTATGTGGTAGGGCAAACAGTCAACAAGCGGAGTAATGTTACATCCAAGGGGAAAAACTCTTAAAGCATTTCTCTTATAGAAAGTACACCAAGTGTCCATGTGCCCACTTCAGCCTAGGATATTTCAGTCTGTGTTACTGCGTCTCTCTTGAGTAAGTATAGAAAGCCGTCACTCTTACCCTCCTCCGGTCAGGTTGGGCGCCTGGGCACACTCTGTACTTCCTCTCGGATCGGCGATGAAGCCCCTCTGTGAGGGTGCAGATTTGTGTGCCCTTCTTGGCATGCAGGGAGATCCGGTCATTCGTAGTGAGACACGCACTTCCTGGTGCGCTTCCAAGTGACGTAGCTAGGCACAGATAAGGGCAGGATGTAGAAGGGCAAGGAGAATGCTGAGTTTCCACTGTAGACGAAAAGCCAACGATCAGCTAATCCAAAAAGCGGTATTCCCAACCGCCAATATATACAGAATCAAGAGCAAAAAAGGATGAGCTGATACCAAAAGAGTCAACTGCAGGAAAAGTTTATTGGAAAGTCTATAAGGTTAGTACATGCAAATGGGTCACAGTCAGATACGCCTGACGCATTTCGCGCATGCGTAGATGCGCTTCTTCGGAGGCTAATTAGGATCTCAAAGTGACAGCTTTAAACTAATGCGTACCAATCCATGGGCAGCTTAAGTTGAGACCAATCAGTGTATTCCCACTGAACACTCTATAGGGAACACTCTATAGTTTTTTTTTTAATATAGTTTAGTTAATTTAATTGTATTTTATGTTAGATAATTGTAGTTAATTTATTTAATTAATTTATTGATAGTGTAGTGTTAGTTGTATTTGTAACTTAGGTTAGGATTTATTTTACAGGTAATTTTGTAATTATTTTAACTAGGTAGCTATTAAATAGTTATTAACTATTTAATAGCTATTGTACCTAGTTAAAACAAATACAAAGTTGCCTGTAAAATAAATATAAATCCTAAAATAGCTACAATGTAATTATTAGTTATATTGTAGCTATCTTAGGGTTTATTTTTTAGGTAAGTATTTAGTTTTAAATAGGATTAATTTATTTAATTATAGTAATTTTATTTCGTTTTATTTAAATTATATTTAACTTAGGGGGGTGTTAGGGTTAGGGTAAGACTTAGGTTTAGGGGTTAATAACTTTATTATAGTAGCAGCGACGTTGGGGGACGGCAGATTAGGAGTTAATAATTGTAGGTAGGTGGCGGCGATGTTAGGGAGGGCAGATTAGGGGTTAATAAAATTTATTATAGTGTTTGTGAGGCGGGGTGCGGTGGTTTAGGGGTTAATACATTTATTATAGTGACGGCGAAGTCCGGTCGGCAGATTAGGGGTTAATAAGTGTAGGTAGGTGGCGGCGACATTGGGGGGGCAGATTAGGGGTTAATAAATATAATGTAGGTGTCTGCGATGTTAGGTGCAGCAGATTAGGGGTTCATAGGTATAATGTAGGTGGCAGCGATGTCCGGTCGGCAGATTAGGGGTTAAATCATTTTATTACAGTGTTTGTGATATGGGGGGGCCTCGGTTTAGGGGTTTATAGGTAGTTTATGGGTGTTAGTGTACTTTGTAGCACTGTAGTTAAGAGCTCTATGTTCCGGCGTTAGCCCATAAAACTCTTAACTACTGACTTTTATATGCGGTAGGAGTCTTGGAGGTAGAGGCTGTACCGCTCACTTCTTCCAAGACTTGTAATACCGGCGTTATTAAAATCCCATTAAAAAGATAGGATACGCAATTGACGTGAGGGGATTTGCGGTATGGAAAAGTCACAGAAAAAAAGTGAGCGGTACACCTGTACCTGCCATACTCGTAATACCAGTGGGCGTTAAAAAGCAGCGTTAGGACCCCTTAACGCTGCTTTTTAAGGCTAACGCAGAACTCGTAATCTAGGCGATAAAAAACAGAAAATTTATTATACAGTTTACTCAATCTGGCAAAGTATAAACAGATAGATTAGGACCTGTGCTAAGTGTGTGCCACCTAAAGGTGCAAATTAGGTGCCTAATATAGTGAGTTACAAATGAATAACAAACAATGGCATACATACAATATACAATAATACAATCAGGTGGGTACCCAAGTGAATAGATGCCCCTCCTGGGGCAAAAAATGTTTATCTGAAAAATGACTTGGAAAAAAATTTAAATAGTGTACACGTGTACAAAAAGGGTCTCTAAAAAGTGTCTCTAAGGAATGTCTCTAATAATCACAGTGACAGCCTTCTTCTTAAAACATATAGGTGAAAGGATCCTGATTGGTGTCCTTAAGAATATCCTGAGATAATATCCTAAAAAGGTGTCCTTAATGGTGCTGCAATAGCTATGGTGGTGCGGAACAGCTAGGTATAACAACCAGTTACGGGACCTGGATAAGCTCTGTGAAAATAAAAATAAAAACAAATGCAAAAACCATCTAACAATGTGAGTATAATAGGGAATTAACTCACCAGGGAAGAATACAAGCCTCCTTATGTGATAGTTGAGGCATTTCAGCCCAAAAAGGGCCTTTCTCAACACATAAGGAGGTTTGTGGGAACAAGGCAAAATATATGTATCACCTACCAATCATAATTTGATGAATAGAGGGAGGATTGCCGCCAAAACTGTTACGTGCAAGTGTGTACCGCGCGTATGAAGCTATGATCATTTCCGGTTCCGGTTTACGGACTTCCGTTTAGGAGTGATCTCATCATTTCCAGTTTACGTACTTCCGGTTTGGCGCAATAATACTACTTCCAGTTACGGAAGTGTGAGGAATTCTATGATTAATGAAGGCAAGAAATGCCCATACAATAACAGTAATTTGTATAGTTATTAGGGGTGTTTTATATATATATATATATATATATATATATATATATATATATATATATATATATATATAGTGTATATATATATATATAGATGATATATGAAAAAGTTGAACTTTTAAGCTCAACATGATAGGTGTTACCTAAAGTAATGTTTACCATAGAGTCTTAACACTATACCAAATATCCCTAATAGAGGGAATATAGATTTAAATTTAAACATAGGAAACCTATATAGATTAAAAAATGGGAATCGAAAACACTGATAAGAAACATTAGAAAAAATGACAATCTTAAAACTATTATTAAAGCCAATTAAAAAAAATTAAAAAACAAATTAAAAAACAAATAGAGGCCTGTATTTTTCCCATTTTCACTTATATATAATTAAGTTACACTAGACTATGCTCAAGGATGGCATAGTCTGTGATATTGTAACTTTAAAACATTGAGTTTATACCTTGAACTTATCTCAGCAGTTATAAAAAGATATGATATGTATACTCAAACATAAATACTAAATGAACTATAACATAATCAGTCCCTAATTTACAAATTAGACATATAAATCAGTGTTGTCTGGGAATGGGACCAGACTCAATGGTTATATATGACAATAAGATAAGTGGTCTACAATCAACACTAAATGACAATATTGCTAAGTACAGATATAAGGTGGTGCAATGTGTAATTGCTAGTTCCCAATTCTTAGTAGCCAATTTAAAAAATAAATAAATAAATATATATATATATACATACATATGTGTGTGTGTGTGTGTTTTACGTGGAATGTGTACTGTGTACTCCTGTTATTGTGAAAATATTGAGAAAAATATGACCAATGTTCGTAAGTATAAAATAAATAGGTTTATTAGTGATTATATTAAATCCCATATGGGTAGACAATCTTAAATTAAAACCAATACTTTAAAACTTAATAAAAAACTTCCTAACTAGACACCGGT
Organism: Bombina bombina; assembly: GCF_027579735.1. Lineage (NCBI taxonomy): Eukaryota > Metazoa > Chordata > Amphibia > Anura > Bombinatoridae > Bombina > Bombina bombina. The sequence goes on along the minus strand of NC_069503.1, from coordinate 581,587,689 downwards.
GTCAATATATATGAAATATTTAGCATAAAAAAAATAATAAAAATGCAATCCTTATTCACATATATATGTGATAAAATTCATACTATAACCGTGATACTAAATAGAAAGGGTATTTCATATATGAAACTTTCAAGTAGTCTGCAAGATATATAAACATCTAACCTGCAAAACATATAAGCATCTAGCAGCTATACAAATTATAATCTGCACTTCCATCAAATGGTTATCAGAAGTGGCTATCTAGTTGGATAATATTCGAGATGCGTGAAATTTGTTAAAATTGGAGATGATATTTCCATTGGTAATAAAGTGTCTGTTTATAACCCATTGAATATTAATCACAAACTTGCAGATGTTTAGAAAATTAAGTCTCTAACTGTATCAATAAGAGAAGCAAGCTGCAATGTTGTTACTTAAACAGATTGTTTCCTTTTCCGGTTTGAGTGTTATGCAGTAAATTATATATCACAATAGTGTTAGTTTTCACAATTTAACATGATTATCGCAATTAACACATTTATGTGGACTTCTTGCATTATGAGTGCCACTGATATGTAATCAACACAATGGTTACGAAAATTAGACAAAAGTTGATGGATGGATTTCAATCTACTATTGTGGTTGGCAGAGAATTGGGCTGAGTGATATCTCTATAGTATAATAGGAACTAAAACAATACAATACAAGCTAGTACGAACATACATACAAGTAATATGTTTAGCCTAATGTCACTAGACGATATAACTATGACTCGTCCTAATATATGATGTGATATGTATGATATTATAAGTTCTAAATACTAGCCTTAAAACTAAATATTAAAGTCAGATGTTCAAATTAATAGAAAGGGTATGAGGACTTACACAGGTAGAACCAATATCGTGTGTAATGGTGATGTCATTAATTAAAACAGATGTACCACTTCAAAATTGGCATTCATGCCTTTAGGGTAAATGCAGTCAAGGTTAAAATTCCATTTAGATTATATCCTGAGCATTTTTCATTCAATGTCACCCCCTCTCCAGTCTTTTGATATCTTACAAATACCCATATAAAGTGGTGTCATTCCCTTGATGTTTGTATTTGAAGTGTCTGTAAATTGGTAGGTCAATTTTCCCCCATTTAATCTGGAGGAGATGCTCCCTAATTCTGTCCTTCAAATGACATGTTGTCTGTCCTACATATTGAAGTCCACAACCGCTTTCTATCAGATATATGACAAACATATCTATACATCTGATAGTATCTTTTACTTTAAATGTTTCTTGGTTAGTATGAGACTTGAAGGTGTCAGTTTTTTTTCCACGAGTACAGGCTTTGCAAGATTGACACCCTCCATCTGCTTAACTCTGCTTCTTAGCAAAGGAATCAAGCTAAAAAAGGATAAAATAAATAAGGATATTTGAGCTATTTCAGGACGTATATAACATTTCTCTTTTAAATTGTTGTTACTTGAATAATTTGCACTTTCAGATAATCTATTTTGTATTTCTATTAACTTTATATTTACTGTTTTTTTATAGGTGGTAGACCTGAACTGTGAATTAGTTTCACTACAGAAATTGAATAGTTAAAGGTTTGAGTTCATTTACATTCACCTAGATTACGAGTTTTGCGTTAGAGGCTATGTGGTGTTAACGAGCAGTTTATGCTCACCTCTCACTTACAGATAGTGCTGGTATTACGGGATTTTACAAACCCAGCGTTAACAGACAAAAAGTGAGCATTAAGCTCCACATCTCACTCCAATACCAGCGCTGCTTACGTTAGCGGTGAGCTGGTTGTGCGTGCTCGTGCACGATTTCTCCATTGGAATCAACGGGGAGAGCCGGCTGAAAAAAAGTCTAACACCTGCAAAAAAGCAGAGTTTAGCTCCTAACGCAGCCCCATTGATTCCTATGGGGAAATAAAATTTATGTTTACACCTAACACCCTAACATGAACCTCAAGTCTACACACCCCTAATCTTACACTTATTAACCCCTAATCTGCCGCCCCCACCATCGCTGACACCTACATTATAACTATTAACTCCTAATCTGCCACTCCGGACATCGCCGCCACCTACATTATACTTATTAACCCCTAATCTTTCGCCCAAATGTCGCCACCACTATTCTAAATGTATTAACCCCTAAACCTAAGTATAACCCTAACCCTAACCCCCACTAACTTAAATATAATTTAAATAAATCTAAATAAAATTCATATCATTAACTAAATTCTTCCTATTTAAAACTAAATACTTACCTATAAAATAAACCCTAAGTTAGCTACAATATAACTAATAGTTACATTGTAGCTAGCTTAGGGTTTATTTATATTTTACAGGCAAGTTTGTATTTATTTTAACTAGGTAGAATAGTTACTAAATAGTTATTAACTATTTACTAACTAACTAGCTAAACTAAAGACAAATTGACCTGTAAAATAAAACCTAACCTAAGTTACCCTAACACCTAACACTACACTATTAAAAAAATAAAATACAATTAAATACAATTAAATAAAATTAGCTAAAGAACAACCCCCCCCCCACTAAATTACAGAAAAATTACAAGATTTAAAAACTAATTAAACCTAATCTAATCCTCCTAACAAAATAAAAAAAAGTCCTACCCTACACTAAATTACAAATAGCCCTTAAAAGGGCCTTTTGCGGGGCATTGCCCCAAAGTAATCAGCTCTTTACCTGTAAAAAAAATTACAAATCCCCCCAACATTAAAACCCACCACCCACACAACCAACCCTACTCTAAAACCCACCCAATTCTCCCTTTAAAAAAAACTAACACTAACCCCTTTAAGATCACCTTACTGGGAGAAGTCTTCATCCAACCGGGCTGAAGTCCTCAATGAAGCCGGGAGAAGTCTTCATCCAAGCCAGGCGAAGTGGTCCTCCAAACGGTCAGAAGTGTTCATCCAGATGGGATCTTCTATCTTCATCCATCCGGCGCGGAGCGGGTCCATCTTGAAAACATCCGACGCAGAGCATTATCTTCATCAAACGGCTAAAACTGAATGAAGGTTCCTTTAAATGATGTCATCCAAGATGGCGTCCCTTCAATTCTGATTGGCTGATAGAATTCTATCAGCCAATCGGAATTAAGGTAGAAAAATTCCTATTGGCTGTTTCAATCAGCCAATAGAATGCCAGCTCAATCCTATTGGCTGATTGGATGTCTGTAAAAGTAAAAGAAAGCGGAAACCAATTTGGTTTTCCAAAGAAGTAGCACATACTGTAAAGACAAAAAAGATAGCTTATAAAAATTACAAACACACAAAAGCAGATGATGATATGAAAATATGGAGACTCCAACAAAAAAAGACTAAGCAGTTAATTAGGAAGGTTAAAGCTCATGCAGAAGAGAAGATAGCACAGTCAGTAAAACATGGGGACAAAACTTTCTTTAGATATATCAGTGAAAGAAGAAAAAATAAGGTAGGAATAGTAAAATTGAAATCAGTTGACGGTAGAATAATAGAAGGAGACAAGCAGATTGCAGACTTTCTCAATGATTACTTCTGTTCTGTTTTCACAAAAGATTGTGAAGATAGAATGTCTACATTAAGGGATGCTATGAAAAATAGAAACAAGCTTAACAGTAATCTTTTTACAGAGGATGAGGTTTTGTTAGCATTATCAAAAATAAATGTTAAAAAGGCAGTGGGTCCGGATAATATTCATCCAAGGGTTTTAAAAGAACTTCGATCAGTGCTAACTGTCCCATTAACTGATCTTTTTAATCAGTTACTATTAACAGGAGCTGTCCCAGATGATTGGAGAATAGCACGTGTAATACCTCTTCATAAAAAGGGCGGTAGAGAAGAATCTGGTAACTACAGGCCAGTTAGTTTAACTTCAGTAGTAGGGAAATTAATGGAAAGCCTCTTAAAAGAAAGAATTATGAGTTACATAAAGACAAACAATTTAGAGGACCAAAATCAGCATGGTTTTACTTCAGGGCGATCATGTCAGACTAATCTAATTGACTTCTTTGTAACAAAAGTATTAGACAAGGGTGGAGCAGTTGATGTAGCATATCTAGATTTCACCAAAGCATTTGACACCGTCCCACACAATAAACTAATTCACAAACTGTATCTCCTTGGTCTAGATTCAAAAATTGTGAACTGGGTGGAATGCTGGCTTAAGGACAGAAAACAAAGTGTCTTAGTAAATGGAGTTTATTAAGCAGAGGGGGCTGTTACTAGTGGTGTTCCTCAGAGGTCAGTTCTGGGGCCTGTTTTGTTTAACATATTTATCTGTGATATCAGCAAAGGACTACAGGGGAAAGTATGTCTGTTTGCAGATGATACAAAAATTTGTAACAGAGTGGATGTTCCAGGGGGGGTAGACAAAATGAGAAGTGATATACAACAATTGGAGGATTGGACAAATGACTGGGATCTAAAGTTTAACACAGCAAAGTGTAAAATAATGCATTTAGGGAAGAAAAATCCAAATGTTAATTACAGACTCAATGACACTCTACTGACTGTTACAGACGAGGAACAGGACTTGGGAATTATTATTTCAGATGATTTAAAACTTAGTAGACAATGTAGTAATGCAGCGAGTAAGGCTAGCAGAATGCTTGGATATATTGGTAGAGGTATTTGCAGCAGAAATAGTAAGATTCTTATGCCACTTTATAGATTATTAGTTAGGCCTCATCTTGAGTATTGTGTGCAGTTCTGGAGGCCATATCTTCAGAAGGATATTAACAAACTTGAATCTGTGCAAAGGAGGGTTTCCAAACTACATGGTCTAAAACATAAAACTTACCAGGATAGGCTCAATGACCTAAATATGTATATCTTAGAGGAAAGAAGGGAAAGAGGTGATATGATAGCAACTTTCAAGTATGTTAAAGGGCTTAGTAAAACTGAGGCTGTGGGTATTTTACATAAAATGGAAAATTCAAGAACAAGGGGTCATGAGCTCAAGCTGAAGGGTAATAGATTCAGGAGTAATTTGAGGAAGCACTTCATTACAGAAAGAGTGATTGATTTATGGAATAAACTTCCTCAAGAGGTAGTAGCGCCAAACACTGTGGGGGACTTTAAAAATTCATGGGACAAGCATAAGGCTATCCTACAAACTAGATAAATTTATACTGTTAGGTAATATCGGGCAGACTTGCTGAGCCTATGGCTCTTATCTGCCGTCAATATCTATGTTTCTATGTTTTTATGCCCCTTGTATTTCCCCTCACGCCCTCATATATATAGCTAAAATGGAGGACTCGCTCGAAACTATCACATTTGCTACTCTTAACTCAAAAGGCCTTAATTCACCTACTAAACGAAGGCTCTTAACCAACAACATGAAATCTTTGAAAGCCCAGATTGTGTTTGTACAAGAGACTCATTGGCTCGCTTCCTGTCCTGACCCATACAGATCCTCTGAGTATCCCACTGTACTCCTCTCGTCCTTTGGAGAAAAGTCAAGGGGCGTGGCAATCCTAGTCCACAAATCTATAGGTTTCGAACTGCTCTATAAAGAGATAGATGATCAGGGAAGATACCTAATATTGAGCAGCAAGCTCAATGGATCATTATTTATGTTGGTAATATGTATGTCCCTAACCAATCTCAAACTGTACTCTCCAAAGTTGAGCCTATCAAAGCTGGTACCCTGATTCTAGGAGGAGACTGTAATATGGTTTGGGACCCGTCAATTGATAAAAAGGTCCAAACAGGTAAAGAAATTGATGCATACACTATAAACATAGCAGCCAAATTCCAATCTCATATAATACAACACAATCTTTACGACGTGTGGCGAGAACTTCACCCACGAGACAAAGACTACACCTATTTTTTTAGAACGCACAACACATACTCTCGACTGCACTATTTTTTTTACCGACTCTTGGACCCTCAACAGGGTAAGCAAATCTCATATACGGATCTGCTCGTGGTCTGACCATGATGTCTAGCTATTCACTCTCACTACTGTCATGACCAAGGCCTCCCGACCTAGTTGGAAATTCCCAAGGCAGCTACTGCATAACAAAGAATTTATAGACTCTCTTCAAACCTCCGTTGCAGAGTTTCTCGAGATAAATGAGGAACCACAGATGCCACATCAAACAGTATGGGCCTCTCTTAAGGCTTATATCAGAGGGGTTTGCATCCAGAAGCAAGCTTCTATGCGATCCCTATTCAGAGCCCCGGTGGGTCTCTTGTTTGTCTTGCTGCAATCTAAAGAACTCCTAAATAAGTCCTCTACATCTGATTCTCTAGCGGATGAAATAAAAGCATTAAGAACTCAACTAGCTGAAAGGGAATTAGAAAGGGTGCGAACAGCTGATGTACTATCAGGGCAATAAGGCTTCCACTCTACTTGCCCGTAAACTGCGTGGAAGAACAGCTGCAGCTAGAATTCTAGCTATAGCATGAGGCGACTCATTGGTCAATTCCCCTAAAGATATAGGGAAAACCTTCACTGAGTACTACTCTACACTTTATAACCTTAAACCTACTATGCTATACTCTGAATCTTCAATAAAAATCCATAAGCACATTCTTAAACAAATTGAATCTCCCATCCCTCTCTCAAATGGCCAAGGAAGAACTAAGTGCTCCGTTTTCGCTGTCAGAACTCTCTTCAGCGATTAAACACACACACAAAAATAAAGCTCCAGGTCCTGATGGGTACTCGTCAGCCTTCTATAAAAAATTTCGACCAGACCTGAGTGGCATCCTTCTGAAGGTCTTTGCAGAGGCGCGCAACTCTGGTACACTTAGGAAGGAATTCCTACAAGAAATCATTCTCCCTATACTGAAGCCTAATAAGGACCTCATCCACTGCAGTAGTTATAGGCCCATCTCGTTGATTAACACGGATGCTAAAATGTATGCTAAGCTCTGGGCGAACCGTCTTCAACTCCTACTTCCGGGTCTATTACACCCTGACCAAGTAGGCTTCACGTACGGTAGAGAGGGCCCTGATAATACCAGGAGAGTGCTAAATATTTTCTCGGAGGCCTCTAGGCTTCCATGTGTTCTATGCTGGCCCTGTCATTAGATATGGAAAAGGCATTCGACAGGGTCAGATGGGATTACTTATGGCAAGTATTGCTAGAGTTCAGCTTTCCTCAGGATGTTGTAGTGGCTATCCGGGCTCTATACACTGAGCCGTCGGCTGTGGTCAGGGGACTTGGCTTCTCCTCTCCTGAATTCTTTATTACCAACGACACTAGACAGGGATGTCCCCTGTCACCCTTAATTTTTGGTGTATGTGAATGTGTTAAAGTGTGCGCAGGAGGCACCAAGCTGCTCCAACCCTAAAGTCCCTCAAACTTAGGGAAAAAAAGATAGGCCAAAGAATGAAAAAACAGGAGAAGCGCTAGTAAAAGCTAAAGGTGCTAAAATAAAAATTAGGTTGCTGTGCAAAATAAATAAGTAAAATAACTTGCGTTGTAAATAAAATTTAATTAAATAAACATATAGTTATAAATCCAGCAAAGATAACAAATATTAAAATTGGACGTCTCCGATATGTTGAAGCATAAAACAAGACTAAAACAAATGACTACTGTTGCCAATATGAACCTTATTACAATAATGGGTAAAGGAAGTCGACATAATAACTCAAAGTCCACAGATGAAACAAAGAGAGGATCAAAGACCGGGTGGGGATAAACCCGTTGTTACCTTCAAGGATACCGTCCGTGTATTACAATCACCTGCGTGAGGCGTATGTGTATTCTGTGACGTCACTGATCAGAGGGCGTCATCTCTGTAGAGAAATTCTATTCGTCAGAATAACTTGGCAGATGAACTATAGCGGCCGCTATATTGTAGAAGTTGGACCCCGCTCGTTAGTGCAGGATTGCACGCAGGCTCGTAGTGTATCCAAATTTCTCCTGGAGACATTGTAGCAATTCTGACGAATAGAATTTCTCTACAGAGATGACGCCCTCTGATCAGTGACGTCACAGAATACACATACGCCTCACGGAGGTGATTGTAATACACGGACGGTATCCTTGAAGGTAACAACGGGTTTATCCCCACCCGGTCTTTGATCCTCTCTTTGTTTCATCTGTGGACTTTGAGTTATTATGTCGACTTCCTTTACCCATTATTGTAATAAGGTTCATATTGACAACAGTAGTCATTTGTTTTAGTCTTGTTTTATGCTTCAACATATCGGAGACGTCCGATTTTAATATTTGTTATCTTTGCTGGATTTATAACTATATGTTATTTAATTAAATTTTATTTACAACGCAAGTTATTTTACTTATTTATTTTGCACAGCAACCTAATTTTTATTTTAGCACCTTTAGCTTTTACTAGCTCTTCTCCTGTTTTTTCATTCTTTACCCTTAATTTTTGTCCTAGCCATCGAACCCCTTGCCCAGGCCATACGCAATTCCACAAGGATTCTAGGTGTGTCGCTCAATGGGTCAGAAAAGAGAATCACTCTCTTCGCAGATGACATTACCCTTTTCCTATCCAACCCAATAGGTTCTCTACCTGAAGTGTTTAATATAATAAACGACTTCAGTAGGTGCAGCTATTACAAAATCAACTTCCTTAAAACAGAGGCATTAACTATACATATACCTCCACTTCAATTGGAGATTTTGCAAACAAACTACTCCTTCCACTGGTCTACTGATACTATCAGACATCTGGGACTGGAGCTAGGACCGGTTCTTGGAATAGTGGTAGATAAATATTTCTGGAAATGTCTGCCCTCTTGAATTCCTGGAATTTTAGAGAGATCTCATGGTTGGGATGGGTGGCGTCGCTAAAAATGTCAATCCTCCCTAAGATCCTGTACTATTTTAGGTGTCTTCCTCTTAACTATTCTGGGGGGCTGTTCAGCAAATTCCATTCCCTCTTTCAGAGATACATCTGGGGCTCCTCCAGACCCAGGATAGCAGCAAAAATATTACAAAAACAATTTGATCAGGGAGGTATAGCTATGCCTAGTGTCCATAGCTACTATGAGGCCTCTCAACTGACACATATCTTTGCATGGGCTGACAAGGGCGAGCCACAGAGATGGAAGGATGTAGAGAGTTCTAGTCTGCCTGCTGTTGAGGGTTTAGCGGACCTTCCAACCTACAGGCTAGACAACTTGAAGATAAACAATGCAATCATTCGCAGCAATTTAGTTGCTTGCCAATCCCTTAGGCATTTTTCTGAAATTGCACCTCATCCTTCTCCAATCCATTCCATCCAAGGCCTGATAGCAACCCTGCCGGACATGCATAGTACCCATTGGAAACAATGGAACCTACAACTAGTCTCGCAACTTTACTCATCTGAGGGTATGCTCCCGCCCCACAAAGTCGACTCCGTTGTTAAAGACCCACTCTTATGGTTCCGGTTTGAATACACTAGACTGTATGATCTCCTACTATCTTGGGGCTTCCCCAAACCGACATACCGGCACTTAACATCATGGGAAAAGCTATTGAACATAAAGACAAAGATCCCCAAAACCCTCTTATGACATTACACAATGATTCAGATTTCTACTAATTCGGACAGAATTTGGCAACTCAAAGCCTGGGAACACGGCAGATGTTACCTGACTTACCTCCTTTATGCTGGCAAAACTGCGGAGAGAGGGGCTCTGACCTCCACATTTGGTGGAGTTGTCCTGCTTTGGAGCCCTGCTGGAGGGAAGTGTTCCATCTATGTGGAGACATCAGAATATCCCTTCCACAGAGGCCGGAGGTAGCCCTTTTTCATATATTTCCCCCTAAAACACCCCGCCTCTAAACTGATCATCTTTGTCTTTGCGGCTATGAAACTTTCTATAGCAAGAGCATGGAAACAACCCACGCCCCCTGCAATTTCAACTGTGATATAAATAATACAATTCTTTGCAAATATGGAAAAAGTTTCTATTACAATTTGGACAAAAAGAGGAATTTGGGCTGTATGGGAGCCCTGGTTTCTTTATCGTGATGAGGCTGGTAGCAAATTTATTAAATCAAACACTGTCCCTTCCCCTATAAGGTTAATCAGATATCAGAATATACCCTTTAATTCTATCCCTTACCCGATACCCCATTTCCCCTCTCCCACTTCTGGCCCCCCCCCCCCACTCCTCCCTTCTCATGTCTCTGAACCCCTTTGCCCCACCTGGATTGCTGTAGTTGGTTGTATCGGAGTTGACCTACCTAAATACTGATGGGTCTCTGCCACTTCTTCCAATTGTTCACATCAGTTTCTACGCCCACCTAAGTCTTTTTTAAATTGTTTATGTAAATTAAGCCTGGGATTCTACCTATGTAGCCCATCTCTGGTATTGTCATATCCTGTCAGTAGCATGTCCCTTTAATTCAGAAACTCCACCCTGTTAGCTCTCTATAAAGGAACTCCCTTTCACAAGCTTCAGTGCTTGATTATTTCAGAAGTGTTAGGGAATCCCTTGATCGTTTGTTCCTAAAACTTTATATTAAGCCTTTGTAGAAATTCTAAAGCTCAAAACCTATGAAATGTCTCTGATTACAAAAGTCATAGCATCAAACCTTTGATATTTTGCCGCAAACCTAACAGCACTTTACTTTGAGAAAATCTAAGTCTGGATTGCCTGTTTGATTCTCAGAGCCACAACGCTGCAAGTAAAGCTGCTGGGTGTAGTCATTTCACGCTGACAGGCTCTGCAGATTCAGTCCGTCTAAGAGCTGCAGCTGTAACAAACTCTGACTGAGGAACTAATCATACTAAAGACAATCGCAAGTATTTCTATAACAGTATTTGACCGCATCAATTGTATCTACAGCTAAAGATGAACTTTATTGATGTATCTAACACTGCTAACTTTCCGGTCTGTCTCTAAGCTGTGTATTCAGTTAAGTTAATGCTCAATTTAACTACTCGTTAATATTGTGCAGATATCTGGTTAAAGCACCTAACACCTTGCTAGCAACAGAGGTACCTATCATTTATTCATATTTGTTAGGTAATGTTGCCACGCATACAAATCCATTCTATATAAGGGGACTTTCCTTAAACATAAGGATTGGTGTGTTACTACACTTATCACAGAATAATCAAGCCTGTAAAATAACACCTCTGGTATAATGGACCCACTGGAAATGTCCAATCAAATAACATCTTTAAATCAGAAGGTGGAGATTCTTGCACAAGGATTAAGAGATCTCACTAATGAGAATAATACATTAAAAAAACTGCTTAATGATTTTGTTGCACAAAAGACAAGTGAGTTCCCAGAACCACAGGTTAACCCTCCTATTCCTTTTAGTGGTGATCGAACCAAGTTCAGAGAATATAAAAATGCCTGTATGTTAATGTTTTCATTAAAGCCTAAAACATACCGTACAGATAAAATAAAAGTATGCACTGCTATTTCTTTTCTTACTGGGGAGCCCAGAGCATGGGCAGACAGGTTCTTTGAGTTGGATGACCCAATCTTAAATTCGATTGAAAATTTTTTCCATACCATGTCAATCCTGTATGAGGATGTAAATAAACAGCACACTGCGGAACAAAAATTAAGATCTCTAAAACAGGGAAAACGGGCAGTGGAAGACTATATTGCAGACTTCCAGCTCTGGGCCACTGACTCACAATGGAACACTATAAGTTTAAAAAATCTAAAAGAACACACCAGGCATGTAAGATGGGCCTTAGCCACTTTAAGGGATCATAAGTTATATGCTAAGATGGAAAAATGTAGCTTCCATAAAACTACCATTAAATTCCTCGGCTACATTATATCCCCTGATGGGATTCAAATGGATCCTGAAAAACTCTCTGCAATTCGTGATTGGTCAACTCCCACTTCCATTAAATCACTACAAAGATTTTTGGGATTCACCAACTTTTATAGAAAATTTATAAACCACTTTTCTTCTGTAGTTCAACCATTAACTCGTTTAACAGGAAAACAGAAATTCATATGGGATAAAGAATCAAATCAAGCTTTTCATCACCTTAAAGAATTATTTTCAACAGCCCCAATCTTACACCTTCCAGATCCGGAATTACCATATACTCTTGAGGTTGACGCTTCCAACGTAGGAATTGGCGCAATCTTATCCCAACCTGATAAGGAATCTTCATTACTCCATCCAGTGGGATATTATTCCAGAAGATTAACACCTGCTGAGAGGAACTATTCGGTTGGAGATAAAGAATTGCTTGCAATGAAGTCGGCCATGGAACACTGGAGACATTTATTGGAAGGAACAACTACACCTTTTCAAGTCTTTACAGACCATAAAAACCTCCAATACTTAAAGAAAAACAAAACCTTGTCTTCATGACAAGTAAGATGGGCTTTGTTCCTGGACCGTTTCAATTTTGTGCTAACTTACATCCCAGGAACAAAAAACTCTAAGGCAGATGCATTGTCAAGGTCATTTAACGTACCAACAGAAGGTGAAGAGAAGTCATATATAATACCACCTTACAAACTCTTAGCATCTTTAACCACAATCCAAGCTGATATACTAAGAGCTCAACAGTCAGACACTGAAATTCCTTCAGTCTGTTATCATGATTCAGTTACTGGATTATATCATTATAAAAACCTCATATATATACCTCAGTCACTCAGAGACACCATCCTACAACAAAACCATGACTTACCTCTAGCAGGACATTTCGGAATACTATTGAGTATTTGGTACATTGGAGGGGGTACTCTCCTGAGGAGGATTCTTGGGTACCTATTCGGGACTTGAACGCCCCTCTATTGTTGCAGTCTTTTCATTCCGCTTTCCCCTCGAAGCCGGGACCTTTGCTTTCGGGGAGATGCTCCTGAAGGGGGGGATCTGTCATATCCTGTCAGTAGCATGTCCCTTTAATTCAGAAACTCCACCCTGTTAGCTCTCTATAAAGGAACCCCCTTTCACAAGCTTCAGTGCTTGATTATTTCAGAAGTGTTAGGGAATCCCTTGATCGTTTGTTCCTAAAACTTTATATTAAGCCTTTGTAGAAATTCTAAAGCTCAAAACCTATGAAATGTCTCTGATTACAAAAGTCATAGCATCAAACCTTTGATATTTTGCCGCAAACCTAACAGCACTTTACTTTGAGAAAATCTAAGTCTGGATTGCCTGTTTGATTCTCAGAGCCACAACGCTGCAAGTAAAGCTGCTGGGTGTAGTCATTTCACGCTGACAGGCTCTGCAGATTCAGTCCGTCTAAGAGCTGCAGCTGTAACAAACTCTGACTGAGGAACTAATCATACTAAAGACAATCGCAAGTATTTCTATAACAGTATTTGACCGCATCAATTGTATCTACAGCTAAAGATGAACTTTATTGATGTATCTAACACTGCTAACTTTCCGGTCTGTTTCTAAGCTGTGTATTCAGTTAAGTTAATGCTCAATTTAACTACTCGTTAATATTGTGCAGATATCTGGTTAAAGCACCTAACACCTTGCTAGCAACAGAGGTACCTATCATTTATTCATATTTGTTAGGTAATGTTGCCACGCATACAAATCCATTCTATATAAGGGGACTTTCCTTAAACATAAGGATTGGTGTGTTACTACACTTATCACAGGTATACAAAGTTGATAAACTATTCTTTGACTTCATAGACCATGTTGGATAATACATTATCATATTAGAAAATATTGAACACCAGTTAATGGTATAGTCATTAATCTCTTCAATATGTTCATTTCATTCTTCAAAGTCATATACTCAATGTTTGTGTTTGTTTGTTGTTTTTGCAAATTGTTGTAACTCTAACACTTACAATAAAGCTTTTTAAAAAGTTATGGAAAGTTTGATAAATACATTTAAAAGCATTTTTCAAAGTCAACATTATGTGCTGATCTTTATGATTTTACAATATTACATTTCTCTTTTTGATAATATATATCAGTACACATGGATGCATTTGATATTGAAAAGACATAGAGGTCCGTCTCTTATGTGGTGCACTTGTCATTGGATCACATCTTGAGTGCATTATTACATGTGAACAACATACAGTTCTTTTAGACACATGCCTATGGATTGACTTTGGACAGTCCACCATTTGGATTATATGGGAGTGTGTAATATGAATTAATATAAATGGCCACTCCCCATAGGCTTTGAAAAAAGGTAATCACTGATATCAAAATAGATTAAGAGGATTGCCTTGGTAATCTTAAATATAATTTTTAAAATCTTAAGGGTTCAATCAATTGCTATTCAAAATATATACACGGTAGATACTACCTTTCACATTAACTATTAATAGTAGAATGGTATCTGACATAACTTTTTAAGAGTATGTTTTATGAATCTATCTTTTTACATCAGGATTAAATGTATGTCATCACAATATTAATAGACACATTCATAATTGAACAGTTTAGGTTAGAGGAAAATAAATGTTTGTCACACATAAATCATGTTAAAATCCCTTGAAAGATCATGCATCATTAAATCAAATTGTGGAATTTCAACACAATTATGTTCTATGTATACTTAGAAATGGCTGATAAACTCAGAACAATGATGACATAACGAGATGGTCTGCATCTAGGCACTCAGATGATGACCAATGACTGTCTGTACAATTATAAGATGATTATTGTGTGATTGGATGTAATATGCATGTGATATATCATGATGTCATACATGAATAAGCAAATATATTCTTAATTTCTATGTTGCATGATATAGAAAGGGGGGATAATATTCTTGAACAGGACCAAGCTGTAGACTTTCTTTGGATTAAAAAATATGATTGTGAGCAAATACACGTTATATACATGTTGTTAGATATATTTGACTTACCATCAGGCTCCAAAGGAACATCCTTCTCCTTCATCACACATATAACATCCAGTAACATCCATAACATCTGTAAAACATAATATGTTGTGTACATGTTAAAATAAAATTTTAAAACATGTGATACTGGTGCTCAAGGAAACATATCAATGTTGCATTAAAGAGATACTGAACAAAATTAATGCATTTAATAATTTATATGGAGCATGCAATTGAAATCAAATATATATTTCTCGATGATTAAAGGGACATGAAACCCAAATTTTTCAGTTCATGATTTAGAAAGAGACTACAATATTAAACAACTTTCTAATTTACTTCTATTATCTAATTTGCTTAATTCTCTTGATATATTTTGCTGAAGAGCATATCTAGATAGGCTCAGTGGCTGCTGATTGGTTGCTGCACATAGATGCTTTGTGCGATTGGCTCACACACGTGAATTGCTATTTCTTCAACAAAGGATATCTAAGGAATGAAGCAAATTAGATAATACAAGTTGGAATGTACAAAATTGGAATGTTGTTTAAAATTGTATTCTCTACTTGAATCATGAGATAATTTTTGGGTTTAGTGTCCCTTTAAGATTTAAATGTAATTGTATGAATTTTGTATATCATGAAAAAAAGCATAGTACATGGAACATTTAATACTTATTATGCGTGTATTGCTTGATGATAGTTGTTGTCTACATTTATACAAAATATCACCATGTGCTATCCATTTTCTGAAGCACAAGGGTGTAGACTAATAAGATTTGAGATTTGAATATCAAAATAATCAAAACAATATTTATAATTAGAGGAATACATTATAAGGTTTATTCAAATGGAAAGCTCCATCATCATCATGATCTGAAAAATGTTTGTTAATACACCTTTCATGACGTATGAATGAGTAAATGGACTTACCATCAACCTGCAAAGGCAGGTCTGGATCGGTGCTGGATCCCTCCGGCCTTGTCACATTAACTTCAACTATTAATTATATAAATAAAAACTTATGTAACATAATTTGTACATCTGCTTTAACAAACTTATTTGGCATGAATAAAAATGTATTCTAAACTATTTAAAATAATATCTTTCCAAATGTGAAGAGTAGACCACTAATATGAAAGAAAATTATGTCTTTCACAGATGTACTATTTCTTAAAAGATTAGACATCCAACTCTTATCATAATGATCTATTACAAATCTGAAAATATCTCTTGGTCCCTCTTTCAAAATAAATCCAGACAGACAATTAACACTTTGAATAACTGGAGAAAACTAAAGCATAATACATGTGGCACATATAGATAAGTTTGTGCAATGTAAAGTAATGTGGTTTCTGACACAACACATATTGATCACAATGCAAGACATAAGATATATTAAAAAAATATGTCATCATGTGAATGCTCTTTGATGACAGAAATACCTAGTCTTACTGTCGAGTGTGTTACCATGAGTGACATTTTTGAGTTATTAGAAGATAGATTTGAGAAATGACAACCCCGCAGTTTGCGTCTAATCCAACATGTCTGTATAAGAGACATCTCAATTATTGTAGGACAAATATATTAAAAAATTGGAAAAAAATATGTCATCATGGTGCTGTTAGAATATGCTTATATAAAAAAGTTAATCAGAGAGGGAAAGTTTTTTTTTTTAAAGCACATTAATTGTTTACTCAAAACAGTGTAATGGGTAAGAAAGATATTTTGTATCTTTAGATAAATACAATATCAATATTTGAGACTGTCACTCTAAAGGAATTGTCTATTGCATATGTTAATGTAATGAATCGGATAGAGCATGCTATTTCAATCTAATATATCATTTTCTCCTATCATAATGAATACAGTAGACTCTCAGTTATCCGGAACTCAAGCAACCGGCACTCTCAAGCAACCAAAAAAAAAAAAAGGAAACATGTTAGAACATAAATGTGCTCTATAACAAACAAACACTCCGGATCTTGTAGATAGACCAATAGACAGGCACAGTAATTGATGTCTCAGGACTCTTTTCTGCTACACTAACCCTTGTATGTATTTAAATATTAATACAGTATCAAGAATACAGCGTTTATAGTACAAATCTGGGTTATAGAACTAGTTAGGCCTATTTTTAATAGTAACTCTCAAGCAACCAAAAATACACTTATCCGGAATCTACCAATCCCCATGGGTGCCGGTTAATTGAGAGTTTACTGTATTTAATTCTCCTTCTATCCTAATTATTAAAAGTGACATAACAGAAGTTATTATTTAGTCAACATATAATAATATGTACATAAATTATTTAAAATTCTAAATTATACTGCCTATCATCATTAACCCTTAATTAACATTTTTTTATTTTTACATCTCTAAATTACACAAATAAAAATTATTATATGGCTGTATCTGACTCCACCCTCACTTTGTTAAAATACAAGAATTTAACACTCATTATCTGATGGAGCTGTGTTGATATTGCAAAGTCAATTATATATAATAGCAGGCATGTGCTTGAAAAATAGATAATTTAACAAACAGTCATGGGACTATTATTTTCTTTCCATGTCCTAATATTAGAAGGAAGGATGTATGTATATATATATATATATATATATATATATATATATATATAGCATGAGTTGACCAGAGAGGCGGCCTCAGGAATGTAATCCTGAATAAAAGACAGGGAAATTCAGCACTCTTTTATTAAAAAACAGCTCGTCTCACATAATTAAGTGAGGTGACAAAATTTGGACGGGTAATGACGTTCCCCCCCTCCACTCCAAGAAAGGCACACACAGAATTAGTTTGTAAATTAATAAGTTTTTATATCAGTGATACCATTATTTAACATTTCGGCCTTGCTGAAACCCTGACATGTTTCTATTGAAGATTTAGCTCCTATCTATACGCTTACGAGCGGAGCTCATGACAGGGTTTATCTGGGTTTAGACCTTGAATATGGTCCACTTTATATTGTATTGTTGACGCTACACCTATCACTTAGCATGTACCCCTGACCGGTCAGGTTTATTTTGATTTGCTTATTTTCAGTTCTGTTTTATTAATTTTCATTAGGTGAATGTACTCTATTATAAATCACTGATATAAAAACGTATTAATTTTCAAACTAAGTCTGTGTGTGCCTTTCTTGGAGTGGAGGGGGGAACGTCATTACCCGTCCAAATTTTGTCACCTCACTTAATTATGTGAGACGAGCATTTTTTTAATAAAAGAGTGCTGAATTTCCCTGTCTTTTATTCAGGATTACATTCCTGAGGCAGCCTCTCTGGTCTATTCATGCTACATTTTTTCAAGGGTCTGCACCACTAAATCGTTAAACTTAATTGAGGTTATTTTGCCTGTACATGAATAGTGATTTATACTATTATTCAGCTCAAAATATTTCCATATATGCAATTGCGTCCCCTTTACATTATTGTATGTATATATATATATATATATATATGTGTGTGTGTGTGTGTGTGTGTGTATGATTTAAAAAAATGTTAAGGAATAAATAAAAGAATATATAGCATGTAAATATATTTATTTTCTTTTTTTTTAAAATGTTTTGTGAATTCAGCAAACTTGAAAATCTGAAAGTAAAACAAAAAATAAAAATAATTATAATATGAAAGCAATTATGTTATTTCATAACACATTACAAAATCATTATCTGATGGAGCTGTGTTGATATTGCAAAGTAAATTATATATAATAGCAGGCATGTGCTTGAAAAATAGATAATTTAACAAACAGTCATGGGACTATTATTTTCTTTCCATGTCCTAATATTAGAAGGATGTATATATATATATATATATATATATATATATATATATATATATATATATATATATATATATATATATATATATATATATATATATATATATAATATATATATACATATATATATATATATATATATATATATATATGTGTGTGTGTGTGTGTGTGTGTGTGTGTGTGTCTGATTTTAAAAAAATGTTAAGGAATAAATAAAAGAATATATAGCATGTAAATATATTTCAGCAAACTTGAAAATCTGAAATCTGAAAGTAAGACTGTATATCTATATATACATAGTTTGAAACTAATCACATTAAATTGTGTAATCAAAGTTAACTTACATATTAACATTTAAAATTAGACAAAAACCTAATACACTATTTTTTAAAATATATTACTAAATATTAAATTGTATGAGGGACATAATTGAATGTTATATTTCATGTCCCTGCAAAAAGTAAAATAACTAAATGTGTCCCATGAAATTATTTCATATGAAATGTAACCATTTATCTGTGTGATCAGTCACAATCTGAGTCCTCTCTAGCACAAAGTAGTGGGAATGTATATGAAATAAATTATATAAAAATAGGATATTGGGTAAACTAATTGTTAGACACAGTCTCTATATTAATCAATAATTGCACCAGTATTCCTCCTATGATTCTTAATAGCATGCATTGTGCAAACAAACTTGATGTATGATCTTTAAAAGTTGAGTCTATTCAAAATATAATTTTATCTGCATTATGTGTCACATTCATCACTTTCAAAATAGAGGATTGTGAAATACCATCTAAGAGAAATGAGAGGAAACATAAGTGTTTCCATAGGATGTATCCTGCATCCCCCCCCAGTCTTATTCCAGACATTGTGTACACTTACAATGTGAAGATGTCTTTATATGTTGTAGAAGTCAGCACAGTTAAAAGACACTGCCACAGACATGATCACATTGGTATTCTTCACTTTCAGTCTGGTATTCTTCACTTTCAGTCTGTAGATGAAGTCAATCCTCCTAATTGAAAATAAAGTGCAAATTAAATATCTAATAAAATGGTACATAGTTCTGCATCCCTCCCCCTAACACTAACTATTTTCTAAAATGTTTATAGCAATAGCTTACTAAGTGTATGTAGCCTCTGTATTATGTTCTAACAATCAAGTGTGAAGCTGAGTCACATACATTGTGCATACTTAACCTCTGATTATGACTGTCAATTTGATGTGCTTCAGAGTATCCCTTTATCTGCTGTCACATTAATCCATTTCAGAATATCTAAAATCTAATAATGTCTAAACTGAGTAAGATATGTAAACTAATTGTGTGTCATGTGATGGATCAGGGACCCCCCCCCCCGGGTCTGGTTCCATACAATGTGTACAATGTGTATACTTACAATGTAAAGGTGTCTCTATATGCTGTAGAAGTCAGCACAATTGAAAGACAATGCCACAGACAGGATCACATTGGTATTCTTTACTTTCAGTCTGTAGATGAAGTCAATCTCCCTAATTGAAAATAAAGTGTAAATTAAATATCTAATAAAATGGTACATAGTTCTGCATCCCTCCCCCTAACACTAACTATTTCCTAAAATGTTTATAGCAATAGCTTACTAAGTGTATGTAGCCTCTGTGTTATGTTCTAACAATCAATTGTGAAGCTGAGTCACATATATTGTGCATACTTAACCTCTGATGTATGACTTTGGCAATACTCTGTGCTTCAGAGTATCCCTTTATCTGCTATCTGTGGCATTCATCCCTTTCAGAATATCTAAAATGTAATAATGTCTAAACTAAATACTACATGTAAAATAATGTTTACCCCCCCCATTCTTGGTCTATACATTATGTATACTTACCATCTGATGTTGTCTTTAAAAATCAGGTAGCGAAGTCATCACAGAAGTCATATGATGTATAAATTACCTATGATAATAAAATATATTTTAGACATTGATATAGTCATTTATTGAACAATCCTAACATGTTCGCACGATTCTACTTTCATTTCAATAAAAGCTTAACATTTTCGCAATGCTCCTATATTACTGATAGTATTTATCGTCTGAAGTAGGGGTTGATGATGTTGGCTCTGACATTGACCCCCTCATCCCAGAATGGCCCCTCTAACACTTCATCATCCTCCTCATCTTGTTGGAGATCTCGGGGGAACCTGGACGTCCTGCAGCATCCCAGCCGGCTGAGCTATGTTATGAAGGACGCTGCAGGCTATAATGATCTTCGCCACCTTACTAGGGCTGAATTGGAGGGCTCCTCCAGACCTGTCCAGGCATTTAAAGCGCATTTTGAGGAGCCCAAACATGCATTCCACTACAGCCCTAGTCCGCTTGTGGGTCCCGATTGTAGCGCACCTGTGTCTCGTCAGTAGGATTACGCAATTGCGTAATGAGCCAATTACGGCTCAGGTAACCCAAATCACCTATAAATAATGAACATTACAAAATGTCAATATTACAAATATCTGATAAATGAGATAATTCATTTAAAAAAGAAGAATGATACAATGCATTTGTAATTACGAAAAGCGCATAAACTCCATGCAATTAAAATAAGGGTTAAACGTTTACATAACCTAGCTATAATATCTATGTAATACACTTTAATTGGTCTGCTAGTGACTTTGAAAGACTCTAAAATCAGCAAACTGCTAAACAGTCGTCTACGTCAGTTATGTTTAAAGAGCTACACCGTCCTTTTAAAAGTATTGTCAAGGCAATGACCTGCTACATATCTGTTTGTTTATAAAACTAAACAAGTAAAGAGGAGCCGCTCTCTTCAAATGAAAAAACATAATTTATGTAAGAACTTACCTGATAAATTCATTTCTTTCATATTAGCAAGAGTCCATGAGCTAGTGACGTATGGGATATACATTCCTACCAGGAGGGGCAAAGTTTCCCAAACCTCAAAATGCCTATAAATACACCCCTCACCACACCCACAAATCAGTTTAACGAATAGCCAAGAAGTGGGGTGATAAGAAAAAAGTGCAAAAGCATAAAAAATAAGGAATTGGAATAATTGTGCTTTATACAAAAAAATCATAACCACCACAAAAAAGGGGTGGGCCTCATGGACTCTTGCTAATATGAAAGAAATGAATTTATCAGGTAAGTTCTTACATAAATTATGTTTTCTTTCATGTAATTAGCAAGAGTCCATGAGCTAGTGACGTATGGGATAATGACTACCCAAGATGTGGATCTTTCCACGCAAGAGTCACTAGAGAGTGAGGGATAAAATAAAGACAGCCAATTCCGCTGAAAAATAATCCACACCCAAAATAAAGTTTAAATTATAAGCAGAAGATTCAAACTGAAACAG
This sequence comes from Bombina bombina, assembly GCF_027579735.1. NCBI lineage: Eukaryota > Metazoa > Chordata > Amphibia > Anura > Bombinatoridae > Bombina > Bombina bombina. The sequence goes on along the minus strand of NC_069503.1, from coordinate 581,565,802 downwards.
CTGCCTGAAGCACCCTTCTACCAAAAACAGCCTCAGAAGAAGAAAACACACCAAAATGGCAGAATTTAGTAAAAGTATGCAAAGAAGACCAAGCACCTGCCCCGCAAATCTGATCAACCGAAGCCCCATTCCCAAACGCCCAGGAAGTAGAAACTGACCCAGTAGAATGAGCTGTAATCCTTTGAGGCAGAGTTTTACCCGACTCGACATAAGCATGATGTAATAAGGATTTCAACCAGGATGCCAAAGAAATGGCAGAGGCCTTCTGACCTCTCCTAGAACCGGAAAAGACAACAAATAGACTAGAAGTCTTTCGGAAATTCTTAGTAGCTTCAACATAATATTTCAAAGCTCTAACAACATCCAAAGAATGCAATGATCTCTCCTTAGAATTCTTAGGATTAGTGTGATGGTGTATGGTCTTTCCTACGGCGCTAACTTACAAGACTTAAGCTCCTATAACGAGAGGGTCTCTAGATACCCAAGAGGGAGTTAAAACAGAATAGTTAAAGTGTTTAGGAGCGCCTATTAAAAGGCTAAGTCTAAGGAGGGTATAAATAAATAAATAAAAATATGTCGTTAAGTATACCAGCACAAGGAGCCCAAGTGTGTAAAGAGTATTTGCAAGTTTAATATAGTTTTTAAATTTAACAATTTATTAAGGCAATATCTTAGTGTCTATAATCGCAAACAGATTTATAAAAGCATAAAAGTATATGGATCCATATCACTTCATAAATAAACAAAAAAACATTCACTGGTGTGCTGTATCTAATAAAATCAATTTTACAGTCTATGATAAAACTGGTTGTACAAATGATACAGTAAAATACAGTAAAATACAAAAAAATAAAATACAGTAAGTACAATAAAATACAAAAATAATGCAATAGAATTCAGTAAAATACAATAAAATACAAAAATAATGCAATAGAATTCAGAAATGATGTAAAAAAGCAGCCAATGGGGATAGGTCGTGTGGCCTAGGATAAAAACAAATATGTGAAAAAAGTCTTCCTAATTTGATTTAAGAGAAAATGTGATAATCTTTAAGAAAAATAAAGTGAAATGTTGTTTTTAGCCTGATGAAGGATGTGATAAAAATGTGTGAGTCCCCTCGTGAGAAGTCAAAAAGTGTCCAAAATAAGTGTCCAAAATTAAGTCAATAATCCACAAAAAAGTCACTTGTAAAAAACAAAAATCCAAAATGTCAAAAAAATGATGAAATCCAAAAGAATTTAGTAGTGATAATGTGATGTCGAATAAAAGTCAAAAAATGCCACCTGTGTTTATGGATCAACCTGTGAATAGCTGAAAAAATGGAAATCCAACTGACCAATTTCTTGAAAATATTGGATATAAGAAACAATGAATATAAAAAAGATATAAAAAAAAGAATTATAAAAAATGTTTATAAAAAATATAAGACGATCCAATCCCTGTGAAAAAAAGAAAAGTACAACATAGAGCAGTATCGTTTAAAATACGTTTGCACAAGTAGAAATAAAACTCACCATATATGCCAACGCGTTTCGGCCCACTAATAGGGCCTTTATCAAGACTGATCATCAGTCTTGATAAAGGCCCTATTAGTGGGCCGAAACGCGTTGGCATATATGGTGAGTTTTATTTCTACTTGTGCAAACGTATTTTAAACGATACTGCTCTATGTTGTACTTTTCTTTTTTTCACAGGGATTGGATCGTCTTATATTTTTTATAAACATTTTTTATAATTCTTTTTTTTATATCTTTTTTATATTCATTGTTTCTTATATCCAATATTTTCAAGAAATTGGTCAGTTGGATTTCCATTTTTTCAGCTATTCACAGGTTGATCCATAAACACAGGTGGCATTTTTTGACTTTTATTCGACATCACATTATCACTACTAAATTCTTTTGGATTTCATCATTTTTTTGACATTTTGGATTTTTGTTTTTTACAAGTGACTTTTTTGTGGATTATTGACTTAATTTTGGACACTTATTTTGGACACTTTTTGACTTCTCACGAGGGGACTCACACATTTTTATCACATCCTTCATCAGGCTAAAAACAACATTTCACTTTATTTTTCTTAAAGATTATCACATTTTCTCTTAAATCAAATTAGGAAGACTTTTTTCACATATTTGTTTTTATCCTAGGCCACACGACCTATCCCCATTGGCTGCTTTTTTACATCATTTCTGAATTCTATTGCATTATTTTTGTATTTTATTGTATTTTACTGAATTCTATTGCATTATTTTTGTATTTTATTGTACTTACTGTATTTTATTTTTTTGTATTTTACTGTATTTTACTGTATCATTTGTACAACCAGTTTTATCATAGACTGTAAAATTGATTTTATTAGATACAGCACACCAGTGAATGTTTTTTTGTTTATTTATGAAGTGATATGGATCCATATACTTTTATGCTTTTATAAATCTGTTTGCGATTATAGACACTAAGATATTGCCTTAATAAATTGTTAAATTTAAAAACTATATTAAACTTGCAAATACTCTTTACACACTTGGGCTCCTTGTGCTGGTATACTTAACGACATATTTTTATTTATTTATTTATACCCTCCTTAGACTTAGCCTTTTAATAGGCGCTCCTAAACACTTTAACTATTCAATTCTTAGGATTAGGACAGAATGAAGGAACCACAATTTCTCTACTAATGTTGTTAGAATTCACAACCTTAGGTAAAAATTTAAAAGAAGTTCGCAACACCGCCCCATCCTGATGAAAAATCAGAAAAGGAGACCCACAAGAAAGAGCAGATAACTCAGAAACTCGTCTGGCAGAAGAGATAGCCAAAAGGAACAAAACTTTCCAAGAAAGTAATTTGACATCCAACGAATGCATAGGTTCAAACGGAGGAGCCTGAAGAGCCCCCAGAACCAAATTCAAACTCCAAGGAGGAGAAACTGACTCAATGACAGGTTTTATACGAACCAAAGCCTGTACAAAACAATGAATATCAGGAAGATTAGCAATCTTTCTGTGAAAAAGAGCAGAAAGAGCAGAGATGTGTCCCTTCAAGGAACCCGCAGACAAACCTTTATCCAAACCATCCTGAAGAAATTGTAAAATTCTCGGAATTCTAAAAGAATGCCTGGAAAAATGATGAGAAAGACACCAAGAAATATAAGTCTTCCAGACTCTATAATATATCTCCCTAGATACAGATTTACGAGCCTGTAACATAGTATCAATCACAGAGTCAGAGAAACCTCTTTGACTAAGAATCAAGCGTTCAATCTCCATACCTTTAAATTTAAGGATTTGAGATCCTGATGGAAAAAAGGACCCTGCGACAAAAGGTCTGGTCTCAATGGAAGAGTCCACGGTTGGCAAGAGGCCATCTGGACAAGATCCGCATACCAAAACCTGTGAGGCCACGCTGGAGCTACCAGCAGAACAAACGAGCATTCCTTCAGAATCTTGGAGAAGAACTAGAGGCGGAAAGATATAGGCAGGATGATACTTCCAAGGAAGTGACAATGCATCCACTGCTTCCGCTTGAGGATCCCTGGATCTGGACAGATACCTGGGAAGTTTCTTGTTTAGATGAGAGGCCATCAGATCTATTTCTGGAAGTCCCCACATTTGAACAATCTGAAGAAATACCTCTGGGTGAAGAGACCATTCGCCCGGATGTAACGTTTGGCGGCTGAGATAATCCGCTTCCCAATTGTCTATACCTGGGATATGAACCGCAGAAACTAGACAGGAGCTGGATTCCGCCCATACCAGAATTCGAGATACTTCCTTCATAGCCAGAGGACTGTGAGTCCTTCCTTGATGATTGATGTATGCCACAGTTGTGACATTGTCTGTCTGAAAACAAATGAACGATTCTCTCTTTAGAAGAGGCCATGACTGAAGAGCTCTGAAAATTGCACGGAGTTCCAAAATATTGATCGGTAATCTCACCTCCTGAGATTCCCAAACCCCTTGTGCTGTCAGAGACCCCCAAACAGCTCCCCAACCTGTCAGACTTGCATGTGTTGAAATTACAGTCCAGGTCTTAAGAACAAAAGAAGCCCCCTGAACTAAACGATGGTGATCTGTCCACCACATCAGAGAGTGTCGTACAATCGGTGTTAAAGGTATTAATTGAGATATCTTTGTGTAATCCCTGCACCACTGGTTCAGCATACAGAGCTGAAGAGGTCGCATGTGAAAACGAGCAAAGGGGATCGCGTCCGATGCTGCAGTCATAAGACCTAGAATTTCCATGCATAAAGCTAATGAAGGGAATGATTGTGACTGAAGGTTTCGACAAGCTGATATCAACTTTAGACGTCTCTTGTCTGTCAAAGACAGAGTCATGGACACTGAATCTATCTGAAAACCTAAAAAGGTTACCTTTGTCTGAGGAATCAATGAACTTTTTGGTAAATTGATCCTCCAACCATGATCTTGAAGAAACAACACAAGTCGATTCGTATGAGATTCTGCTAAATGTGAAGACTGAGCAAGTACCAAGATATCGTCCAAATAAGGAAATACCACAATACCCTGTTCTCTGATTACAGACAGAATGGCACCGAGAACCTTTGTAAAAATTCTTGGGGCTGTAGCTAGGCCAAACGGTAGAGCCACAAACTGGTAATGCTTGTCTAGGATAGAGTATCTCAGAAACTGATAGTGATCTGGATGAATCGGAATATGCAGATATGCATCCTGTAAATCTATTATGGACATATAATGCTCTTGCTGAACAAAAGGCAGGATAGTCCTTACAGTTACCATTTTGAATGTTGGTATCCTTACATAACGATTCAATATTTTTAGATCCAGAACTGGTCTGAAGGAATTCTCCTTCTTTGGTACAATGAAGAGATTTGAATAAAACCCCAGCCCCTGTTCCAGAACTGGAACTGGTATAATTACTCCAGCCAACTCTAGATCTGAAACACATTTCAGAAATGCTTGAGCCTTCGCTAGGTTTACTGGGACACGGGAAAGAAAAAATCTCTTTGCAGGAGGCCTTATCTTGAAGCCAATTCTGTACCCTTTTTAAACGATGTTCTGAATCCAGAGATTGTGAACAGAATTGAACCAAATTTCTTTGAAAAAACGTAATCTGCCCCCTACCAGCTGAGCTGGAATGAGGGCCGCACCTTCATGTGGACTTGGGAGCTGGCTTTGGTTTTCTAAAAGGCTTGGATTTATTCCAGACTGGAGATGGTTTCCAAACTGATACCGCTCCTGAGGATGAAGGATCAGGCGTTTGTTCCTTGTTGTGACGAAAGGAACGAAAACGATTATTAGACCTAAATTTACCTTTAGATTTTTTATCCTGTGGTAAAAAAGTTCCTTTCCCTCCAGTAACAGTTGAGATAATAGAATCCAACTGAGAACCAAATAATTTATTACCCTGGAAAGAAAGGGAAAGCAGAGTAGACTTAGAAGACATATCAGCATTCCAAGTTTTAAGCCATAAAGCTCTTCTAGCTAAAATAGCTAGAGACATATACCTGACATCAACTCTAATGATATCAAAGATGGCATCACAAATAAAATTATTAGCATGTTGTAGAAGAATAATAATGCTATGAGAATTATGATCTGTTACTTGTTGCGCTAAAGCTTCTAACCAAAAGGTTGAAGCTGCAGCAACATCCGCTAAAGATATAGCAGGTCTAAGAAGATTACCTGAACACAAGTAAGCTTTTCTTAGAAAGGATTCAATTTTCCTATCTAGAGGATCCTTAAAGGAAGTACCATCTGCCGTAGGAATAGTAGTACGCTTAGCAAGAGTAGAGACAGCCCCATCAACCTTAGGGATTTTGTCCCAAAATTCTAATCTGTCAGATGGCAGAGGATATAATTGCTTAAAACGTTTAGAAGGAGTAAAAGAATTACCCAAATTATTCCATTCCCTGGAAATTACTTCAGAAATAGCACCAGGGACAGGAAAAACTTCTGGAATAACTACAGGAGATTTAAAAACCTTATCTAAACGTTTAGATTTAGTATCAAAAGGACTAGAATCCTCAATCTCTAATGCAATTAGGACTTCTTTAAGTAAAGAACGAATAAATTCCATTTTAAATAAATATGAAGATTTATCAGCATCAACCTCTGAGACAGAATCCTCTGAATCAGAAGAACCAATATCAGTATCAGAATGATGATGTTCATTTAAAAATTCATCTGAAAAATGAGAAGTTTTAAAAGACTTTTTACGTTTACTAGAAGGAGGAATAACAGACATAGCCTTCTTAATGGATTTAGAAACAAAATCTCTTATGTTATCAGGAACACTCTGAGTATTAGATGTTGACGGAACAGCAACAGGTAATGTAACAGTACTAAAGGAAATATTATCTGCATTAGCAAGTTTGTCATGACAAACAGTACAAAGAACAGCTGGAGGAACAGATACCAAAAGTTTACAGCAGATACACTTAGCTTTGGTAGCTCCAGCACCAGGCAGGGATATTCCAGAAGTATCTTCTGACTCAGCTTCAACGTGGGACATCTTGCAATATGTAATAGAAAAACAACATATAAAGCAAAATTGATCAAATTCCTTAAATGACAGTTTCAGGAATGGGAAAAAAAGCTTCTAGCAATCAGAAGCACAAAATAATGAGACTTAAATAATGTGGAGACAATAGTGACGCCCATATTTTTTTAGCGCCAAAAAAGCCGTCCACATTATTTGGCGCCTAAATGCTTTTGGTGCCAAAATGACGCCACATCCGGAACGCCGACACCTTTGGCGCAAAAAAAAACCCATCAAAAATGATGCAACTTCCGGCGACACGTATGACACCGGAAACAGAAAAAAATTTTGCGCCAAAAAAGTCTGCGCCAAGAATGACGCAATAAAATGAAGCATTTTCAGCCCCCGCGAGCCTAACAGCCCACAGGGAAAAGTCAAATTTTTAAGGTAAGAAAAAATTATTGATTTATATGCATTATCCCAAATATGAAACTGACTGTCTGAAATAAGGAATGTTGAACATCCTGAGTCAAGGCAAATAAATGTTTGAATACATATATTTAGAACTTTATATAAAAGTGCCCAACCATAGCTTAGAGTGTCAAAGAAAATAAGACTTACTTACCCCAGGACACTCATCTACATGTAGTAGAAAGCCAAACCAGTACTGAAACGAGAATCAGTAGAGGAAATGGTATATATAAGAGTATATCGTCGATCTGAAAAGGGAGGTAAGAGATGAATCTCTACGACCGATAACAGAGAACCTATGAAATAGACCCCGTAGAAGGAGATCACTGCATTCAAATAGGCAATACTCTCCTCACATCCCTCTGACATTCACTGCATGCTGAGAGGAAAACCGGGCTCCAACCTGCTGCGGAGCGCATATCAACGTAGAATCTAGCACAAACTTACTTCACCACCTCCATAGGAGGCAAAGTTTGTAAAACTGATTTGTGGGTGTGGTGAGGGGTGTATTTATAGGCATTTTGAGGTTTGGGAAACTTTGCCCCTCCTGGTAGGAATGTATATCCCATACGTCACTAGCTCATGGACTCTTGCTAATTACATGAAAGAAAAAATCCTTTATTGGTGTACAAAGTTAAAAGAGTATATGAACACATCCACAGGAAAGTGTAAGGCATACCACCTAGACTGACATGTTTTGGCTATACGCCCTAATCATAGTCTAAGGGGGTAAAACAGGATACAGATTTAAAAGGCAAAAAAAAGCAGCTGATTGGATATAAGTAAAAAATTAAGTTAGGCCTATTATACTCTCTATTAGCTAAACAGTTGAATGCATAGATGAGAGCTGCAGGCAGAAACATAAATACATACGCAAGAGTTAAATCTGAACTGGGCAGAGAGACATTCTAGATAGTACAGGATTAATTACACAGAGTAATATAGTATACAATAAACAGTATACAGAATGTAATAAAGAATGAAATAAATATCATGATGTTAGTACATTTACACACACACATACATACATCCCTAATAGCTCACACATAGGGCCCAACACATGTATGTAAATTAATACAAACCAGAGATGAGCAACTCAAGAATAATGAGATGGGATAAATATATATATATATATATATATATATATATATATATGTACATGTAGCTATATTAGATCTAATACTTACAAACAGTGATACAGTTTCAGATGTGTGTGTAGGTGAGAACTTAGGATCCAGTGATCATCAATCTGTTTGGTTTAGTATTCATGTTCAGGAACTGTCCACCCAGACTAAAACAAAAGTTTTAGACTTTAGGACGGCAGATTTTTCATTAATGGGAGAATACCTAAAAAACTATTTAAAGGGGAAAACTCTTATTACAGGGGTTCAAGAACAGTGGGAATTTGTGAAAGGTGCCATTTTAGATGCAACCGCATACTGTATTAGACATGTCTGTAAAAGTAAAAGAAAGCGGAAACCAATTTGGTTTTCCAAAGAAGTAGCACATGCTGTAAAGACAAAAAAGATAGCTTATAAAAATTACAGACACACACAAGCAGATGAGGATATGAAAATATGGAGGCTCCAACAAAAAAAGACTAAGCAGTTAATTAGGAAGGTTAAAGCTCATGCAGAAGAGAAGATAGCACAGTCAGTAAAACATGGGGACAAAACATTCTTTAGATATATCAGTGAAAGAAGAAAAAATAAGGTAGGAATAGTAAAATTGAAATCAGTTGATGGTAGAATAATAGAAGGAGATAAGCAGATTGCAGACTGTCTCAATGATTACTTCTGTTCTGTTTTCACTAAAGATTGAGAAGATACAATGTCTACATTAAGGGATGCTACGCAAAATAGAAACAAGCTTAACAGTAATCTTTTTACAGAGGATGAGGTTTTGTTAGCATTATCAAAAATAAATGTTACAAAGGCAGTGGGTCCTGATAATATTAATCCAAGGGTTTTAAAAGAACTTCGATCAGTGCTAACTGTCCCATTCGAAAGAATAAGAGGGCGCTAAAGCTAAGATCCCACCACACTTAGTCAAAGGTAATAAAAACAACAAAGTGCAAATTAATAACTTTACTTCACAATTATAAATACAGTTCATATAACAATGTTAAGAAAAAGGGACGTCTCCCTTAAGAAAATAAAAATGAGAATAAAAAGTAAAATAGACTGGATTACCACCTTTAAAAAGATAAAAATATAAAAATATATACTGTAGCTAGTTCAATGAGCGTTATTAATCCAGTGAGATAGGCTACACTTAAGTGGGTAGCTGCACTTTTGAAACAATGTTCCTTATATAGGCTGATCAAGGAAAAAACGTGTTACTGTCCATCGTATGGTTATAACATAGAGAAATTGTGTTCTTATTCCTTGTGTGACTCTTTATGATGTGGTTCAAACAGTCAATAATACACACCTTAGAGTAAAAAGGATTATTACAATCTTTTTAGACTCACACTGTCAGATGTATGTCCAGGTAAACGGTATCCTCCACTGTTATTTTGCTCTTGTCACTTGCTGGAGCTGAACCCGGTCAGCATGTATGGAAACAGCTTGTCACTCCAATTTCTTATGTGTAGGTATTTGATACCAAAAGGTGAGAGATGAGGTCCGCAGGTCCGCACTTAGCATGAATCACGCGCGGGTTAGAAATTCTTGACTAGGTACCTAGATAAGAGATAAAGTAGAGTCCTTTGCAGGGAACAACTGGAAATCAGTCTACGCGTTTCACCCGTTAGCAGGGCTTTTTCAAGATGCCGGTATGTTCCCGGGACAGAGTTTAAATATTCATCGGAGTGTGCTGATTGGTGTGACGCTTTTCCAATAAAAGGTGGAGTTTGATCCAAATTCTTAATAGTTTTATTTAAGGTGGTATATTTAGTTTAGACCAGACGATCATGTTTACTTTCCAAGAATAGGTGTTAAGTCTTGTGATGGTGTGTTTTTTTGTTGGATAAAGAGTTTTTTAACGCTCAACATGAACAAAACAGCTTATAAAGAGAAAATAAAGGTGATAAAACCAGAGGTGGTATTCCATATTACACAAAAGAATTTTTAATTTTTAATTTTTAATTTGATTTGTATGGTGTGTCGAATCAGACTAACAGTAGAAAAATTAATAAAGGTTATATAATTCATTAAATCTAAAAATTCATTGTCTGTTAAATCCCAATTATAAAAATTGGAAATATATAAAAATATATAAAAAATTGGAAATATATAAAAAATAAAATTAGAAAATAATAAGGATGTAAAATATTGCTTTTAATTTTATTTCATTTTTATTCAGCACTAGAAAAAATAGTTCACCTTATATTTCTCTATTTAAAAAACAGTAAGAGTTAATTAAATTTTTTAAAAATTAGATTTTAACTCCTAGGAAAGGGGACAGGTCTATTTCGGAGTTTAGGCCTCGGGGGAAGAGGGTATCGAATTTATAGATTAGTTCAGCTTCTTTTTTCAGTAGCTTACTTTCAAAATTACCCCCTCTCCAGTCACCTCTGACCTTACATATTCCCCAAAATTTTAAGTGTTCTAATTTATTTTTATGTATCTCTCTGAAATGTTTGTATAAATGAGTGTCTAAATTACCCTTTTCAATATTACAGAGATGTTCTCTGATCCTGTCACGTAGAAGTCTAGTTGTTTCTCCAATGTAAAACAGATCACATGAACATTTTAAAATATATATAATGCCTTTATTTGAACATCTTATTGTGTCTTTAATTTTGAAATTTTCATTTGTGCCTGTTATCTGGATAGAACTAATTTTGCTACTATATTTACAGGCCCTGCAGGAAATACAGGGGAAAAAACCTTTCAAATTATTCCCTCTAAGATCTTGGTCTACCATAGTGGTGTTTTCTTTTTGTAAAACACTGGGAGCAAGAATTTGTTTTAAATTCCTAGCTTTCCTGAAGATGATTTTCGGTTTATATGCTAAGAGGTCTCCTATCAAGGGATCTTTTTTGACTATATGCCAGTGTTTTGTAATGATTTTCCGTAATGCTTGGTGGTCATCGTTGTAGTTAGTTATTAGCGCTACATCATATTCATTTTTGTTATCTCTTATGTCCAATGTACTTTTCTCTTTATATTGTAAGAGAGAACTTCGTTCGGTAGTCTTAGCTCTAGTCATGGCTCCTTCTAGTTCTAGTTCACTGTAACCTCTTTCATGGAATCTTTGTTGGAGAACATTTACTTGGGTTTCAAAATCTATAAGCCTTGAACAATTTTTTCTTAATTCTAAGGTACTGGCCTATAGGTATATTACCTTTCCATCTCTCATGGTGGCAACTCTTTTTGTGGACGTACCCATTACAATCTACTTGTTTAAAGTACGTTCTGGTAGCTAGACTACTTTCATCTGCAAATATTTCTAAATCCAGAAAGGAGATGGAAGTGTTACTGTAGTGATAAGTGAAATGGAGATTTTTATCATTATTATTCATTGCTTGAAAGAACAAATTTAGATTTTCCTCAGAACCTTTCCATATAATTAGTATATCGTCTATATACCTCTTGAAGAGCACGAGGTCCGCGCCAAATTCATGTGACCTAAGGAAATTATCCTCCCAGTCTCCCATGAATAAATTGGCATAACTTGGCGCGAACCTCGTGCCCATCGCGGTACCCTCTAGTTGAAGATAATATTTTCCATTGAACTCAAAATAATTGTTTTCTAATATAAATTTTATTCCCTTTAAAATAAACTGTCTAAGATGTATATCTATGTCTTTGTCTAATTCAAGGGTATTTTCAATGGCCTTAAGGCCCTGTTCATGGTCAATAATTGTGTAAAGGGATGTAACATCACTAGTAGCAAGTATATAATTGTCTTCCCATTTAATTTTTTCTATTAATTGCAATACTTGAGTAGAGTCTTTAAGATAGGTTTTTAAATTTTTCACATATTTCTGAAGAAAAATATCCACATATCTGGAAAGGTTAGATGTTATAGAACCTATTCCAGATATGATGGGTCTCCCCGGAGGGTTAATAAGATCTTTGTGAATTTTCGGGAGAAAGTAAAAGATGGGGGTTCTGGGAAACTCAGGATATAGATAATTAAATTCATTATCGTTAATAATGCCCCCATCTTTTCCTTCCTCCAATATACAGAGTAAGCTTTTTTTGATTTTTTTAATCGGATTTAATTCTAATGTTTTGTACGTCTTAGGATCATTCAATATTCTATTTGCTTCTGCGATATAGTTTGTTCTATTCATAATGACAACCCCCCCACCCTTATCAGCTGGCTTTATGATCACATCTTTGTTTTTTTGTAGTTTGTCTATGATCTCTTTGTCTTTTTTTGATAGGTTAAAGTTAGGTTTCGATTTTTTGGGATTAAAGTCTTTCAGATCTTGTAGGACCATTTTTTCAAAGGTTTCTATATTGGACCCTTTAGCATATGAAGGATAAAATTTGGAAGTCGGTTTGAGATTAGTATAGATTCTCTTACTATCATTAGCTATTATATTTTTTGGGAATTTTGATGGATTTACCTGTCTTTCTATGGGATTTTTCAAAAAATAACGTTTCAACGTTAACTTTCTGGTGAATTGTTTTATATTAATGTGGGTGTTGAATTTGTTCAAATTTGTGGTAGGGGCAAAAGATAAACCTAATGACAATATCCTTTTTTCGTCATTATCTAATTCTTTATTGCTCAGATTGAAAATGCCTGTATTCTCAGTTATTATCTCACTCTCTTTGCCTCTCCTTCTATTCTTTCCTCCTCTTTGTCCTCTAGTTGTCTTTTTTTTATGTTTAATGGGGTGTATGTTCTCTCTCTCTTCTCTAGAGCTGTAAGACTTTTTGAGGTGCCCTCCCTCGGAGGGCTGTGGCCTAAAAAATCTTTTCCGTTATTAATTGTTCCAATTTCACATTCATTATCTAAAGCTGAAAATCTATTGTTAGTATCTAGATGCCAACTATCCTTCCTCGATCTATTTCTCCTATTGTCATAGTATTCGTTATTTGGGTCATAATATTGATTTCTTGGTTGTATTGGATTTTGCCAATAGTTGGAGTTATTACGATTCCTATTGCCATAGTAGTGTGGCCTATAATCATTTCTATATGTGTTTCTATAATTCTGGGGCATTCTGTTGCCATAATCAGAATGTTCTTGATATGTTCTATTTTGATGTTTATAGTTACTGTGATATTGTTGAAAAGGAGCTTTATATCCATAATTGGAACGATCCCTCCAATTGGTATTGGACTGATAATATTCAGGATATTGTATATCATAAGAGTTCTCTGGCTTACCATTGTATATATTTCTATTCCCATATGTGTTAAAAGTTCTATCTTTAGGTGTGTTCAGTGATGTATGACCTCTGGAGTGTTGTTGATTGTTATAATCGTGTTTATTCCAATCATCTGAATGTGATGTACCTTTATTTGCATTTTCGATCTTGTCTTTCAATTCTTTAGTTTGTTCTATTAAGTCATTCCTATCCCTTTCTAATTTCTTCCATTTAGTGTCTAATAAGCCATGTTTTAGTTCTAAGAATTTATTTACTAAAATATTTTGCCTTTCTTTAAAGTTAGGATGTTCTTTTTTATTTTCTAGTTGGTTTTTTAAAATTGTGATTTTTGTGTTAATCTCTTCTAAAGTTTCATTACGTGATTTTTTTATAATCTCAATCAATTTGTGTGAAGTTTCTTTTAGTGCCAAATCCCATTCTTTTTGGTGTGTTAAATTTAAAGTAAATGTGCACGCTTTCTTAAATTTCAAGCCTCTGGGAATTAAATTTAAATTTGTGTATTTTTCTAGAAAAACTAATTCCATTTTTTGTTTGATTTCTTTCACCATAAGTTTATCTAGTTCATTAACTAGTTGGTGAAAGTCTAAAAAATTGCCTTGTGGGCGTTCCTCTGTGATTTGTGTGTTGCTTAATTCAGTTAGTAAATTATCCCTAAAAGAAAAAAGTTCTGAATCCATAATAATAAAAGTGTGAATTAGTGATGTGAGTAAATAATAAATTAATAGACTATAAATAATAAATAATAAATTGATAGACTATAAATGAGTGCTAAAAGCTGCTATACAAAGGGGAGAAGAGAACAAGGTGAGTACAAATATATAGCGCTAATAGCTAAAGTAGACCTCGGCCACTCTAAGACAATCCCCCCTGGATTGTCACAAGTAAAACAAATTCGAAAGAATAAGAGGGCGCTAAAGCTAAGATCCCACCACACTTAGTCAAAGGTAATAAAAACAACAAAGTGCAAATTAATAACTTTACTTCACAATTATAGTCTATCAATTTATTATTTATTATTTATAGTCTATTAATTTATTATTTACTCACATCACTAATTCACACTTTTATTATTATGGATTCAGAACTTTTTTCTTTTAGGGATAATTTACTAACTGAATTAAGCAACACACAAATCACAGAGGAACGCCCACAAGGCAATTTTTTAGACTTTCACCAACTAGTTAATGAACTAGATAAACTTATGGTGAAAGAAATCAAACAAAAAATGGAATTAGTTTTTCTAGAAAAATACACGAATTTAAATTTAATTCCCAGAGGCTTGAAATTTAAGAAAGCGTGCACATTTACTTTAAATTTAACACACCAAAAAGAATGGGATTTGGCACTAAAAGAAACTTCACACAAATTGATTGAGATTATAAAAAAATCACGTAATGAAACTTTAGAAGAGATTAACACAAAAATCACAATTTTAAAAAACCAACTAGAAAATAAAAAAGAACATCCTAACTTTAAAGAAAGGCAAAATATTTTAGTAAATAAATTCTTAGAACTAAAACATGGCTTATTAGACACTAAATGGAAGAAATTAGAAAGGGATAGGAATGACTTAATAGAACAAACTAAAGAATTGAAAGACAAGATCGAAAATGCAAATAAAGGTACATCACATTCAGATGATTGGAATAAACACGATTATAACAATCAACAACACTCCAGAGGTCATACATCACTGAACACACCTAAAGATAGAACTTTTAACACATATGGGAATAGAAATATATACAATGGTAAGCCAGAGAACTCTTATGATATACAATATCCTGAATATTATCAGTCCAATACCAATTGGAGGGATCGTTCCAATTATGGATATAAAGCTCCTTTTCAACAATATCACAGTAACTATAAACATCAAAATAGAACATATCAAGAACATTCTGATTACGGCAACAGAATGCCCCAGAATTATAGAAACACATATAGAAATGATTATAGGCCACACTACTATGGCAATAGGAATCGTAATAACTCCAACTATTGGCAAAATCCAATACAACCAAGAAATCAATATTATGACCCAAATAACGAATACTATGACAATAGGAGAAATAGATCGAGGAAGGATAGTTGGCATCTAGATACTAACAATAGATTTTCAGCTTTAGATAATGAATGTGAAATTGGAACAATTAATAACGGAAAAGATTTTTTAGGCCACAGCCCTCCGAGGGAGGGCACCTCAAAAAGTCTTACAGCTCTAGAGAAGAGAGAGAGAACATACACCCCATTAAACATAAAAAAAAGACAACTAGAGGACAAAGAGGAGGAAAGAATAGAAGGAGAGGCAAAGAGAGTGAGATAATAACTGAGAATACAGGCATTTTCAATCTGAGCAATAAAGAATTAGATAATGACGAAAAAAGGATATTGTCATTAGGTTTATCTTTTGCCCCTACCACAAATTTGAACAAATTCAACACCCACATTAATATAAAACAATTCACCAGAAAGTTAACGTTGAAACGTTATTTTTTGAAAAATCCCATAGAAAGACAGGTAAATCCATCAAAATTCCCAAAAAATATAATAGCTAATGATAGTAAGAGAATCTATACTAATCTCAAACCGACTTCCAAATTTTATCCTTCATATGCTAAAGGGTCCAATATAGAAACCTTTGAAAAAATGGTCCTACAAGATCTGAAAGACTTTAATCCCAAAAAATCGAAACCTAACTTTAACCTATCAAAAAAAGACAAAGAGATCATAGACAAACTACAAAAAAACAAAGATGTTATCATAAAGCCAGCTGATAAGGGTGGGGGGGTTGTCATTATGAATAGAACAAACTATATCGCAGAAGCAAATAGAATATTGAATGATCCTAAGACGTACAAAACATTAGAATTAAATCCGATTAAAAAAATCAAAAAAAGCTTACTCTGTATATTG
This sequence comes from Bombina bombina, assembly GCF_027579735.1. Taxonomy (NCBI): domain Eukaryota; kingdom Metazoa; phylum Chordata; class Amphibia; order Anura; family Bombinatoridae; genus Bombina; species Bombina bombina. Next base: position 581,549,657 of record NC_069503.1, on the reverse strand, counting down.
GAGGAAGGAAAAGATGGGGGCATTATTAACGATAATGAATTTAATTATCTATATCCTTAGTTTCCCAGAACCCCCATCTTTTACTTTCTCCCGAAAATTCACAAAGATCTTATTAACCCTCCGGGGAGACCCATCATATCTGGAATAGGTTCTATAACATCTAACCTTTCCAGATATGTGGATATTTTTCTTCAGAAATATGTGAAAAATTTAAAAACCTATCTTAAAGACTCTACTCAAGTATTGCAATTAATAGAAAAAATTAAATGGGAAGACAATTATATACTTGCTACTAGTGATGTTACATCCCTTTACACAATTATTGACCATGAACAGGGCCTTAAGGCCATTGAAAATACCCTTGAATTAGACAAAGACATAGATATACATCTTAGACAGTTTATTTTAAAGGGAATAAAATTTATATTAGAAAACAATTATTTTGAGTTCAATGGAAAATATTATCTTCAACTAGAGGGTACCGCGATGGGCACGAGGTTCGCGCCAAGTTATGCCAATTTATTCATGGGAGACTGGGAGGATAATTTCCTTAGGTCACATGAATTTGGCGCGGACCTCGTGCTCTTCAAGAGGTATATAGACGATATACTAATTATATGGAAAGGTTCTGAGGAAAATCTAAATTTGTTCTTTCAAGCAATGAATAATAATGATAAAAATCTCCATTTCACTTATCACTACAGTAACACTTCCATCTCCTTTCTGGATTTAGAAATATTTGCAGATGAAAGTAGTCTAGCTACCAGAACGTACTTTAAACAAGTAGATTGTAATGGGTACGTCCACAAAAAGAGTTGCCACCATGAGAGATGGAAAGGTAATATACCTATAGGCCAGTACCTTAGAATTAAGAAAAATTGTTCAAGGCTTATAGATTTTGAAACCCAAGTAAATGTTCTCCAACAAAGATTCCATGAAAGAGGTTACAGTGAACTAGAACTAGAAGGAGCCATGACTAGAGCTAAGACTACCGAACGAAGTTCTCTCTTACAATATAAAGAGAAAAGTACATTGGACATAAGAGATAACAAAAATGAATATGATGTAGCGCTAATAACTAACTACAACGATGACCACCAAGCATTACGGAAAATCATTACAAAACACTGGCATATAGTCAAAAAAGATCCCTTGATAGGAGACCTCTTAGCATATAAACCGAAAATCATCTTCAGGAAAGCTAGGAATTTAAAACAAATTCTTGCTCCCAGTGTTTTACAAAAAGAAAACACCACTATGGTAGACCAAGATCTTAGAGGGAATAATTTGAAAGGTTTTTTCCCCTGTATTTCCTGCAGGGCCTGTAAATATAGTAGCAAAATTAGTTCTATCCAGATAACAGGCACAAATGAAAATTTCAAAATTAAAGACACAATAAGATGTTCAAATAAAGGCATTATATATATTTTAAAATGTTCATGTGATCTGTTTTACATTGGAGAAACAACTAGACTTCTACGTGACAGGATCAGAGAACATCTCTGTAATATTGAAAAGGGTAATTTAGACACTCATTTATACAAACATTTCAGAGAGATACATAAAAATAAATTAGAACACTTAAAATTTTGGGGAATATGTAAGGTCAGAGGTGACTGGAGAGGGGGTAATTTTGAAAGTAAGCTACTGAAAAAAGAAGCTGAACTAATCTATAAATTCGATACCCTCTTCCCCCGAGGCCTAAACTCCGAAATAGACCTGTCCCCTTTCCGGAGTTAAAATCTAATTTTTAAAAAATTTAATTAACTCTTACTGTTTTTTAAATAGAGAAATATAAGGTGAACTATTTTTTCTAGTGCTGAATAAAAATGAAATAAAATTAAAAGCAATATTTTACATCCTTATTATTTTCTAATTTTATTTTTTATATATTTCCAATTTTTTATATATTTTTATATATTTCCAATTTTTATAATTGGGATTTAACAGACAATGAATTTTTAGATTTAATGAATTATATAACCTTTATTAATTTTTCTACTGTTAGTCTGATTCGACACACCATACAAATCAAATTAAAAATTAAAAATTAAAAATTCTTTTGTGTAATATGGAATACCACCTCTGGTTTTATCACCTTTATTTTCTCTTTATAAGCTGTTTTGTTCATGTTGAGCGTTAAAAAACTCTTTATCCAACAAAAAAACACACCATCACAAGACTTAACACCTATTCTTGGAAAGTAAACATGATCGTCTGGTCTAAACTAAATATACCACCTTAAATAAAACTATTAAGAATTTGGATCAAACTCCACCTTTTATTGGAAAAGCGTCACACCAATCAGCACACTCCGATGAATATTTAAACTCTGTCCCGGGAACATACCGGCATCTTGAAAAAGCCCTGCTAACGGGTGAAACGCGTAGACTGATTTCCAGTTGTTCCCTGCAAAGGACTCTACTTTATCTCTTATCTAGGTACCTAGTCAAGAATTTCTAACCCGCGCGTGATTCATGCTAAGTGCGGACCTGCGGACCTCATCTCTCACCTTTTGGTATCAAATACCTACACATAAGAAATTGGAGTGACAAGCTGTTTCCATACATGCTGACCGGGTTCAGCTCCAGCAAGTGACAAGAGCAAAATAACAGTGGAGGATACCGTTTACCTGGACATACATCTGACAGTGTGAGTCTAAAAAGATTGTAATAATCCTTTTTACTCTAAGGTGTGTATTATTGACTGTTTGAACCACATCATAAAGAGTCACACAAGGAATAAGAACACAATTTCTCTATGTTATAACCATACGATGGACAGTAACACGTTTTTTCCTTGATCAGCCTATATAAGGAACATTGTTTCAAAAGTGCAGCTACCCACTTAAGTGTAGCCTATCTCACTGGATTAATAACGCTCATTGAACTAGCTACAGTATATATTTTTATATTTTTATCTTTTTAAAGGTGGTAATCCAGTCTATTTTACTTTTTATTCTCATTTTTATTTTCTTAAGGGAGACGTCCCTTTTTCTTAACATTGTTATATGAACTGTATTTATAATTGTGAAGTAAAGTTATTAATTTGCACTTTGTTGTTTTTATTACCTTTGACTAAGTGTGGTGGGATCTTAGCTTTAGCGCCCTCTTATTCTTTCGAATTTGTTTTACTTGTGACAATCCAGGGGGGATTGTCTTAGAGTGGCCGAGGTCTACTTTAGCTATTAGCGCTATATATTTGTACTCACCTAACTGTCCCATTAACTGATCTGTTTAATCAGTCACTATTAACAGGAGCTGTCCCAGATGATTGGAGAATAGCAAATGTAATAGCCCTTCATAAAAAGGGCAGTAGAGAAGAATCTGGCAACTACAGGCCAGTTAGTTTAACTTCAGTAGTAGGGAAATTAATGGAAAGCCTCTTAAAAGAAAGAATTATGACTTACATAAAGACAAACAATTTAGAGGACCAAAATCAGCATGGTTTTACTTCAGGGAGATCATGTCAGACTAATCTAATTGACTTCTTTGATTATGTAACAAAAGTATTAGACAAGGGAGGAGCAGTTGATGTAGCATATCTAGATTTCAGCAAAGCATTTGACACCGTCCCACACAATAAACTTATTCACAAACTATATCTCCTTGGTCTAGATTCAAAAATTGTGAACTGGGTGGAATGCTGGCTTAAGGACAGAAAACAAAGTGTCTTAGTAAATGGAGTTCATTCAGCAGAGGGGGCTGTTACTAGTGGTGTTCCTCAGGGGTCAGTTCTGGGGCCTGTTTTGTTTAACATATTTATCTGCGATATCAGCAAAGGGCTACAGGGGAAAGTATGTCTCTTTGCAGATGATACAAAAATTTGCAACAGAGTGGATGTTCCAGGGGGGGTAGACAAAATGAGAAGTGATATACAACAATTGGAGGATTGGACAAACGACTGGGATCTAAAGTTTAACACAGCAAAGTGTAAAATAATGCATTTAGGGAAGAAAAATCCAAATGTTAATTACAGACTCAATGACACTCTACTGACTGTTACAGACGAGGAACAGGACTTGGGAATTATTATTTCAGATGATTTAAAACTTAGTAAACAATGTAGTAATGCAGCGAGTAAGGCTAGCAGAATGCTTGGATGTATTGGTAGAGGTATTTGCAGCAGAAATAGTAAGGTTCTTATGCCACTTTATAGATCATTAGTTAGGCCTCATCTTGAGTATTGTGTGCAGTTCTGGAGACCATATCTTCAGAAGGATATTAACAAACTTGAATCTGTGCAAAGGAGGGCTACCAAAATGGTACATGGTCTAAAAAATAAAACTTACCAGGATAGGCTCAATGACCTAAATATGTATAGCTTAGAGGAGAGAAGGGAAAGAGGTGATATGATAGCAACTTTCAAGTACATTAAAGGGTTTAGTAAAACTGAGGCTGTGGGTATTTTACATAAAATGGAAAATTCAAGAACAAGGGGTCATGAGCTCAAGCTAAAGGGTAGTAGATTCAGGAGTAATTTGAGGAAGCACTTCTTTACAGAAAGAGTGATTGATTTATGGAATAAACTTCCTCAAGAGGTAGTAGCAACAAACACTGTGGGGGACTTTAAAAATGCATGGGACAAGCATAGGGCTATCCTACGAACTAGATAAGTTTATACTGTTAGGTAAGGTCGGGCAGACTTGCTGGGCCTATGGCTCTTATCTGCCGTCAATATCTATGTTTCTATGTTTCTATGTATATGTTATAGGAGATAAGATAAGATAATGTAAAATTGTACAAAAATATCCCAAAAGAGTATAGATGACAGTATATATAAAGTTATTGTTATAGTTAGTCCCAAAAATGTATGAGATCATATTTGAAATTTAAGCCTATAGGTGTTCTGGTCTTAAGGTGGAAGATCCAGAACACCTCACACTTAGCCAATAATACATCAATATCTCCTCCTCTCTTTTTTTTTAATGAATGTGCAATCAATTAACCTTATGTGGACAGTGCGTGAGAATATTTTTCCCTATACAAAGATACCTCAATTATCTCTTAGATCATGTGATAGTAAATAGTATCTATGTTATGTAGACTTTGAAATGTTAGAGGCAGTCAAGAAATATTCAAATTTTTGTAGGTAGTATGTTTTGTAAGTAGTGTTAACCAAGGTTCTATTGCTATGTACTAGCATGCATGAGTATACAAAACTCCTACTAAAGTAAGTTAAACAATATTTATAGACTCTAGTTTTCAGCTTTAAGATGCTAGGGATAATATCACCTTTACGGACTCTTTATACAATAAGGAGGTTGCATAAGATCATACACTGAGCTTAATAAAAATATGACTAGCTTCTTTTCCGTTCTGTTTTACCCCCTTTTCCTTTCAGATACTACATCACATAAATTAATTAGCTTTTAAGGGATGCAGTAACCCATTACAATAGCCATAATATTAACATTATATGTTCAGCCCACAAAGTTCATCAGGCTGTCTTCTAGGGAAAAAAAAACAGTCGTATGCCTGGAATATGGAGAATAAGTTACCAGCCAGAGCGGGTTACCAGACAATAAATTTGCTATTAGTCACCTCCAGGTGGGAGATTTTCTTTGAGGACCTTTAAAAGCTTTATAAGCCTGCTGGATCAATTCAATACTCTACAGATGCACTAGTGGGCTAAGAAATGCCAGGAGCCCACCAAGGCAGTTTATAAACAATAGCCTTAAGTCCACAAATAGGTGTTGCACAGCAAGTGAGCTTGTAGCTCCTGTGTGCCTCTCTCAGGGTCTGCCGGTAAAAGCTTTTACTCTCTTTATGATGTGAACCCTCTGTTTAGTGTCTTGTGGCTGTGGCTAATACAACGCCAAAGCGGCGGGCCATGTAGGTACGTTGACTTAATACTCTGCAAAGTGCATTCAAAGATAAGGCTAATTCCACCTCACCTCTAGGCAAGTGTGTTCCCCTCTCCGGCTTTCACTTTTGGCTCCAGAGTCTACAAGGTCGCAGGTGGGGCGCCTTCCTTGTTTGAGGCCCTTGGCAAGTGGTTCCCCATAGTGTTGTTCACTCATCAGCCGAGTTGTTTATATAGCTCCTGCGAGAACCAACTGAGCCAGGAATTCACAGCTCTCACAGCTGTCGGGCAGCGCTCGACATCCGCTGTACCGCTGCACAGCTGCACCGCCTCACTCACCCTCCACTTCTCCGCTGTTATGCTGCTCCGGTGTCGAGACCAATATTGGCCTGCAATCTCCTATGCGGGGACCGGAATGCAAGCTGCTCTTCCGGTCTCAATAGCAATATCTCCTCCTCTCTTAGGTACAGCAACTTTCTCAATAGCCACCCACCGAAACGTATTCAATTTGGAATCATGTAGGGTGGCAAAATGCTGTACCAAGGGAGTAGTAGATCTACCCCTGGTAATGGTAGAAAAATGCTCTCTTATAGGACCGCACCTTAAGAGATGCCGTACCTTAGGTTCCCTGTTATCGCCCACTCAACTTATGCAAACTCATGAAACTGGCAGCTCCTGGCTTACTCACATTGGCATGTATAAATGTTAAATGTGGCCACAGAAAATGCAAGCCATGTGAGTACGTATAAGTTACGAACACTTTCACTTCAGCAGTCAGTGGCACCACATATGACATCAAAACTTGCCTCAACTGTACTAGCACCTATGTCATCTATTTCATTACTTGTATCAAATACAATATACAGTATGTGGGTCTTACCTCAAGGGAAATTAACTCGGGCATCAGAGAGCATTTTTCTACCATTACCAGGGGTAGATCAGGTATTGCATTGGAGTTTGCAGTTTGTGCTTTTATGCCAGGTTGGATTAGGGGGAGCTATAGTGAGTTCTTGTAAGTCCCGCATTTAATAGGTGCTCTACCTATGCATCTGCATCACACTGTGATATTCCTTTGCATAAGGTCTATGTTTATAAAACTAGACATTTGCAGAAAGAGACAAAAAATGGTTAAAGCACATCCTAGATCTAAACATTTAAGCTATGACCTGCTACATATCTGTTTGGAGCTAAAACTAGACATTTGCAGAAAGAGACAAAAAATGGTTAAAGCGCATCCTATATCTGCACATTTAAAGGGACAGTATACACTCATTTTCATATAACTGCATGTAATAGACACTACTATAAAGAATAAGATGCACAGATACTGATATAAAAATCCAGTATAAAACTGTTTAAAAACTTACTTATAAGCTCTCAGTTTAGCTCTGATGAAAAGGTAGCTGGAAAGCCCACTGCAAGTGGGAAATAAGACACTCCCCCCTCCCCCTTCTTTTGCATATGAAAAGACCCTTTACACAAACAGGAGGAAGCTGGAGAAGGTAGTTGACGGTATTCACATAAAACTTTGGGGCTTGTTTAGGAGTCTGAAAATCAGAGCAATGCTATTTAAAAATAAGCAAAACTATACATTTTTTAAAAAGAAAACACTTAATGGGCTATATAAATAGATCATCTACAAAACATTTATGCAAAGAAAAAATTAGTGTATAATGTCCCTTTAGCTATGACCTGCTACATATCTGGTTGGAGCTTGCTGAAAGAGACAAAAAATGGTTAAAGCGCATCCTATATCTGAACATTTAAGCTATGACCTGCTACATATCTGTTTGGAGCTAAAACTAGACATTTGCAGAAAGACAAAAAATGGTTAAAGCGCATCCTAGATCTAAACATTTAAGCTATGACCTGCTACATATCTGTTTGGAGCTAAAACTAGACATTTGCTGAAAGAGACAAAAAATGGTTAAAGCGCATCCTAGATCTAAACATTTAAGCTATGACCTGCTACATGTTTGTTTGGAGCTAAAACTAGACATTTGCTTAAAGAGACAAAAATGGTTAAAGCGCATCTTAGATCTAAACATTTAAGCTATGACCTGCTACATATCTGTTTGGAGCTAAAACTAGACATTTGCTGAAAGAGACAAAAAATGGTTAAAGCGCATCCTAGATCTAAACAGTTTGCACATTACACAAACACAACTGTTTGCAAACATTACAGTGGCAATTGTTTAACTTCTTAACCATGCTGTGCACAAGTACTCACCAACGAGCCACCCATGGGGAAACTGTCTGTCCTCAAACTGCTGCTAGAGTGAGGACTGCCTGAGGATACGGCCATCATGACTGGCCCCCCCCGAAATTCGCAAACACATTCATAATTTGCATACGTGCATCACACACGAACTGCACGTTCAAACTATGAAAGTGTTTGCTATTTCGGAAGGGCCACTCATCTGCTGGAGCCCACAGCGCAATATGTGTGCAATCTATTGCTCCCAAAACATTGGACATTTCAGCTATTGCATAGAATTCCCTCTTGAGACGTCTACAATCATCCTCATTTTGAGAGAATCCTACGTAAAGCCTACTAATTCTTATCATGGCGTTCAGAAACCTTTCAAAAACCACAGAGAAGATACCCTGAGACAACCCAGATATGTACCCCTCTGAGGATTGAAAGCTTCCGGGCGCCAGGACATAGAATCTGATTGATCAATGTTGCTGCAATATTGTTGCAAAACGATAAAGTAATAGCTGACATCTATAATATTATATATATATAAGTGATTGTCGAGATTTCAATATTTTACGTGTCCCATTGAAATCGCAATAAAAATTAAGATCTTCCAAACTCGTCTACGTATATGTAATATTGAGTGAGAAACTGATGAAAGGGTCAGTAAAGTCCTAATGCTCAAATCTATTTGGCTGAAGCTTAGAATGATTTCATTATATTAGCAACATGCCTGTCTACTTTCCAAATCTTTGTTCTGTTGTTCTAGTTTGCAAAATTCTTATTGTGTGATGATTAAAAAGATAAATGTTTGTTTTGTTGTTGTGTTATGTACATGTATGTATGTATGTATGTATTGTGATTATCTCCCACATATGTTCAGTTCTATAGAGCAGTATAGCATTGTTGTTCCAAAATAGTGACAAATAGAATATTTTCTAATGATATATTATAATGATACAGAATTCCTAATGGTATATTATTTTTAAATCCTGATGTTAAAGGGACACTAAATCCATAATGTATCTTTAATGATTCAGACAGAGAATCAAATTTTAAACAACCTTCCAATGTATTTCTATGATGTAAATGTATTCATTGTTTATATATGTTTTTTTAATAAATAGCAATGCACATGTGTGAGGCAATCATAGAAGGCATCTATGTGCAGCCACTAATCATCAACTGCTGAGCCTATCTAGATATGCTGTTCATTAAAGCATATGAAGAGAATAAATCAAATGATATAATAGACATAAATGAGACAACTGTTTAAAATTGCCTACTGTCTCTGAATAATGAAATCTAAAAAAGTTTTTTATGTCTGTTTAAATATTTATTAATTCTTGAAACTGATTTTGTTTTTGTGATGATAGAATTGATCGTGATTTATAGTTGATGTAATGTAATTTCCTAAATGATTTTGATGTTGTAGTGATGTTCACTCATGTAAAACACATAACTCCAGTATCAAATAGTATATTTTGTGATCTATTTGTCATTGCGGAACCTACGCAAGAATGAATGAATTAGTGCAACAACTATAATGCTGCCATTACGAGTTTAAAAAGAGAAAATTATGGTGTGCGTTATGGAAAGAGGCCGGTCACACGTATTCCCCATAGAAGTCAATGGAGGTTAGAAATTGAAAGAAAAAAACTTCCAACACTCCTGTTGAGTGCAAAGTGAGTGATGTCGTCATTCTGTGAAAAAGTACCTGAAATCGTGATAATTTCATATTTAAAAAATGTTTTGTGTACGTAATGTGCTGTATATTGTTTTTATTTAGCGATTTCTGTATGTATGTGATGATATTTGTATGTAGATGTAGCTAAATAAGAGTATGTTCATGTATGTCCATTTAAGTCAATGTAAAATGGGTTTGTGTGCATTTTTTTCGGACACCCGAGATCTGGTATCTTTGATCCGTTATATTTTTGTGTTAAAAAAAATAAATAATAATATTTATTGTACAGTGTTTGTATGAGTATAAGTGTACTTTGTATAATATTTTTGAAGTGATTCTTGAATGCTTTTAGTTACAATACATCAATAACTACTGGTCTTGGAAAGAGTAATAGATTTGTGCGTACATGGCGATTTTTGTTACACTATGAAGGTTTTTTGAAACTTGTAATGGCTGCATAAGGAAAAATTATGCATTATGGCCCATAACGCTACAATTTGAGTCATAACGCTCAACTCGTAATCTACCTGATAGTTTTTAATGTTTGATTGGGAATTCTTTGCCATTAAAGGGACAGTGTAGTCAAAAATAAACTTTCATGATTTAGATAGGGCATGCAATTTTGAACAACTTTTTAATTTACTTTTATCATCTATTTGCTTTGGTCTCTTTGTATTCTTAGTTGAAATCTAAATCTAGGAAGGCTCATATGCTAATTTCCTAGCCCTTGAAGGCATTTTGACATTTTCACAATTAGAGAGTGTTAGTTCATGTGTGCCATATAGATAACAATGTGCTCATGCCAGTGAAGTTACCTAGCAGTCAGCACTGATTGGCTAAAGTGCAAGTCTGTCAAAAGAACTGAAATAAGGGGGCAGTCTGTAGAGGCTTAGATACATGGTACTCACAGAGGTAAAAAGTATATTAATATATTTGTGTAGGTTATGCAAAACTGGGGAATGGGTGATAAAGGGATTATCTAACTTTTTAAACAATAAAAGTTCTGGTGTAGACTGTCCCTTTGATATATATTTTTGGCCACTTCATTTCTTAATTCTTTTTTTTATTTTTTATTATTATTGTATTAAAATAGATTGCAGCCCTCCTGTTAGTTATGAGTATACGCAGCAGACAGGCCTATGGGGTACCAGACATCTATTTCTGGCAAAAGGAAGGCAGTACCATTCAACTACACTGTGACAAGGCAGTATTAGAGAAAGTATCAAGGAATGTGGGAATACAGCCACACGGTAAGCAATGGATAGCTTTCTTATGTGGAGGCTGTGCTGGAGTGAGTCTGCGGGCGAATGGCTTCTGACAAAGTATTTAATTTGTAACAATTTACCGGTAGATATTGTTACTTCATGTGCTCTCATTTTGCGTATTAGAAGAGATGAGCAACTTTCCTAGTATATTTGTTTGAGAAATGAATGTTATCAATTTAATTTAATTTGTGTACAGTGATTGCATTAGTATTAGAGTTATCTCACCTAGGCCCCAATGATCAAAACATCTTTCAAAGAAAAAGTGTGTCCGAGCAGTGCCAGCGGCACAGGGGGAGTGTAGATTAGATGTGACACAGTAATATTATTATTATTATCGGTCATTTGTAGAGCGCCAACAGATTCCGCAGCGCTATAAACAAAGGGGGAGTACAACAAAACAATTATAGGGTAGAGGGCCCTGCCAAGAGTTGCACTGTTGTAGTCAGCTCTTAAGAAGGTGATCTACAAACAGCTGGACTTTTAGGCTTACATGCTAAGAGGGTTCAGGGAATTGCAGTGGAGGAGAGGAATTGGTATTAGGAAAGGTTAGCGTAGGTTGTATGCGTCCCTGAACAGTAGAGTCTTTAGGGAGCACTTGAAGCTTTTAAAACTAGAAGAGAGTCTTGTGGAGCGAGGCAGAGAGTTCCACAAGATGGGAGCCAGTCTGGAGAAGTCCTGTAAACGGGAGTGTGATGAGGTGACAAGAGAGGAGGAGAGTAGGAGGTCATGAGCAGAGCGAAGGGGACGGGAGGGAGAGTATCTGGAGACAAGGTCTGAGATGTAGGGGGGAGCAGTGCAGTTAAGGGCTTTGTATGTAAGAGTGAGAGTTTTGTGTTTGATCCTAGAGGCAAGAGGAAGCCAGTGAAGGGATTGGCAGAGAGGCGCAGCAGATGAAGAGCGACGTGTAAGGAAGATGAGTCTGGCAGAGGCATTTATTATGGATTGTAAAGGAGCTAGGTGGCAGGTGGGGAGACCAGAGAGGACAGAGTTGCAGTAATCAAGGCGGGAAAGAATGAGAGAGTGGATTAAAATCTTAGTTGTGTCTTGTGTAAGGAAGTGTCTAATTTTAGAGATGTTTTTAAGGTGGAAGCGGCAGGCTGTAGCCAAGGACTGAATGTGAGGAGTGAAGGAAAGACATCGGGCATGCGGGATAGGGGTAATGATGGAGTTGTCGACAGTTATAGAGATATTGGGGGTGGAGATTTTGGAAGAAGGGGGGAAAATGAGGAGCTCAGTTTGGAGAGATTTAGCTTGAGGTAGTGAGAGGACATCCAGGAAGAGATGTGAGAAAGACAGTTAGTGACACGGGTTAGCAAGGAAGGAGATAGTTCTGGTGCAGAGAAGTAGATTTGGGTGTCATCTGCATACAAATGATATTGGAAACCGTGGGACTTAATTAGGGAACCTAGTGATGACGTATAGATTAAGAAGAGAAGGGGACCGAGGACAGAGCCTTGCGGTACTCCAACAGAAAGTGGTGACGGGGCAGAGGAGGCCCCAGAGAAGGCTACACTGAAGGTACGGTTTGACAGGTAGGAAGAGAGCCACGAAAGGGCTGTGTCACAGATGCCGAAGGATTGGAGGGCTTTAGCAAAAGAGGGTGGTCGACAGTGTCAAAGGCTGTGGACAGATCAAGGAGGATAAGCAGAGAGAAGTGGCCTTTTGATTTAGCTGTAAGTAGGTCGTTGGTAACCTTAACAATAGCTGTCTCTGTGGAGTGATAGGGACGAAATCCAGATTGCAGCGGGTCAAGAAGGGAGTTTAACATAAGGAAATGGGATAGGCGTGCATATACTAGTTTTTCGAGAAGCTTTGAAGCAAGAGGGAGGAGGGAAATTGGGCGGTAGTTGGATGGGGAGGTAGGATCAAGGGAAGGTTTTTTGAGGATAGGTTTGACCAGTGCATGTTTCATCGATGAGGGAAATGTACCAGTGCTGAGGGAGAGGTTGAAAATGTGTGTTAGTATAGGGGTAAGGGTAGCAGAGAGAGAGGGGAGCAGCTGTGAGGGGATAGGGTCAAGGGGACAGGTAGTGAGGTGAGAGCGCAGTATAAGTGTTGAAACTTCTTCCTCAGTAACAGGGGAGAATGAACTAAGTTTCAGGTTATGAGGGTTGTGGTTGAGTGAGATTATCTGAGGGGGGGGAGAGAATGGAATTGTGTTGAGAGCTGATTTCATGTCTGATGGAGTCAATTTTGTTAATCAAGTGACTGGCAAAGTCTTGAGCTGACAGAGAGGTTGTATTAGGAAGTGGGGGAGGGCGGAGGAGAGTATTGAAAGTGGAGAACAGACGTTTTGGGTTTGAAGAAAGATTAGAGATAAGAGTAGAGAAGTAGTGTTGCTTGTGGAGATTAAGGGCAGAGTAGTAGGAGTTCAAGATGAATTTGTAATGAAGAAAATCAGCTGAACTCCGTGATTTTCTCCTATGCCGTTCAGCAGCAAAAAGATTAATCTTTTAATTAATTTTTTTTCTTTTTTTTTTTTTTTTACTTTTTTCTCTCTCTCTTCTCTTTTCTTTTCTTCCGATGTATGGAAAACAGGAAAATTCCCAGCTCGGTGTACAAGTTTTGTTCTTTTTGAGATGATGAATCAAACGTGACAAAGTATATATGTCTTGTACTATATTATGTTTCTATTTTGCATTATGTTTGACCTTGCCCTGTGAGGCAGAAAAGGTTTGATGTTATTGATTGTACACTGTATGGGTTTCAAAATAAATATTTAAAAAAAAAAAAGTGTTGAAACTTCGTCCTCAGTAACAGGGGAGAATGAACTAAGTTTCAGGTTATGAGGGTTGTGGTTGAGTGTGAGTATTTAAGGGGGGGAGAGAATGGAATTGTGTTGAGAGCTGATTTCATGTCTGATGGAGTCAATTTTGTTAATGAAGTGACTGGCAAAGTCTTGAGCTGACAGAGAAGATGTATTAGGAAGTGGGGGAGGGCGGAGGAGAGTATTGAAAGTGGAGAACAGACGTTTTGGGTTTGAAGAAAGATTAGAGATAAGAGTAGAGAAGTAGTGTTGCTTGTGGAGATTAAGGGCAGAGTAGTAGAAGTTCAAGATGAATTTGTAATGAAGAAAATCAGCTGAACTCCGTGATTTTCTCCTATGCCGTTCAGCAGCACGGGAACATCTGCGTAGCTACTGTGTCAGAGGAGTATGCCAGGGTTGGGGATGAGTGTGTGATTTCCTAGCAGTGGTAAGAGGGGCGAGATTGTCAAGGACGGATATAAGGGTGGAATTATAGTGGCAGATAGATTGCTCAGGGCAGGATAAGGCGGAGAAGGATGAGAGGAGCGGTTGAAGGGAATTAGCAAGTTGTTACTGATCTAAAGACCTAATGCTTCTGTGAAGTTTGGTGTGAGGAGTAGAAGGTGGGAGAGTTGTAGGAAGGGATGATATGTTGCAGGTAAGGAGATGGTGGTCAGAAAGAGGAAAAGGGGAGTTTGAGAAGTTTGAGAGAGTGCATTGATAGCTAAAGATCAGGTCAAGGGAGTGACCGTCTTTGTGAGTGGGAGAATCAGTCCATTGTGACAGACTGAAAGAGGAAGTGAGTTGCAGAAGTTGTTTAGCAGATGAGGCAGTGGGATTGTTAAGGGGGATGTTGAAGTCGCATAAAATGATGGCAGGGGTGTCTGAGGAAAGGAAGTAGGGTAGCCAGGCAGCCAAGTGATCTAGAAATTGAGTTGCGGAGCCAGGGGGTCGGTATATGACTGCAACACGTACAGAGAGAGGGGAGAATAAGCGAATCATGTGGATTTCAAATGAGGGAAAAGTGAGGAAAGAGATAGGGTGTATTTGTTGAAAGGTGCAACGAGAGGAAAGTAAAATACCTACACCACCTCCTTGTCTATTACCAGACCTAGGAGTGTGGCTGAAGTGGAGACCCCCATGCGACAGAGCAGCAGTGGATGCTGTGTCTAGGGGAGAGAGCCAGGTTTCTGTTAGGGCCAGAAGGTTGAGGGAGCAGGAGATGAAGAGGTCATGTATAGAAGTGAGTTTGTTGCAAACAGAGCGAGAGTTCCAGAGTGCACAAGTGAAAGGGGTAGTGGCTTTAGATGCAAGAGGAATGTGAGTAAGGTGTGCAGAGTTTTGTTTTCTGAGTCTATGGGATGGTACACATGGATGTGCACGGCTTGTCAGTGGTTGGGGACCAGGATTAGGGGAGATGTCACCAGCAGTAAGTAGAAGCAAGAGGGAGAGTGACATGAGATGAGATACAGATTTGCAGTAGTGAGACTGCTTTTGAGATGAGCTGCAGGGGGTAGAGAGAGTGTTTAGGAATAGGTAAAGTTCATGAGTAGAAAAGTAAGATGAGTTTAAGAGAGATGGGCTAATGAACAGTGCCAGTAATAGGCGTTCAGGGGGAGTTGGCAGGGTGTGCTAGTGGGCGAAGGCTGAACTTTGATTTGGACATATCGACACCAGTGCAATATATGTTTTGAATCAGCAAAGTGCAGGTTGCGAGAAGTGTAGCGGCCATGTTTGACTACATTACCTGAGGTAGTTAGTGTAGGTGTAGTAAAACTTAGATCCCCCGGCAATATTTGAAGTGTTTCCACACTGAAACAATTTTTAGTTTCAGTGAGCACACTGTCTTTGCCATGTAGGCTCACTTCAAATAGGGCTCCCCGGCCACAGCAAAATGCTGATTAGCAGCGTTGTCGGCGATGCGGGTGGTGATGTCATGCTCCCATTGACTTCTATGGGAGAGACATTTTCCAAAAATGTATGGTTATATATAATGTATATTAGTTTAAGTATTAGATATAAATTAAAATTTAGATATTCTTGCTTGTTGTGTTTATTATTTTAAATATAAATATATTTTTTAAATATATATTTATTATAAAAGACAGTTGCACTATAATTATAGAATTACATAACTGCATGCCTGTTATGTAGTAATACAATTCTAATGACTTTTGAAACAAAAATATAAACTTTAAAAAATATATTTATGTTTACAATAAAAAACACAACAAGGAAAAATAAATACATATTAATTTATATACAATACTTAAAAGAATATGCATCAAACATAATAATGCATAATATTTTAAACATTGTAGATAAATGCACTATTAACCCCTAAGCTGCCCTAAATTAATCACCTAATCAATCACATGAAAATAAAAACAACTAAATTATAATAAAAAAGTTAAGTATAATAATAAAGTTACAAAAAATAATAAAAGTCAATATCCAAAATAAAACAAAACATTATACCTAACACTAATCTACATGCCCCATAAAAAAAAAAAAAAAATGCCCTTTTGTAAATCAGCTCTTTTACATTAAGAAAATTTCAAGACCCTCCCTCTAAAATACAAGTAATCCCCCATCCACCAAAATAATAAAATCTACCTAAAAAACTATCCTAAAATATAAAATTTAAAATAAAAAAGCCTATTCTTCAAAATAAAAAAACACTATAAAAAGCCCTAACTAACCTCAAAGTTTGTACTCACTGATCAAAAATCCAGGTCCTCTTGTTCTGACATTGGGCGGGTTTTTCCACTACCTCCGCTACCCATCTTCTTCTATGCTGAGGCCCTCTTCATCCAGGCTCTAGGAGGGGCCATCTTCATGCAGGCGGACTTCGGCTGCCTCTTCGGCTGCCTTTTCCACCATCTCTGCATCTTTTTATCTTCAGCCCTCTTCCTAGAGCCCTGGTCTTCATATTGTTACCGCTGCACACTAAATTTCCGGAAGGACGGAACCCCTTTATATAGGGTTACCACTTCATCCATATTGGCTGTTTTTAAATCAGTCAATCCCTATTGCATGATTTTAATCAGCCAATAGCAAGAAAGTATTTTATTTTAAATTCTAATCATCCATTTCTATATAAAGTGGTTCCACACTACCGGAAATGGCGGAAGAGGCCATATATTGTGCAAGTCTGCAATAGAATCTGCTTTAAACGTAGGTCACTCTATCTGTGTCAGTGTGCATATGTAGTTATTCTTGTTCCAGACAAGGTGATTGTCAAGTCCTGCCTTGCTGATCTGAACTTGATTTTGAAAAGTAAAAAAAACATTGCAATGTACTTTGCTAATTCATTTTGCCCACACAGGGCTAGATTATGAGTGAAAAGCAAATTAACACTGGCGCTCGTGCATTAATTGCACTAAAATTAAGATTTTTCACTCGTCGGATTGCGCTTGTATTACGAGATGAAAGTTAACTGTTTTTGCTCTAGCGGTAACCTGGCTAGTGCAAAATATTGTGTCCGCGTTCCCCCATAGAAGTGAATGGAGAAAAAAAGTGGGAAAAAATACACCCCATTCTTGCGCAAACACGATTGCATATTCTCATTTGCGCTAAACCTACATGAAAATAGGAATATTTCATAATCCAATCTTCTTCACATAATAGAATATGTTCTATTTATTCCTAAATAAATATTTCTATATCTATCTGATAATATTTTAGTACAAAATATACATATATATATATATATATATATATATATATATATATATATACATACAGTATCTCACAAAAGTGTGTAAATTTGCTGTCCCCTCAAAATAACTCAAAACACAGTCATTAATGTCAAAGCCGTTGGCAACAAAAGTGAGTAAACCCCTAAGTGGAAATGTCCAAATTGGGCCTAATTAGCCATTTTCCCTCCCCATTGTCATGTGACTCGTTAGTGTTACAAGGGATCAGGTGTGTTAAATTTGGTGTTATGGCTTTAACACTCTTTCATACTGGTCACTGGAAGTTCAGCATGGCACCTCATGGCAAAGAACTCTCTGAGGATCTGAAAAAACGAATTGTTGCTTTACATAAAGATGGCCTAGGCTATAAGAAGATTGCCAAGACCCTAAAACTGAGCTGCAGCACGGTTGGCAAGACCAAACAATGATTTCACAGGACAGGTTCCACTCAGAACAGGCCTTGCCATGGTCAACCATAAAGATGAGTGCACATGCTCAGCGTCATATCCAGAGGTTGTCTTTGGGAAATAGACGTATGAGTGCTGCCAACATTTCTGCAGAGGTTGAAGGTGTGGGGGGTCAGCCTGTCAGTGCTCAGACCATATGCCGCACACTGCATCAAATTGGTCTGCATGGCTGTCGCCCCAGAAGGAAGCTTCTTCTAAAGATGATGCACAAGAAAGCCCGTAAAAAGTTTGCTGAAGACAAGCAGACTAAGGACATGGATTACTGGAGCCATGTTCTGTGGTCCAATGAGACCAAGATAAACATATTTGGTTCAGATGGTGTCAAGCGTGTGCGGCGGCAACCAGGTGAGGAGTACAAAGACAAGTGTGTCTTGCCTACAGTCAAGCATGGTGGTGGGGGTGTCATGGTCTGGGCCTGCATGAGTGCTGCCGGCACTGGGGAGCTACAGTTCATTGAGGGAACCATGAATGCCAACATGTACTATGACATACTGAAATAAAAGCACAAGGAAGAGGCGCCAATGGTGCAGATCAATGATGGTTCAAAGGTGGAACTGAAATTAGGCTAACAAAGGGTACTCACATGTATAAATTGCAATCAATTATGCCAGTAGAAGCAGGCTGGATTTTATCAGCAGTCCAGCTAGCTGATCCTAGAGGCAGCTCTCTAACAACTTCCAAAAGGAGACAATCTGTAGAAAAAAGCAATAGATAGAGGCGCCAATGGTGCAGATCAATAGTAACTTGTAAGTGTTTGTATCCAGTTGTATACACAGGGTACTCACATGTATAAAAGGCAATCTGTTATGCCTATAGGGACAGGCTGGATTTCTACAGCAATCCAGCTGCCTGATCCATACGATAAAAAGGCAGTGTATTGGTGTAAATGATTCACACCCTAGATGTAGCGTAGCAGTAAACCATACATAGCACTCCGAGTGAATAAAGATAAAAACATATTTATTTAAAAGTATAAAAATTTAACACCCATCTCAGTGCCAAAACAAGTATGGCCAATGGAGAAACAGTGCGACGCGTTTCTCAGATAAACTGTTTCCTCAGGCATGTTTCTCATCAGTATTTTACATCCTTATATAGGGCTACGCTACTACAAACACCTAAAACCCCACCCCTTGCAATGTTGACAACAAGGACCAATCACAGACCGTCATTTGGACAGCACCCACCCTGCTGCAGTAGTATCGAATAAAACACTACTACAAACATTATTATAAGCAATATATGTTGAAGTGTTCGGTAATTTCTTTAGTTATTTATGTATAAATTGATATATGGTGCATATTGCATAGTTCCTATAGTTAAATGATTAAAATTATCCTTACTCGTAAATGCTGCCACTTAATTGGCTGTTGCAGCTGTCTATCAATAGTTCTAGAGTTGGCCGTCTATACGGCTATCTAATATGCCGATAATGCCGTCAATCAACTGTTATGCGCGGCAAAAAACAAAACTAGACTCTATATCAAATCTGCCGCTGAGCAAGCTACCAATGGGATACCCGTGGTCAGACAACACCTCTCTCTATATTTGTATTCGTTTACGTATTGGCCCTCCCGGTGTAAACAAAAGATCCTATTGGTCCTCATACTGAGAGACGGAGAATGCTGTCACTGCAAGCTGAAAAGCAACACAAAAAGTGTAAACATACCAAGCACTTGTAAGTGTGATAAGCTTCCTCACCTGCAATCGTGTTGCTATCCGGCTCACAAACACACAAATTCCACACGCCTTACTGGACTGCCTCAAATCGTTGCCGATGCTAATTTGTTAGTCACTTCCCACTATGCGCAAACGCATGCTCTTAACCACAATGAACCTGCGGGTATCTCTAAAAATATACAACGATCACTATCCATATATCCATAAACAATCATCTAAGTATATCCATTAGTCTTATATTCTATAAACAAAAGGACCATTATCCATAAACATATAGAGTCGATCCTTATTTAAATAATATCCATTTGATATTAACCTCAATATGGTAGTAACGAAGTGAGTGAAGACCCATAATAAAACTGGTAAAAGCTATTATTATTCAAAATTATTCCCTTTATGAAGTGATTCTGATAGAAATTAAGTATATGTGTATAGATAAATATTTTAAAGTGTTCTCCTAATTTTTGGATGATCTCCAAAGTAAGATAATCTCACTAATGTGATA
Source organism: Bombina bombina (assembly GCF_027579735.1). NCBI lineage: Eukaryota > Metazoa > Chordata > Amphibia > Anura > Bombinatoridae > Bombina > Bombina bombina. The sequence continues at coordinate 581,529,604 of NC_069503.1, read as the reverse complement.
TCTTAAATACGATCCTATCAAGAAGTAAAACCATTGTGACCATGGATGTATAAGTGTGAAGTAATGGTGTATAAACACTCCTAGTGATAGGGTAATACACCGTGACCCAATCTCGGATTATGAAGATCACTTTAGCCACTTGTTTATATACCAAATTATTAGATTTTAATAGTACACCACCACATCCCGAGATTGGGTCACGGTGTATTACCCTATCACTAGGAGTGTTTATACACCATTACTTCACACTTATACATCCATGGTCACAATGGTTTTACTTCTTGAGTGCTATTTATGGTTTACTGCTACGCTACATCTAGGGTGTGAATCATTTACACCAATACACTGCCTTTTTATCGTATGGATCAGCCAGCTGGATTGCTGTAGAAATCCAGCCTGTCCCTATAGGCATAACAGATTGCCTTTTATACATGTGAGTACCCTGTGTATACAACTGGATACAAACACTTACAAGTTACTATTGATCTGCACCATTGGCGCCTCTATCTATTGCTTTTTTCTATGACATACTGAAGCAGAGCATGATCCCCTCCCTTTGGAGACCAGGGAACACAGGGCAGTATTCCAACATGATCACGACCCCAAACACACCTCCAAGACGACCACTGCCTTACTAAACAAGCTGAGGGTAAAGGTGATGGACTGACCAAGCATGTCTCCAGACCTAAACCCTATTGAGCATCTGTGGGGCATCCTCAAACAGAAGGTGGGGGAGCACAAGGCCTCTAACATCAACCAGCTCAGTGATGTCGTCATGGAGGAGTGGAAGAAGACTCCAGTGGCAACCTGTGAAGCTCTGGTGAACTCCATGCCCAAGAGGGTTAAGGCAGTTCTGGAAAATAATGGTGGTCACACAAAATATTGACACTTTGGGCCCAATTTGGACATTTCCACTTAGGGGTGTACTCACTTTTGTTGCCAACAGACATTAATGGCTGTGTGTTGAGGTATTTTGAGGGGACAGCAAATTTACACTGTTATACAGGCTGTACACTCACTACTTTACATTGTAGCAAAGTGTCATTTCCTCAGTGTTGTCACATGAAAAGATATAATAAAATATTTACTAAAATGTGAGGGGTGTACTCACTTTTGTGAGATTATATAAAAAGAGAGAGAAAGAGAGAGAGAGATTTATAAAGATGAATTTATATAGGTATAGATATGTACAGATATATATATTGGAATATCTATTTATAAATACTTAGAACATATTCTTCTATGTGCAGAACATTGGAATGTATAATATTTACAGTTAATACATAGTTAAAACCTTTATTAAATATGAATATTGCATATGCAACATTGGTTTTGGTGGTGGGCAAAACACACTGAAATTACCCATTGCCATATAAGATGACATCAGGAAGCAACATAATCAAACAGATACAAACATTGCCTGCTCAATCAATTCAGGATAAACAAATAATAATAAGAAGAAATTAATTTTAAAAAATAGCCAAATCAATACCCTACAAAACACATGCCCACTATACTGATAATGCCCATGTTTAACCCCCTTAAAAAGACAAGTACATGTCTCTTTGGTTTTGGGGCACAACAGGTTAATTGCACGTCATCTATTACAATCATTACATATTACAGTATTAAAAAAAGATGAATCAACATACAGGCACTTTAACCTTTTATTTAATCACTTAAACCCACAAAGTTGCCATTTTGTTTGTTGTTAATCCTGTGCATTTGCTTTTTGGATTACAAAATCAGGAGATTAACTATGAAGGTTAAGATGTCGTGTTGTTTTTGGAAGGTAAAGGTTTTAGCAAACGTTTTATTCCATCAACCTTTCATAACTAAATGCTTTAATTAAGATGAGTTTCATCTATAAAATAACATATTATTTCTCAGTAATTTTGTCTCTGTTGCGACAACTCAATTTTTACAATATTTACCTACAAATATCTTATTTTTTTTATATTTTACTTTTTTTTAAGTAACAAAATTGTAAATCAGCGGCATAGCTTGGAGGAACTGATTTTTATACATAAAATTTCTCAAACAAATAATCACTTCCCTTGGAAAAAGGTCTTTAGTTAACCTATTCAACAGATGATGATGGATTTTCTCAATAATCAAAGGCAGTCCCTCAGGATATTTAACAACCAAAGGAAAGAAATCAAGTACAAAACAGTTCAAACGTTTCTCTTTCACAGACTCCAGAATACCTTTTAACCTTAAATGTTTATGGAGATTCCTATTTTCTACAGTGATATCTTACGTTCATAACAATAATAACAACATATATATTATATATATACTAGTCCTAAAGCCCGTGTACACAGGCCAATTTTTTTAAATACCGCAGTTCCAACCCTTGCTCCCTCTCTCTCCCCCCTCTCTTTTACGCTCTCTCTCACCCCCATCTTTTGCTCTCTCCCCTCCTCTTTTGCTCTCTCTCTCTTCCCCCTCTTTTGCTCTCTCTCTCCCCCCTCTTTTGCTCTCTCTCTCTCCCCTCCCCCCCCTCTTTTGCTCTCTCTCTTTCCCCTTCCCCCCCTCTTTTGCTCTCTCTCTCTCCCCCTTCTTTTGCTCTCTTTCTCTCTCCCCTCTTTTGCTCTCTCTCCCTCTCTCTCTTTTGCTCTCGCTCTCCTCTCTTTTGCTCTCTCTCTCTCTCCCCCTCTCTTTTGCTCTCTCTCTACCCCCTCTCTTTTGCGCGCTCTCTCTCCCTCTTTTGCGCTCTCTCTCCCCCTCTTTTGCGCTCTCTCTCCCCTTCTCTTTCGTGCTTTCTTCCCCCTCTCTTTTGTGCTCTCTCTCCCCCTTCTCTTTTGCACTCTCTCTCCCCCCTCTTTTGCGCTGTCTCTCTCCCCCCTCTCTTTTAAACTCTCTCTCTCCCCCTCTTTTGCGCTCTCTCCCCCTCTCTTTTGAGCTCTCTCTCCACCTCTTTTGCGCTCTCTCTCCCCCTCTTTTGCACTCTCTCTCTCCCTCTTTTGCGCTCTCTCTCCCCCTCTTTTGCACTCTCTCTCCCCCTCTTTTGCACTCTCTCTCCCCCTCTTTTGTGCTCTCTCTCCCCCTCTTTTGCTCTCTCTCCCCCCTATTTTGCTCTCTCCCACCACTTTTGCTCTCTCCCCCCTCTTTTGCTCTCTCTCTCCTCCTCTTTTGCTCTCTCCCCCTCCTCTTTTGCTCTCTCTCTCTCCCCCTCTCTTTTGCTCTCTCTCTCTCCCCCCTCATTTGCTCTCTCTCTCTCCCGCCTCTTTTGCTCTCTCTCTCTCCCCCTCTTTTGCTCTCTCTCCCTCCTCTCTTTTGCTCTCTCTCTCCCTCTCTTTTGTTCCCCCCTCCTCTCTTTTGCTCTCTCTCCCCTCTTTTGCTCGCTTTCTCTCTTTCCTCCCCTCTTGCTCTCCGCCTCCTCTCTCCGCTCTGTTTTTCTCTCTCACTTGACCATGCCGCTGCCACCATGGCTGCTCCCGTTGACCACGCCCCTTCACACATGCTCCCGCCCCCACCAGGCAGCTTGCACAGTGCGCACTCCTCTGCTGCTCAAGGCCAGGTATGTTTGTCCTTGTGCAGTCTCTACTGCACATGACTGCATCTGAAAAACATACCTGGCCTTTTATTATATAGGATATACAATATATATATATTTATATATATATATATATATATATATATATATATATATATATATATATATATATATATATATATATATACATACAGACAGACATGGCCGAAATGTATTGGTACACTTCCACTTTTGTAAGAAAAAGCCCAATTTTCTTTAAACTAAGTAAAAATTTACAACAGTATTTGGTATCCACCATTCTAGAAACTTTACTTTTGAGTTATAATTTCACATCTTACTTTAAACAGTAAAACAGATGAGAATGGCACAGACAAAAATATTGGTACTTTTAACCTAATATTTTGTACTACAGCCTTTAGCGACAACAGCTACACTTTCTGACTGGGATTTCAGCCCACTCTTCTTGAGTCAACTGCTCTAGTTCTCTCAGGTATAATGAGTGTATTTTGCCAACTGCAAGTTTCAGCTCTTTCCACAGATATTCAATGGGATTCAGATCTGGACTCACAAAATGCCACTTTGGAACAGTTTAATGTTTTCTCCTCATCCATTCTTGGGTGCTTTTTGAGGTATGTTTCAGCTCATTATCCTGCTGGAGGACCCATGATCTGCAACTGAGACACAACATTCTGACACTGGGTATTATGTTTTGCTCCAGAATGCCTTGATTTCATCATGCCCTGCACTTATTTTAGGCACCCAGTGCCAGAGGCATCAAAGCAACCCCCAAAACATCACTGAGCCTCCTCTATGTTTTATGGCAGGGATGGCATTCTTTTCATTAAAACATTTTTTCCTTCTATAAACATGGAGTAATGATTTGCCAAAAAGTTACACTTTTGTTTTGTCTGTCTATAAATAGTAAACTATTTTTTTTTATGATCGTATTTGGCAGCCAAGTAGTGGCATCAAATATACCATAATGGGCCTAGATCAATACCTTGGGTTGTGTAGTTTCAATATATACACTCACCGGCCACTTTATTATGTTCAATTGCTTGGTAACACAAATTGCTAATCAGCCAATCACATGGCAGCAACTCAATGCATTTAGGCATCTAGACGTGGTGAAGACAACTTGCTGAAGTTTAAACCAAGCATCAGAATGGGGACGAAAGGGGATTTAAGTGACTATGAACGTGGCATGGTTGTTGGTGCCAGACTGGCTGGTCTAAGTATTTAAAAAACTGCTGATCTACTGGGATTTTCACGCACAACCATTTATAGGGTTTAAAAAGAATGGTCAGAAAAAGAGAAAATATCCAGTGAGCGGCAGTTGTGTGGATGAAAATGCCTTGTTGATGTCAGAGGTCAGAGGAGAATGGGCAGACTGGTCCAAGATGATAGAAATGCAACAGCAACTCAAATAACCAATCATTACAACCAAGGTATGCAGAATACCATCTCTGAACGCACAATATGTTAAATCTTGAAGCAGATGGGCTACAGCAGCAAAAGACCACACCGGGTGTCACTCCTGTCAGTTAAGAACAGGAAACTAAGGCTACAATTCGCACAGGCTCACCTGGTCTGATGATATATGTTGTTAAAAAAATGATAAATAAATAATATGAAATAATATCAGAGGGTTAAAAGCAAACGTGTCATGAATCAGCTTTCAAGGAGACTATAAAAAGTAATCTGCAATCAAATACACAAGGCCGTCATAATTAATCAATTTTTGATGATGTTCTCCTTTCCTATTGGCTACTATTTTTTAGGTTTTGTGTAGGGAGTATAAAAAAGCCTGTAAAAAGTTCTGGTTACATAAAGGTTTTCACGTTTACCCAATCAAAAAAATAATAATTCCTTATTAATTGAAAATAAACATTTTCAGGAATTAAAATACTGTTGGTGAAAATACAAGAGAACAATTATTTTTTTATAGCTTTTTCAAACTGATTAAAATGTAGTCCCTCTGTTTTCTGTTTAATAATGAGATTTTAAACAAGATTTTAAATATAATTTATAATGTATGCATGGCATATATATCATAAATTATAAATGTTTTAGATATCTTGGATGGTGAATCCTGAGCATATCAACCAGTAACATAGTAACATAGTAACTTAGTAGATAAGGTTGAAAAAAGACTGAAGTCCATCGAGTTCAACCTATACAAATCTAAAATACTTACAAAAAGTTCCAGTTAAGCTTAAATAACCCCACTAAAATGTGACTCATTTAATACTATCAATAATATCCATGAATTTTGTTTATATACAGAAATGTATCCAGACTATTTTTTAATGTATCTAGGGTATTGGCAATCACTACCTCCTTTGGTAATGAGTTCCACAATTTTATTGCTCTTACAGTGAAAAAACGTTTCCGTTGCAGGAGATTAAATCTCCTTTCCTCCAACCTTAAATTGTGACCTCTTGTCAGAATCAATTTTCTAGGAATAAACAGAGCTTCTGCCATCTCTGAATATGGGCCTTGAATATATTTATATAAATTAATCATGTCACCTCTCAAGCGCCTTTTTTCTAAAGAAAACAGACTCAGTTTGGCTAGCCTCTCCTCATAGGTTAATTTCTCCAATCCCCTTATTAACTTTGTGGCCCTTCTCTGAACTTTTTCTAGTTCTGCAATATCTTTTTTTGCAATCGGTCCCCAGAACTGCACTCCATACTCAAGGTGAGGTCTTACCAGGGCTTTATATAGTGACAGAATTATGCTTTCCTCCCTTGAATCAATGCCTCTTCTAATACATGCTAGTATCTTAGCCTCTGAAGCCGCTGCCCTGCATTGTGCACCCATCTTTAGCTTGTTATCTATTACTACTCCCACATCCCTTTCCTCCTCTGTTTGGCTAAGTCTTGTCCCATTTAAAAAATACGTTGCCTGCTTATTTTTACTTCCAAAATGTAGAACCTTGCATTTTTCCGTATTAAATCTCATTTTCCATTTACTTGCCCATACTTCTAATTTTTGAGGATCCCTTTGTAATGAAAGTTCATCCTGCTCTGACCTAATGACCTTACTTAATTTAGTATCATCTGCAAAAATAGAGATGTCGCTATTTAATCCTTGCTCCAAGTCAAGTTATAAAAATATTAAAAAGAACGGGGCCCAGTACTGATCCCTGGGGGACTCCACTGATTACCTTTGTCCAATCCGAGTATGATCCATTTACTACTACTCGTTGCTCCCTATCTTTTATCCAGTTATTTATCCATGAGCTAACATTTTCAGTTATTCCCAGTCCCTTAATTTTGTGCATTAATCTCTCATGTGGCACTGTATCAAATGCCTTTGCAAAATCTAAGTATATCACATCAACTGATTCCCCTTTATCTATAGTTCTACTTACTTTCGCATAGAATCTAATTAGATTAGTTTGACATGATCTATTTCTCCTAAAACCATGCTGATTAGAACTCATAATCTTGTTTACATGAATATGCTCATCAATATAATCCCTTATAATCCCTTCAAATATCTTCCCCACTATTGATGTCAGACTAACTGGTCTATAGCTTCCTGGATCATCCCTGCTTCCCTTTTTGAAGAGTGGCACCACACCAGCTTTACACCAATCCTGGGGTACCATGCCTGAGGATAATGAGTCTTGAAAATTAAGAGTAGAGATTTGTCTATAACAGTGCTAAATTCCCTTAACACCCTTGCGTGTATCCCATCTGGGCCTGGAATTTTATTTACCTTAATATTATCCAGTTTTTTCCTGATATCCTCTAAACATAACCCAGTTAATGGTATGGACTGGCATGTTCTATTTTGTTCCAAAGTATCATCCAATGGTTCCTCTCTTGTGTATACTGAAGAAAAAAGCTGGTTTAGTACCTCAGCCTTCTCTCTGTCATTATTTATCATGCTACCCTCCATGCATTTTAATGTACCTATATTATCCTTCATAGATTTTTTGCTATTTATGTACTTAAAGAACCTTTTAGGGTTAGACTGAGAATCCTTTGCAATTCATTTTTCATTTTCAATTTTGGCTAATTTGATTGCTTTTTTGCATGCATTGTTACATTCCTTATAAATATTGTATGTTGAGTCTGTACTATTTTCTTTGAATAATTTAAATGCCCTACGTTTTTTCCTAATTTCTCTTAACACATTTTTATTTATCCACAACGGCTTTGATTTTTTATTTTTATTTTTATAACCATATGGTATTTGTTGATATGAATATTTATTTAACAAAGTTTTAAATATTTTCCATTTGTCCTCTGTATTTTTATTAGAGAATACATTGTCCCAACTTATATTATTTAACGATTTCCTTAAATTGTTGAAATTTTCTTTCTTGAAGTTAAAAGTCTTAGTTAAACCTTTAAGACACTGCATATGAAAAGAGATTTCAAACGTGACCATGTTATGATCACTGTTACCCAAATGTTCTTTGACTTCTATGTTTGAAATTAAATCTGTATTGTTTGCTAGCACTAAATCTAATATAGCTTTACTCCTAGTTGGCTCCTCTATTAATTGTGACAAGAAGTTATCCCTGAGAACATTTAAAAATCTATCCCCCTTGGAAGAATTACTAGTTTCATTGGTCCAGTTTATATCAGGGTAGTGACCTGGAGTTTCCTCCAGGTCACTAATGTTAGGGGGCTTGTAGCATGTTCCTAGTAATATTTTTTTAGGATTTTTATTTTTCCAGTTGAACTCCACATTCAATATTTTTTTCATGATAGTTCCTTGTAGAACAAATACACATTATCCCAGTCCGCACTCAGTTAAGTCTTTATTTTTTAACCATTACATAAATGCTTGATATAATATGCTTTTTCCAATGTAACTAAAGTTTAAACATTGCATTGATATTTTGTAAATAAATGGTGTAAGTCCTGTGGTGCAAAAAAGATGTTTGTTGATTAAAGGATCTCTTTATGTACTTTATTGGGATACAAACACTGAAGTACAATATTGTACATTCTCCAGTATTATTACACATGAATAAGAAAAGAAACTGAATAAAGAAAAAAAAATAGAACTAGATTACAAGAGGTACTCAAACATGCATTATAGAAAGCAAAAGGATTATCTATAATTCTTAGACCTTTTCCCTTTAGAAATAAATGGTTATTATTTTTATTTTATGCCTAGTGTCTTGAGTGGTACACATAATGCTGACATAAAAGCAGTAGTTTGCCCTAACATAATAGTGTAGAATCAATAAAACCCTGTTGTAAAACAGATATTTTTCAGGGGGGGGGGGGGCAATTGCGGCAACATTGGAACTCAGAAATTAGATAATTCAAAAGATTTGTATCTGACAGTCACCATGATAATCTATGAAGTCCCATCTGTCTCCTTACTTTTTACTCCCACTGTGAAGGATTACAAGCAACACAAAAACTTTACAGAGCTAAATGTAAAAACAAAAATAAATAAATAATAATAATATTAATGTAAAACAAAAAGTACATAAAATAGTTCCTAATAACATGAAACAAAAAAACCTGAAGTCTTACCTGTAGGTAGAGAGACTTATCTTATTCGGCGTCCAGGTTGCTCTGGTTGGTCCTAAGGAGTTTCTTCAGCGTATCAGCTACTGCTGCCTGGGGTTCCCTGTACACTCTTGTGCTATGGATAATACCTCCATCTGTAAACCGCTTGTCTCCCTCTTTCAACCTGTGGCAAACTCTGATGACGTCATCCGGTCCAACGAGTGTCTCTCTCCCAAAACACTCACAGTGCAGCAATTTCTCCAAAAGCTTCCCAATGTCTGATGCGGACTATAGCGCATGTGCTCACTTATCCCCAAATCCAAATGTATCAAATGTAGCACAAAATCAGGAGCACCAGATAGTCCATTTTTAAAAAATAAAACATAACTTTTATTTGAGAAATTACAGCTTGGTTTAAAAAGTTACGATGTGTAACCAACACTTTCAATAATTAGCATATGCAATCCCCATTGTGCTAACGCGTTTCGGCATTTGCCGTAGTCATAGCTTAATGAAACTGGACGCAAACACAACCTTTAAAAGACCTACTATTCATTGATAGGTTAATTAAAATTTAAACTCTACTTACTAATTGGTTTTGAAATGTGTCTATTCCCTTGTCTCTTTCCCTAGTAATCGAGTGTGCTACATGTCAATTAACCCCTTCCTATCCTATCAGGGCAACTATGGAGTATTGTTTTAAGCCTTTTAATGCATTATATCTGATTTTGATTATATATTAGGTTAAACCTTAAATGTCTTGACTTGTGCGTACTAGGCTTGCTTTCCTTTATATATATATATGAGAATTTACCTCAGACTATAATACCAGATACTATTTATTATAGCTTGCATATTGCAGAAATGTATTTATTTCCCAACCTTTTTGTAGCCCTTGATCTGATTAATATTAAAAATATAATATATATCATATTCATACAAAATCTTATTTACTGTTGGCTGTAGTTATTCATGATTGTTTACACATTGCTAGTACTTGTAAATATTGTCTGTTCTCATTTTGTATAATTTAACTCTATGTTTATCACCATCATCTTTGTTAATTTGTTAAATAATATCTAGGTACGTATTCGTTTATATTTATTAATGTTATATATTGTCTATGTATAGGATCGGGTGGATTGATGTCCGCAGCCTCAGAGCAGGCGGACAAGTTATGGAGCAGTGGTATTTAGGGGGGCATCAAGCTCCATTCGGAGCTTGATAATTCGGCCCCTATATCTATTAAAGATAGAAATCTATAGGTTTATTTTGATGCCATTATGGTAAAACAACAACATCTTTTTTGTTCTTAGTTTTGGAGAAAAACACTTCAATTTACCCTGTTATTGTAAAGCTATAAAAAGATGAACAATTAAATAATGATTAACTACAAAACAAAATGAAGAACTACAAACACTTATACGAAGATGACATCACCTCTTGTGTCTATGAGAATCTTTCTACCCATTCACTTTGTCAAATTCAAATCATTTTTCCATAGCTTTATCCTCCATCTTTACTTAATTACTTTACTTACTTAATTAATTAATTAATTAATTAATTAATTAATTAATACTTCTGGTCACATTACTTACAATATGTCTGTGCTATAAAATAAGCTTCAGGGAAAATACCCATTTTTGGGTGGTACTAACTATATAAATATAAATGTACAAAAAAATGTTTACCATATGAGCAGTTCTACATTATATGCTGTACAAAAAATATTTTATCATATAAGTAAAATGCAGTACTACATCATATTCCCATAAAATATTACAGATATTTTTACAAGTTAAGATTCTTTCGAAGCTGCTGGAAAACATTTTAAACATTGATAGAAATAAAGAATAAGAAGTTCAGAATTGGAGAGCTGAATCTGGCTTGTTCTCCAGGACTATGATGCAACCTCTGGAACTGATAGCTAAATTAGTACTCATTATAACTGTTCAGAGAAATGCTAAGGGAATACAGCATACTAACCACACATTTCCAGAGAGTTTTGTCACGCAGATCTGCTACTGTAAACTTATAAACAATTTATTTGTTGGCCATGGACAATACAGAGTGGGAAACAGTAAATAATACTGCAAACAAATTAAAAAAGCAAACAAAAAAACAAAAGTAAATTAAATAATTTATTCTGCTTCTGCTGTAACAAAGCATTTTTGATAATGTCACAAAAATAAAGTACTCATCACCAACAGCTTTAAAGGGACAGTCTACACCAGGATTTTTATTGTTTTAAAAGATACATAATCCCTTTATTACCCATTCCCTAGTTTTGCATAACCGACACTGTTATATTAATACACTTTTTACCTCTGTGATAACCTTATATCTAAGCCTCTGCAAACTGCCCACTTATTCCAGTTCTTTTGACAGACTTGCATTTTAGCCAATTAGTGCTGACTCCTAGGTAACTCCACGTGCGTGAGCACAATATTATCTATATGACACACATTAACTAACACCCTCTATTGTTGAAAAAATATTAAAATGCATTCAGATAAGAGGCGGCCTTCATGGTCTAATAAACTAGCATATGAACCTCCAAGGTTTACTTATCAACTAAGAATACCAAGAGAACAAAGCAAAATTGGAAAGTTGTTTAAAATTACATGCCCTATCTGAATCATGAAAGTTTATTTTGGACTAGACTGTCCCTTAAATCCATTTTATCCATGTATATCTATAGATGCTAAATTATTTTTTTTACAGGTTTTTGAACATAAACTGCAATATAACTCTTCTAGATCCTCATCATTTACCATATCTATATTTCTTTCATGTAATTGGCAAGAGTCCATGAGCTAGTGACGTATGGGATATACAATCCTACCAGGAGGGGCAAAGTTTCCCAAACCTGCAAATGCCTATAAATACACTCCTCACCACACCCACAATTCAGTTTTACAAACTTTGCCTCCTATGTAGGTGGTGAAGTAAGTTTGTGCTAAGATTTCTACGTTGACATGCGCTTCTCAGCATTTTGAAGCCCAATTCCTCTCAGAGTACAGCGAATGTCAGAGGGACGTGGAGAGTATTACATATTGAGTGCAGTGATTTTCCTAACGGGGTCTATTTCATAGGTTCTCTGTTATCGGTCGTAGAGATTCATCTCCTACCTCCCTTTTCAGATCGACAATATACTCTCATATACCATTACCTCTACTGATAACTGTTTCAGTACTGGTTTGGCTATCTGCTATATGTGGATGGGTGTCTTTTGGTAAGTATATTTTTATTACTTAAGACACCTCAGCTATGGTTTGGCACTTTATGCATTTATATAAAGTTCTAAATATATGTATTGTACTTATATTTGCCATGAGTCAGGTTCATGTATTTCCTTTTGCAGATTGTCAGTTTCATATTTGGGGAAAGTTAATATTAAGAAATATTTTTCTTACCTGGGGTTTAGTCTTTTTTTCAATTGACTACTTTGTTTCAAATTGCGGGCTGACTTAGGCTTGCGGGTGTGCCAAATGCTACACTTTATTGCGTCATTATTGGCGCGAGAATTTTTTGGCGTGAAAGGCACGTCCGTTGACGCAAGTTCGTCATTTCCGGTGTCGTAATTAACGCAGAGGTTTCACACAGGGTTGCGTCGTTAGTGACGCGAGTGTGTAATTTCTGGACATGGTTGGCGCCCAAAAAAATTTCAGTTGCGTCATACTTGGCGCCAAACTTTTTTCATTATTTATTTGCCCCATTGCTTTTTGCCTCTTGCCTTTTTCTATGTCAGAGGGCTATGCAATTTGCTTTTTTTCCCATTCCTGAAACTGTAATATAAGGAAATTGATAATTTTGCTTTATATGTTGTTTTTTTCTTTTACATTTTGATGTCTCAATCTGATCCTGCCTCAGAAGTATCTGTTGGAACTTTGCTGCCTGACATCGGTTCTACCAAAGCTAAGTGCATTTGTTGTAAAATTGTGGAGATTATGACCTCTAGTTATCAAGGTCTGGCGGACACTCAATCGGGTTGATTTCCGGCGATGTCTGTCCGCCTGCTCAGAGCAGGCGGACAGGTTATGGAGCAGCGGTCTTTGTGACTGCTGCTTCATAACTGCTGTTTCTGGCGAGTCTGAAGACTCGCCAGAAACAGGGGCCATCAAGCTCCTTACGGAGCTTGATAACTAGAGGCCTATATCTCCTAATGTCATTTGTATTAGTTGTCATGATAAACTTTTACATGCAGATAGTGTGTCCATCAGTAATAGTACATTGCCGGTTGCAGTTTCTTCAACTTCTAATGTACATGATATACCTATGAATTTTAAAGAATTTGTTACTGATTCTATTGAGAAGGCTTTGTCTGCATTTCCACCTTATAATAAGCGTAAGAGGTCTTTTAAAACTTCTCATAAAGTTGATGAAATTTCAAATGATCGACAACATAATGAATTATCCACCTCTGATGAGGATCTATCTGATTCAGAATATCCTTCCTCAGATATTGACACTGACAAATCTACTTATTTATTTAAAATGGAGTGTATGCGTTATTTGTTAAAAGAAGTGTTAATTACTTTGGATATTGAGGAAGCTAGTCCTCTTGATATTAAAAACAGTAAACGTTTAAATTATGTTTTTAAACCTCCTGTGGTTACTCCAGAGGTTTTTCCTATTCCTGATGCTATTTCTGATATGATTTCTAAGGAATGGAATAAGCCGGGTACTCCTTTTAATCCTTCTGCAAGGTTTAAAAAATTGTATCCTTTACTAGCAATTTCAATAGAGTTTTGGGAAAAGATCCCCAAAGTTGATGGGGCTATTTCTACTCTTGCTAAATGAACCACTATTCCTATGGAAGATAGTACTTCCTTTAAAGATCCTTTAGATAGGAAGCTTGAATCTTATCTAAGGAAAGCCTATTTATATTCAGGTCATCTTCTTAGGCCTGCAATTTCTTTGGCTGATGTTGCAGCTGCTTCAACTTTTTGGTTGGAGAATTTAGCGCAACAAGAATTGGATTCTGACTTATATAGCATTGTTTGTTTACTGCGACATGCTAATCATTTTATTTGTGATGCTATTTTTGATATTATCAAAATTGATGTTAGATCCATGTCTTTAGCTATTTTAGCTAGAAGAGCTTTGTGGCTTAAATCTTGGAATGCTGATATGACAACTAAGTCTGGATTAGTATCTCTTACTTTCCAAGGTAATAATTTATTTGGTTCTCAGTTGGATTCTATTATTTCAACTGTTACTGGGGGAAGGGAGTTTTCTTGCCTCAATATAAAAAAACCTAAGGGTAAATCTAAGGCTTCTAATCGTTTTCGTTCCTTTCGTCAAAATAAGGAACAAAAACCTAATCCTTCCCCCCAAGGAAACCGTTTCCAATTGGAAGCCTTCCTCAAATTGGAATAAATCCAAGCCTTTTAAGAAACCAAAGTCAGCCTCTAAGTTTGCATGAAGGTGCGGCCCTCATTCCAGCTCAGCTGGTACAGGGCAGATTAAGGTTTTTCAAGGATGTTTGGGCAAATTCTGTCCAAAATCAATGGATTCAGAGCATTGTCTCTCAGGGGTACCAAATAGGATTCAGAGTAAGACCTCCTGTGAGAAGATTTTTTCTCACACGCATCCCAGTAAATCCAGTAAAAGCCCAGGCTTTCCTGAAGTATGTTTCAGACCTGGAGGTTTCAGGGGTAATCATGCCGGTTCCTTTTCAGGAACAAGGTCTGGGGTTTTATTCAAATCTATTCATTGTCCCAAAGAAAGAAAATTCATTCAGACCAGTTCTGGATCTGAAAATTTTGAATCGTTATGTAAGAGTACCAACTTTCAAGATGGTGACTATAAGGACTATTCTGCCTTTTGTTCAGCAAGGACATTATATGTCTACAATAGACTTGCAGGATGCTTACCTTCATATTCCGATTCATCCAGAACATTATCAGTTCCTGAGATTCTCTTTTCTAGACAAGCATTACCAATTTGTTGCTCTTCCATTTGGCCTAGCAACAGCTCCAAGAATCTTTTCAAAGGTTCTGGGTGCCCTACTCTCTGTAATCAGAGAACAGGGTATTGCGGTGTTTCCTTATTTGGACGATATCTTGGTACTAGCTCAGTCTTTACGTTCTGCAGAATCTCACACGAATCAACTGGTGTTTTTTCTTCGAAAACATGGTTGGAGGATCAATTTACCAAAAAATTTCTTGATTCCTCAGACAAGGGTCACCTTTTTAGGTTTCCAGATAGATTCAGTGTCCATAACTCTGTCTCTAACATACAAGAGACGTTTGAAATTGGTTGCAGCATGTCGGCACCTTGAGTCTCAGTCATTCCCTTCAGTGGCTATGTGCATGGAAGTTTTAGGCCTCATGACTGCAGCATCGGACCGCGATTCCTTTTGCTCGTTTTCACATGAGACCTCTCCAGCTTTGTATGCTGAATCAATGGTGCCGGGATTATACAAAGATATCACAATTAATATCCTTAAATCCCAATGTTCAACACTCTCTGACGTGGTGGTTAAATCACCAGCGTTTAGTTCAAGGGGCCTCTTTTGTTCGGCCAACCTGGACTGTGATCACAACAAATGCGAGTCTTTCAGGTTGGGGAGTTGTCTGGGGATCTCTGACAGCACAAGGGGTTTGGAAATCTCAAGAGGCGAGATTACCAATCAATATTTTAAAACTCCATGCAATTCTCAGAGCTCTTCAGTTTGGCCTCTGTTGAAGAGAGAACCGTTCATTTGTTTTCAGACAGACAATATCACAACGGTTGCATATGTCAATCATCAGGGTGGGACTCACAGTCCCCAAGCTATGAAAGAAGTATCTCGGATACTTGTTTGGGTGGAATCCAGCTCCTGTCTAATTTCTGCGGTTCATATCCCAGGTGTAGACAATTGGGAGGCGGATTATCTCAGCCATCAGACTTTACATCCAGGGGAGTGGCTCTCCATCCGGATGTGTTTTCTCAGATTGTTCAGATGTGGGGTCTTCCAGAAATAGATCTGATGGCTTCTCATCTAAACAAGAAACTTCCCAGATACCTGTCCAGGTCCAGGGATTCTCAGGCGGAAGCAGTGGATGCGCTGACACTTCCTTGGTGTTATCAACCTGCTTATATCTTCCCGCCTCTAGTTCTTCTTCCAAGAGTGATCTCCAAAATCATCATGGAACACTCATTTGTGTTGCTGGTGGCTCCAGTATGGCCCCACAGGTTTTGGTATGTGGATCTTGTTCAGATGTCCAGTTGCCAACCTTGGCCACTTCCGTTAAGGCTGGACCTACTGTATCAAGATCCGTTTTTCCATCAGGATCTCAAATCATTAAATTTGAAGGTATGGAAATTGAACGCTTAGTACTAAGTCATAGAGGTTTCTCTGACTCAGTGATTAATACTATGTTACAAGCTCGTAAATCTGTCTCTAGGAAGATTTATTATCGAGTTTGGAAGACTTACATTTCATGGTATTCTTCTCATAAATTCTCTTGGCATTCTTTTAGAATTCCTAGAATTTTACAGTTTCTCCAGGATGGTTTTTATAGGGGTTTGTCTGAAAGTTCCTTGAAGGGACAAATCTCTGCTCTTTCTGTTTTAATTCACAGAAAGATTGCTAATCTTCCTGATATTCACTGTTTTGTAAAGGCTTTAGTTCGTATTAAGCCTGTCATTAAATCAATTTCTCCTCCTTGGAGTCTTAATTTGGTTTTGAGGGCGTTACAGGCTCCTCCATTTGAGCCTATGCACTCTTTGGACATTAAACTGCTTTCTTGGAAAGTGTTGTTCCTTTTGGCCATCTCTTCTGCTAGAAGAGTTTCTGAGCATTCTGCTCTTTCTTGTGAATCTCCTTTTCTGATTTTTCATCAGGATAAGGCGGTTTTGCGGACTTCATTTAAGTTCTTACCTAAGGTTGTGAATTCTAACAACATTAGTAGAGAAATTGTTGTCCCTTCCTTGTGTCCTAATCCTAAGAATTCTTTGGAAAGATCCTTACATTCTTTGGATGTGGTAAGGGCTTTGAAATATTATGTTGAAGCTACTAAAGATTTCAGGAAGACTTCTAGTCTATTTGTTATATTTTCAGGTCCTAGGAAAGGTAAGAAGGCCTCTGCTGTTTCCTTGGCTTCTTGGTTAAAGCTTTTTATTCTTCAAGCTTATTTGGAGTCGGGTCAGGCCCTGTGTGATGAACCAAGGTTATCCAACCCTGCGCCACTCACTTATTTGGCACAGAAAGGGTTATCAGCCCCCTTTTTTGTCACCAATAGGTCACAATCTAGCCACACCAGGCAAGCTTGTTATTCAGTTTAGTGGGTGCAAGGGTTAACCACACTCCCCTAGTCTGTACTAGACGTAAGAGAAATGCCCAAAACTCCCTTTTAATGCCACCCACAATAAACTATCAATCCTATAGCTCCAATACCGCCACCACTTAAAATTTATTAAAGGGAAAATCCTAAGAAAAAACCCAGACTTTACACATTAACTCTAGAAATACAATATAGCAGAAAATAACCTAAATTATACAGTTCTAATATTCCAGTCTCTTTCAGTAACTTCAATTATTAGACAAAGGCCAAACTTAATAAAGGAATTATTTATTATGCCAAAAATATTATGCACAATGCATTATTAATAAAAAGTTGTTACAAATAAAATTACACACGCAAACAGTTTTTTCAAAATAAAAAGAAGAAAATTAGAAACCTTACACTGTACTAGTCTTTGGAATCTGTTACCAGAGAGATGGCATGAAGCAATTGGGTCCTTACTCTGTGTTGTCACAGCCTCCCTTGTAAGAATGACAATCTTATTGTTAAAACATAAAATTCTTATACCATTTTCCACAGATCAAGTTGCCTGACCACACCCTCCTGGGTGGGCTAAGAAAACCCCCCTGTCTTTATGACCTTCAATAGACTAATTTCTTGCCTGAAATTATACAATCCATTATAAGTTCTGCTAGGTAACTCAATTTCTATATTTACATATCTAGAACCTTTTAGTTTTATTGGGAGAATCGGTTTGATATCAAATATGCCATAGGTTGTCATATTTACCTTCCTTTAAGGTTATAACAGTTTTAACACGCATATGTACATAATATACCAATGTCCTTTCAGTGACCTGGTCAGTTTTGTGATGAAGGGCCTGTTTTGCATCATGCATTCTATTGACAGCCTAAGCCATAAACTTTATCCTGTGTATCTCTGGGACTAAGAGCTTGAGTGGCTTTATGACTCAATGCATACACAATAACATTTGGTGGGGCCATTTAGGAGACTCCTGGCAGTTCAAAGAAAACACAAGTCACAATTCTTCTTGAAAAACAAATAACTGTTTTGAGTTCAAGCTCCACAGAATTAACCCCTTCTTAGCTAAATCCTGAGGTTTTCGTGACACTCCGCCTCAGAGAATTACAGCTCATTCTACTAGATCAGTCTCCACTTCATGGGCTTTTAAGAATGAAGCTTCAGTTGATCAGATTTGCAAAGTAGCGACTTGGTCCTCTTTGCATACATTTACTAAATTCTACCGTTTTGATGTATTTGCTCCTTCAAAAGCAGTTTTTGGTAGAAAAGTTCTTCAGGCAGCTGTTTCAGTTTGATTCTTCTGCTGATGTTTTAAGTTTTTCTTTTCTTCATGAGAATAACTTATATTTTGGGTTGTGGATTTATTTTTCAGCATATGGCTGTTGTTTATTTTTATCCCTCCCTCTATAGTGACTCTTGCGTGGAGTTCCACATCTTGGGTATTGATATCCCATACGTCACTAGCTCATGGACTCTTGCCAATTACATGAAAGAAAACATAATTTATGTAAGAACTTACCTGATAAATTCATTTCTTTCATTTTGGCAAGAGTCCATGAGGCCCACCCTTTTTTTATGGTGGTTATGATTTTTTTGTATAAAGCACAATTATTTCCAGATTCCTTTGTTGATGCTTTTTATTCCATTCTTTTTCACCCCACTACTTGGCTATTCATTAAAACTGAATTGTGGGTGTGGTGAGGGGTGTATTTATAGGCACTTTGAGGTTTGGGAAACTTTGCCCCTCCTGGTAGGATTGTATATCCCATACGTCACTAGCTCATGGACTCTTGCCAATATGAAAGAAATGAATTTATCAGGTAAGTTCTTACATAAATTATGTTATTTCTTCTAAGCAAATTTTATTGGAAAATACAAAAAGTTACAAAAGACAAAGTCAACAGATATCAAAGACATATCCATTGATGAGAAGTTTGTATCTTTTATTAATAATATTATAACTCAACATCATTAACCTCATATAAACTTGTTTTCATGGTGAGTTTTAAACATGCGATGACTTTAGCTCATATTTGTCTATCAATTGATATTGAGAATAGATATGATATGATAAAGTGAGGCAAGTAGCCTCATATGTGATCACCATTCACAAATTGTATCTATGGGTCTCAGCCAACCTACTGGAATATATTCAGAGCAAACCATATATGTGTGTGTGTGTGTTAATATCTGTATATACATATATAAACACATAAATATATATGTATATATATTCATATATATTTAACCTTTGCTGCCCATCGTTTGCTTCAATAGGTTCTCATGTTGTGACTATATACATGAGAATGGAGACTATGGAAGCGCTCTCTAGTGAGTGCAAAGCTTCCATGCAATGCGAACACAAGGTCACGTTCATATTGCGCTGTACTTAAAATACCAGAGCACATTTGCATGCGCTCGTATTACAAGTGGGGAGTAAATATGGCGCTTGCGAAAGCACAATTTTGAAATCCAATCGTAATCTAGCCCTAAATGTGGAAAAGCTGCTCAAAAAGTATTTTCTAATGGTGTGAAATGCTGCTGTCAAATTAATGCAAAATACAGAGGAAACCACATGATAATAAGATATTTAATGTATTTTAATGTATTTCTAATGGATTAGAATGGTTTCAAACTGTGAAGATTATAAAAAGCAAAGCAAATTAATATGCATAATGCTGATGGATTGGAAAAGATATCCACAGAGTATTAACTTAAGGAGTCTGCAATTTACTTCTTATGCAACTGTAAGCCACAAGCACATGCATTTGTCTCTTACACATGTTGCAAGTTTAAAAGGCAAATTAATATGCTGTATTTCCATCAGGTCGATTTCATCTTAAAATCTACCTAGCAGTGATAACTTTTAAGACACATTTTTGCAAATGCATATTACATAAATCAATTTAGCATTACACACCTCCCAACTGTCCTGGATATTGCAGGATTGTCACAGATTGGATGGTCCGTCTGCTGTCCCTCCTGCAGCTTCACCCATTAGGGCAGATGTCCCAGTTTACAGGGACTGTCCCAGTGCCACTCATAATACATAATGACTCTGTCAAACCCTGCCCACGGCACGCCGTGGGTCCAGCTGATACTGTCACTACTCCACTCACAAAACACCAATGGGCACACTCACCTCTCTGTCATGGAAAGCATCCAGGAAATGTTAGGAGGTATGGTGTAATCATAAATGCAATACTGTGGTTTTCAAACACTACTTTTATGTAACCTTTAACCCCTAGATGCCGTTAGGATGTTCCATGCTGTCCTAACAGGGCAGGGCTTTAATACCATTAGGACGGCATTGACCTTCCTAACTGTTTTTTTTTAAAACTTTTATTTTCCAATCAAAGTTACCAAGAATACATACATTGCTTCAGTGAGTGTTTACAGTCGAGTATATATATATCTTTACATGGACAGTGACAAATAACAATGTCTGCTGACTCTCAAGAAGTTTTTAGTCTCACCGTAAATTTAACAGATTCTACCAGAGAGAGTCAGGTAGGTAATGATTTTGAGCCTCTCTTGGCAACTTCATTTTCCACTTTTTCTTTAACCCTTTCTAACTTTCCTTCTCTCCTTTTTCTCCCTCCAAACAGCACTCCTCATATTGAGGAAAAGTGTATCCTTTTTATGTCCTATAGATTACATAATGATAAATAACAAACATATAACAATTTGGTCTCTAACAGAACTGGTATTAGACGGCTCTTATGTAAAGAACCTTTCATCACCTCTCTCCCGCGGTACCGGCCTCCCCAGGACAGATCAAGACAGTGTGTATGTATTGGCGGCTCTACTTATGTCCCCACTCACTTGGTAAATGTTGCTCCACTTCCCTCTAAGGTGTTCCTCGAGCATAAATTCTGTGTCCTTTATGGGATATAGGAGTTGCTTCTGCAACGATGGTTTTAATGTCTCTATGTATGTACCCCATTTTTTCATCAGTGACCTGGTTCTGCCCTGCGTGTCTTGCATGGCATCCGCTATTTCATAGGTTACCTGCTTGAGTATCGTATTTTTAAGTTGTGTAAGAGTGGGAGCCTCTGGGCTAAGCCATTTGTGGAAGATGAGTTTTCTAGCCTGTAGTAGGATGTTACTAACCAGCCGTCCATGAGATTTTGGCTCATGCTCTGGAGAATGCAAGAAGACTATCAGTTTGGGAGACATCTCTATTTCTACGTGTAGTGTGGTGTTCAACCAGTGCGTTATCATACCCCAGAATCTAGTTATTTTCGGGCAAGCCCAAATCAAGTGTAAAAGGTCTGCATTTGGGAATTGGCACTTGTGACATGAACCTTCTGTTTCTGGCCTCCATTTTTTGTATATTTTTGGTGAGATGTACGCCGTCTGTAGTAGTCTGATATGCGACTCTCGGCTAATCGCCGACAGGGACCCTTTCCTCGATAAAGATATGCTCTTCTGGGTAAGATCTATTGTTATGTCAGTGTTCAGTATATTCGTCCACGTGTCACTAATGTGCGCTAACGTTGAATCGTTAGTTCCCTTCATATGAAGCTTGTATATGTGTGATATAGAGGTCACCCCCTGTTCGGTCTTGTGAAGCAGTCTATTTATGCTTAAGTTTTGATCTACGACACTCTCTTTCCTAATCAGTTCTTTGGCGTAGTGTCTAGCCTGTAAATATGCGAAGTGGTGTGAGTTTGGTAAGTTGAACTGATTCTGTAGGTCTTGAAATGTTTTAACCGTTGCGTCTAGTTTGTTTAACATGTGTGATATGGATGTCAGTCCCCTAGCCTTCCAGCCTCCAAACACCCCAGAATCAATGCCCGCCGGGAACTCCGGGTTCCCTTTTAGAGGAAGAAATCTAGTAAAGTGGTGGTCAAATTTGAGGGCTCTACACAGTTTCCACCATGCTCTCAGGGGTTGAAGTATCATTGGAAAGTCTTTAAAGGATTTTTCAGCTTGCGCTGGGGACATGTGTGGGATCGCCTGCAGTGACCAGGGGTACGTCCCCTGTTCCTCTAGTTTGGGTATTGTGAAGTTCTCTCTCTCGGTCAACCAGTCTGCTACATACTTGATCTGTGCTGCACTACAGTATGCTCCTATATTGGGGAGTGCCAATCCCCCTGAGGGGGTCTCTGCCATCAGTCTACTGGCCTTTATCTTGTGTTTTTTCCCTGCCCAGACAAAAGAGGTGATTGATTTGTTCAGTTTGCTCAGATCGGACTTATGAATGTTTTCAGGTATCATCTGGAACAGATACAGGAGTTTCGGGAACGCGATCATTTTTATGAGGGCTGTCCTACCTGACAGTGTAAGTGGCAGTCCCCCCCATCTGACCAGCATGTCCTGGATGTCTTTTATTTGGTTACAGTAATTTAGATCATACCACTTCCCAGGATCTGTGGACAGTATGATCCCCAGGTACTTGAAGGAGTGGGTGACTTGTTTAAAGGTACGCTGCAGATTTGGGTGTGTCTGTTTTTTGTATAGCCAAACTAACTCGGACTTGTCCGCGTTTACTTTGTATCCTGAGATTAGGCTAAATTGGTGTATGATGTCCATAATTTTGGGGATGTTTCTGGATGGGTTTTGTACATACAGTATCATGTCATCAGCGAAAAGGAACAAGTGGCACTGCTCCCCACCTACCCACAACCCCTCCGTATCTGCTCTTATTTTAATGGCAAGGGGTTCGATGGCCATATCAAAAAGGAGAGGGGACAGCGGGCATCCCTGTCTAGTTCCCCTACCCAGTTGGAAGGGAGGGGATGCCACTCCATTAACTATGACAGACGCCTTGGGGTTGGCATACAGAGCTCTCACCGCGTGCGCGAAGTGGCCTGTAATACCAAAATTTTCAAGGGTGAGGAAAAGATGGTCCCAAAGAACCATGTCAAAGGCCTTTTCCACGTCTACTAAGAGGGCGCAGGCCTCCGGAGTGTCTCCCCTCCCCTCCTTCGATTTATTCCAAAAATGTGTGAGAATGAATTGCAATTTTCTTAAGTTTAATACTGAGGATCTGCCCTTGACAAAGCCTGTTTGGTCCCGGTGGATCACCGAGGGGAGCGCAATTGCCAGTCTATCTGCCATTATCTTTGTGAACAGTTTGTAATCTTGGTTCATCAAGGAAATTGGGCGGTATGACTGTGGTAGTAACGGGTCTCTGCCTGCTTTGGGAATAACTGTGACATTTGCCTCTGTAAAACGATCATTGGGTTTTATCTCCCCTGCCATAATTTTATTAAACAGTTTGGTGAGTACACCCATCACCTCCCCTCCTATCAACTTGTAAAATTCCCCAGGTAGTCCGTCTGGTCCTGGCGTTTTGTCTAGAGGCAGGGACTTAATGGCTCGCAACGTCTCCGTCTCTGTGATGGGTGCATTTAAAAGTGTCAAGTGTTCGTCTGATATTTGAGGGGTGTGTATGGAGTCCCAAAACACTGCTTGTTTTGTTTTATCCACGGTCCGTCCAGAGTAGAGCGTCTGATAATAGTCTATGAAGGCTGTGTGGATTCCCGCCGTTGTTGTGCATATGGAGTTCTTCACTTTGATTGCCCCTATACATTTGTTAGGTTTAGCTAGTTGTGTAAGTCTGGCTAGGAATCTACCCGTCTTGCTACCATGCCTGTAGAATTTGGCCTGCGTAACTGTCATTTCCCTGATTGCGTTTTGATGTAGTGTCATGTCTCTGTGCTTTTTTGCTTCTATGTACTTCTGTTTTGTGAGTTGGTTGGGGTGTCTCAAGTATTTGTTTCTAGAGCTAATGAGCCTGCGCAGCATCTCCTCAATTCTATTCTTTCTCTGTTTTAGTTTGCCAGCCGAGTAGGAGGTGATGACACCTCTCATTACCGCTTTACTTGCCTCCCAGAATAAGAGTGTGTCCTGCGCGTGTGTAGCATTTAGTGTTTCATATGCTTTCCACTCCCCCATAAGCCATCTCTTAAAATTGATGTCTCCATAGAGGTAAGATGGGAACCTCCATCTACGAGGCCCCTCTCTCGCTGGTGTTAGCCTGATTTTTAGCGTAATTGGTGCGTGATCTGATATTGTCGCTACATCTATGTCAGTGTCTGTGATAAGTGGCCCCAAAGCGTCTGATGTCAGAAATAGGTCAATCCTGGAGAGGGTATGTTTAGCTAAAGTGTGACATGTGAAGTTTTGTTCTTCTGGGTGTCTGTCTCTCCAGATATCCGTTAGTTTCAGCGCATGTTTGAATTTAGAGAGAATTTGTGAGTCCCTTCTAGCATTGTGATGTTTTGAATGTTGGGAGGTGTGCATACTGGGATCCCTGTATCTGTCCGCTGGTGTCTGAGGTGCTATGTTGAAGTCCCCTCCCAATATCAGGGGAGCATCTGCGAATCTCAATATCTCCCTATGGAAGTCTATCCAAAAGTCTCTCTTATTAGTGTGGGGACCATATACTCCTCCAATCATTGTCTCTTTGCTCCCTATCTTAAGCTTTATGAGGACATATCTGCCCTGTGTATCTACTAGTTGTTTGTCTATATGATAGTCTAGATTTTTCCTAAAAAGAATTGCTACTCCTCTGGCCCGCTTTTCTCCATATGTGGTGTGAATGACTTCTCCTACCCAACCTTGTTTCAGTTTCTGGTGCTCTACACTAGACAGGTGTGTCTCTTCCAGTATCGCTATATCTGTGTGATGGTTTTTGAGGTATTTGAGAATGGCTTTCCGTTTTATGGGTGAGGTGATACCCTCCACATTCCATGAGACAATTTTCATGATAAGCAATGGTAGTGTGATGCTTAGGTATAAATGATATGTGGTGAGCATATGGTGTAGGGGATCTGTCCTGGGTACTCACGGTTAGCCGGCCGCGGGAGAAGATGATGCCCCTTCAGTACTGAGTTAATTTCTCAGATACACCTTGACAGACATGTGCACAAAAGAGAAAGTCAACAGTTCAATACCATGCCCTGTCTAGTAAACGCTAATTCGATCAGTTATCCAAACAGTTCAAGTGCTAAATTGAAAACCAGTATTTGAGTCTTGATGGTGAATTATAGTGCAAAAACAAATAAACAAATAAACGAATATACTTCACAAAGCCCCAACAGCCCTCCCCCCCCCCAACTTGAAAAGAACAGATAGGTAGTGGAATAAACCACTTAGAGTCTTTAACGGCCCTCCATATGGCCGAAATAGTAACTTAGATTATACTTATTATATTGTCCGCCCGGACTATACATGCTGGTTTTAGGTCTCTTCCTCTTCTTCCTGGTGCGGTCTCTGTACTGTTCCTGTGGCAGTTCCTGATCTCTCCAGGAATAGCTGGAGATGCTTGGGTGAGTCGAAAAACTGAGGGCCTTGGGCTGTTTGTAGTCGCAGTCGAGCTGGGTATAGGAGAGCCACCGACTCTCCGCGGGCAATCAGATCTCTGCAATATGGCGAGAATTCCCTCCTTTTCTTAGCCACCTCTGCTGAGTAGTCTTGGAAAATATATATTTTCTTTCCTTCATACATGAGTGATGGTATTTGTCTATATGCCCTTATCAGCATCATTTTGTCTTTGAAATTTAAGTAGCGCACCATGATTTGCCTCGGACCTTGATTAGATGTTCCCTCGTGTTGAGGGGCTCCTATTCTGTGCACTCTTTCTGCAACACATGGTATACTGGAGGCAGGAAATTTAAGCAGGTCAGGGAGAATGTTTTCAAAAAAGTCCATTAGTGCTTTAGGTGGGACAGACTCTGGGACCCCCACAATACGAATGTTGTTCCGTCGTGAACGGTTTTCCAAATCGTCCAGTTTAGTTAGCAGCATTTTATTTTGTTTCTGTAGCGTGGAGAGCGCTGATGAGGCTTCCCTGTGTCTCTCCTCTCCCTCCGCCACTCTCTGTTTTACATTCTGCAGTCGGGATGAGAAGGCCTTGAAGTCTGTGGAAAGCGTGTCTACCCCTGTTTGCAGTTGTTCAATTTTTGGCAGGAACAGAGCTGAGAGTTGCGCAACTATAGGGTGTGTATCTTGGGTGAGTTCTGAGGTGTCTCCTTGCGGGTGCGAGTCTCCCTGAGTTTCCGCCTGATGCTTTTGGCGTCTATCCGGTTGTTTCTGTCTGCCTGCCATTTTATCAGTCTTTTTGTTATAAGGTGGGAAATACTTTTGCATACAAGCAGCTCTTGTGGTTTGGAAGTAATACAGAGATTATAGCGACCTTCACTAGTTAGGGCAGGACAAACATAGCTGAATAAGTGGAGGGCCTCTGAGGATGTGGGGGGGTACAAGGGCCTCCGGCGCTGGTCTAGTGTGCCATGCTGAGGATGAAGTTACTTATGTGGAAATAGGTTAGAGCAGGAGGCTTTTTTGTTTATTTTTCAGTGTCTGGGACTCCTTCAATGATCTGTTTTAGGGAGATAAATATCCTCCGGAAAGAAACAGGGGGGAAGCACTCTGTCACATAACTTCTGTCTCTTTTCTCTGCTGATGTGCTATCTATGCCTGGGTGGTTCGTGCTCCCCGCTTTATTTGCGGGATTATAACAGTCTATGGACCCTCTCTGGGGCGCGACTAACAAACTTTTCGTTATCGCCCTCTTGCCTGTTGTTGCTCTTTTAATTTATCCCTTCTAGGGTCTGAGAAGTCCTGACACTTGTTAGGCCCCAAGATGGCGCCTGTTCCCGCGCCTTGCCCAGGGTCAGTCACTAGGCCCAGTTACTGTCGTGCCCCCTTTGCTTGTGTTATGTTTATTGAGGGATATCTGTGCCCCCCCGACTTACGGACCGCTCTGGAATTCTCCGGTCTCCTCTTTGCGCTGTTACGATAGTGCTGCTTTCCACCGCCCGGTGGATCTTCGTTCTGTGGCCCCTCCGGTAGTGGAGCGAGATGACAGCTCCTAACACTGTGGTACTCCGGCAGTCTACCGGTTGAAGTGCTGCCTAGGAGAAATGTGTTGGGGTACTTTGGGGACCAAAAAGATCGTTTTCTTTGCACAAGCCGCACGGAGCTCTGCTGAAGTGCGACTTGTTGCTCTGCCCGCCCACCGGAAGTCGCCGACCTTCCTAACTGTTATGGAGTCCTGCTCCCTCTACATTGCCTCCTGAGCACTGGATCCAGTTGGTGGACTTGCCTAGCAACTCAGTCAGTCCCCCAGGATATCAGCGCTCAGCAGCAATATAAAAACCAATGAGTGGAACCGTGTGTGTACTACCTTGTGCAAAAAAATAAAATAAATTTAATATATAATATTTTATATTATATATATATATATATATATATATATATATAATTTACTTTTTCACTGTTGATCACAGTGTTATCACTGTGATCAGCCTGATCAGTTCAGTAGTACTGACCAGTATTTTTGGGGTATTATTTTTGGGGGGTTTAGTTTAACCCTTTACTGCTGTTTCTGATCACCCTCAATTACCTCTTTTTTTTTTTTTTTAAACTAAAAAACAAACAACAAAAAAACAGGGAAAGATATCTTTTTTTAGTTTACAAAAAACAAACAAAAACAATTGAGGTAATTGGAGGTTGGTAATTGAGGGTTGGTAATTGGCGGGTGGTAATTGGAGGGGGTGAAGTGGGAATTGGGGGGTGTAGAAGTGGAATTATTTTGAAGTTATTAAACTAAAACATGGTTCAGAATGGCAACTTGGAGAATTGGAACAGGTCATCAAATTATATGGGCAAGGGAAGTACTCCATCTCAACCTTTTATAATATAATCCTCACATATGAAACAAAGAGATAGTAGCTAGCTTTAATCGTATTAAAAGAGTAACACAGTTAACTACTTGGAGGGAATCTCATTTTAAACTTTTGAACCAAATTTATATAACGCCCTTTAAACTAGCTAAATGGTTTAAAAATGAGAGTACTGTATGTTACAGATGCAGAGCCACAAAAGCAGATATATTCCATTGATTTTGGTCTTGTCCCAAGATCCTACAATTCTGGAAAAAAGTAAATTATTGGTTGAACAAAGTAACTAATACCGAATTTGAATTGTGCCCATTGCATATTATATTTCTCTGTAAGTACGTACTCAGTTAAATATAAATCTCATTAATATGACGATTTTGTTAGGACACAGTTTGATTCTATCTAAATGGAAATCATTCATTTCACCTAGCTTACCTGAATTCTCCAGTGGGATGACTAATCAAATAATTGTTGAACAATACAATATGGCATTGCATTCCCGTAAGAATTTAAAAATCTTTCTTGATAAATGGTCTAACGTAATCGCGGCTATCCCATCAAATTATCAATCTCAAATTATTTACCCTTTCAGGAAAGCAGATTTGACAGCTGGCTAGAGAGTTTGCAAGCAATGTAAATCCTCAGCAGCATCCATATGCTGCTCCCTGTCCAAGACAGGTATAGAGATTATTATTGTGTTTACCTTTTGTCTTTGCTTATTTTTTTCACACAGCTACAGCTGTATCTGTTAAAGATTGTTATCCAGTTTTGTTAATACTGTGCTGGTTATCCAACATTTGACTTTATCTATATTTGTCTTTACCTTGTATTAAAAAAATAAAGAAATAAATAAAAAAAACTGGATATATCCCTTTTGGAATACACTGGGTTGTCTACTTTGCAAAAAGTATGCTATGATGGGGTTGTTTTCATTTCTAAACTGCTGCCATATGTCTCAAAAGCAGCGTACGCCCAGAAAATCAACGTGTCAAATTTGCATGTAAATGGGCAGGCTCAATATTTGGCCTTGTAACTTCCTGAAACCTCATAAAACCTATAAATGAGGGGTATTGTTGTACTCATAGGAAATTGCTGAACACAAATATGTTTTTTTATAGCAGTAAGACATATAAAGATGATTATAGAGACAGCCACAATGCAGTGTTTGTGTGAAAAATTGCACACAAAAAAAAATTACAAAATTTAGCCAAGTGTTGTGACTAAAGCCCCGCTATTTAAAGCATCGACAGACCGTCGGTAAACTGCTTTGCTGGCCTCGTCGGCCTTGCAGTTGAGTTATTCTAAGAAAAGGGTTGTGTCCAATCAATGCTGGTGAGCGGCAATCTCTCTCCCATAGAAGTCAAGGGAAGTGTGATGTCACCACCCGCATCACAGACATCGCTGCTCGTCAGCATTTTGCTGCGGCCGGGGTGGGTGATCCTATTTGAAGTGGGCCTACACGGCGCAGACAGTGCACGCACTGAGACTAATATTAGTTTCCGTGTAGGCACACTTCAAATATTGCCATGGGGACCTAAGTTTAATCATACTTACACTAGGCAATGTAGTCTTAACAGCTGATAGCTGGCGACACAAACATAGTCGCTACCCTCCTCGCAACCTGCACTTCGCTATTTTGAACATATCAATCTTGTGTCGATGTATCCGAATCATAGTGCAGGCTACTCCCACTCCCCCTGAATGCCTATAACTAGGCCACGCCTAACCTACACTCTCTTTGCTCTGCCTCTCTTCCTCCAACCGACCACCTACACCTATGTCACAGCTAACCTACATTCCCCCTGCACCACTCAGCTATCTCCCAGCCTACACCTATAGTCATGCCTAACCTACAGACTAACAGAATGCCCCAGCTAACTTCCACATACTGCCTACTTTAAAAAAATAACTCACTATAATAAACTATATTAAATAATCAAACCTCCCCATTATAACTATGAAGCTATGTTGCTAAAATTATAATCAATGTTTAAAAAATGTTTCACAGAGATGAACTAAAACACTGGCGGACGATCGCTGGAGGGCCAGCAAAACCTCAGCGACCTAGCCAGATTCCTGGAACTTAGCATTGAATCGGATTTGAGCCTCCGTCACCTCTTCTTAAAAGGGGTGCCAATCAAGCAGGGTGCAGGGGATCAAGTCGCCCTTTTAGTATATTGTTGGCAATTTGCTGAGGCACCTAGGTATACCACTTGTTTGGTGGTGCTACCTTCTGGGAGGAATGGGGGATCGGTTTTGAAGGGTGCCCTATTCCTCCCAGAAGGTAGCTACCCCAAACAAGTGGTATCCCTAGGTGCCTTATCAAACTGAGGACAACATACTATAAGGGTGACTTGATCCACTGCACCCCGCTCGATCAGCTCCCCTTATAAGCGGAGGACCGGGCTCAATACTGGAGACTGAAGGGATGAGACTCAAGGAGGTATCCAAAGGAGAGGTCAAACAGGCTGAGGTCAGTTTAATAAACAAAAGCAGTATAGGACAGTCCACAAGAATTGTCAGGCAGACAGATATCTGGTAACAGATCAGCCAGTATAGGGTTAACCACAAGAATTGTCAGGCAGGCAGAGGTCTGGTAACTTAGAGCAGGCAGTATAGGGTTATCCACAAGAACTGTCAGGCAGGCAGGGGTCTGGTAACTTTGAGCAGACAGTATAGGGTTAACCACAATAATTGTCAGGCAGGCAGAGGTCAGGTAATTTATTGCAGGTAGTATAGGGTTATCCACAAGAATTGTCAGGCAGGCAGAGGTCTGGTAACTTAGAGCAGGCAGTATAGGGTTATCCACAAGAATTGTCAGGCAGGCAGGGGTCTGGTAACTTTGAGCAGACAGTATAGGGTTAACCACAAGAATTGTCAGGCAGGCAGGGGTCTGGTAGCTTAGAGCAGGCAGTATAGGGTTATCCACAAGAATTGTCAGGTAGGTAGAGGTCTGGTAACGTAGAGCAGGCAGTTTAGGAATATCAAAAAAAATAGTCAAGCAGGCAAAGGTCTGGTAACAGTGCAGGCAGAATAGGACACTCACAACAGGTAGCAGAACTCCCAAACAACAGAGCAGACTCCAACAAACGGGTGCTGAGGATCCGAGCCGCTGAGAGTAAATAGCCTGGCTGACATCATCAGAGCGGGACGGCTCAAGAATGTGCGTCATTTTGCTTAGCAACGCGGCGCTAAAGGCAGCAGCAGGCCGGATCCGGGAGTAAAATAGGCACGACGATGACTGGAGCTGCGACAGGCTTTTTTATTTTTATTTTTTTAGTTAGATTTTGATATTTTGGTAGGTGGGGGGTTACTTGTATTGCAGAGTTGTTCTTTTTTTTTATTGTTTTTAAAATGTAAAATAGCCATTTTAAGGACTATTGTAATTTATTTTAGTGATATTGTTTAGATTTTTTTTTGTTTTGGGTAGATTTTTTATTTAATGGAGCATGTAGTTTATTTTATTTATTTTTTTGGATATTGTAGATTATTATTTTTGTAACTTACGGCTAGATTTAGAGTTCTGCGGCCAAAGGGGTGCGTTAGCTACGCATGCTTTTCCCCCCCGCACCTTTTAAATACCGCTGGTATTTAGAGTTCACAGAAGGGCTGCGTTAGGCTCCAAAAAGGGAGCGTAGAGGCATATACCGCTACTGCAACTCTAAATACCAGCGGTGCTTACGGACGCAGCCAGCTTCAAAAACGTGCTCGTGCACGATTCCCCCATAGGAAACAATGGGGCCGCCCCCAACGTCGCAGCCACCAACCTACAATTATTAAACATCAAAAGAAAAAAACTGTGTTCAGAATCAAATAATCCCCTGGTGCTAAAAAACGTGTAACAAAGCACCCAGTCGTGGGGAAATTCTCGGTCCAAATAAATTATGTATTAGTAAAGAACCAAAAAAAGTCAGTATGTAAAGTCACTGGGGTAGGAACAGAGTCCGTTGTGCCTTATGGACAAAGTATAACATAGAATGAAAGTAAAGTTCCACAGTTTCCAGGTGTCTCAAAAGCCTAGTAGTCACGGGTGGCAGTGTTAAATCACAGTATTGCGTCTCCGATCAATTCTTACCCTCCAATCCGATGGTGGGGTGCCTGGGAACACTCCTGTACTTCTCCTCGAATGGGCGGTAAACCCCTTCGGGGGGGTGCAGTCTGTGTTTCCCTTCTCGGCGTGTCAGCTGATCAGACGCATGGACGTTTCCTCAGTACCTCACCCGTGACGTTGCAAGGCTGGACCAAGTGGTGTTTTCCTGGGGGGGGAAGTAATCCGTAAAGGCAAAATAATAACGGCTCTGTAACCCGGAGGTGGCTTATGCTGGTATATGGTGCTTGAAGCGGTAAACCCAACCGCTTAGAAACATCAGGTCAAAAAAGGAAAATAGCACCAATGAGTCGTAGCATCTGTTGTGGTAAGAAATGTTTATTGTACAATCCAATGTTAGGGTACAAACAGAGTCACAGTGGAGAACGCCTGACGCGTTTCGCGCATGCGTAGATGCGCGTCAGGCGTTCTCCACTGTGACTCTGTTTGTACCCTAACATTGGATTGTACAATAAACATTTCTTACCACAACAGATGCTACGACTCATTGGTGCTATTTTCCTTTTTTGACCTACAATTATTAAACCCCTAATCTGCTGACCGGACCTCACCGCTACTATAATAAATGTATTAACCCCTAATCCGCCTCACTCCCGCCTCAAAAACCCTATAATAAATAGTATTAACCCCTAATCTGCCCTCCTTAACATCGCTGACACCTAACTTCAAGTATTAACCCCTAATCTGCCGACCGGACCTCGCTGCTACTCTAATAAATGTATTAACCCCTAAAGCTAAGTCTAACCCTAACCATAACACCCCTCTAAGTTAAATATAATTTAAATCTAACAAAATAAAACAAATCTTATTAAATAAATGATTCCTATTTAAATCTAAATACTTACCTGTAAAATAAACCCTAATATAGCTACAATATAAATAATAATTATATTGTAGCTATTTTAGGATTAATATTTATTTTACAGGCAACTTTGTATTTATTTTAACTAGGTAGAATAGTTATTAAATAGTTAATAACTATTTAATAGCTACCTAGTTAAAATAAATACAAAATTACCTGTAAAATAAATCCTAACCTAAGTTACAATTAAACCTAACACTACACTATCATTAAATAAATTAAATACAAATACCTACAAATAAATACACTAACTAAAGTACAAAAAATAAAAAAGAACTAAGTTACAAAAAAATAAAAAAATAATTTACAAACATTATAAAAATATTACAACATTTTTAAGCTAATTACACCTACTCTAAACCCCCTAATAAAATAACAAAGCCCCCCAAAATAAAAAAATGCCCTACCCTATTCTAAAATAAAAATTGTAAAGCTCTTTTACCTTACCAGCCCTTAAAAGGGCCTTTTGCGGGGCATGCCCCAAAGAATTCTGCTCTTTTGCCTGTAAAAAAAAACATACAATACCCCCCAACATTACAACCCACCACCCACACACCCCTACTCTAACCCACCCAAACCCCCCTTAAAAAAACCTAACACTACCCCCTTCAAGATCTTCCTACCTTGAGTCGTCTTCACTCAGCCGAGCCGAATTCTTCATCCAATTCGGGCGATGTCTTCATCCAAGTGGGGGCTGAAGAGGTCCATCATCCGGCTGAAGTCTTCATCCAAGCGGGGGCTGAAGAGGTCCATCATCCGGCTGAAGTCTTCCTCCAAGCGGGGGCTGAAGAGGTCTTCCATCCGGCTGAAGTCTTCTATCAAGCGGCATCTTCAATCTTCTTTCTTCCGGCTCCATCTTCATCCCGCCGACGCGGAACATCCTTCCTCCACGACAAACTCCCGACAAATGAATGAAGATTCCTTTAAATGACGTCATCCAAGATGGCGTCCCTCGAATTCAGATTGACTGATAGGATTCTATCAGCCAATCGGAATTAAGGTAGGAATAATCTGATTGGCTGATGGAATAAGCCAATCAGATTGAAGTTCAATCCGATTGGCTGATCCAATCAGCCAATCAGATTGAGCTCGCATTCTATTGGCTTTTCCGATCAGCCAATAGAATGCGAGCTCAATCTGATTGGCTGATTGGATCACCCAATCCAATTGAACTTGATTCTGATTGGCTGATTGAATCCTATCAGCCAATCGGAATTCGAGGGACGACATCTTGGATAACGTCCCTTAAAGGAACCTTCATTCATCGTTAGTCCGTCGGTGAAGAAGGATGGCTCCGCGTCGGCTGCTTGAAGATGGACCCGCTCCGCGCCGGATGGAAGAAGATAGAAGATGCCGCTTGGATGAAGATGTCTGCCGGTCCGGATGTCCTCTTCTGCCCGGATACGATGAAGACTTCGGACACTCTTCTGGACGGATCGGTGATACCCGGCGTGGTGAAGACAAGGTAGGGAGATCTTCAGGGGCTTAGTGTTAGGTTTATTTAAGGGGTTAGATTAGGGGTATGTGGGTGGTGGGTTGTAATGTTGGGGGGGTATTGTATGTTTTTTTTTACAGGCAAAAGAGCAGAATTCTTTGGGGCATGCACCGCAAAAGGCCCTTTTAAGGGCTGGTAAGGTAAAAGAGCTGTTAAATTTTTATTTTAGAATAGGGTAGGGTATTTTTTTTATTTTGGGGGGCTTTGTTATTTTTTTAGGAGGCTTAGAGTAGGTGTAATTAGTTTAAAATTCTTGTAATCTTTTTTTATTTTTTGTAATTTAGTGTTTGTTTGTTTTTTGTAATTTAGTGTTTGTTTTTTTGTAATTTAGTTTAGTTGATTTAATTGTAGGTAATTGTAGTTAATTGATTTAATTTATTTATTGATAGTGTAGTGTTAGGTTTAATTGTAACTTAGGTTAGGATTTATTTTACAGGTAATTTTGTATTTATTTTAACTAGGTAGCTATTAAATAGTTATTAACTATTTAATAGCTATTGTACCTGGTTAAAATAAACACAAAGTTGCCTGTAAAATAAATATTAATCCTAAAATAGCTACAATATAATTATTTATATTGTAGCTATATTATGGTTTATTTTACAGGTAAGTATTTAGCTTTAAATAGGAATAATTTATTTAATAAGATTTAATTTATTTTGTTAGATTCAAATTATATTTAACTTAGGGGGGTGTTAGGGTTAGGTTTAGACTTAGCTTTAGGGGTTAATACATTTATTATAGTAGCGGTGAGGTCCGGTCGGCAGATTAGGGGTTAATAATTGTAGGTAGGTAGCGGCGACTTTGGGGGGGGCAGATTAGGGGTTAATAAATATTATGTAGGGGTCGGCGATGTTAGGGGCAGCAGATTAGGGGTACATAGGGATAATGTAGATGGCGGCGGTGTGCGGTCGGCAGATTAGGGGTTAAAAAAATTTAATAGAGTGGCGGCGATGTGGGGGGGGGGCCTTGGTTTAGGGGTACATAGGTAGTTTATGGGTGTTAGTGTACTTTAGAGCACAGTAGTTAAGAACTTTATGAACCGGCATTAGCCCAGAAAGCTCTTAACTCCTGGCTTTTCTCTGCGGCTGGAGTCTTGTCGGTAGATCCCATTGAAAAGATAGGATACGCAATTGGCGTACGGGGATCTGCGGTATGGAAAAATTGCGGCTGGAAAGTTAGCGTTAGACCCTTTCCTGACTGACTCTAAATACCAGCGGGCGGTAAAAACCAGCGTTAGGACCCCCTAACGCTGGTTTGGACGGCTAACGCAGAACTCTAAATCTAGGCGTAAGTTTTTTTACTTTATTGTAACTTAGAATTTTAGAGGGGGGGTTGTATGTTAGGTAGAGTAGGGGTAGATTGTGATTGGGGTTGTGGTGATTTAGGTTTAATATTTATTTTTATTTACTTAAATTTTTATTTTTGTTAACTTAGAGGGTTTAGCTTAGAGGGGGGGTTAGGTGATAGGTTATTTGGGTTTGGGTATGTGGCGGCATAGGGGTTAATAGTTACTTGCGGGGGGCATGTGGCAGCATAGTGGTTAATAGTTAGTTACTTGCAGTGGGTATGTGGTGGCATAGGGGTTAATATTTAGTTACTTGCGGTGGGTATGTGGAGGCATAGGGGTAATTAAAATAGATATTTGTGGTGGGTATGTGGTGGTATAGGGGTTAATTAGATACTTGCGGTGGGTATGTGGTGGTATACAGGTTAATATGATAGATACTTGTGGTGGGTATCTGGCAGTATAGTGGTTAATAGAATAGATACTTACGGTGGGTATGTGGCGGTTTAGATCTTTATTACTGTTGCGTTAGTTTGTGATTGTGGGGTACTTCGGCTTAAGGGTATAAGGATTAATGGTTAGGCACATGGCAGTTATTTTCCAGGGATCCTTAACTATACATCGCCAATATGGTCGACGATGCTGAGTATTGTCTATAGCCAGCATTGCAGACCAATGGCATGTATAGTAAACGCCTCTCGGTAATGCCGCTTTGTCTGGAGCTTGGAATATTTCGACATGATTGCTCTACATATCGGTGGATCCCATAAAATATTTCACCACCTCGTAAAACTTTAAATCATCAGGGCCCCAGTGACTACAAAAAAACACTAGACATAGTCATTTTGGAATACTCTGGGTTGTCTACTTTTGCAAATGGTATGCCATGGTATTTTTCATTATTGGGCTGTCATAATGTCTTAAAAGCCGAAAAAAGTCCAGAAAATCAATGTGCCAAATTTCCATGTAAATGGGCAGGCCCCATATTTGGCCCTTTAACTTCCTGAAACCCCATAAAACCTTACCATGGGTGGGTAATGTTGTACTCGTAGGACATCGCTGAACACAAATATAAGTGTCTTATAGCAGTAAAACATAAAAGGATGATGAAAAAACACTGTGCAGTGTTTGTGTAAAAAAATGCAAACGAATTACCACTAAATGTGGCCAGTTGTTGTGACTTAGTGGCTACAAAAAGACTAGACATAACCATTTTGGAATACCCTGGGTTGACTAATTTTGCAAATGGTATGCAATGATGGGGTAATTTTCATTATTGGGCTGCCAACCCCATAAAACCTGTTCATGGGGGGTATCTTTGTAGTTGTGGGACATCGTAGATTACAAATATGGTGTCTTATTGCAGTAAAATCTATCAGGATTATGATATCCACAATGAACTGCTTGGAAGACAAATTGTACTTCATTTCTCACACTTACTTAACCCCTTAGTGACCAGACCATTTTTCAATTTTCTTACCGTTAGGGACCAGGGATATTTTTACATTTCTGCAGTATTTGCATTTAGCTGTAACTTTCCTCTTACTCATTTACTGTACCCACACATATAATATACTGTTTTTCTCGCCATTAAATGAAATAAAGATACCACTATTTTCATCATATCTTATAATTTACTATAAAAAAGGATAAAATATGATGAAAAAATTGAAAAAAACCCCACACTTTTCTAACTTTGACCCCCAAAATCTGTTACACATCTACAACAACCAAAAAAACACCCATGCTAAATAGTTTCTAAATTTTGTCCTAAGTTTAGAAATATGCAATGTTTACATGTTCTTTGCTTTTTTTGCAAGTTATAGGGCAATAAGTATAAGTAGCACTTTGTTATTTCCAAACCATTTTGTTTCAAAATTTGCATGTTTCATTTTAACACTGATATGTAACCCTTTACATGTATATATATATATATATATATATATATATATATATATATATATATATATATATATATTAGTAGACAACTCAAAGTATTGATCTAGGCCCATTTTGGTATATTTCATACCACCATTTCACGACCAAATGCGATCAAATAAAGAAAATCATTAACTTTTTCACTAACTTTAGGTTTCTCACTGAAATTATTTACAAACAGCTTGTGCACTTATGGCACAAATGGTTGTAGATGCTTCTCTGGTATCCCCTTTGTTCAGAAATAGCAGACATATATGGCTTTGCCATTGCTTTTTTGTAATTAGAAGGCCGCTAAATTCCACTGCGCACCACACTTGTATTATGCCCAGAATTGAAGGGGTTAATTAGGTAGCTTGTAGGGAGCTTGAAGGGTTAATTATAGCTTTAGTGTAGAGATCAGCCTCCCATCTGACACATCCCACCCCCTGATCCCTCCCTGAACCCTCTCAAACAGCTCTCTTCCCTCCCCCACCTCACTATTGTCACCGCCATCTTTAATACTGGCAGAAAGTCTGCCAGTATAAAAGTTTTTTTTTTTAAAAAATTTAATGATATATTTTCTGCAGTGTAGGATCCCCCTTACCACCCAACCTCCCTGAGCCGCCCCAAACAGCTCTCTACCTCTCCCCCCTCTAACTATTTGCCGCCATTTTGGGTACTGGCAGCTGTCTGCCAGTACCTACTTTGCAATAAAATTTGCCTTTTTTTTTTTTTTTAAATCCCACTTTTTCTGGAGTGTAGCTGCCCCCCTCAATACCCTACCCCCCCTTCCAGTTCCCTTTCCCAACATTATTTTCCCCTCTCTCTCCCACCACTTCTTGTTTAGTGGTCGCAGGCGCGCACATGCATGTGCCCCGCTCCAGCGCGCAGCCGCAAGTAAGATCCCCCACTGGCCAGAAGTTCTCCAGTGAAGCTTCCAGCGCTTGAAAACCCTGAGGACATACAGGGTATGTCCTTGGTCATTAAGTGACAGTTTTTGTAGGATGTACCCTGTATGTCCTTGGTCCTTAAGGGGCTAATCCCTCCAGGACAGAGACAACTGTTCAAGTTCTGAACGTAAACAAAACCTAGAATTTGAGCTATATGTTTGTTCAAACATAATTTACCTCTTTCACATAATGTGCACCCACACATATTACACATCTTATTTTAGAGGACAAATATGCTTTCAAATATTTAAATATAAACTATAATTTAGTTGAAATAATTTGTATTATTTCCCTTTAGTATAACATCATCAAATTCACAACAGCATGAGTAAACATAAAATAGCAACTGATATGCCACAGTCTAGTCTCAGGTATCAACCCATCCTATTATTTATCTATTTGAGAATTGAATATTTCGTATGTTTGATTCCGGAAAACCCCGAAATGCTGAGAACTGGGTCTCGTCATGTTGTTGTCCATTATTACCACGCCTCTTTACACCCTGTTACATATATAACTTTGTGACAATAAAAAAATACATAGGGAAAAGAAAAAACAGAGCAAATTTAAACAATAACAATAATAACACTAATTGTCCAAACCACATACTTGCCTATCATATACATTGATGTTTGCTTGATGTAGGAAGTAATAGCAGTAAAGTTACCTGATGAAAAAGCTTTTGCCAGGCAACGCTGGAAATGGCCGGTCCCATCCCTACCTTAGTCCTACTCCCATCCCCCAGGGTCATGAAAGTTGATAAAGTGTCATCTACGAAAGTTCAGATCCCCCACCAATTTTTCTAATGTCTGTTTCCCTTAAATTCCAGTAAAATCATATCTTATGAAAATTAGCATTAGTACCCTGTATCCATGAGGCATGCTCCGACATGGTGTATGTAGTTCTAATTTTCTCCATTATCTCGGTCCATGTAGGTACCCCCACCTTCCAGTACTTGGCCACACATATTCTGGTAGCTGTACAATATTCTAATAAAAGTGTTTATGGCTGAGTTATATAATGGAATGTGTTCATTTAAGAGAGCCTGTGCCATTGAAAGGTTTATTTTTTCAGATAATATTGTACTTAATAAAGAAGATAAATAATTGTACCTTGGGGCAATCCCACCACATATGAATGTAGGTACCCATGTCCGAGCATCCTCTATAACAATGGTTGTTAATTCCTAGTGGGAAGTGTGATGTTTTAACAGGGGTCAGATACCACCTAAATGCAGTCTTAATACAGTTTTCTTTAAAGTCCACGCTGATTAGACCTCTGCTGGAATCTTGAACAATGGCAATCCAATCCTCCAACAGGAGTTCTTGCCTAAATCTTTTTCCCATTTTTCAACCAGCGGAGTTCTAGAATTGTATCTATTCTATTGTATAGCCAAACACAGTTGTGAGATAATTCTCTTATTCCTAGTCTTGGTACCAATAAATTGCACTAGTATAGTTAACAGTCTTGAATTTAACAGTCTTGAAAGGGAAAGTCGTAAATATCTATGCATTGCTGAAGACACTTGAAAAAATAGAAAACATTGCAGTTTGTGGGGGATTAATCTCTCCTGAATCCGGGTATATGGTATAATCTTCCACCCTCCAAAACGTCTGCCACCCTATAGAGCCCCTTATTCTCCCATTTCCCTAGTTGATTATGGAATTCTTTTGTAAGCAGAGTCTTGACCGGTCTGGCTATCAAGTCCCCTGGTAATAAATAAAGGGATCTAGTCAAAGCTGTCCAAATCTGTAGTGTTTCCTTAGTAGTTGATAGTTCAGTTGTATGTCTAGTATGCCCCGGAGTCAAGTCCCAAAGTATATAAGCTGGACTGGTATGCCCCCTAGTTCTGCCTCTAAAAAAGTCCAAATAATATCCCCCAAGTTTTTAGTTTTTAATACTCCAACAGGTTCAGTACTCCCACTCCTCCCACCTGTTTGTGCTGTTGCAGTGTCTTTGAAGCTATTCTGGCTATCCCTTAAAAAGCTTGTCAAGTCCTGTTATAGTCTGTGTAAGTCTGGTACAAGTACCCTAATCGGTAAGGCCCTGAAAAGGTACAGTAACTTTAGGAGTATAGTCATCTTAATGGCCGAGAGACGTCCATACCACGAGAATTGTTTACTTTTTCATCTACTCAAATCTAACCTAATTCTCTTATACAAGGGAGTGTAGTTTAATCTATATCATTCTTTGTAGTCATGAGATAGTTTAACCCCCAAATACTGGATCGCCTTTTTTGACCAGGTAAAAGTAAAATTAGTTTCAATTAACTTTCGGGTGTGTCTGGGGAGAGCTATTGGTAATCCTTCGCATTTGTCCAGGTTAATCTTATATCCCGAAATATCTGAAAACTCTTTCGTTAAGGTAAGAAGGATATCATCCACAAATAGCGAAAGTTTATATTCATTATGTTTCAATTTGACTCCAAGTATATCTGGAGAATTCCTAATCTTAGCCGCCAAAGGCTCAATGCATAAAGCAAATAACAGTGGGGAGAGGGAACATCCCTGTCTAGTTCCACCCCGAATGTCTATGGGTTTTGATTGATATCCGGCTGCTGTTATAGTGGCTGAGGGTAGAGAGTAAATGTTTCTGATAGCTTTCACAAAGGGACCCCTTATGCCAAACCGCTCCAACACCCTAAACATATAAATCCAGTCTACCCTATCAAACGCCTCTCTGCATCCAAAGCTAGAAGCAGAGAAGGCGTGTTCGTCCTCCCCAAATGGTCCGCCAAGTCTATAGTCCGTCGTATATTATCAGGTGCCTCTCTGTCTTGGATAAATCCAACTTGATCTGGATGAATCAGGGAAGGGAGATGTATCTTTAACCTACTGGCAAGAATTTTAGTAAAGATCTTTATATCCTGGTTGATCAAGGAAATAGGGCGGTAACTTTGACACAGTTTTGGATTCTTTCCAAGTTTGGGGATTACCATTATTTTAGCTCTCAAGATGTCAGGGGGGATGTTGCGGCCCAGCATAATATCGTTGCAAAATTTAAGCAAATGTGGCACTAGAACTACCCTAAACAGTTGATAATATTCCCTAAGGAACCCATCTGGGCCTGCTGCCTTGCCTGGTTTAAGATTTTTAATTGCATTCATAACCTCCCTTGCTGTTATTTCCATGTTTAGTTCCCCTAATGCTTCACTATTTAGTATGGGTAATTGGGCCATCTCCAAAAACTGTGTTTTAAGTTTACTAGTGTGTTCTGCCGGATTAGTTTTTTTACCATCGTATAACATTTGATAATAGTGCGCAAAACTCCTGCTATCTCCTGTGGATTAGATGTAAGTGATCCGTCTTGAGTCTGCAGAGTGGGAATAGAGAAGGATCTTATTCTCTCTTGTAATTTGTGAGCTAAGAATCTGTCCCTCTTATCAGAGTATATAAAATAGTGGGCTTTCAGTCTCTGGGAAGCCCTTATTAAGGATGCAATCATGAGCTCGGATAGTTCTCGTCGTTTTAATTGAAGTAGCTTAAACGCTGTGGTAGAAGATGTCTGTTAGTGTTTTTTCATCAAGTCATCTATCTCTTTTTGCAATTCATCTGTTTTTGAGCGGATGTTTTTAATGTGTATAGCTTTAGCCTTTATAAGAAGGCCTCTGATAAAAGGTTTATGTGCTGCCCAAGAGTTTAGTGGATTAGTTGTAGAATCTACATTTATATCCCAATATTCAGTTAATGCTTTTAAGATAGATTCCAGTGTTAATGGGTTTTTAAGTATATTTGGATCGTATGTCCATGAACAGGTTCCTTTGTGACCAAAAATCCCTGCTACTTTAATGCTGACTATGGCGTGGTCAGACCACGCACAAGCATGTATAAATGAAGATTGTAAATTAGGTATCAATACTTGATTTAGAAAAATATAATCTAGCTTAGAGTACGTCTTGTGTGCAAAAGAGTAGTATGTGTAGTCACTAGATTTGCCAAATAGTGATTCCCAAGAGTCTATAATATTATGGGCTGACAAGACTTCTCCAATTGATTTGGCCATCATGTTGTAATTTCTTTGTTTATGAGTTAGCCTGGAGGAGCTATCTGCCCCAGAAATCTGTATAGGTAGATTAAAATCCCCCCAAGCAATATTCTCGATTGATACCATTGTGTAAGCAGTTGAGATATATGGCTAAAAAAGAGATTCTGCTTTTCATTTGGGGCATATACATTACATAATGTAATCTCCATCCCCTGTATCCGTTCTCTAACAATTAGGTACCTACCCTCTGTGTCCCCCAACACCTCGTCTGTGGCAAAGTGTACAGTGTAGTGAGTGATGGATTAATATTGAGACCCCTCTATTCTTACTATCTGTTGTGGAGTGGTAATGTTGGGGGAACTGCTTAGTCCAGTACTCAGGGATTATTTTGTTAGTAAAGTGAGTCTCCTGGAGGAATATTAGATTCACTTTTAGTCTATTATATTGGGTCACTGGTGTTCTGCGTTTAGTGTCAGTGTTAATACCCCTAACTTTGTGTGATATAAGGTGTATAGATTGGTTCATCATATGCCTATCTTGATGTTACCAGTGCCAATGACCACCTTTTTCCAACCCCCAGGGAACACCCAGCTTGTCTCAAAAACCCAACGCCCTGCCGACCTTGAACTTCCTTCTTGGTTATAAAACAAATACAAGCATAGTTAGACAATGAAACAAAATTATGAAAGCATAACTCAACTAAGAACAATGTTTTAACCAAATGCAGGTAGATG
Organism: Bombina bombina; assembly: GCF_027579735.1. Taxonomy (NCBI): domain Eukaryota; kingdom Metazoa; phylum Chordata; class Amphibia; order Anura; family Bombinatoridae; genus Bombina; species Bombina bombina. The sequence goes on along the minus strand of NC_069503.1, from coordinate 581,486,368 downwards.
ACAGGTGTCATCCACCCAAGTTAACAAGAAAAAGTAAGGGTGTGCATTGTACAACCTCACCTTAAAACCAGTAATTAATAACAATGTATAACATGAATGCCTGAAACTTTAGTAATAATTTATATTTGTAGCTCAGTCTTTGTAAATACAATAGTAAAGTTCGGGAGCTTACAAGTACTTCACACTGGATTTCCTGCCCCCAAAGTTCTTGGCTCCTTGCAAAAATTTAGAAAAGTTCTATGACCAGGGCCAGTCACAGTTGGAGCTTAATCATCTTTATCTGGCTCCAACACATTAGTAATCTAGAAATTTGACTAGCGAAATCTAACAGCAAAAAGTACTTATCTGTGTGCAATCTTAGCTTACAATATCTTCCAGTATGGTGGGGCCCGTACAAGACACCAACCTCACACAGAATTTTACCAGTCAACTCAGAATTCAATACCAAGTGGACTCTCAAAGAAACGATTTTTGGGTTTATCAAGTCTTGGTTCCTTTCTTAGTTACTCTGGACTATCTCTGACCCTGAGATTGACTTGATTTAGAGCTCTTTTGCCGTACTTCGTTGTTCTGTAAAGTGGAGGGCATGTCAGGAATCTCCAGATGCAGGTGCTGGCAAACATTTGGTACTTCTGAAATGTCTCTGAGGATGATGGATCTACCCTCATGCTGGATATTGAGGCCAAACGGGAAAGTCCATCTAGAATTGAACTGGTGTTTCCTCAACAATGCGGTGAATGGGCGAAGCGTGCTTCTTCTCAGGTATCAGTGAACTCAAGATATCACAGATCACAGCAATTTAACAAAGGGCAGGCTAAAAACCTGCTGTTTGTATCATAGTGATGAACTGCTCAACCAGATAATAATATTAAAATGTATCAAAAATAGATTGAACAATCCAGATAAATTAAATCTACAATCACTTGAAAGCTATAAGAACATTAAACTCCTTATTTAAATAATGTGGCCACTCTTTCAAATGGGGGCATCTAATGATATATTTATAAAGTTAGAGGAGTGATAAAGCTTTCTTTATAGTATACATACAGTGCAAAATAGTTGTGTGGCACTTGTCATGACAATCACCTGGCTTCTGAGTGAACACAGAGCAACTCATTTGTAATGGGTGACTTGCTGCTTTCAAATAAGGGATCATATTACTGTGGTGGTTGGGGTAACAGTTGGGCTATTCCAGGCTCCATATTTTCGTTCTGTTGGTCTTTGATTCCATTAGGTGACCACTGTTGCTGCATTTTAGGGCACATGTAACTCCATATTTAAAAGATGGCCTTCTAAACTTTCAAATTAGAGGTCACTTGTACATCTAAGTAGAGTAGGGAAAGACAGCCTTTTTCTTCTCTCTGGAAAAACGACAATTTAGCTACCTCTGCAAATGATCACTTTATTAATGGTGTTAAATTATTTATTAAAGGGACATATGACCCCTAATTTGAAAAAGGCTGACTTCCCTCCAAATCTTGCCGAGTATGAAATAAGTGCTTTAATATGGCTTCATAAAAGCACTCTACCCTAAACTACTAGCAATGAAAAAAATGATTTTCCCTCTAGGTACATGCTTACTGATTGTGATAACATCGAGTCTAGCATGATGCTGTCACATGGAATCAACACACCTGGGGATACTGGGAAATAAGGGAGGACTGGTTCCTCACTAGAAGACGAAAATACCCCTCTGCAGGAAAAACACACAATGCTGTCATCCACACAAAATAAATAAAACAGAAGACAGCAATGTTGTCTTCTTAATTTAAGGGATTAAGCAGCACTGATCAATTAATCTATTAAGGGACCAAAGTTCAATAACTTAATTTCCATATACACGACCACAAGATATATAAAAATTCAAATTAAAACCTCTCAGATATATTTAGTATATTGAACTTTCTCATAAGTATTTTCATTATTAATGTTCCTTGGCTAATTGATAAAAAACAGATTGCACGGATTGACTGAAAAAATGTTCTGCTGTTGGATGTTTTTAAAATATATATCCACTATTTTGCATCTGTAAACACTGTTTAGAATTGTGTAAGGTAAATGCAATGCTGAGGGCAGAGATCACATGTTTACAAAGATCTCACCAGTTATAACACCGAGCTTCCAAAAAATGCAAATCATTAATCTCGATATAGGTGAGTGGCAGCCAGGGCCACCCTTAGCATTTTCGGGCCCTGGGTGAGACAAATTAGTGGGGCCCCTCAGCCCAGCACCCTTATTCCTTTACCTTTGTATAACCTGCCCCCATATGGTCAACACTATTAGAATATTCAGTGTTACCTATATAAAGAATACCACTATATGTTACACCTCCTAATACCATAAACACTTCTTTATAAACTAAATACAGGATGTACATTGCACCTTCTCATACCCTCAACCCTGACATTGTGGGGCCTCCCCAAAGTGCAAGGCCCTGGGTGGGCGCTCCACTCACCCTGCCCAAAGGGCAGGTCTGGTGGCAGGATTGCAAATAAACTAAAGTTAGAGCTATTGTAAGGGAAAGGGTCAACAATCTTTTGGTTTAGAGCAAAAAAAATGTATATGTTACAGCCCTTGCAGGCATCTAGTAATAGGCTCATGGCAGTTTGTACCCCATGCAGTAGACCCATCACGATATTGAAGCCATGATAATATCACAACTGTGATATTGTGGCAGACAGGATATTGTTATGCTGGTTGTCTAGTAAGAAAAACAGAAAATGACGTCAAACCAAGCAAATGCCAATGGAAAAAAAATAGTATAGCCATTTCTAAGTTGTTCAAGGCCAATTATCATTTTTAATGTTTTATGTTTGTGGGTAGAACAGCTTTGACACCAGTTCCATGTATTTGACAAATGGAGTTTTGAAAACAGACATGTTCTATGGCTCTTGTTTTAGCATTTGTGTGGGAACTTCACAACTACACACTGAATTCTGTTTCTCTACATTTTTTTGTGTGCAATATTGTAAAACTGACTTTAATTTTTGGTCTGCCTAATTGCCTGCAAATTGTATTATAACACAATAATCCCTATTTTTTTTCTTCAATAATTTTAATTTCCTTTGGAAAGATGCTTAAAATCTCATGCTCTATCTGAATCATGAAATAAAAAAAAATGGGTTTAGTATCCCTTTAATCTTATACAGAAAGTTTTATCACATACTGCATACTGAAGTCCTAAAAACATGAAACAGTATTTCTTTTTCCCATAAATTGGATTGTGGGGGCAAAATCAAGCCATAATTGATGAGGATAAATATTATGCTCAAAATTTAAATACAAACTAATGTATTTCACGTTTGATTGGATGCATTTTGCAATATGTGTGTATTCACAAAAATGCCTCAAGTAAAAACAATAAGTTTAGTGATAGCTTTTGCTATGTAAGAAAACATGAGTCACTTCTGTATGCCCTGAACAACAACATCCATAGACGGTGTCTGCTCAGAGTTTGCTATGGGACCCCCCCATTTGAAAGGCAGGCTCTGTTCTTTCAAACAAGGGGTCTAATAGCATCACACATCTATATTACTCAGTGTAGGTCATTCATTCTTCCAATGTGAGAATTAGGAAAACCCCTCTGTGAAGATGGCAACACATACATTTTCTTCACAATTGAATGAATGATGACTACACATTTTCATTTCCTCATTAAAGGGATTAATTTTACAATCTGTTTTTATAATATAGTTTTTATTTCAACCTATCTATAGTATGTAGACATTTCCAGAAACAATTGAATATGAGATTTGTCCATTAAAAAGTAAATTCATAAAAACATTTAATTTGCATATTTATAAAAAGCAAACTTGATCGGCAATTTCCCTTTTCCATTAAAAAAATCACATCATCTATATAACTGCCATGTGACCTGATTTGTGTATCAATTATTTAGATACTATGGGATTCACAATAGTAAAATACCAAATTTGTCATTTCAATATTTACTGGTGACATTTTAAAGGTAAGCCAGAACTGAAAACCATGTGATGTGACCGGATTTATCCCATATAAAAAGCGTCAAGATTTGCTATCTACCCGTTGAATTTTGTAACCCCTCTCTTTTTGCACACTGAGAGGGTAGCAAAATTTGACGGGTAGCAAAAATAGACAGAACACCGGAACATTTTAGGTTCAGTACCTGGGTAGCGCTTGCTGATTGGTGGCATTTAAATCTAAACATGTGTGTAATGTAGTATACAACATGATTGACCCCTTAAGGACCAGGCATTTCAGACTAAAACTTCCCCAAAAGACCAGAGCATTTTTAGCATTTGTGCCATCACTACATTTAAACAGAAATAGAGCCTTTTTTATATTTACCTATCAAAACTATATTTATTTTTTTAGTAGACAACCCAAAGTTATCTAGGCTAATTTTGGCATATTTCATGTCATCATTTCACCGCCAAATGGGATCAACTAAAAAAAAATCTTTACCTTTTTTTTACAAACTTTAGGTTTATCACTGAAATTATTTACATTGTGTTGCCATTGCTTTTTGGTAATAAGAAGGCCTCTAATTGCAGCTGCGTACCACACTTTTATTATTCCCAGCAGTGAAGAGGTTAATCAGGTAGTTTGTAAGGTTAATTTTAGCTTAAGTGTAGACATTTACCCTCCCACCTGATACTTCCCATCCCCTGATCCCTAATTGATCCCTCTCAAACAGCTCTCTTCCCTCCCCCACTCCCCAATTGTCACCCCCTTCTTAAGTACTGGCAGAAAGTCTGCCAGTATGAAACTATAAGCCAAATTTTTTTTTTTTATAAAAAAATGTTTTTAAATATATTTTCTGCAGTGTAGGATCCCCCTTTAACCCCCAACCTCCCATATTCCCCCCCCAAACAGCTCTCTAAACCTCCCCCCTCTACCTATTAGCCGCCATCTAAGTTACTGGCAGCTGTCTGCCAGTACCCAGTTTGCTATAACTTTTATTTATTTGACCAAAAAAAGCTTTTGTTTTCTGTAGTGTAGCTGCCACCCCCATTACCATACCCCCCCCCCCCGATCGCTTTCTCACTCTCTACCCCACTTTTCAGTATAGGAACCCCCTCTCCCTGCTTCCCCCTCACTGCCACTCTACATTATTTTTTTACGCAGCGTAGCGGTTCCGCCACTCCCACCCAGCTCTCACCCCCCTCCAGCGATGGGCCACCACCCACCTCTCTCCTTACTCTTCCACCCACCAACGATCGGCACCACCTCTGCCCGATGCAGAGAGGGCCACAGAGAGTTAACTCTGCAGCTCTATTTCTACAGTGCCTCACTCGTGGGGCATGCAGAAATAGCGCAATCTTGCTACTTTTAGTGAGATTGCGGCAGAGAGAAGCCCAGGGTACGGCCCTGGTCGTTAAGGGGTAAAACCCAAATTGTTGTCGATTTCTTTGATTGAAAACACTCACTATGCTGCTGAACTTTGTTTCGTTGGTGGCTAAATGTACCATCAATCAGCAAGCGCCGAACCAAAAATGGTCCGGCTCCTAAGCTAAGAGAACGAAGAAATATTGTTAATAGGAGTAAATTTGAAAATTGCTTAAAATTGCATGCTCTAACTGAATCATGAAAGAAACAACATGGGTTTCATATCCCTTTAATTAGCAATTCCTCTATACTGTGGTGCAATTTCAATTGAAAAACCCTTTTTGTGTATGCTTGCCATAATTAAATGCCTTACACTTTAGTACTCCTATTTGAAAAACATTGAATTAACGTGGCTTTTAGGCTTTATATCAGTTTTTTTCAGTTTTATTTAGTGCATTTAAGTCAAATACCAATACAAAGTACCACGTAGCTTTTTTGTGGAGCCAATGGCTGCTTAGTATCTATCAATTTAAAAAAAGTATTAGGCTTTTAGAATATAGATCATATTGTAATATAAAATAGAATTGTACAACTTTTACAAATCTGTGATATTTAAAATGATGAAACACATCCTTTTACATAAAGTTTTGTGTTAACTTTTTTGGTTTATAGCCCCACACCGACTTTTTGGTTAAAGTGTATTACTACACGTAACTTGCTTCTTCGAACTACCTAAAGTATTATTCTAAAATTAATTTTTAGAAAGCCTATAATTATGGAAACCCTATAGAGCGACTTTAAAACATATCAGCACTGTACTTTTTACATGAAGTGAACAAGCACCAAAAACGACCATTGGTCATCAATGTAACTGCTAAAAGCCTAGTGACGTCACGTCGGCCTCTCCCGGCTGCTGGGGGTCGGAAACAGGGATGACGTCCACGTAATGCGCTGGCCCCGCCCCTCTGGGAGGAGGGTGATCTGAGTGTGTGTGGAGCGGTGACTGACGCGTTGCTGGTGCGGGTGGATGTAGTTTGTCCAAAGGGGCTTACCGTACAGCGGGGACGGGAAATAGTGGCGAGAGATCGGAGGGATCTGTTACACGGAGTAGCCGGTGGATTTTATTTTTCTCTATGCTCTTACGGATATAACAAAACGGAGGTGTGTGCCGACTGACACCCGGACAATGGGGCGATGATGCAGTGACAGGTGAGAGGACGAGTGTCGGCAGTGGGTGCTCTAAGTGCGGGTTGAATAGTGCTGTCACTGCGGGGCACTGCCTGCTTGGAGAGCGGCTCTGTGTATGCAGTGAGCTGGATACAATTTGTATGGTTCAGAGGGGAGGGGGCAGTTATATAAACACCGGCACTGATAATGTCACAGTCCTCTGAAGTGGAGGAAAGCTGCGCTCTCAAGGACCTTGATCAAGTCACTTTATCTTCTGTTTAGTACAGCAGCAAGATCACTGCAAGCTGCTTAGTAACTCCTTAGCCATGGAAAAGTATGATCGGATAGTGTACGACTGAATTGTGTATATACATGATCTTCCTTAGACGCCTGATCTTGCTCTGAGCGTATATAGTTGTTTATATCTAGTAGACTATAATGTGATGAAGAAACGCACACTGTATGTAATAATAAACTCTCATGCTTTTCACTTCCTTTTAAAAGTGACTTCTTGGTTTATTTCAAGTTCGCATGGTGTATGCTGTTATCTTGATCTTTATTGTAATGGTGCTTCTTTATCTTTGCTATATTCCTACAAAATATGAACCTTCAGAATATGAAGTTCTTGGTTTAATCTTCTGCAGACATAGGAGTACACTAAATCATTTTCTGCCTTTATGATTTGCTCTTTTGACCTTGACCATTTACTTTGGCATCAACATGATTAGATTGTAAGCTCTACAGGACAGTGACAGAATGTGCCTGGAATGATTATAAAGTGTATGCTGCCAGTTAATCGTAGATAGTAATATTATGGATACGTTTAATACAGAACATATACCAGTTGGCTTTTTTTCACAATGGCATTTTCTGTTTAAGGCTCAAGAATGATATAATCAACCTAATCAAAGTATGTCTGCCAAATATATATGTAATAAAATCACAGACGTTTGGTTGAACTACATCCCTAATATTCCACTCTGGTGATTTCTTCTTTTTTTTTTTTTTGGCAGTAGAGGTCTTTTATATAGTTTTTCCTGTACTAATTTCCATTGGAAGAATACTAATATGTCAATGCTTGGGACCAAATCTGAGACCCACAATTACTTCACATTTCAGAAGTTGTGTTCAGATTTGTTCTGTAAACAACCCATAAGCAAAGCTAAACATGGCCTAGCATTTTAAGTATTGGCTGAAGGAATGATACATCATATTTAACCCCTATTTAGATCAATGAGCATTTTCTAATGAGAGAGGGTCATGCCAATGTTTAACAGTAGTTTATTATTCTTGTGGCTCTTTACCCTGTAGACAAAGATGGAATATTTTTTTTTTCTTAATAGATAGGAGTGTCTGATTTGACATAACAGATCTTTTGGATAACATGTGAGTCAGTATTTTGAACATATGCATTTTATGGTACTAATATTGAAACAAATACCCACATTTAAACTTAAAAGAGTGCAAATAAAGCATCAAATCAAATTCTTTAAAAGGCTTTCATGTCCTGACGTAAAAACATACACATTAAAACCCAATTCATACATATTAACTTTTCATTTGTTTCACTTAAAAAAATAAACATATATATTTTATTCCTGTTATGTAAAGCTCAGTAATTTTAGCTCCTGCTCAGATTCGTTCCAGAATGAGCTACACTAGGAAGAGGCATTTTCAGCAGGGATGACTTCTCAAAATAAGCAGTTATTTCGCAATATTTCTGTTTTCTGGTCTTCAGTGTGACTGAGCCGCAATTCTGATTCTGCTTTCCTTGCCACTAAAGATGTTATTTGTGAGTCATGTGACTGTTAAAAAAAAAAAAAGACTTAAAACTAAGCTTTAAATTTTAAAATCTGTGTGTGAGGGGTCTGAAGTTGTTATCCTTTTATAAATAGTAACATCTGTTACATATTTTAAAACATAAACAATGTATTTGATCTAAGCCCAAAATACTTTATATAATAAATAATCTTGAATTTTTTTTAGCTGCTTAGAGAAGAGTGAGTGATGGCTGTGGTCATAATTTCTAATTTCTTTGTAGTGGGCAGTTGCATTTCCACCCAAAGTTTGTTCTCTGTCTGTTGTGTTCAGAACATTTACACACGAAAGCCTTTTTTTTCTTTGTTATACCTTAAAAATGTTTGATACAATAGAACTGCTTTATGTGCTTTTTTCTATTACAGTCTTTTTTTTTTTTTTTGAACATTACAAATATTTGTTACTGCAATGGCATAGGGCATGTATAAGTTTAGGGATTTTAAACAGCACTGTGTTGTAGTTTTAAAACAGCACTGCTTTGTAGTAGAGGCAGGCAATTAAAAAGGAGGTTAGTTTCAGTTAGTGTGTGGCAGGAAGTAACCATTTTATTTTCAGTTTTGGTGTCTCTTTACATTTGCGAAAATATAGGGGGGAAAAAAAGCTCCATAAAATAATATATATTAAAAATAAATATAATAATAATAACAAAATTAAAAAAATAAATAAATAATATATATATATATATATATATATATATATATATATATATATATATATATATATATATATATATATATATATATATATAAATCATTATTTTGGTCTCTGCTTAAAAACAAATAACAAAAAACGGGGAAGTTATATGAATGAGTTCACTTGCTGGTGTCAGCTTATGCAGGAAATCTGAAGATCATTTGCCTCCCAGCCCCCCTTGTCATGCGGTCATTCCATATACCTCATGTGTTGCATTTCTTTGGAAGCAAATTCCCTTTTTACAGATTATAACCAGAGTTTAACACACATGGTATAGGAAAGAGGTTTTAGAGTAGGGGGTGGGCCAAGTAATTAAATACGTTTTTGGCCGTCTCTGAACTGAAGTAATACTATATCTATTTTACATAAATAAAATCACGAGGCCAGAACATTTGCGTGACTACTACAGTTACATATTTTCATATGCTTATGATGAGGTTTTGCCTAGACGAATGTATTATAGTATGTACTAAAGGATACTTTGCTTGGGACGGGTGCAGTCCCTAAAAATATATCTTTAGCCTTACAAGAATCTGTGTGTATGTATCATCTCCATGCACTTACCTGCCAAACATCCACTTAGTTGCTACTACCTATAAGTAAAACAATGATACAAAGGATAGGCACACTCTGGAATTTATAGTGCAAAACAATCTTCTAAAATTGTATTTGAAGATCAGTGCAACCTGCATGTCACCGTTTCAGCTTCATACACAAGACATTTTAACACCAACTGCATTTTTTTACATGATAAATTCTTGTGTCTATCTTTTGTATAATATATATATATATATATATATATATAAAATCACAGACACACACACACACACACACACACACACACTGGTTTTTAACACATTGCTGCTCAGGAAATAACTTTTTTGTAATGTGTTTAACCTCCTCCTGCATGGATTAAACACATGAAATGCAAGCAATAGTGTAATAGTAAAATGCAAATATTAATGGAAAGTGCATTCTAAAAATGTGTATCCCACACAAGTAGAAGCACTATTTAAATGTATCTTTGTTTTTGCTTAAAAAAGATTGTTTAAGCTATTTATTTTGATTTTAAAGCTAACATGAAGTACATGTCTGTGTACAGCTGAACCTTAAAGGGACACTGAACCCAATTTTTTTTCTTTTGCGGTTCAGATAGAGCATGCAATTTTAAGCAACTTTATAATTTACTCCCATTATCAAATTTTCTTCATTCTCTTGCTATCTTTATTTGAAAAAAAGAAGGCATCTAAGCTATTTTTTTGGTCCAGGACCCTGGAAAGCCCTTGTTTATTGGTGGGTGAATTTATCCACCAATCAGCAAGAACAACCCAGGTTGTTAACAAAAAATGGGCTGGCATCCAGGGTGGATTTGATTTAAATCAAACTGATTTAATTCACGATTTAAATCACAATTTAAATCACTAGTCATTAAGGCTTGATTTAAATCATAAAGACTAATTCTTGCTGGTATAACTTTAATATGCAAGTAGATGAAGATTTTTAGAATAACAACTTTTCATATTAGGTTTTTATCCCCAGTTTAATAGGTTAATCAATATAATTCATATTTGGACAACTTTTCTGTTGTACTTAGGAAGGAGAAAAATAATCATTACCTTAATAATAACAATTTAAATAGATTTATTCAACTGAAACAATAACATTACAACATATGTTATTTGCTTAAACAAACATCCATGTTTGCTAACTAATTTGGCTAAACAAAATATATATATATATTAAGAAACTAAGACTGTCAGCCCAGCCTACACATGAAAAACTTAAATACTGTCCTCTTTAGCTCACTCGTCATCTTCAGCTTCTTCTTTGTTCATAATCTGGAAAAGAAAAACAAGCTTTCCTGCTTTATCGGGTCCCAAACAATTTCTCAATTTAGAATAAATGAGTCCAAAGGAAGAGACTATTCTTTCAATGCCTGCAGAAGAAGCTACTGCTGTTAAAAGTGAAATCATTACTTGAACAGTCTCTAAATCCAAGTGCTTAAGTGACTTCCACCAGTTCACTGGTGTGACTTTCTTTAAAATATCTTCAGCAAACATATATTTCTTGAATGGTTCCCCCTTAGCTTTGAAGTTTATTATAGTTGGCATTACAGATGGATGATTGCTGGATACCCATGTCATAGCTAACTCCTCTCCCTCAGCACTTAAAGGGCCGTAATACCCAAATGTTTAAACACTTGAAAGTGATGCAGCATAGCTGTAAAAAGCTGACTAGAAAATATCTCCTTAACATCTCTATGTAAAAAAGAAATATATTTTACCTCAAAAGTTCCTCAGTAGCCACCTCCCATTGTAAAGGATTTCTAAGCAGCATATTAGTATGACTGTCCTAGGACAGCTGAAAGGATGAGCCTCATGCACTGTCATATTATTTCACCAATCAGGTAAAGGAAGCTTACTATGAAATCTCATGAGAGTTAAGTCAAATCTCATGAGATCACAGTAAGAGTTCATGACCTCAGCACTGCTGATGCTAATTGGCTGCTGTTCATTTCTTCATTTTTTTTTAAATTTTTACCTGCAGCTGGGAGCAGGTGAAGTATAACCTTTTACACAGAACTTACTCTGCTGAGCTGAGGAGATTGTGAGGTAAAATGTCTTCCTTTTTTACATAGAGATGCTCAGGTGATATTTTCCTGTCAGCTTTTTACAGTTATACTGCATCAGTTTCAAGTGATTTAGCATATGCGTATTATGTCCCTTTAAAGGGACATTATACACTCATTTTTTCTTTGCATAAATGTTTTGTAGATAATCTATTTATATAGCCCATAAATTTTTTTTTTTTAAATAACATTGCTCTGATTTTCAAACTCCTAACCAAGCCCCAACGTTTTATGTGAATACGCTCGACTACCTACTCCAGCTTGCTCCTGTTTGTGTAAAGGGTCTTTTCATATGCAAAAGAAGGGGGAGGGGGGGGAGTGTCTTATTTGTCACTTGCAGTGGGCTTTCCAGCTACCTTTTCAACAGAGCCACACTGACAGCTTCTAAGTAAGTTTTTAAACAGTTTTATACTGGATTTTTATATCAGTATCTGTGCATATTATTCTTTATAGTAGTGTCTATTACATGCAGTTATATGAAAATGAGTGTATACTGTCCCTTTAAGTTTTGACCCTGATACTGGATATTGACAATATTTGCCAAAAATGAGGTGTAGACAGTGCTTGTCCCAAATCCGATTTAAATCCAAAAAATCTGAATTAAAAAAAAAAAATCATTGATTTTTATTCACCCTGCCGGCATCTAAAGTTACATTCTTTTCAAATAAAGATACCAACAGAATAAAGAAAATTTGATAATAGGAGTAAATTAGAAAGTTGCTTAAAATTGCATGCTCTATCTGAATCACAAAATAAAAATAAAAAATTGGGTTTAGTGTCCCTTTAAAGGGACCTAAAAGTGCCAAAAGGAAATGTTCTATGCCAGAACATTTTATGATAGAGCTGATTGCATGTAATTTATGTCTTAAACCACTGCAAAAGGGGTTAAAACACACAGTTTGTCTGCTCCAGCGCTACAATGCACTAAATGGACCTATCTGAACACTTTTGATGATCCAATGACAAGAGACTAGGTTACAGTATTGCATTGCTGCTCTGGAGCTGATTTTAGCAAGGTGCTTAACCTCTTTGCAACAGTACAATAATACATATATATCAGTGTTCTCCACAGAAATATTTGCCAGCCGGGTGGCATTATGAAGTAGACGGGTGGGGGCAGTGTTATCTTTTCTAATATTCTATAATTTTTTGTTATCCAAAGCACAAATTGATTGCATCATTTAACATAGATGTATTTAATAATAGTTTGTGTAATAAAAAGTAAATTTTTTTTATATTCGCTAATTTTAGCTAAATATTGGCTAACATTTTTGCTGGGTGCTCGGTAAAATCAGCCATGTGGTGCACCCGCTATAATATAAAACCGCAACCGCGAAAAATTGTGCAGCCCTAAAAAAATATATATATATATATATATATATATATATATATATATATATATATATATATACACAATATAAAAAGTCTACACACCCCTGTCCGGTTTAATGTGACCTATAAACTGTACAACTCAATTGAAAAACAAATTGAAATGTTTTAGGTAGAGGGAAGAAAAAATATAAAAATAAAATATGGTTGCATAAGTGTGCACACCCTTAAACTAATACTTTGTTGAAGCACCTTTTGATTTTATTACAGCACTCAGTCTTTTTGGGTATGAATCTATCAGCATAGCACATTTTGACTTGGCAAGATTTGCCCACTCTTCTTTGCAAAAACACTCCAAATCTGTCAGATTGTGAGGGCATCTCCTGTGCACAGCCCTCTTCAGATCAGCACACAGATTTTCAATCAGATTCAGGTCTGGGCTCTGGCTGGGCCATTTGAAAACTTTAATCTTTTTCTGGTGAAGCCATTCCTTTGTTGATTTGGATGTATGCTTTGGGTCGTTGTCATGCTAAAAGATGAAGTTCCTCTTCATGTTCAGCTTCCTAGCAGAAGCCTGAAGATTGTGTGCCAATATTGACTGGTATTTGGAACTGTTTATAATTCCCTCTAGCTTAACTAAGGCCCCAGTTCCAGCTGAAGAAAAACAGCCCAAAAGCATGATGCTGCCACTACCATGCTTCACTGTGGGTATGGTGTTCTTTTGGTGATGTGCAGTGTTGTTTTTGCGCCAAACATATCTTTTGGAATTATGGCCAAAAAGTTCAACCTTGGTTTCATCAGACTATAACAACTTTTCCAACATGCTTTTGGCAGAATTCAGATGTGTTTTTGCAAAATGTAGCCTGGCTTGGATGTTTTTCTTTGTAAGAAAAGGCTTTTGTCTTGCCACTCTACCCCATAGCCCAGACATATGAAGAATACGTGAGATTGTTGTCACATGTACCAAACAGCTAGTACTTGCCAGATATTCCTGCAGCTCCTTTAATGTTGCTGTAGGCCTCTTGGTAGCCTCCCAGACCAGTTTTCTTCTCGTCTTTTCATAATTTTTGGAGGGACGTCCAGTTCTTGATTATGTCACTGTTGTGCCATATTTTCTCCACTTGATGATGACTGTCTTCACTATTTTCCATGGTATATCTAATGCCTTGGAAATTCTTTTGTACCCTTCTCCTGACTGTTAAACTTTTTTTTTTTATTTTTTTTATTGAGGTTTAGAATAAGGCATACAAATGTCAAAATCAGAACAAATAAAAATTACAATACAATATTGGGTTATAGTATACAATATACATTACATGCCTTACAGTAGGTATAAGGGATCACTATCGGACCTCAAAGTAAGTTTTTAATAACCACGGAAAGGCTTCCTGAAATATAGGAGACCACTTATGGATCTCGTTAAAGAAACCTCAATTTCATATTAGAATATTTGTTTATAACTTCAACCAAGGGTAACTGATAATAATATAACAGAATACCAACAATAAATAACAGTAGTCTTAGCATACAAGAAATGTGTGCGATAATATCCGAAGTCATGGCATAACACAATGCGTATTATGGAAATGAGAATATAATAGTATTCTTTAAGTCAAGATATCTTAGTAAGTAAAACCAAAAAAGAAAAAGACTACAAGAGGAACATGGATGTGCGGCGGAGTGCCGGGAGGGAAAAATGAGAAGAGAAAAGAGAGAAAGAGAAAAGGGGGAAGAGAGAGGAAAAGAAAAAAAAAAAGAGGGGGGGATAGGGCAAGAAGGGGGAAGAAAAAGGGGGAAAAAGGTAAAAAAAGATACAGAATTACCTTATACGCTTAATAGGGCTCTCGTATAACCCTAATTTTGGACTTACTTGATTTGTCTCCAGATCTTATTATTAATGGTAAAGATAGGGCTCTCCATACATTCTAAATAATCCATAATCTTGGCTATATCATTCCAGGTGAAGAGTATAGACTGTTTCCATAATCGGGCAATGGATAATTTAGTAGCCATCACTAGATAAATAGTAAACAAGCCTCTAGGAGTGAGGGGTGTCTCGATGGACAAATGAAAAAGTATAGTTTGCGGCTTATTCCACAGAGTGGAATCAAGGGCATGACACTTACGGGAAAGCATTTTCCAAAGAGGCTGCAATATAGGGCATCCCCACCACACATGTGACGGTGAGCCCACTTCCCCACATCCCCTCCAACACAACGGAGAGTTTAAGGAAGATATTTTAAAAAGTTTCAAGGGAGTGAGATGCCACTGGGTGCAGATTTTAAGATGTAGCTCTAGTAAGGTAATACAGTGAAGAGCCTGCTTTGTGAGTAAAGTGGCTTTAGACCATTCTTCCTGCGAAGCGTGAAAATGCAAGGCCCTTTCCCATGATACAATATTGGGCAATTTATAAAAAGTCGGGGGTTTGAGTAAATCCTGATAGGAAATTGATAATGATCTGGGAATCCTCCGAGCCGTAGTCCAACGCTGTTCCCAGTTAGTAAGAGCCCGTAGAGGGAAGGCCGTAAACCCCCACAAGTAAAGTAGGCTCCTCAGCCTCCAAAACTCAAATTGGAGCAGCTGAGTAGGATGGTATGTGGAGTTAAAGGTGGCTGGTGACATTAGTTGTCCACCTGGAAAGAGATCCTTAATAGTGGAGATGCCATGTGAATGCCATAGTAAAGGGTGTGAGTCTCTAAGAACTCGAAGAAGACCTGACAGCATGTGAACCGGTGAGGGATGTGGAGCAATCTGTGGTAGGGGTTGGATCTTATCCCAGAAGCGTAGTGCTGACAAGATTATAAAGTTCTGGATGTTAAAAGAGACCCGAGTATGCTTAGGGATCCACAGCAGGTCTGAAAGAGTAAGTGAATCAGGAAGAGTCGCTTGTTCAATTCTCCACCATTTGCATTCCGAGGTATCTGTGTTCCACGGGAGAATATGGGCCAATCTTGAGGCTTCATGATAGCATGCCAAGTTGGGGGCACCAGCGCCCCCACTTAGCAATGGGAGTTGCAAAATTTTTGTAGCTACCCGTGGGTGTTTAAATTTCCAAATAAATTTATTGCAGAGCAGTTGGAATTTTCCTATAAGGGATTTGGGTATAGGTATTGGCAGAGTTCGAAACAAATAGGTCAGCTTTGGTAAGAGAGTCATTTTAAAGGCTGAAACTCTGCCTAACCATGAGATGCAAGGGACATTCCAGCGCTCTACAGATTTTTGAAAGGAGCGCAGAAGAGGATAAAAGTTGGATTCAACTATGGTGGTGATATTCCAGGAGAGGAATACTCCCAAATGCGTAATCCTCTGTTGTGACCAATTAAACAAATATTGTCTAAGAGTAGCATATTCTGCCTGGTGAATATTAATTGCGAAGGCATCAGTCTTAACATTTAACTTATAGTAAGTGACTGCCCCAAAGGTATGTAAGAGATCCATAAGAGCAGGAAGAGAATGAGCAGGGTCCCCCAAAAAATGGTAAGATCATCAGCAAAGAACGCAGTTTTTTGAGGGATTCCTGCAATTGTCACCCCTTCAATTTTTGGGCTAGATCTAATTGTTGCAGCAAGGGGTTCCATTATTAAGGCAAAAATTAAAGGGGATAGAGGGCATCCCTGCCTTGTCCCGTTAGTAATTGGATCCAAATTTTTTAAGAACTTAAAATAAGTAAAGCCAGTTGACCTTGTCAAATGCTTTTTCAGCATCGAGGGCTAAATTCACACAGGGTATTTTTTCTCGTTTCGCTTCAAAAACAATATTTAGGATGCGTCTGGTATTATCGGGGCCTTCCCTACCCAGCGTAAAACCCACCTGTCCCAATCTATTAAAGAAGGGAGAATATAATTTAACCTAAAATTTTAGCAATTAGCTTTACATCAAGATTAATTAGAGAAATAGGCTTAAAGTTGGCACATATATTGGGCTCTTTTCCGGGTTTCGGTATGGTTACTGTAGTTGCTCCAAGGAACTCGGGGGGGGGGGGGGGGGAATTCCCCGACTGTCTGGCGAGGGAAAACACTCTAGTAAGGGAGTGAGTGGGGGGCCAAAATGCTTGTAAAAGGTGGCGGTGTAGCCGTCTGGGCCTGGGGCTTTATGAGACTTCAAAGATTTAATTGCTTGGGTAATTTCTAAAGAGTTGATAGGCGCATCTAGGAATTTTTTTGATCATCATTCAAGGTCGGAAGGGAAAGTGAGTCTAATAATTTTTTAACTGCCGTGGAGGTAGGAGCAGGGGAATCTTGGGAGTTTTCCAGATTATATAGATCATGATAGTAGCTAGCAAATGCTTTGCCAATGTCAGCCGGGAACCAAATCACTCCGTCAGAGGTTTTAAGGTAGGGTATACGGGCATCTGCTGCTCGTTGCCTTAACTTGTTGGCTAAAAGGCGATCAGCCTTGTTCCCCTTAGAATAGTACATTTGCTTGGTTTTCTGTACTTGCCATTGCAATCTGATATTCTCTAAGTTAGCAATTTGAGATTTAATAGCTTAAATTTGGGCCAGTTTAACGGGGTCAAAAGTAGATTTATGCTGGGAGACAAGGTTACGAAGTTGAATATGAAGTTGTGCTAGGGTCTCTCCCCGAGTTTTCTTATGTTGGGATTGGAGTTTAAAAAATATGCCTTGGACGTAGGCCTTAAGAGAGCCCCAAAGGCAATAATCATTTACCATATTGTTATCATTAATGACAAGGAAGCGCTTAATTTCTTCACTTATCATATTGACATTGTTTAAATCGGCAAAGTGAAATTCCGGCAATTTCCAAATGGGTCTGGAAGCGAAGACTATAGGGTAATCCATCGCGACTTGTATAGGAGAGTGATCTGACCATACACAACACGGCATATGTGCTGATCGAATGAAATCTAGCAAGCGTGGTTCACAAAACATAAAATCAATCCGCGAATAGGAGTTATGTACCATAGAATAGTACGAATAATCCCTTGCATTTGGATGTAAAGAGCGCCAAATGTCAAACAGACCATATTGCGCAATTAAAGTGTTAAACTGCTAAGAAACCATGTTCAGAGAGGGGTCACCTGCTCTGTATTTTGAGGACCGTCTATCTAAGAGCGTATCAGATACCATATTGAAGTCTCCGGCCAAGAGTAGAGTACCTAGTTTGTGTTC
This sequence comes from Bombina bombina, assembly GCF_027579735.1. Lineage (NCBI taxonomy): Eukaryota > Metazoa > Chordata > Amphibia > Anura > Bombinatoridae > Bombina > Bombina bombina. The sequence goes on along the minus strand of NC_069503.1, from coordinate 581,468,296 downwards.
ATTTAAAAAACGAAGAAACTTTCTAAGAGACTTAACCTGGCCTGTGTTGGGGCCATAATAGGACGCAAGAGTATACGGAACTCCCTCCAATTTGCAGTTCAGAACAAGAAAGCGCCCCTGTGGATCAGTATAGATATCTAATTTCTCATAAAGTAAATTTTTGTGAATTAAAATAGCAACCCCCCAGGACTTACCAGAAAAGGACGCAGTCTCAACCACTGGGTATAGCTTAGATTTAAGGGGGATAGGAGAGCCATCTATCCAGTGGGTCTCTTGGAGGAACGCTATTTGGGATTTAGCCTGTGTAAGATATCTCAGTCTGCTACGTTTATTGGTTGAATTGAGGCCCCTAACATTATGGGACGTGCATGTCAAAGCCATATTATTAACGTATATGTGGACGTAAGGAGAGAGCGTTAAAAGTCAAGGATGAAGAGGGGATAGATAAAAAAAAAAAGAGGGGGGGAGAGGTATGGAAGAGAGGGGGGAGAAGGTAAAGGGTCCGACACTCCGCAGCAAAAAGGAAAGGAGAGAAAAAAAAAGGTTGATGTTGTTGAAGAAATAAAAAGAGAACAGGGTGCGGTATAAACAAGACAAACCGCTTCGGTAGTCCCCTCCAAAAGAGGGGCACCTTAGTTAGAGGGGGGGTGGGGGTGGAGATGAGCTGAGTTGTAAAAGGAAAGAGATATAAATGAAAATGTCAAGCGTCTAACTTTAGTAGTGTAGGAGAGGTATGATTGTAATTGAGTACTGAGAAGGGAGGTAGAGTTAATATAAAGGAAGGAGTAATAGAAATATAAGAGGCCGCAAATTACTACCTGCTCTAATTAAAATTGCAGTATGGCCCGTGGCCGAATTGGGAAAATTATTCAGTGTTTGGTCTAAAAGGAGTAATGTGGTCAGGTCCCAAAAATGGTTAGGGTCTTAGTCTAAGGGTCTAGTGGAACATCACCACATCTTTTTGGAAAAAGTGGGACTAGTGGGGTCTATGGGGGAGGCTAATGGCGATCGTGGACTTGTAAAGTAGAGCATGAGTGAACAGAGGAAAACCACAAATTAGGAGAGCCTAGCGCCAAGTATACTATCGCTGCATAAAAGTGTGTAGACAGTAGAGGAAGATCTAACATTACTGTAGTTTGATTCTATAGGCAACAATATATCACAATGTTATATAGAGTGTTAGGCAAGTAATGAAAGCATAAAATGTTGCCAGGTTACACAATAGGCCCATAGTGAAAATAACACATATCTAAGGAACTAAAGATGCAATATACAACACAAAGGTAAACATAATTATTGGAGCTAGAACGTCCCCGGATTAATGGAACTTACCAACATACACGGATATAAATGCAGAGAAACATCTTCAACTGTTGGAACTCGATCATATAAACAATTGTATATCACCCTAATACTCGAGGTGTTTTATAAGACTAAGGATATATTGAATATACCACCGAGCTGCACAGAGGAGATGTAGAGAGGATAGGATAACACATCATGCGCATACATTTCTTTAACATAAAAAGGTGCATCATAGGTTTACATGGCCCACTTAACTATAATGTGAAGACACGGTCAACCGAGTGAGGCCAACAGTCGTCAGATAAACATAAATGCATAGTGGACAAATTTAGGAGCTCTTGGCTTTTTAAACTTAGTTCTAAGTGGGGGAAACAGAAGCAACCTCTACCAAACATCCAACTAGGAACGACAAAGGAGTAGCACCCCTTATTGTTCGGGTAGACAGGGTAGGGAACATGGAATTAACTTAACATTTAGGTCTTAGAGAAGGTTGCATAAAGAACAAGATGAACAATTGAACATAACAGCAATATAAATGATAAACCATATCTAATGAAAAACAATAACCACATGCTCAGCATATACTTATCGTGGTCCATTTGAGAGTCAGTCTATAGAGAACGAAAGTCCACTGGAAGTCTTCTTCCATGGAAAATAAACATCTTGTATTAAGGGGTTGGACAATACAAAGATGCCCATAGAAACTCGGGGAATGTCTCAAAAAAGGATACACTCTAGATGTCTGGAGAGTCAGGTCTTCCTGAAGGTGAGGCCGACCAGTCAGAGGCCGCTGGATTCAATCGATAGGTTTGTTTTGGGCTTTGCCCATTACCCGGGTGAGAGCCAGTCATCTTCAGAGTTCAAGGAGTTTAAGTCCCTAGGAAACATTCAGAATAACATGTGTTTGGTCTTGAAGATCAATAATTTGAGTGGATAACCCCAACGGTATCTAACATTCTTCTTCCGCAAAACAGCAGTGATGTCGGAGAAAGTTTTCCTCTGTTGGAGGGTTCTATCGGATAAGTCCGGAAATATTTGGAGATTTTGAAATTTCTCAGGAAGTGGCACCTTTTTGAAAGTGTGCTCTCTGTACTCGCTCCTTATAGGTGAAAAAATGTAGCCTTACAATAACATCACAAGGTTGGTCTTCAGACAGACCTTTAGGTCTGAGTGAGCGATGAGCCCGATCTAGAAGATTTTCTGATTCTGACATAACTGGGCTAGATTTTGAAAGAGCTCCCTGAGATAAGGCTGAAGATCAGATAGGGACACGGTCTAGGGCACACCCCGGATCCTTAGGTTGTTGCGCCGAGACCTGTCTTCTATGACCTCAATCTTGTCCTCCACTGTGTCCAGGTATTCAGATAAGCGTTGAGTATAAGTTAAAGTGTTAGATTGTTCTGTAGCTAAGTCATCGTACTTCCTTTCGAGTATATCTATTCATTCATTAGTGGAAGATATTTCCTTTTTGAGTTTGGCCGTAGAGGCAGAGAGTTTTGCAGCAAATGATGCATGGTGATTATCAAGCATAGTCTTCAATGACTCAAGGATAAAGGTTGGAGTCGCTGCATTGTATATCTTTGAGAGCAGATATGACCAACTCAGCTGGCTCAGACCCTGGAGAATCAGGTGGTTCATAGGAGGCTTGAGGATCTGAAAGAGGGGGGCTGAAATGATCAATTACTGTCTTTTTAAGGGGGAATTGTGGCTTGTTTTTCCTCCTGTGTGGTTGTGACATGTTGGAGGTTAGTATTGTTGGGTATAATTAACTCAAAGAAAATTAACATACAGCTGGTTACCCCCTGCTGTCAGCCTATGGGGGAACAAGTCCCAAGGTTAGAGATGAATAATTTGAGTTAGCTGGATTGGGACCAGAGTATACTGTGATTGGGACCAGAGTATACTGCTAAAAAGCTTTAATCCATTACATGGGGATTGGAGCAACCTTTTTCCAAGAAAAACAGAAATTCACTGCTGGTTTAGAGTAAAATGTTTACATACTTCCAAAAAGTCAGCCTGGTTTACTAGGGTTTTGTGTACACTGTCTCTTTAAAATGATATGCCACACAAGTCTTGAGCAGCTTAAGTTAGTTCAACAAAGAGCAACAAAGTGCACCAGCTATGGCTATTTTACTTGCCGCACTACCTAGGCTTACAGGTTTCTCTGTTTAGCAATGGAGCTCCCCACAGAGCGCTGCCCAGGTGCGTGGGATAGAAAGTGAAGTGAGCCGCTCCACGTGGAAGCCCAACTATTCTATATAGGTGCCTGTGTAGCGTGGTCTATGGTCAGCCCTGTGTGGTAGAGCTTACCCTGCTGTCCGATTGCCAGAGGTCCGATGTAGCGTCCAGCACACTCGATCGAGCACCAAAAGTTCGGCGTAGGCGTTTCACTCCGTGAAGAGGGGATGTCGGAAAATGGCGCCGAGCGCCTTTTGAAAAAAAAAGTCTGTCCTCGGCAAAGAAGTAAGAGGCTTCAATCTGGCTTGTACTTAGCTGTTGGCTACAGCTGACAGGGTAAGTGCTTCGATTAAGCTGAATCCATCTTAGGATAGTCTGAGAGAGGCCCCATAGCCAGCTATAGACTCCGTCACCACAGACCAAATATACGAGCAAAGTCTCTTTACTTGGGGCAAATAATTTCTATTAGGAAGGGCAGGGTGGTTAGGAAACACAAAATTAGGGCTAAAAAATGAGAATGAGGAATAAGGCAGTAAATAAGCCGTATTGGGTTTTATTCTCAGGAGCTACACTGAAGTGCGACCGTTCCTCTCCGTGTCTGGCTCCGCCCCCTGACTGATACCTTTTAACAATGAGATCCCTCTGATGCTTTGGAAGGTCTCTGTGGACCATGGCTTTTGCTGTGGGATGCGACTAAGAAAATTTCAGAAAAGACCAACTAGAGCAGCTGAACTTTATTTGGGGTTAATCAGAGGCACTTTAAATGATGGCAGGTGTATGCTGACTCCTATTTAACATGATTTTGAATGTGATTGCTTAATTCTGAACACAGCTACATCCCAGTTATAAGTTATGCAAGTTATAAGTTATGCAACCACATTATTTTTGTTTTTTTTGTTTTCTTCCCTCCACCTAAAAGATTTCAGTTTGTTTTTCAATTGAGTTGTACAGTTTATAGGTCACATTAAAGGTTGAAAAAGTTCTGAAATTATTTTTTACATCACAGAAACCTGACATTTTAACAGGGTTGGGTAGACTTTTTTTTTTTTTTTTTGTTTAAATAATTTTTATTGATTTTTTAGAAAAACAAGGAACATAGACATATAATGAACAACAAACATAAATCAATAATTGTTTTTCAGTTACAGTAAGGCATTGTAATATCAAAGTGATCATTTCTTTCCCTTATTTGAGGGAAGCAAAAAGCAAATTTAAAGATAAATTCTTTGGGTAGTAGGGAGAGAGGTGGACAGAGGGCGGGTATGGAGAGGGTTAGGGCAGATAATAATAGGGATTAGTGAAAAGTAAAAAGGTATGTAACAGGAGGGGGGGAATACAGGGGACGGAAGGGAGAGAGGATGGTTAAGGAGGGAAATGAAAAGGGTTAGGGTGTGCAGCAATAGAAATCAGTCGGGTGATAATCAGCAAAAATAAAAGAGTGCAGGTATATAGGGGTACCAAGTGTCATGGTAAAATACAATATAACGTAATTTCCTAGCGTTTGTCTTTTATTTTATTTTTTTTATTTTTTAGGTGTAATCTGGATAAATAATTAGACAGCAAAAATCATCGAACATTCTCCAGCTACCTTGAGTCTTTGTCTTGTCTTAAAGTGAGAAGGGGGAGGTAGGTCTGAGGGGGAGTAGGAGAGGGGTTCGGACAGGTGACAGTTAGGGATATGAGGGAGGAGACAAACATAAAAATATGTAGAGATAAATTATAAAATAATATAGTGTATTATAGTGTGGTTCCATGTAAATCCTTTGCAATTAATCCTTGCAAAGAATGAAATACTTATTCCGAAGAATTATGGAGCCTGTGGTATTTAACCGTGAAGGAGGGTCTGTTTTGTAAAGTTATGGCGTTCTTTGTTCCCATAGGAAGATTATATCTAGAATAAAATCTCTCTTTCCTATAAAACAATAATGTCTCTTCTCTAAAGCTAGTATGTGTGTGACTTCTGATACCCAGTGTTCATAAGTAGGGGGATGAGCTTGTTTCCAATACCGAGGGACAACGCGTCTAGCGCAAGTTAACATCAGTTGAAGGAGTTTCCTTCGGTAGACACATTCCAGTCTAGGAATTTGGTTTAGTAAGATCATGGTTGCCGAAAGGGATATTTGTGTGTTTAATGTAAGATTGATGCTACGCTCGATTTGAGCCCAGTAAGTGGACATTTTATTACAGGACCACCATATATGGGAAAGTGTGCCCACTTCCCCACATCGTCTCCAGCAACTCGAGTTAGCACCTGGATATATTTCATTCAATTTTTGGGGTGTAAGATACCAGCGTGAGATGATCTTATAATTAAGTTCAGTCAGAATGAGTGAGGAGGAGGAGGAGTGGATTGTGTTAAAACATTTTAGCCAGGTGTCTTTTGGGAGCTGAACTCGAAGTTCAGTTTCCCATTTGGTGGTATATGAGGGTAGTTTGACTGTGCTTATAGCTCTTAAGAGTTTATGTGTGAGAGAGAGAAGGGATTTCTGAGTGTCTTTTGTATTGCATAGCTTCTCAAATGGAGTAAGCGGACGGAGGCAATCATTTTTATGAGGGCTATCCATAATTGTTTGGCGTATTTGGAGGTATGGAAACCAACAGTGGAAGGGAGAGCCTATTGAATCCCTTAAGGCAATTCTATCTCTTATTTGGGAGTTTTCCGTGAGTAAAAATATAGGCATATTTTTCAGGGAAGAATCTTCTGGTTCAAATTTGAACTGGTGGTGGGATAAAAAAAGGGTGTTATTTAACAGAGGAGTCATTGGAGAGATTGGGGTAGAGAGAGTGTTTGGATTTCGAATGAGGGAGTCCCATATGGTTAAGGTAGTTTTTATGCATTCATTAGCCTTAGTTATGGGGGGTCTGAATGATTTAGGGAGCCAACAAAGATCTCGCATCCCGTTTAAGCCAAGGGAGGCAGCTTCCATTTGGATCCATAGTTTGGAGGAGGGGTTGTGAGACCATGAGACTATTCGTGTTAAATGTGTCGCTTTGTGATACTGAAATAAATTTGGGACATTTAGGCCACCTTCCTCCTTGCTTAAATACATAGAATTCTTTGATACCCTTGGTTTTTTGTAAGCCCAAATAAAAGAGTCTAGCATCTTTTGTTGCGTACGAAGGTAGTGTCTCGGTAATGATATTGGGAGAGCTTGGAATATGTATAGATATTTGGGGAGTATCATCATCTTTATTGTATTTATGCGACCTATCCAGGAGAGGTGCCCTTGTTTATGCCATGTATGTAATAGGGAGAAGACATGAGTTTGAAGTGTAATATAGTTCTCTTGGAATAAATTTTTAGGGTTCTTTGGTATGTTTAGTCCTAGGTATCTAAGGGTATTAACGACAGGGAAGGGAGTTTTATGTAAAATATAGTCCATTTCCATTGAGTTTATGTGGATAGGGATAATGCTCGACTTATTCATATTAATCGAATAGTTGGAAAATTGTTTATAACTCTCCAGATCTCTTATCAGGGCTGGAATGGAAGTTAGTGGTGCCTGCAGAGTGAAGATGATGTCGTCATCAAATAGGAGACATGTTTGATGAATGTTACCTACCTTAATTCCCAAAATATTTGGATTATTTCTGATTTGAATAGCTAAGATTTCTACCGTGAGAGCAAATAGAAGAGGAGATAACGGACAACCCTGTCTAGTGCCATTAGAGATGGGGAAGGATTGAGATATTATGTCATTGACCTTAATAGTGGCTCGGGGGTTGTGATATAAGGCTTGTACTCTGGACAAGAATATGTCTGAGAAGCCGAATTTCGACAGGACCGACCACATAAACTGCCAGTCGACCCTGTCGAAGGCCTTCTCAGCATCAGTAGATAGCAGCACTAGGGGGCTTGTTTGATCGTGTGATGTTAATAATGTATGAAGGAGTCTAGTGGTATTGTCTTTTGCTTCACGGCCACTAACGAATCCCACTTGGTCAGGGTGGATGACCTTCGGTAGGACTCGAGCAAGACGATTGGCTAAAATCTTAGCATATATTTTAATATCCACATTTAAGAGAGAAATCGGTCTATAGTTGCTAACAAGATCTCTGGGTTTATCTGGTTTCGGAATTACTGTTATCATAGCATTTAAAAGAGATTGGGGGAATGTAAGACCCTGGTCTATAGAGAGAAATAGCTCTTGTAAATGTGGGGCAAGATTACCTACTAATAACTGGTAAAATTTGGTTGTAAGGCCATCTGGACCTGGTGATTTTCCATTGGACATGGATTTAATCGTGTTGACCACTTCTAGTAAAGAGATGGGGGAGTCTAGCATAGACACGTCTTCTTCAGGGATAGGGGGAATATCTATAGAGTCTAAATACGTTTGTAGCTTATCTCTACTCCCCTGATCATTTGTGTTGTTTATGTTGTAAAGTGAGATGTAATATTTAACGAAGCTGTCAGCTATATCTTCGTTTTTAGTGCAAACTACTCCTGTGTTTTGTTTAATGGATTGAATATGAGAGGAAAGCCTTTTTTTTTTTAAAGATCTGGCTAACATTTTTCCGGCTTTGTTTGATTCAGCATAGAATTTAGCTTTTGTTGTCAGGGCGCGCATATGTGCATTTTCTACCAGGAATTTATTAAGGCTTTCCCTAGCTTCCATAACTGCGGATAATTTTTGTGGGGATTTTGGGTCTTTTTTATGTATAGCTTCACTTTTCTCTAGAGAGTTAGACAAGGTGTCGAATTGAGCAGATCTCTGCTTTTTAAGTTTTGCTGTTAGTTGTATGATAACTCCCCTAATATAACACTTGTAGGATTCCCAATTGTTTGCAGTGTTCGTATCTGCGGATATATTAAACACAAAATATTCGTCTGTAAATTTAATGAGTTGGTCTATGATTTCGTTGTCTGTGAGAATATACTCATTTAATCTCCAGTTTAAACTGTGACTAGGTTTACTCGTCCATTTAAAGATAGATTTAACTAGACTATGGTCTGACCATGTAGTATGTGAGATTTTTGAGTCAATCAAATTCGTCAAAGAGGCTTGGTCACAGAGTATGTAGTCGAGTCTGGTATAAGATTTTTGCGGGTGGGAGAAAAATGTGTAATCTCTGATGGAGGGGTGTACCGTTCTCCAGGTATCAAACAGCTTCAGTGTGCGGAGAGACGTATTATTATTCCTAATCTGTGAGTTTCTTAGGTAGGAGTGACCTGTTGAAGTGTCTAGTATAGGGTCTGAAGGGTAATTAAAATCCCCACCTAGTATGATTGGGCCTTTAGCAATATCTAGGAGTTTGTTGGTAACTTTTCTGAAAAAGCAGGAGGTGGGTCTGATAGGGGCGTATATGTTTGCGAGAGTAATAGGCTTACCATAATAGAGTCCTACTAGTATTAAAATTCTACCTTCATGATCATTGAATTGTTGTAGTAGGTCGAAAGAAGTATTGCGTCTAAATAGTGTGCATACACCGTTATGTCTGGTCAGGCCTGAGCTAAAGTAGTGTTTATCGTAGTATTTGGATGAGAGTGTAGGCTCATGATTTCTTTTAAAATGTGTCTCTTGAATCATAATGATATCAAGATTTCTCTTGTAAAGGTCATGGAGAGCAATTGAGCGTTTTTCAGCTGATAGGAATCCCTTCACATTTTGGGTGGCTATTGATATTGATCTTTCGCGTGGAAGGTTAGGCATTGCAAAGGATATGAGTGTGTGTGTCCTCTAAAATAGAGGAATTAGAGATTCGTACAGGGGAACCAATGTATAAAAATGGAGCGGAAAATGTATGGTTAAGAGTTTAGTAAGGTAGTAGATAGTAGGGGCAGGGGAATTTAGATTAAATTGAATTGAATTGGTGGAGGCTTCTGGGCAAGCTGGGCAAATGCCCCCTGGTGTATTGTGGTGAACGTGCAGGTGGCACATGGAATGATAAGAGGGTAGCTGGGGAAAGGGGAGGGGAAGAGGGGATAAAGGGTGTATTATGTATAAGGCGTCCAATCCGTCCAGGTCGAAGGAAAACTTTCATATAAACAGATATCTACATAGCAGCATTGTGAATAAAATAGTATTTTCTGTATAACAGGACATTTTTGTATTTTTGTATCCCCTTTAGGGAACCAAGGTGGCATATTTTGCTTCAATAGTACATAATTTACATTTATAAATACAGGGGTACAAGTGACTCTAGTAGATATCTCTGTACTATTGTTATCTAAAGCAGTTATGTTTCGCAAAATAAAGTGTGCAGATAATGGATAGGTTAGTGTCTAATTAGTTTCTGGGGATTAAGGCATTTAATACATTGAAGAAATTTAAGACATTTAAGGGGCTACTATCTCTGTTTGAGATATAGTAATAAGTGAGAAAGAGAATAAGTGGGGACTTTATATTCAGTTACGGTTGAAATTATTCCTGTCTTAGCAGTTAACAGCTAGCTTGTGAGATCATTCAACAATTCAATCATAAATTATTATATCGTATTACTGAATATAAACATGACTATTATCATACAATTACACAAGTATATCTATGCAAAACATGTGGTCTAAGAATAACAAAATAACTGAACAAAACACATCAAAACATAATGAACCTCTAGGAACTCTTTCTTCAAAATATAGAACATAAAACATAGAGGAGAGTTCCCTTAAGCATATAAAGTCTAGTGTAATATAGCTTGAAGGGTGATTGAAAACAGTTCCATAGAAACCTGAAATAAAAGGAGAAAAAGTCTACAAACAAATGTTGCATAGTCAGCATAGACAAACACATATAGTTACGTGTCTCCTTCAGGGTGGTTGAACCTCATCTTCCTCGTTACTGGTTTGTCGCCGCTTGTTTAAAGGGATTGAAGTGTCCATCCAGGGTCTTCTTTGCGGTTTAGAGGTTTCCTGTTTGCTTGATGTAGAGGATTGCACAGTAGAGGTTTGGGGGTCAGGTAGCGGGATCCCCAACTGTTGGCAGAAATGTTCTGCATCCTGTGGGTAAGAGCATTCGATTTTTTTTCCATTTTTGACAGCAATCACTGAAGTTGGGAATCCCCATCTGTACTGGATCTTCAAAGTACGTAGATGGGATGTTAAAAAGGAAAGTTCTCTTCTCTTTTGGAGTGTTCTTGCAGATAAGTCTTGAAATATTTGAATTCGGTGACCCTGGAACTGGATGGAAGATTGTTTCCTTGTATAGTTGTAGATAGTCTCCCTATGGTGGAAGTTTTGAAAATGCACTATAATGTCCCTAGGAGGTGAGTTGTCTGATGGCTTAGGACGTAGGGCTCTATGTGCTCTGTCCAAGATGATGTCAGATGGAGTGCCAGAGTTGTTCTTTACCAGGTCTGCAAAAAAGGACTGTAGATAATCCTGTATCTCATTGTTTTGTATGGTCTCAGGTATTCCCCTGAAGCGTAGATTGCTCCTTCTGGAGCGATTTTCTAAATCATCTAATTTATCCTCTAGGTCTGTCATTCGATGATGATGTTGAAAGGCTTTAGAGGACAGGTTTGCAATCTTCTGGGATGATATGTATTCATGCTCTTCTAAAGTATCAACTCTATAGCATAAGTCCGAAATATCCTTCTTCAAACCTGCGCACTCATTTTTAATGCAAGTTTTAACCTGTTCTATCAGAGCTTCCATAGCACCATAGGTGATAATGTCATCTTTTCCAACATTTGCAGTTGTAGGTTGTAGGTCTGACAAGGGATCCGCAGCTTCACAAGAGCTTTCATCATGTGAGCTTAGTGTGGTGTCTAGAGCTTTATTGCTTTTTTGCTTGTCGGCTTGCTTGAAAAAAGAGTTCATGGCTCCCTGAGTTGTTATAGGCAGTTTTTGAGATTTATCACTTCTGGTCAATTTTCTCTGCGACATCATGGAGGTTTTAGTAGGTTATAGCAGGTGTTTAGTTATATTTATTATATAATAATGATGAGACTAGGTGAATCGGAACACCTCTCCTTGGGGTTTTTGCTCTCACAGAGCAATCTCGGGAAAAGGTGGTGGATTCGACCCACTGCTACTTAGAACAGTGGGAAGAGGAATAGGAGGGTGTTCTTCTTAGCCAGTTGTTCAGTTTTAAATTTGAGCGTCTGGTGTCCAACCACTGGGAGAACAGATAACAAGTTACAGCTGCATAAAGATTTTTACTTTTGTCTGTAAGGAGATAGAATACATCTGATACGTGTTGAGATGAGTCAGGGTGTCAGCTTGGGCTTTGCTGTATAGGTCGTTTCGGTTAGCGGCTGCATCCTATGTCTCACAGATAAATATATGATAAGCCTGAGAAACGATGTAGGTTAGGTATTTCAGCCCAAATGCAGCATTTCAGTTCATGTGTGTGGGCTTGATATGGCATTGAATTGAATTACATGCGTATATAAAAGGCAAATTATATCCCCTTTGCTAAATTTCGGCCTTGTGTCATGTGGATAGGATGGATCTTGAAACGCTGTCTGCTCCTTATTTTTAGTTAGTAAACTGAACAGTAACTAGTGTAAGCATTGTTGCCTCTTTCACAAAGTTAAACATTTCACCTGTGTCCGTTATGGTTGGCGATCCGGATCGGTGTGTGGACTTGAAGCGGTCTGTGTTACATCTTGACTGTATCGCGGAGCTTAAAGGCCTCGTGGCGCAGTTGTAAACGGCTCAAATATTGTCCGTAATAGCATACGGATCGGGACCAAAATCTCAGCAAATGCTCTCTGTATATTCCGGTCCTCAGTTAGGGGTTTTATATCTCTGTGCCCCGTTGTTGTCTGTGGTTATGGGTTAATTTGCCCAGCCTGCGTGAGGAGCTTCAGTTACATGCGACCATCTTGGTTAGCCGCTCGCTCCGCCTCAGGGTTGGGTAGACTTTTTATATCCACTGTGTGTGTGTATATATATATGTGTATACATATACACATACACACACACACACACGTGTGTGTGTGTATGTATATATGTGTGTGTATATATATATATATGTGTGTGTATATATATATATATATATATATATATATATATATATATATATATATATATATATATATATATATATATATATATATATATATATATATATATATATATATATATATATATATATATATATATATATATACATACACATTAAAGAACAAAAACAAAAAATCTGGCTCCTAAGTATTTTGGTTGGCTCCTAGACTCCTGAATAAATTTGTTAAGCCCTGACCTACCTTTTCTTCAATGTGCTGTTATCCTGTACCACACTGGAGTTCAGGAAGGGGGAGGAAATTGAATAGAGAGGAACGTAGTAAATATTTCCATTGAGAGGGAATGGAACAGTGACACCTGCAGGCAAAAAAAAAATTTCTGCAGAAATAAAAAATTTCTGCAGAAATGGTACATTTTCTGTGATGAGATCGCATATTGCAGTACGTTCTGCCTTGCGGCAAGTCCTATCTGAATAATCAAAGTTTAATTTTGACTAGACTATCCCTTTAAACTCAATAGGAAAAAACATTACTGTACCTGCAGATGCACACTCCCTTGCAAGTCCTTGGGATAGCATTCTGATTGGCTGCTTAAAGTGATGGTAAATGTAACTATACTTGAGTTTATATTTTCTAAGTATTACTCAATATAAGTACAGTGATGCTTTTTTTTTTTTTTTTTTTTTTAATGTTTTTTCTTACAAAATCTTCATTTATAAATTTGCTCCCCGACTGCCTCCCTGTGAGAATTTCAGAAATCTCTATTTGATTGACAGGTGCATCATCCAATCGGGACTGCACCATACGCCCTATGTAAATCTGTTATTAGCACGCTCCCGTGCTCAGAGTTTTAAGTGGCATCAGCAGAACTTCAACTGCGCAAGTGCAGTTGCAGCCACGATCTCGCTGCTGCTTATAGTAAACAGTGAAATTCCCTGTCAGTAGCAATTCACTGTTGACAGCAGCACAGAAGACAGTTCTAAAGAATCACCCCATGGGCCGCCACCCCCCTCCCCAAACATGCTTATAATCCAAGTAGTGGCAAACAAAAGTGCTTATACTTAAAAAAAAAAAATTATTACCGCGTCTTTTTCACCACTGCTGTAAACAGTGACGAGATTGTGGCTGCAACTGCGCTTGCGCAGTTGTAGTTCTGCTGATGCCATTTAAAACTCTGACCACGGGAGCGTGCTAATAACAGATTTACATAGGGCGTATGGTGCAGTCCCGATTGGATGACGCACCCGTCAATCAAATGGAGATTTCTGAAATTCTCACAGGGACGCAGTCGGGGAGCAGGTAACGGAGCAAATTTATAAATGAAGATTTTGTAAGAAAAAACGTTTATTAAAGAAAATCAAAAGCATCACTGTGCTTATATTGAGTATTACTTCCAAAATATAAACTCAAGTATAGTTACATTTACCAACCATCACTTTAAAGTCTCTATACAGTGGGTGTGAATACTTAGGATATTTTGAGGTAAATATCTTCCTTTTTTACATAGAGATGTTCAGGTGATATTTTCTAGTCGGCTTTTTACAGCTATGCTGTATTACTTTCAAGTGTTTAAACATTTGGGTATCATGGCCCTTTAATTTATGCTCTTTCATATACAAGATAACATTTTGAATACTATATCTCCATTTAACAACTTTTTTTTTTTTTTGGGCAGTAAATGATCAGATGTTAACTTTTGTTTTTCTTTCTTTTTCAGGCAAGACTTAAAGCACTTGGATGAGAAGACATAACAGCGGTGTTTCATATTGTGTTTAATTTTTATTATTTTTTTCTGCCTTTTTTTCCCCCTTTTTTATTATTGCTATGAAAAAAATTGTTTATTGCAAGGTGGTTTTGGCCACCTCCTTGGTTTGGGTTTTTCTGGATATGTTTCTGCTGCTTTACTTCAGCGAATGCAATAAATGTGATGATATAAAAGAACGGGGGTTACCTGCTGGAGATGGTGAGTTATTGTTGTCAAATTATCACAATTTAACTTTTTTTTTCTTTTAATTTGTTTTTTAATGTTACTTGTTTATGTACTTTTATTTCAGAATTTGATCAGTTTTGTCTGCAATGTTAAATAATGTTATTTCCTTAAAGTGAAGGTAAAGTTTATGTAATTTGAATATATCTATGTATTCCTTGAACATAGAATATGCTAATCGCTAACTTTATTTTATAAAAAAAATTATATTTGTCTTTTTTTTTAAACTATATTTTTCCCTACCGTTCTGTCCATAACTCCTCCCAACCTCTACATCCGGTTTGTAATGTGCTGTTACGTATAGAGTGATCCTACCCGGCTCTATACGTAACAGCAGGAGCGCGTTCACGATGAGCAATCTAACTGCGCATGCGCGATTCTAAGCGCACCCATCTCCCTTCAACCAACATTAACTGGCCTTAAGCAGAAACAGTACGCATGCGCGAAACTAGAACGCCCGGTGTAGTCTTTGATTGAGAAATAGACTCTAGCGCATGCGCAGTATAGCGAGTGGGCGGATGACGTCGGGTCACGGGCACCTAACGGCCAGAAATTCAACTGGTTGCTCTAAAAACGTGACCAGAAATAAAAAAAAAAAAATACAGAGCGGGATGATTGTGAAAATCGGCAAAAAAGGATTTTAAATAGAAAATAAAGGCTTTTGAAGTAATAATGTAAAAAATCATGAATGAAAGTCCCATTCATTTTTAAAAAATAATTGGATTCTGTATCAGTGTCAAGGTAACTTTACCTTCACTTTAATTGTTAAAAGGACAGACTTGTGCAAAAATAATAATCTGTTATGGGTTAGATCACTTGTACTAATGCCTGCCCAACTGCTGCTGCTATTATTTATTTGTAGAGAGCCAATAGTTTCCGTAGCTTTAGAAACATTGGTACAATATATGTTGGTAATATTATGTATTTAAAGGGACAGGAAACCCCAAAATTGTCTTTCGTGATTCTAATAGAACATATCATTTTATCAACTTTACAATTTACTGCTATTATCAAATTCACTTCATCCTCTTGTTGTCCTTAGCTGAAGGAACATTGGCAGCTAGCTGAACACATCTAGTTAGCCTATCACAAAAGACAAATATGTGCAAGCACCAATCAACAGCTAGCTCCCACTTGAGTAGGGTATGTGCATATTCCTTTTTTTCAGCAAGGGACAATAAGAGAACAAAGCACATTTGAAAATAGAAGTGAATGTAAAAGTGTCTTAAAGTTACATGCTCTATCTGAATCTTGCAAGTTTAATTTTGACGTCTCTATCTCTTAATCCCTCAAATGGGGTTTAAGACATAGTTAAAATCCTGCAGCAAGGCACAGGCAAGCTGTTCCTGAGAATGGTAGAACTGCTGGCTTGCATACATAAATATCCTGCTCTTGATTTGTTCTGTTGCTGTGCCCTGGTCAGGTGCAGCAGTGCATTGTGGTTACAGAGCAGATTTCTTTTTTTAGCTAGGGATGAGCATTAGTACACAAATACCATTCTCTAATGCAGTGGTTCCCTAAGTGATTGCTACTGCCCCAAGGTGAGCAGTGAGATTACCACTGATAAGTATGAGCTGTGGAAGGGAACACTGAGATTACCATTGGGAACATTAGTAGGCAAGAAGTGGAAGGGAAAATGAGTCTACAGTGGTCTGTTTATGGTTTTCTAGTCTTCCTTCTACTGTTATCAGAAATAACCTGTGTGTTGTGCACTGCACATAGAATACACTTTCCTTATTGGGTTATTAGTGTAGTTGTACAACAATGGTCTAAGTAAATACATTTATTTTAAAATGATTTTAAGACTCCTTCTAAATGACATCAAATCTGACGTTAGGAAACTGGTATCACCTCATTAAGGCCACCCATTGTTTTGACAAGTGATTACTAAATGTAAATAAACTCTTACCAGTGACCATTTCCTTTGAAAAACTGGTATCGGAAAATGATACATTTTTAATGAATTAAAACTTTTTTTTTTTTTTAAAAATGTATTGTGTTGTCTTCATTGGCGGTTGTTTACCGCTATGCAGAGTAATATTTGTACAGGGTAAGGTAGGGGGCGATAATGGTGAGTTTATTGATTCAAAGTGTCGGTAGCCAGAAAATGTTTGGGAACCCCTGCTCTAAAGGCTGTGACACACTGCAAGCGATGCGGCGCGAGGCGATGCAGCTGCTTCGCACCGCATCGCTTCTGAAGTTCAATTATTTCATCTCTGAGCGCTCAGCTACGCAACCTGACGCAACAGAGTGCTCAGAGATGAAAAGGCAGGACACACTGAGCGCGCACAGCTGCATCTACACGCTGCGCACCGCTCCACTTGCAGTTTGTCACAGCCTTAATGCATTAAAGTATTTTTAGTTTTGCACTAGTAAGATTAGGACAGAGAGTGTTAATGTTTTATATTTATCTATTGCATGTCTGTTTAGTTTATGGCATTCAAAGTTTGTACATAATATACTTTTACACAACAAAAAGTTTTTTTTAAAAAGGATTACTATTGTTTTATATTTAATGAGGGTCTTGAGGGCCATATGTAGGCCTTAGTCTGCTTGCCTACCCCATCTGTGTTGCATTCTGAAAATGACAAATGTATTCCTATAGCAATATTGTTTTAAAATGCTACAAAATGAAATATCCTCCTTTTATGTAGCTCGAGCGTTTTATATTATACTGCCCTTTTCTGGATGCATTATTTGTGATGAAGTGTCAGTAAGTGATGATCATTTCCTGACCTGGAAGGCTTTGGTGAACTCTAAGGTTCATACAAGCAGAACTAGTCAAACATGCTTATACAACAGGATGTGCAACATGAGTCATGCCAAATATATAGTAGTCTAGCATTATCTCAACTGCTTTTGCTTTAACTACTGTCTTGAATTGCTCATAATTTAAGACATAGAATATATTCCCATTTCAAGATATACCTGTATATCAATTTAGAGAGATGTGTATATAGACTTATATAGACTTAGTTATAGATAGGTGTGTTTTGTATTTCTCTCTCTCTCTCTCTTTCTTTCTTTCTTTCTTTCTTTCTTTCTTTCTTTCTTTCTTTCTCTCTCTTTTTCTCTCTCTCTCTTTTTCTCTCTTTTTCTCTCTTTTTCTCTCTTTTTCTCTCTTTTTCTCTCTTTTTCTCTCTCTTTCTTTCTCTCTCTTTCTTTCTCTCTCTTTCTTTCTCTCTCTTTCTTTCTCTCTCTTTTTCTCTCTCTTTATCTCTCTCTCTTTCTCTCTCTCTCTTTCTCTCTCTCTCTATCTCTCTCTCTCTATCTCTCTCTCTCTATCTCTCTCTCTCTCTCTCTCTTTCTCGATTTCTCTTTCTCTCTTTCTCTTTCTTTCTCGATTTCTCTTTCTCTCTTTCTTTCTTTCTCTCTCTTTCTCTCTCTCTCTGCCTCTTTCTCTTTATCTCTCTCTCTGCCTCTTTCTCTCTCTTTCTCTCTCTCTGCCTCTTTCTCTCTCTCTCTGCCTCTTTCTCTCTCTCTCTCTCTCTGCCTCTTTCTCTCTCTCTCTCTCTCTCTCTCTCTCTCTCTCTCTCTCTCTCTCTGCCTCTTTCTCTCTCTCTCTCTCTCTCTGCCTCTTTCTCTCTCTCTTTTTAAAAAAGTTAGTTGTTTCAAATAGTAAACTGAAAATAATCCATGTGCCTATAGAGTACAATATCTGCAGGAATTAGTCCCTATTTTTATGTATCAGTAAGGATTCTTGGCTTATTGTAAAATACATCATATTTAAGTAATAATACTATTTTATATTTAGCAGATCTTTGTTAGCGTTTTGCTTTCTTAGCCAAAACGTTTGTCATTTGCTGACTGCTGTTATTTGTATTTTACAAGTTGGTTTATATGTAGAGAGGATTTTGCTATCATTCCAGTTTTGCACATTGATATTTAAATATGCATAGTTGTTTCAATCAACCAATTGTCTGGGTCACCCTTCACTTATCACCTTAAAGGAGCTTTGTAGTCAACTTATTTTTCTGTTTCATCTAACAAAGTGCATATTTAAAGCGACATGAAACCCAAATTGTTTCTTTCATGATTGAGAAAGAGCATGCAACTTTAAACAACTTTCCAATTTATTTCTATTATTTAATTTGCTTCCTTCTCTTGTTATCCTTTGCTGAAAGGTTTATCTAGGAAAGCTCAGGAGCAGCAAAGAACCTAGGTTATAGCTGCTGATTGGTAGCTGCATATATATATATATATATATATATATATATATATATATATATATATATATATATATATATATATATATATATATATATATATATATATATATATATATATATATATATATACCCCGATTGTCATTGGCTCATTTAGTTAGAAACCATTAGTGCATTGCTGCTCCTTCAACACGTGATACTAAGAAAATGAAGCAAATTTGATAATAAAGTTACTGGAAAGTTGTTTAGAATTGTATGTTCTACCTAAATCTTAAAATAATGTTTTGGGGTTTCATGTCCCTTTAATGCCTTTTCAGTTTTTATTTTTTGAAAACCTCATGTTCCTGTCCTGAATAAAGCAGTGTTTTTATTGTCCTATTTGCAGCGGTGTATCCCTCTCAATCAGTAAACCAAAAGCAGTTGGCCTTAGCAACCAGTGAAAATAAATTGAAAGTGCAAAAAAGAACTGCTGTATTTGTTTATACTTCCTTTTCAAAAGCTTTTACTTTTTTTTACAATTTTTTTTATCAGATAAATAGAATGTGTTTGGACGTCTAAGCACAGCCGTCTTATATGCATGACAGAAATTTTTTAGTACAATGTCCCTTTAACCCTTAAATTGTATAATTTCTCATTTTGAACCAAGGATTGTGCTGCATTTTCATTAAGGTGTTTTGCCACATATTTGCGTGATATAAATTGCTTGTGACTCCACACTACACCTGCCCATTTGTGATATAAATGTCTCACCCATCTAGCCCATCCTTTATGAGCAATCAGTTGAAGTTAAAGGGACAGTAAAGTCCAAATTAAATGTTCATGATTCAGATAGGGCATGCAATTTTAAACAACTTTCCAATTTACTTTTATCATCAAATTTACTTTTTTCTCTTGGTAATTTTTGTTAAAGACTAAACCTAGGTAACATGTACTGTTTGTTCATGTGTGCCACATAGATAACATTGTGCTCACCCAAGTAGAGTTATTTAAGAGTCAGCACTGATTGCCTGAAATGAAACTCTGTGAAAAGATATGAGATAAGGGGGCAGCCTGCTGAGGCTTAGATACAAGGTAGTCATAGAGGTAAAAAGTATATTAATATAACTGTGTTGGTTATGCAAAACCAAGGACCTGTAAATAAAGGGATTATCTATCTTTTTTTAAACAATAAATGTTTTGGTGTTTACTGTCCCTTTAAAGGGACAGTATACACCAATTTTCATATAACTGCATGTAATAGACACTGCTATAAAGAAATAAGATGCACAGATACTGATATAAAAATCCAGTATAAAACTGTTTAAAAACGTAGAAGCTCTCAGTTTAGCTCTATTGCTTGACAGTCTGACAGTCTAGTTGTTAAGTTACTACTTTAGGGATGTCCAGGACAATCATTAGATTAAAAAGAACATGAAACGCCACATTTTTTCATTCTTGATTGATATAGAGGATACAGTTTTAAATAACTTTCCAATTTACAATTAGTATCAAATTGGCTTCATTCTCTTAGTACCCTTTGTTGAAGTAATCAGCAAGGCACTACTGAGAACTGGCTGAACATATCAAGTGGGTGCACATGTATGCTGCTTGCCATTGGCTCACCAATCAGCAGCTAGCTCACAGTAGTGCATTGCTACTCCTGAGCCCACCTAGTTATGCTTTTCAACAAAAGACACCAACCCAAAAGAATAAAGCAAATTAGATAAGAGAATTGAATTGGAATGCTCTTTAAAATTGCACGCTGTATCTGACTCAAGAACGTTTTACTATTAACATTTATGTAAAAGGACATGAAACCCAAATTATTTTCTGTCATGATTCAGATAGAACATGTCATTTTATCAACTTTCTAATTTACTTCTAATATCAGTTTTCTTCGTTCTCTTGTTATCTTTTGTTGACAATCTGGTATGTATGTTCTGGAGCACTATGCGGCAGGAGTTTTGCAAGAGCACTATTTCCTGCCATATAGTGCTCTAGACAGCTTCAGAGGTATCATCTCAACAAACAGTTCTCCTCCACAAACAATACCATGGGAATAAAGCAAATACAAAAACAATAAAAAAAAGATTCATTGCATTATCCTTGGAATAATAATCTGTTTTAAGATATAGTTTTGAAAAAGATAAATTGTGTAGTCTCAGGCAGTTATGGTAATTTCACAGGAAA
Organism: Bombina bombina; assembly: GCF_027579735.1. Lineage (NCBI taxonomy): Eukaryota > Metazoa > Chordata > Amphibia > Anura > Bombinatoridae > Bombina > Bombina bombina. The sequence goes on along the minus strand of NC_069503.1, from coordinate 581,447,584 downwards.
TTATGTAAATCAAACATTTTCAGCTTTCAGAAGAAATTTGGAAGGAGCAGACAAGCATATAAACTTGCACCTCAGTGAGTTATTTTACTTTTTGTAACGTCTAACAGCGCATTGAAGATGATTTGCGTAAAAGCATTGCATTATGTAAGTGCTTGTCTTGAATTAGTATATACTCATACAAACCTTTCATTTTCTCTTGAGACATTGTTTCCGAAAATACATTTGTCTAAAAAGTATATAATTTTTGTTGTTGATTGTGGCTTATTTCTAACGCCGAAACGCATAGGCTTATTTTTTGTTATGCACGGACTTTTGTACATGCCCTTAAAAGGACCTTAAACACTTTGAGATGGCAATATAAAATGATAAATCGCATATATAAAAATAAATAATTTTGTCCTCCTTTTCTTGTAATTCCATTATTAAATTGTGAGCTTTTCAGTTCCTTTTAGAAATGGAAGTGCACAACACTGTTATATTCCAAACAGCCATTGGCTGCACATTCTAGTGACCAATTTATAACTGTCCCTAATTGGCCGCAGCAGAGAAGGTAACATAAGTTACAACATGGCAGCTCTGTTTTATAGACACTAAAACTTTACACTTATTTTGTCAATATTGAAACAGCTAATGAAACTTTAAAAAATACATCTTGTTATGAATATTATCTTTATCTATAACCCATAATGACAATATGGAGTCTGTTGTGTCATGAAAAAATCATGACAATCTACATGTTGTTCTCAGTGAAATCTTTTCCTTGAATGCATCATTCTATATAGCTTTGATTTAGTTTTTAATGTCCCTTTAATCATTCTGTTTTTGTTTTTTATTATTTATTTGAGATCGCTTGTGGACTTTTTCGTTTCCTGTAAGGAATTTTCCAGCGTAAGTCCTGGGAGCACTTGTTTTGTCCTCTTTCTCTCGCTATTTGTATATCTGATTCATTCTCGTACTCTGTATAGGTACACCAGCATTGACAGTGCAGCATTGGTTACTAAATCTGTTGCTCACCACCCTATTTTACATTTTGTTTTAAAATGCCACCTGCATTATTTTAACCTTTTTAGCTGTAGAAAACAATTTTTTTCACCTTTTTGATTAGCAAAAAGCCCTGTTATTTGTCCGTGAATAATCTGGTAACTTTTTAAATCAAACATTGTAAAAAAAAAAAATAGAAATAAATCAACGCTTAGTAGTGGTCAAGTGAGAATGAGTGATGCCAAAATAAATTGGTCTTTAAACGGACAGTAAAACCCTGAACACATTTTTAAGCATAGTATTAAAGGGACACTGAACCCAATTTTTTTCTTTTGTGATTCAGATAGAGCATGCAATCTTAAACAACTTTCTATTTTACTCCTATTATCATTTTTTCTTCGTTCTCTCACTATCTTTATTTTAAAAAGAAGGCATCTAAGCTTTTTTTGTTCAGAACTCTGGACAGCACTTTTTTATTGGTGGATGAATTTATCCACCAATCAGCAAGAACAACCTAGGTTGTTCACCAAAAATGGGCTGGCATCTTAACTTACATTCTTGCATTTCAAGTAAAGATACCAAGAGAATGAAGACTTTGCAGTGTATTTTTATTTATCTTGCTCTTTTTTTCTTGTATTTTAACTCTGAAAATTGATCAATTTCTAATTCTCAGAACATGAAATTCAGTTTGTTGACTTCTCAATGCTAGTCCTGCTATATATTTGTGCCTAATTAGCTTTAATAGGTAACAACTGCAAAACAATGGAATTTTTTTTTACCAACTTTATGACCGTGGTTAACCAGATTGGTTCCTCCAAATAAGGCAAATGGTGGGTATAGTTTGGCTATTGAAAAATAATGCAGTAATAAAAGATGTTTGTTATTCTATAGCCGCACAAGAAAAGAAATTTGAGAGATGCACTCAACTGAGACAGAACAAAAGCTAGAAAAACTTTCACTCGGAGTGCAGTCTCTTTGCACACTATGGCTTTCACAGAGGAGAAATGTTAAATAGCGTATCAGTCTGATCCTGCCAAATGACAGTCCAGCCCCGAAATACCAGGCAACTCTCCTCTGAACAAGAGAAAACAACAAAGCTGCAAAAACTTCCTTGCTTTCATAAGGCCAGTGCCACTCAGGGTGCAGTCTCCTTTATCACACTATGCCTTTCACAGAGGAGAAATATCCTGTAGCATATCAGTCTGATCCTGCCCATTGACAGTCCAGCCCCAAAATACCAGGAAACTCTCCTCTGAACAAGAGAATACATATGTTTTGGCCTCTTTGGGCCTAGTCAGTGAGGTGCAGTTGCATCTCTCTATGGTCTCCCTAGGAGTTAAGGGGAACCAGACGTGGACTCCTTGCACCCATGTCCTATAGAGAAGTTTGGGAACTTTTGTTCTGCCTCATTTAATTGCATCTTTCTATTTTCTTTCTTGTATGCAAATTACTCTTGGGGAAACGAGATGGACTGCTTGCACACATGCCCTAGAGAGATGCAACTGCACTGCACCTCACTGATGAGGCCCAAAGAGGTTGAAACATAAGTCTGGGTTTATTTTCTCTTGCTCAGAGGAGAGTTGCCTAGTATTTCAGGGTTGGGCTGTCATTTTGCAGGACAGAATGATATGCTACAGGATATTTCTCCTGTGTTAAAGGCATAGTGTTCTAAAAGTGACTGCACCTGAGTGGCACTGGCCTTGTGAACAAGCATGTAAGTTTTTCTAGCTTTTAATCTGTCTCAGTTGAGTGTCTCTCCACACAATTTTCTACAAGCATTAAAAGTTATTTTTTGAGGAAAAACGAACAAAACATATGATGAATTGTAAAGTTACAGTATATTCAAAATTAAAGGGACATGAAACCCAACCTTTTTCTTTCATAACTTAGGTAGAACAATTTCTTTCTAAAGACACGGTGAATCCACGGAATCAGCAATTACTGTTGGGGAATATCACTCCTGGCCAGCAGGAGGAGGCATAGAGCACCACAGCAAAGCTGTTGAGTATCACTTCCCTTCCCACAACCCCCAGTCATTCTCTTTGTCTTCAGTGCAAGGAGAAGGTGAAGTTTAGGTGTCTGTCTGAGATTTCTTCTATCAAGATTTTTTTAATTTTGGAAGCCTGAGCAGTCTTGCTCTGATCTTCCCTGACGAGCTGGGTTTAGCTGTACTCCACGTTAGTCTCTTCAGTAGGGCTGTGGTAGCTTTTAAGCAGTCAGGAACTTGTGAGGTGGGCCTCACTGTGTTTTCCTGACAGGTTTGCTGCCCTGATACAGAATGCCAGAGTAGGCTTACTCTGTTCCTCCTTCTATCCACAGGTCTCTGTGAGGAGCAGCTTCCTCTCATACCAGGTGAACTGTCCTCCAGTCAGACAGTCCAAGGTGCAGGAAAGTGCCATTTTATTTCTTTTAAAAAGATCCTGGCACTAGCACTAAAGGCTGCACCTTATATGGGAGTACATAATTCCTGAGAGTCAGGATTGATGTGACAGGATGCAGGGCACTGTGTGGTGGTAGCAGGACATCAAAGTCCTTATCAGAGAGACAGTTTGTGACACTTGAGTGTTTTTAACTTATTAGTGGTTCAGTGTTTAGACTGCTTATTTGTGCAGTCTTTATTTTTTGGGGGCAATGTTGTTATGCCATGTTTTCGTTAATGACAATTGCAGTCCGTATACGGAGCCGGCTGTGATGTCATGAGGGGCGGAGCTTCCCTCTCCAGATGCAGCTGTGGTTTGGCGCATTTATTGAGTTGTTGGCTCTGATGGATACTTTCCTCATTCAAGGGTTCATTTTAGTTGGTGATTCACTCCGTTCTGTGCCAGAAGGAACAGGTAGGCACCTCAGCTTAGTGCTGAGGTGTAGCGGTGCCAGCGAGGTTCTCCTGACATTTTAGAGTTAAATTGGGAAACCAAGACATTTTCTCCAACATAGGTGTGTCCGGTCCACGGCGTCATCCTTACTTGTGGGATATTCTCTTCCCCAACAGGAAATGGCAAAGAGCCCAGCAAAGCTGGTCACATGATCCCTCCTAGGCTCCGCCTACCCCAGTCATTCTCTTTGCCGTTGTACAGGCAACATCTCCACGGAGATGGCTTAGAGTTTTTTAGTGTTTAACTGTAGTTTTTATTATTCAATCAAGAGTTTGTTATTTTAAAATAGTGCTGGTATGTACTATTTACTCAGAAACAGAAAAGAGATGAAGATTTCTGTTTGTATGAGGAAAATGATTTTAGCACCGTAACTAAAATCCATGGCTGTTCCACACAGGACTGTTGAGAGCAATTAACTTCAGTTGGGGGAACAGTGTGCAGTCTCTTACTGCTTGAGGTATGACACATTCTAACAAGACGATGTAATGCTGGAAGCTGTCATTTTCCCTATGGGATCCGGTAAGCCATGTTTATTAAGATAGTAAATAAGGGCTTCACAAGGGCTTATTAAGACTGTAGACTTTTTCTGGGCTAAATCGATTCATTATTAACACATATTTAGCCTTGAGGAATCATTTATTCTGGGTATTTTGATATGATTATATCGGCAGGCACTGTTTTAGACACCTTATTCTTTAGGGGCTTTCCCTAATCATAGTCAGAGCCTCATTTTCGCGCCGGTATGGCGCACTTGTTTTTGAGGACAGCATGGCATGCAGCTGCATGTGTGTGGAGCTCTGATACATAGAAAAGTCTTTCTGAAGGCATCATTTGGTATCGTATTCCCCTTTGGGCTTGGTTGGGTCTCAGCAAAGCAGATTCCAGGGACTGTAAAGGGGTTAAATATAAAAACGGCTCCGGTTCCGTTATTTTAAGGGTTAAAGCTTCCAAATTTGGTGTGCAATACTTTTAAGGCTTTAAGACACTGTGGTGAAATTTTGGTGAATTTTGAACAATTCCTTCATACTTTTTCGCAATTGCAATAATAAAGTGTGTTTAGTTTAAAATTTAAAGTGACAGTAACGGTTTTATTTTAAAACGTTTTTTGTGCTTTGTTATCAAGTTTATGCCTGTTTAACATGTCTGAACTACCAGATAGATTGTGTTCTGACTGTGGGGAAACCAAGGTTCCTTCTCATTTAACTATATGTATTTTATGTCATAAAAAAAAATTTAGTAAAAATGATGCCCAAGATGATTCCTCAAGTGAGGGGAGTAAGCATGGTACTGCATCATCCCCTCCTTCGTCTACACCAGTCTTGCCCATACAGGAGGCCCCTAGTACATCTAGTGCGCCAATACTCCTTACTATGCAACATTTAACGGCTGTAATGGATAATTCTATCAAAAACATTTTAGCCAATATGCCCACTTATCAGCGAAAGCGCGACTGCTCTGTTTTAGAAAATTCTGTAGAGCATGAGAACGCTGATGATATGGTTTCTGAAGGGCCCCTACACCAGTCTGAGGGGGCCAGGGAGGTTTTGTCTGAGGGAGAAATTTCAGATTCAGGAAACATTTCTCAACAAGCTGAACCTGATGTGATTACTTTTAAATTTAAGTTGGAACATCTCCGCGCTCTGCTTAAGGAGGTGTTATCCAATTTGGATGATTGTGATTATCTGGTCATTCCAGAACCACTATGTAAAATGGAAAAGTTCTTAGAGGCCCCGGGGCCCCCCGAAGCTTTTCCTATATCTAAGCGGGTGGCGTACATTGTTAGTAAAGAATGGGACAGGCCCGGTATACCTTTAGTACCTCCCCCCATATTTATAAAATTGTTTTCCTATAGTCGACCCCAGAAAGGACTGATGGCAGACAGTCCCCAAGGTCGAGGGGGCGGTTTCTACTCTACACAAGCGCGCCACTATACCCATAGAAGATAGTTGTGCTTTCCAAGATCCTATGGATAAAAAATTAGAAGGTCTGCTAAAGATGTTTGTTCAGCAAGGTTCCCTTCTACAACCAATTGCATGCATTGTCCCTGTCACTGCAGCCGCGTGTTTCTAGTTTGATGAGCTAGGAAAGGCGATTATTAGTAATTCTTCTTCTTATGAGGAGATTATGGACAGAATTCGTGCTCTTAAATTGGCTAATTCTTTCACCCTAGACGCCACCTTGCAATTGGCTAGGTTAGCGGCGAAAAAATTCTGGGTTTGCTATTGTGGCGCAGAGCGCTTTGGTTAAAATCTTGGTCAGCGGATGCGTCTTCCAAGAACAAATTGCTTGACATTCCTTTCAAGGGGAAAACACTCTTTGGCCCTGACTTGAAAGAGATTATCTCTGATATCACTGGGGGCAAGGGCCACGCCCTTCCTCAGGATAGGTCTTTTCAAGACCAAAAATAAACCTAAGTTTCGTCCCTTTCGCAGAAACGGATCAGCCCCAAGGGCTACGTCCTCTAAGCAGGAAGGTAATACTTCTCAAGCCAATCCAGCCTGGAGACCTATGCAAGGCTGGAGCAAAGGAAAGCAGGCCAGGAAACCTGCCACTGCTACCAAGACAGCATGAAATGCGGGCCCCCGATCCGGGACCGGATCTGGTGGGGGGCAGACTCTCTCTCTTCGCTCAGGCTTGGGAAAGAGATGTTCTGGATCCTTGGGCGCTAGAAATAGTCTCCCAAGGTTATTCTCTGGAGTTCAAGGGGCTTCCTCCAAGGGGGAGGTTCCACAGGTCTCAGTTGTCTTCAGACCACATAAGAAGACAGGCATTCTTACATTGGGTAGAAGACCTGCTAAAAATGGGAGTGATTCATCCTGTTCCATTAGGAGAACAAGGGATGGGGTTCTACTCCAATCTGTTCATAGTTCCCAAAAAAGAGGGAACGTTCAGACCAATCTTAGATCTCAAGATCTTGAACAAGTTTCTCAAGGTTCCATCGTTCAAGATGGAAACCATTCGAACACTTCTTCCTTCCATCCAGGAAGGTCAATTCATGACCAAGGTGGATTTCAAGGATGCGTATCTACATATTCCTATCCACAAGGAACATCATCGGTTCCTAAGGTTTGCATTCCTGGACAAGCATTTCCAGTTCGTGGCATTTTCTTTCGGATTAGCCACTGCTCCTAGGATTTTCTCATAGGTACTAGGGTCCCTTCTGGCGGTGCTAAGACCAAGGGGCATTGCTGTAGTACCTTACTTGGACGACATTCTGATTCGAGCGTCGTCCCTTCCTCAAGTAAAGGCTCACACGGACATTGTCCTGGCCTTTCTCAGATCTCACGGATGGAAAGTGAACGTGGAAAAGAGTTCTCTATCTCCGTCAACGAGGGTTCCCTTCTTGGGAACTATAATAGACTCCTTAGAAATGAGGATTTTTCTGACAGAAGCCAGAAAAACAAAACTTCTAGACTATTGTCGGATACTTCATTCCGTTCCTCTTCCTTCCATAGCGCAGTGCATGGAAGTGATAGGTTTGATGGTAGCGGCAATGGACATAGTTCCTTTTGTGCGCATTCATCTAAGACCATTACAACTGTTCATGCTCAGTCAGTGGAATGGGGACTATTCAGACTTGTCTCCGAAGATACAAGCAAATCAGAGGACCAGAGACTCATTCCGTTGGTGGCTGTCCCTGGACAACCTGTCACAAGGGATGACCTTCCGCAGACCAGAGTGGGTCATTGTCACGACCGACGCCAGTCTGATGGGCTGGGGCGCGGTCTGGGGATCCCTGAAAGCTCAGGGTCTTTGGTCTCGGGTAGAATCTCTTCTACCGATAAATATTCTGGAACTGAGAGCGATATTCAATGCTCTCAAAGCTTGGCCTCAGCTAGCGAGGGCCAAGTTCATACATCAACCATCAGGGGGGAACAAGGAGTTCCCTAGCGATGGAAGAAGTGACCAAAATCATTCTATGGGCGGAGTCTCACTCCTGCCACCTGTCTGCTATCCACATCCCAGGAGTGGAAAATTGGGAAGCGGATTTTCTGAGTCGTCAGACATTGCATCCGGGGGAGTGGGAACTCCATCCGGAAATCTTTGCCCAAGTCACTCAACCGTGGGGCATTCCAGACATGGATCTGATGGCCTCTCGTCAGAACTTCAGAGTTCCTTACTACGGATACAGATCCAGGGATCCCAAGGCGGCTCTAGTGGATGCACTAGTAGCACCTTGGACCTTCAAACTAGCTTATGTGTTCCCGCCGTTTCCTCTCATCCCCAGGCTGGTAGCCAGGATCAATCCGGAGAGGGCGTCGGTGATTTTGATAGCTCCTGCGTGGCCACGCAGGACTTGGTATGCAGATCTGGTGAATATGTCATCGGCTCCACCATGGAAGCTACCTTTGAGAGACCTTCTTGTTCTAGGTCCGTTCGACCCACTCCAGCTGACTGCTTGGAGATTGAACGCTTGATCTTATCAAAGCGAGGGTTCTCAGATTCTGTTATTAATACTCTTGTTCAGGCCTGAAAGCCTGTAACCAGAAAAATTACCACATAATTTGGTATATCTGTTGGTGTGAATCTGCAGGATTCCCTTGGGACAAGGTTAAGATTCCTAAGAGTCTATCCTTCCTTCGAGAAGGATTGGAAAAAGGATTATCTGCAAGTTCCTTGATGGGACAGATTTCTGCCTTGTCTGTGTTACTTCACAAAAAGCTGGCAGCTGTGCCAGATGTTCTAGCCTTTGTTCAGGCTCTGGTTAGAATCAAGCCTGTTTACAAAATTTTGACTCCTCCTTGGAGTCTCAACCTAGTTCTTTCAGTTCTTCAGGGGGTTCCGTTTGAACCCTTACATTCCGTTGATATTAAGTTATTATCTTGGAAAGTTTTGTTTTTGGTTGCAATTTCTTCTGCTAGAAGAGTTTCAGAATTATCTGCTCTGCAGTGTTCTTCTCCTTATCTGGTGTTCCATGCAGATAAGGTGGTTTTGCGTACTAAACCTGGTTTTCTTCCAAAAGTTGTTTCTAACAAAAACATTAACCAGGAGATAGTTGTGCCTTCTTTGTGTCCTAATCCAGTTTCAAAGAAGGAACGTTTGTTGCACAACTTGGATGTAGTTCGTGCTCTCAAATTTTACTTAGCAGCTACTAAGGATTTCAGACAAACTTTGTCTTTGTTTGTTGTTTATTCTGGTAAACGGAGAGGTCAAAAAGCAACTTCTACCTCTCTCTCCTTCTGGATTAAAAGCATTATCCGATTGGCTTATGAGACTGCCGGACGGCAGCCTCCTGAAAGAATCACAGCTCACTCCACTAGGGCTGTGGCTTCCACATGGGCCTTCAAGAACGAGGCTTCTGTTGATCAGATATGTAAGGCAGCGACTTGGTCTTCACTGCACACTTTTTCTAAATTTTACAAATTTGATACTTTTGCTTCTTCTGAGGCTATTTTTGGGAGAAAGGTTTTGCAAGCCGTGGTGCCTTCCATTTAGGTGACCTGATTTGCTCCCTCCCTTCATCCGTGTCCTAAAGCTTTGGTATTGGTTCCCACAAGTAAGGATGACGCCGTGGACCGGACACACCTATGTTGGAGAAAACAGAATTTATGTTTACCTGATAAATTACTTTCTCCAACGGTGTGTCCGGTCCACGGCCCGCCCTGGTTTTTTTAATCAGGTCTGATAATTTATTTTCTTTAACTACAGTCACCACGGTAACATATGGTTTCTCCTATGCAAATATTCCTCCTTAACGTCGGTCGAATGACTGGGGTAGGCGGAGCCTAGGAGGGATCATGTGACCAGCTTTGCTGGGCTCTTTGCCATTTCCTGTTGGGGAAGAGAATATCCCACAAGTAAGGATGACGCCGTGGACCGGACACACCGTTGGAGAAAGTAATTTATCAGGTAAACATAAATTCTGTTTTTCTCTGTGGGGATTGCATAATTTACATTGTTACCACGTATCGTTATACTGCCTTTTTCCGCTAATAATTTCAATCCAGTTAAAGGGACAGTGTAAAAATGAAGTAGTTTCCTTCAAATTTAAGATTGAACACCTTTGTGTTTTATTAAATGTGGTTTTGGCTACTTTGGACGACTCAAATTTTCCTGTTGTCGTTAACCCTAAAAAATCTAGCAAATTGAATAGATATTTTGACATTCCCTCCCCAGGGGAGGTGTTTCCTGTACCAGACCGTGCTACAGAGATTATTGCCCGGGAATGGGAGAGACCAGGGATTCCCTTTTCTCCCTCTCCTGTCTTTAGGAAGATGTTCCCGGTGGCCGATTCCATCAAGGAGTCGTGGCAGACGGTCCCCAAGATGGAAGGGGCTATTTCTACACTGGCTAAGAGGACAACTATTCCCATTGAGGATAGTTGCTCTTTTAAGGACCCTATGGATAAGAAGCTGGAAGCTTTCTTAAAGAAGATGTATATTCACCAGGGTTTATAATGGCAGCCGGCGGTGTGTATTGCTACAGTAACAAGAGCGGCAGCCTACTGGTTTGACGATTTGTCTGAGTCCCTCCATGCTGAGACTCCTTTGGAGGAGATTCAGGACAGGATAAAGGCTCTCAGGTTAGCCAATTCCTTTATCACTGACACCTCTTTGCAGGTCATTAAATTGGGAGCCAAGTTTTTTGGCTTTACAATTTTAGCACGTAGGGCACTATGGCTGAAATCTTGGTCAGCTGATGTTTCTTCTAAATCTAAACTTTTGGCGATTCCTCACAAGGGAAAGATCTTGTTTGGGCCAGGGCTGTCAGAAATTATTTCCGATATCACAGGTGGTAAGGGTTCTTTTCTGCCTCAAGACATGAAGAACAAATCTAAAGGACGTCGGAGTAATTTTTGTCCCTTTCAAAATTTCAGATGTAAGTCTTCCCCCTCCTCTCTCAAGCAGGAGCAGTCTAAGCCTTCATGGTAGCCCAGTCAGTCTTGGAACAAGGGGAAGCAATCTAAGAAGCCTGCAGCTGAATCTAAGTCAACATGAAGGGTCTGCCTCCAATCCAGGATCAGATCAAGTGGGGGGCAGACTCTCTCTCAATTCTCTCAAGCTTGGGAGCGAGATATCCTAGACCCTTGAGCTGTGGACATAGTATCTCAGGGTTACAAATTAGAGTTCAAAACCTTTCCTCCCAGGGGCAGGTTTCATCTCTCAAGATTATCTGTAGACCATATAAAAGGAGTGGCGTTCTTGAAATGTGTACAGGATCTTTCTCTTTTTGGGAGTGATAGTTCCAGTCCCAATACAGGAAAAGGGTCTCGGGATCTACTCCAACCTGTTCGTGGTGCCCAAAAAAGAGGGAACTTTCAGGCCTATTCTAGATCTAAAATTTCTCAACAAATTTGTCAGAGGGCCGTCCTTCAAGATGGAGACTATCCGTTCCATTCTTCCTCTGGTTCAAGAAGGTCAACTCATGACGACCATAGACCTGAAGGATGCATATCTGCATGTTCCCATTCACAGGGACCATAACAGGTTTCTGAGATTTGCCTATCTGGACAAACACTTTCTGTGACGAATCAAACCTTCTCAGCGTCACAATAGAGGGGTGTGGGCATGAAAGGGTTAATGGCACACAGCTCTGGTTCCCTTAACCTGGCAACTCTGCAAAAGGACCTTTAAAAGGGACACCTCATTAACCCCAAATCTTGCCCACACTGCTCTAATTAACAATTTCCCTGCTGCCACCACCAACACGTTTAAATTAAAGGGGGCGTCTTGGGAATCCCTAAACACTCACACAATTTAACAATTAGATAACGTGCCTTTAACCTTGTCTCAACAGGAGTGTGAATTTGGATATTAGAGCCCAAAAGACAGAATGGAATTTTCTATGTGTTTAATAACAAAAATATCAATGCAGGTTACACGGTGCAAAATTATAAAGACATTCAAAATAACATACAATTGCAAAGCTACAATTTTCTAAAAATACTAGGCGGACATAAAATAGAAACACAATATCTTACTTATTATCAAATTCCTTTAGATATGTGGAGAGCTGCTGATAATGATGTTGATGGCTTTGGTCCCCAGGGCAGTTCTGCCCACCAAGTCTTTCTGTTACATATTTTAAACCAAACTTTCTTTGTCTTGTCAAAGACAACGCCCTGGTTATAATGTACGAGTGCAGCCAATGCAAGCAAGTCTTAGCTCCCAGTAGGGGAGGAGCTTTTTGCATTCCTACACACAGGGCTAAGGAGGGAGAAGGAAGGGGGAGGGTAAAGGAAGGAGGGAGGGGGGGTCTCAGCTTACAGCAAGCAGATTTCACACACAGAAAAATGCAATTCACATTAACCTCTTCCAGGCTGAGGACACAATACCACCTCTGTCGGGTAGCCAATCCATGTATCAACTACTCAACATGATTGTATCATGACACTTTCAATTTGTCCTGGGATTTTCTCAAAGGTCCTTGGAGCTCTGTTGGCAGTAATTCGGTCCCGGGTAATTGCTGTGGCACCTTATCTGGACGACATTCTGGTTCAGGCGCCATCTTTTCAACTAGCTTGTTGTCTTTTCTTCGTTGCCATGGATGGAAGGTGACTTTAGAAAAGAGTTCTTGTTCCAGCTACAAGAGTTGTCTTATTAGGGACCATTCAAGGTTCCCTATCAATGCAAATATTTCTGACGGTCAGAAGAGCCAAGATTCTTTCCTCTTGCCTATCTTTACAGTCGGCTGTATGACCATCAGTCGCCCGATTCCATTTAAGAGCCCTACAACTGTGCATGCTCGGTCAGTGGAACGGTGACTATGCAGACCTGTCTCATAGGATAGTTCTGGATCAATCAACAAGAGACTCTCTGCCATAGTGGCTGTCTCAAGAGCATCTGTCCCAGGGGATATGTTTTCGGAGACCCTTATGGGTAATTGTGACCACGGATGCCAGCCTAATTGGTTGGGGAGCAGTCTGGGACTCGTTGAAGGCGCAGGGACGTTGGTCTCAGGAAGAATCTGCTCTCACCATAAACATTCTGGAGTTGAGAGCGATCTTCAATGCCTTGATGGCTTGGCCTCAACTGGCTTTATCAGGTTCCAGTTGGACAACATAACCTCAGTGGCTTACATCAACCACCAGGGGGGAACTCTGAGTTCCTTAGCCATGAAGGAGGTGACTCAAATCATTCAGTGGGCGGAGACTAACAATTGCTGTCCATCTGCCATCCACATCCAAAAATGGACAATTGGGAAGCGGATTTCCTGAGCAGACAGACTTTCCATCCCGGCGAGTGTGAACTCCATCCGGAAGTGTTCTCCAGGTTAACAACCAAATGGGGGTTACCGGAATTAGATCTGATGGCGTCTCATTAGAATGCCAAGCTCCCAAAGTAAGGTTCAAGGTCAAGAGATTCTCAGGCCTTTCTGATAGATGCTCTGGCAGTTCCTTGGAACTTCAGGTTGGCATATCTGTTTACTCCGTTTGCTCTCCTTCCACGAGTCATTGCTCGGATCAAGCAGGAGAGAGCGTTGGCGATTCTAATTGCTCCTGTGTGGCCTCGCAGGATCTGGTATGTAGGTCAAGTAGAAATGTCGTCTCTACCCCCGTGGAGACTTCTTCTGAGGAAGGACCTTCTACTTCAGGGGCCCTTTCTTCATCCAAATCTTGTTTCTCTGGAGCTGACTGCTTTTAGATTGAGCGCTTGATTTTAGCTAAGCGTGGTTTTTCCGAGTAAGTCATTGATACCATAATTCAGGCTCGTAAGCCTATCACTAGAAATATTTACCATAAGATACAGCGTAAATATCTTTATTGGTGCGAGTCTAAAGGATTCTCTTGGAGTAGAGTCAGGATTCCAAGGATCTTATCTTTTCTCCAGGAAGGCCTGGAGAAGGGGTTGTCTGTCAGTACTCTGAAGGTTCAGATTTCTGCCCTATCTATTTTACTTCACAAGCATCTGGCTGATGTGCCAGATGTGCAATCCTTTACTCAGGCCTTAGTCAGAATCAGACCTGTGTTTAAATCTGTTGCTCCTCCTTGGAGCCTTAATCTTGTTCTTAAAGTTTTACAACAGGCTCTGGTTGAGCCGATGCATTCCATAGATATTAAGTTATCTTGGAAGGTTTTGTTTCTGACAGAAATATTAATCAGGAAATTGTTGTTCCTTCTCTCTGTCCTAATCCTTCTCATAAGGAACGTTTGTTGCACAACTTGGATGTTGTGCTGGCTCTTAAATTCTGTTTGCAGGTGAATAAGGATTTTCGTCAGTCTTCTGCATTGTTTGTTTGCTTTTCTGGGAAACATAAAGGACAGAAAGCTACTGCCACTTCTCTTTCTCTCTGGTTGAGAAGTATTATTCGTTTGGCATATGAGACTGCTGGATTGCAGCCTCCTGAGAGAATTACAGCTCATTCAACTAGGGCTGTTTCTTCTTCTTGGGCCGTCGAGAATGAGGCTTCTGTGGAACAGATTTGCAAGGCTACGACTTGGTGGTCTTTTCACACTTTTTCTAAATTCTATAAATTTGATACTTTTGCCTCGGCTGAGGCTTCTTTTGTGAGAAAGGGTTCTTCAAGCAGTGGTGCCTTCTGTTTAAGTTACCTGTCTTGTCCCTCCCTAATCATCTGTGTCCTCTAGCTTGGGTATTAATTCCCAACAGTAATTGCTGATTCCGTGGACTCACAGTGTCTTAATAAAGAAAACAAAATTTATGCTTGCCTGATAAATGTATTTCTTTCTTGACATGGTGAGTCCACGGCCCGCCCTTATTTTCAGACAGGTTTTTTTTTTTTGTTTTTTTTTTTAATATAAACCTCAGGCACCTCTACACCTTGTGTTATTTCCTTTCTCTCCTTTTCCTTCCGTCGAATGACTGGGGGTTGTGGGAAGGGAAGTGATACTTAAAGGGACATTGTAGTCAAAAATACTTTCTATGCGTAACAGATTTTCAATCCTGGATGACAACTCCAGTTGGAAGATGGTGACTCTTCAACGCGATGTGCATGCGCGAGCTACCACAACGTCATCGAATACGTCACCATCAAGAAGACACGCTCTATGTTGGCTTCTATGCCGCAATATGCACATGCGAGAGCATTCCAATCCAATTGCGCATGCGTAGATTGATGGAATTGAATATTAATGAGATGCAAATACTCGCTATCCGATTGGCAAGTGTTTTTTACCGTGGGCGGCCCATATTTGAGGCAAAAAGATACAATATACAGTGCTAGATGGAAAATAACACTTAAAATGTAACAACAAGAACTGATACTCTACTTTTAGATAAGACCGCAGCCTTCTTACAGTCTCTCCTCTGTGACTGTTTTATACAAGTGGAAATATGGCAAATAGATGACGCTGGTCTGTACAGTGATGTTTCTCTATATGGCGAAGAGAAAAAGAGCTTGAGGTGTGTGTAGGATCCAATTAATATAAGTGCAGTATACTCACTCCAAAAGTATTGGGAGTTCAGCTGCGATGTAATGTGTCTCCAGAGTGGTGTAGTTCCCCAGAATAGTTTCAGAATCTCTCAAGAACCTGTTAATAGGTCTGCAAGCAAATGAAGACTCAAGATGACCAAAGGTGTCCAGTAAATCAAGAAAAAACAAAATAGTAACTTACTCCATAAATAGGAGAATCCGGCTTGTCTCAGCAAAGAAGAATATCAACAGTCTTCCAACTTTGATAAGATATTTATTTAAGCTCAATGCGTTTCAACTTTTAGCAAGTCTTTCTCAAGAGCAATATAAAATCAATAAAAGCAAGTAGCTGTTTTCGGCCCATATTTGAGGGCTGGATGAGGTGATGTCATGGGGATAAAATAAAAATGTATTTTCATAATAAATGGAGCTTTGTTTCAACATAGAATAAGGTACATTTGATTTGTGTTATAATTGTAATATGAAAACTATGGTCCATTTGGCATAAAACCCCCAAAAGTTAGTAATCATTTAACAGCTTTGCTGTGGTGCTCTTTGCCTCCTCCTGCTGACCAGGAGTGACATTCCGCAACAGTAATTGCTGATTCCGTGGACTCACCATGTCAAGAAATAAAATACATTTATCAGGGGGGGAGGAGCCAACCTTGAGGCTGAGCGGTCGCACATTGCAGCAGCTCCAGCTATTATCTAAATAAAAGTTTAATTTGGCGACCACTCAGACCTCTACAACACAATAAATATACTTCTGTGAACCTACAAGTTGAGGGGCTTTGGGCGCTTCGTGGCAGAAGAGGAAGCTTGCTTTGTGACTGTAACTATACCGCTCTGCTGTCTACCCTACTGATCAGTGATGGTTGGATCAGCCATTTTTTTTCTTCGTGAGAAGACTTGAGCAAGAAGGGTAATCACCTATTCACTGCCTTAACGAATAGAGGGACTCCATCATTAGAAGGTCCTTAACATGGATTTTGCAGCTTATTTCATTGCGGAGCTGGGCAACCTCCTTGATGAGTACCAGGCTGCATTTGAACATTCGCTAAACATGGCGTCCCAACCTGCTGACGCAGTATATTTCATTACTAGCCCAGACAAGGAGACCGAGAAGCACGGAGAGGAGGGCTACGCTATTCAGTCTGGCATGTATGGAGTGAGAGAAGAAACATACCTTACTGTTGACATAAAATCCCTCAGCACCCAAATGCCGGAGTCACTACTACAGGGGCTACAACTACCTCCATCCCGCGACCTGCAAGGGCCCTCTGATGGGAAACTTCATCTCAGTGAATGCATACAAGAAGTACCTTCTCACGTTGTCACGCTGCGATCGAAAATGAAGGTCTCTACATACCTGAAAGCGACCCTACCTGAAACTTTGACTTTTCAGCATGGGACTCTTACTCTGGTGCCGGAGACGCCCTTTACATTAAAATCAGAGACTCCTCTTCTACACCCGGTGATCGCGGAGGTTGAGGAGACAGCACACAACTTCCTCTTTGATTTCCTGATCGCTCCTTTCTTTAAGGTCATTTCAGCTCCGTTAGTAGTGCGGCAGAGAAGAATACCATATTCTCATAGGTCTGGTGTTGGCTAGAGCATGCTTCCTTGCCTGGGCTCTAACAGTTTGTCATCTTTTACAGTTTGCCAATTTGATGTTTAGTTAAGTTTGTAACAGTTTGGTTATACCGTATCCACAGTTTTTTTTGCCTCAATATTTACCTTATGGGACCTCTTTACACAATACCTGGAGTTAATGTGTCAATGATCTATATGCATTCTGTCTCCTGTACTTGTCCTTTATATTAATCTAATGTAGTGGTGCATTATATCATATCTACAATGGGTTTATATAATTCTAGCTGCACACAATGATCCGCTTTTGAGCTCACTCTCACCAATAGGAGAGTTATGTTTACGTCCTCTATATTTCTCATTTATGGCTACAAATCAGGTACTTGGGGGGTAGTCACATAATGCTCTGTTCCACTGCATTAACAACACATTATTTTAAATTTTGCTACACGTGTCCGCCCCCCTTACCTAACCTGTCTACACTACAGCTTGGCCTGTGGTGGGGACTAAAGGCTCATAGCCTAGAGGTATAATGCCTGCTTTGCCGGTTACATTGTAAGTTAAGTTATATTGCTCCTAAACGCTCACTAAGCAGGACATTCACTTTTTTTTAAGAGACCTATTTATGAAGACCATCAGGTCTGAAGCCTTGGATAGTTGGAAATTGACAGTTGCACCTTTTTAGAATCTTCATAGCCCTTTGTGGGCTTGCAGACACGGATAACTATACTGCTGCTCATAGAGGTTAACAGAATTGTAGGTCTTAGATCATAGTGAGTAAGTCCTGCTGTTGATCCAGTTTCAGACATATTCACTATTTCAGCTGGCCATGATAGGGGGAGTCATGAGAAAAATAAATGCTTGATATACCCATTTATTGTAGGCACTAAGTACATATAGACTGAGCTGACATAACTTGGATCAGTATGATATTCAGCGACAAGTGTCAGGACAGCGATCAGCCCTATCTGTGTAGTTTTTTATAATTCTGCGCAGCTATTAGTCTAATATCTTACAGTTAGCTATACTCAGAGCCCAATCTTATAATTAAGGCAACCCTATAGCTTTTGTTCCCTGGTCTTGTGTGGCTGCACTGCCGGCGGCCGAGGTGGTGTTCCACACACGACATGTTCAATTACACTGTGGTATAAGAGGTTGGCCTCAAGGGTTACAATGCAATGGCTGTACTGGGCCATCTTTATATAAACTCATATATACATCTATATTTGGTTGCAAATTAGTCACACAGTTTGTATTTCCGACCTACAGACCCTGGGATGTGCTGTGCAGCCTCACTCCAAATTGTCTGATAGAATTCTGGTGCAGGCTGGACCTACTAGAGTTCTATTATTTTCTTACCTATGATACTCCCCATGAGCCATATTCATCGTAACAAATGGTAGAGTTTGATCTCTGGTCCTCACTACATGACAACCTAGAATACAATCAGTTAATTATTCTACATACCGAATGGCAGTACATATCCTCATGAGTTCCCCCACATAGATTAGCACACTCGCTTTACCACCTCCCCCCCCTTTTTTACATAATGTGCCTCCTAAAATAGGAGGATTAAATAAGCGGTTTCTCTAGTCTATACCGCACCTAAACTATCCCCCTTATAAGTACAACATATATTTTTTCAAAATATGAAAGGATGAAGCAGTAGTCTTCCAAGTATGAATAAAAAGTCCAATCTTTATTTCATAGTTAAAACATCACAGCAAGGGGTAAGAAGGTGCAGGCTGGTTGACTAGTTTCGGCTGTGTGCCGTAATCATAATCCTGCAGCCACTTAAAATTGTACATATTTAAAGGGGTTTCCAAACACAGTGATTGGTCAATGTTAATGGGAGTGTAAATCCACCCCCTCACATAATTTAACCTCTTACTGAACTTTTATCTGGGCCTGATAGGAGATTTGACCTTGTTAACATAGAGAAAGACTATAGGAAATAATGATCACAGATAATCAATGCATTTATGCAGGCTCAAAAATATGTTTAGATATATATATATATATATATATATATGTATCTAGTGCATATGAAGAGATATACAGCACATATTCATATGTTTATAACTATGTCATAGATATGGGTAATATAATATAATATAACCCAGTATGCACAAATTTATAGAGAATGTATAAAATCTAAAATATAAAATATATATAGCATCAGTATGTAGATGATCTGTATTCATGCTAGTATAATTATATATACAGGCATACATGGTTATAACAATAATGGAAAGATACAATATGCTATTTGAATTGTTAAATAACATACATACTATAATAAACACATTTCCAAGTCATATATTCCTATACCTAAAGAATGCTTAGACCCTAAACAGTTTTAGTTCAAAACTCACAACTGATAGTCTATAAGCTAAATATTCCATTATTTTGGCTATGGAATTGAACTCATATAATGTGCCTAAAGTATGTTGTGCAAATAGTACGGTATTAAACCCAAAATCTATAGACATATGTGTTAGTAAACAAAATACTAGTGTATATTTGAGAATAGTGCATAAGTACATATCCCTAAATACTAGGATGTATGTGAAGTGGCCCAGATATATATTTCCCTAAATACTAGGATGTGTGAAGGGTAGTGGTGTTAGGTTGATTGGACACCAACCCAGCATGAGAAACAATATGTAAAGGGTACCAGTGTGGCATTTATGGGACAGGGAAAAGGCCCATAGGAAAAATTAATTAAATCAAATGAAATAAAATAAATAAATCGCATTGTCACGAACCATATATCAATGCCAGTGGTTGATGAGATCAAATTCTGAATTGAAGCCCTTTGGTACCTGAGTTTGAAGTTTAAAGATCCAAAAGGCTTCCTGTCTGGCCAGAATTTCCTCTTTATTCCCACCTCTGAATGGTTGCTTAACCTGTTCAATTGCCCTCCAATTAAATGCTCTCACATCTCCATCGTGTACCTCAATGAAATGTCTTGATAGTGCTGAGACTGTTTTCTCATTTTTGATGTAACCCAGGTGTTCTCGTACTCTCGTACGGACATCCCTGGTAGTCATGCCCACATACTGTCGGCAATGCTCACTACATTCAATGAGGTACACGACGAAATGAGTAGAGCATCTAATACATCCTCTAGTCTCAAATGTTTGATTAGTGACATGAGAATAGAAGTTTCTTCCCTCTACTATGTATTCACAGGCTTTGCATCTACCATTGCTACATTTATATGTTCCATTAATGGCCAGCCATGTAGCTGATAATTCCTTTTGTGGTAAAAGGGAGGGCGACAAGATATTGCCTAAGGTGACACCTCTAGAATAAACACATTTGAAACCTTCGTCCACTGTTCTTTTTAAAGCCTTGTCTCCACGCAGTATTGGGAAGTATTTTCTTATAATATTACAAACTTCATTGTATTCCGATGAATATTGTGTAATAAAAAGAGTTCTATTATCATCCCCTTTGTTTGGCCTAGGTATGAGAGTGTCCTGTCTATCCACACTGCCCACTTCCTTAGCCACATTCTTAATCATGCTGGGCTGGTATCCCCTCTCAATCAGTCTGTCTGCCATGTGTTTACTCTCTTTCTTGAAGTCTATTTCAGTGTTGCAAATTCGTCTAGTCCGTAATAACTGTCCTTTGGCTATTCCCCTGAAAACATGTTTCGGGTGAGCACTCTTACTGTGCAGGAGTGTGTTACCAGAAATAGGCTTCCTGTACAGACGAGTGATTACTTTTCCTGTATCAATCTCTCCCTCTAGGGAGATATCCAGGTAATTAATCGTCTTTCTGTTCCATTCACTGGTAAAATTAACCCCATTGTCACTCTCATTGAGGTAACACACAAACCTTTCAGCTTCCGTTTCACTAGATGTCCATACCAAAAGCAGGTCATCAATGAAACGTTTATATAGGCTAATGTGTTTCCTATATGGGTTACTATCTGAATAGACAAAGCATCTTTCAAGCCAACCCATAAAAATGTTGGCATATGAGGGGGCAAACTTAGCCCCCATTGCCGTGCCTTGCCTCTGCAGATAGTAAGTGCCCTCAAAATAGAAATAATTATGTTGCAACAGAAAAGATGTGACTTTAAGTATATATTCCATTACATATTCCTCAATATTGTAGTGTAACTCTAGAAAGTACTTAATGGCCTTAATACCCAAATTGTGAGGGATACTGGAATATAAAGATATCACATCCACAGCTAACCAACTGTGGTCAGCTGTCCATGTAAAATCATCAAAAAGTTGCAAAACATGGGTAGTGTCCTTGATATGACTATGTAGATCAAGGACAATGGGTTGCAAAATGGCATCCAACCATTCGGACAACGGCTCCAAAAGGGAGCCGATGCCTGAAACGATCGGGCGCCCCTTTACATTCGTCAATCCTTTATGTACTTTGGGTAAGTGGTGAAACACTGGAGTAATAGGATTAGCCACATTAAGATACTTCAGTGTTTCACCATCCATAATGCCATATTGTACACCATCATCCAATAGACTATACAGATCTCTTTGGAATCTAGAGGTGGGGTTACATGTCAGTATAGTATATGTACTTGTATCCTCAAGTTGCCTTTTGGCCTCTGAGATATATGATACCTTGTCCATAATGACAACACTTCCGCCTTTATCAGAGTTCTTTATGACAATAGACTCATTACTTTTAAGACTATTTAATGCCAATTTTTCAT
Organism: Bombina bombina; assembly: GCF_027579735.1. NCBI lineage: Eukaryota > Metazoa > Chordata > Amphibia > Anura > Bombinatoridae > Bombina > Bombina bombina. The sequence continues at coordinate 581,426,128 of NC_069503.1, read as the reverse complement.
TTACGGTTAGATTGTGTTTTTTCACACTTTTAGACTGATGTAGTGATGTGAGATCCTCCACTACTCGTTTGTGGAACAGTTCAAGGGATTTCCCTCGACTATGTATGGGATAAAAAGTAGATTGTCCCTTGAATCTAGGAAAATTAATATTGTTAGAATTTTCACTGTTATAGGCCTCTGACTGCAGACTTTCCAGAGTAATAATATCGCAAGTGTCCGAAAAATTAAGATTTTCCTTTAGATCACTTGATTTCGCATTAGCAACCTCTTGTGTAGTAGGACTACTGGCGATATTATTCTCTGTCTCCAAAGAGAAATGTTTCTCCAAAGTAAGCTTTCTAATGAACTTATTTAAGTCAATGATAGTGTTAAACAAGTTAAAGCTGTTATTAGGACAAAACCCTAAACCATAGTTTAACACTTTGTACTCTGCTTTTGTAAGTATATGTTTTGATAAATTTACTACATTACCTACTTGGGCTTGCTGCCATTCTTGTTGTCCCTGAGGGTATATCTGTGTTGTACATGTTTGGGGCCCTTCCCTCCCCCTGTTTTTTGTTTTAGGGCTGGCCGAAAAACCTGAGTGTAATTCTCTGGGGTCACTCCTGTTGTGATATGTTCCCTGGAACTGATGGTATCTGTTACTGTAGCACCAATTGGTGGTCTGTGTACTAGAGAGCTACTGGTCTTAGGCCTAGCGCCTTTTTTTACCATGCTATTTGAGTTTTCATTAGCATTTATCATGCTTACTTGTGTAAGTATTTCAGGGGTTGGTAACATTAAAATACCCTCCCCATCTGATCCTGAATTGTCTTCACCAGATGTAGAAGCAGCAAAAGAAGACTGATCATCATCTGTTGTGTCAGTTGTCACAAAGGTAACCTTTTTCTTTTGTTTATTCTTTCTGTGTTTATTAGAGGGACCACTTTTTACCTCCCTGGTCTCAATATCTGACTCAGGGTTGTTTTTATCAATGCTTTTATTTTTATTTGATCTATTTCTAGATCTCCTAGGTTTGTGCCAAATGTAAACCTTATTCTCATGGTAGTCCCTCTGATCCCGCAGAAATTTGGTATGCTTTATATTAATAAGTTCTTTCCTAGATGTTTCAACTACTTCAACTAACATTCTGTCAAATTCACAATACTCACTCGCTTCTTTAAATTTACCAAGCTCTATTTGTAATGCAGTAATTTCATGTCTAACTATTTGCAGCTGCTCATTTTTCAGCCTAACAAGAATTCCCATTAATCTGAGTGAGCATTCAGACAAAACACTGTTCCATTCACAAATCAATTCTTCATTATTACCAACATCAAAATTAGGGAATTTTCTAACCCTTAGACCCCTGGGAATCATACTTAAGTCCAAGTATTTGTTTATGAGCCAAGTGTCAAGCTTTAAACGTATTTCCTTAAGCCTCAGGATCTCCAGGGAATAAAACAAATCCCCCAGTTTAATATCTTGAGATTCTTTCTTGAAAAAGTCCTCTAATTCTAGGCCTTCATAATCAGAGTCATTAGGTGGTAAGAGGGAATAATACTGTGTATTACCCGATGCTTCCATATTGCTTGGATAGATGTTACAGTGAACTAGAAAAACACACAGTCCTCAAATCCAGAGTGTGAGTAATATGCTGGGCTTCAAGGATAAAAAGTAATAAATGAGAGAAGTAGTCCCAGATATAGAGTCACATTCAAAAGGATGGTAACACTCAAAGCCAGGACATCAGTGATGTGTGATAGGAACCACATGTACCAAGACTGTAAACGGTAATAACACACCCCCTTCAATCAGGAATATAATTCATATATGCGCCCCAGTCTTTTCAGGCATCCACTATTGCGGAATAAGGTGAAATTCAAAACTCACCCTTCTGCCTTAATGAGTCGCTGTGGTCCGTGTCCGGTGGTGGGGAATATTTCAGAGGCGTGCTCCTAAATGGGGATAAACAACGGCTGAACTGCCGGTTCCCCTGCAAGGATTTGCTGTACTCCGGATCCCCTACAATACCAGACTTCCGGAACTCCGTAGCGTAGCGTGTGACGTCATCGGGGGCCTGTGAAGCCGGGGGTGTGTAACGATCAGCCAATCAGGTTCCCAGAGAGCTCGAAAAATGAAAACCACTGGTCCACTTGATTTCGCTTGTGTGTGAGGAACTGAAGAAAAACTGCTGCCAAATGAGGGACTCCTTGTGATCCCAAAGAGAACAAAATATGAAAGGATGAAGCAGTAGTCTTCCAAGTATGAATAAAAAGTCCAATCTTTATTTCATAGTTAAAACATCACAGCAAGGGGTAAGAAGGTGCAGGCTGGTTGACTAGTTTCGGCTGTGTGCCGTAATCATAATCCTGCAGCCACTTAAAATTGTACATATTTAAAGGGGTTTCCAAACACAGTGATTGGTCAATGTTAATGGGAGTGTAAATCCACCCCCTCACATAATTTAACCTCTTACTGAACTTTTATCTGGGCCTGATAGGAGATTTGACCTTGTTAACATAGAGAAAGACTATAGGAAATAATGATCACAGATAATCAATGCATTTATGCAGGCTCAAAAATATGTTTAGATATATATATATATATATATATATATGTATCTAGTGCATATGAAGAGATATACAGCACATATTCATATGTTTATAACTATGTCATAGATATGGGTAATATAATATAATATAACCCAGTATGCACAAATTTATAGAGAATGTATAAAATCTAAAATATAAAATATATATAGCATCAGTATGTAGATGATCTGTATTCATGCTAGTATAATTATATATACAGGCATACATGGTTATAACAATAATGGAAAGATACAATATGCTATTTGAATTGTTAAATAACATACATACTATAATAAACACATTTCCAAGTCATATATTCCTATACCTAAAGAATGCTTAGACCCTAAACAGTTTTAGTTCAAAACTCACAACTGATAGTCTATAAGCTAAATATTCCATTATTTTGGCTATGGAATTGAACTCATATAATGTGCCTAAAGTATGTTGTGCAAATAGTACGGTATTAAACCCAAAATCTATAGACATATGTGTTAGTAAACAAAATACTAGTGTATATTTGAGAATAGTGCATAAGTACATATCCCTAAATACTAGGATGTATGTGAAGTGGCCCAGATATATATTTCCCTAAATACTAGGATGTGTGAAGGGTAGTGGTGTTAGGTTGATTGGACACCAACCCAGCATGAGAAACAATATGTAAAGGGTACCAGTGTGGCATTTATGGGACAGGGAAAAGGCCCATAGGAAAAATTAATTAAATCAAATGAAATAAAATAAATAAATCGCATTGTCACGAACCATATATCAATGCCAGTGGTTGATGAGATCAAATTCTGAATTGAAGCCCTTTGGTACCTGAGTTTGAAGTTTAAAGATCCAAAAGGCTTCCTGTCTGGCCAGAATTTCCTCTTTATTCCCACCTCTGAATGGTTGCTTAACCTGTTCAATTGCCCTCCAATTAAATGCTCTCACATCTCCATCGTGTACCTCAATGAAATGTCTTGATAGTGCTGAGACTGTTTTCTCATTTTTGATGTAACCCAGGTGTTCTCGTACTCTCGTACGGACATCCCTGGTAGTCATGCCCACATACTGTCGGCAATGCTCACTACATTCAATGAGGTACACGACGAAATGAGTAGAGCATCTAATACATCCTCTAGTCTCAAATGTTTGATTAGTGACATGAGAATAGAAGTTTCTTCCCTCTACTATGTAGTCACAGGCTTTGCATCTACCATTGCTACATTTATATGTTCCATTAATGGCCAGCCATGTAGCTGATAATTCCTTTTGTGGTAAAAGGGAGGGCGACAAGATATTGCCTAAGGTGACACCTCTAGAATAAACACATTTGAAACCTTCGTCCACTGTTCTTTTTAAAGCCTTGTCTCCACGCAGTATTGGGAAGTATTTTCTTATAATATTACAAACTTCATTGTATTCCGATGAATATTGTGTAATAAAAAGAGTTCTATTATCATCCCCTTTGTTTGGCCTAGGTATGAGAGTGTCCTGTCTATCCACACTGCCCACTTCCTTAGCCACATTCTTAATCATGCTGGGCTGGTATCCCCTCTCAATCAGTCTGTCTGCCATGTGTTTACTCTCTTTCTTGAAGTCTATTTCAGTGTTGCAAATTCGTCTAGTCCGTAATAACTGTCCTTTGGCTATTCCCCTGAAAACATGTTTCGGGTGAGCACTCTTACTGTGCAGGAGTGTGTTACCAGAAATAGGCTTCCTGTACAGACGAGTGATTACTTTTCCTGTATCAATCTCTCCCTCTAGGGAGATATCCAGGTAATTAATCGTCTTTCTGTTCCATTCACTGGTAAAATATTTTTTCATATTATTAACAGCTTCTACTGTAGATTTTGAATTTATCGCAATGTACGAATATTTTCTTCCATATTATTTATGCGCAGGCAAAGAACTCCTACCTTATAGTATTTAAAACCCCGCAGAGTCCATAAGTGACCTTCCCCGCTAAACTAAACTTAACAGCTTAAATCCAATAACCCATATCTATGCATTCTGTCATACAATTTCGAATACACACCCACAGGAAAGTAGAATTCGACAGAACTGCAGCATCTCAATGGTCATTCACATCCTACTGACTAGCTCCACACGGGGGTTTATCTCTTATACCATTAATCTTTGTGCATGTTATAAAATGTTATAAAAATTAGGCTTATTGTTGAGATCCGCACGTGATATAATATGTTCATAATTACCTTCTCTGACTTTAATATTATCTTTTATTTATAGAGGTCCAAGAGCGACCTCTGGGGTTATTTAGAAGGTTTCTAGATGTTTGGCATACCACTTTTATAATGTCTACATGTTGTGTAAAATGTTGGCTTTATATCTTTTGAAAGTACTGTTTTGTATGATGCTGTATGCCTTTAAATGAACCTCAAATAAAAGATTTAAAAAAAAAAAATAAAAAAAAAAAATACATTTATCAGGTAAGCATCAATTTTGTTTTTAAACAACTTTCCAGTTGACATGTATTATCTAATTTGCTTTGTTCTCTTGGCATCAATTGTTGAAAAGAATACCTTAGTAGGCTCAGGAGCTGGGAGCTAGCTGCTGATTGGTGGCTGCTCATATATGGCTGTTGTCATTGGTTTACAGATGTGTCCAGTAGTGCATTGCGGCTACTTCAATAAAGGATACCTATAAAATGAAGCAAAATTGGTAATATAATGAAATTGGAAAGTTATTTAAAAATGTATGAGGTATCTGAATCTTGAAAGGAAATTTTTGGGTTTCATATCCCTTACAAATGTTATGATTCCAATTTACTTCTTTAATCAAATTTACTTTGTTCTCTTGGCATCCTGTGTTGAAAGCAAAGTGATTAGTAGCTACACACATGTCTCTTGTCATTGGTTCACCAGATTTGTTTAGCTAGCTCCCTGTAGTACATTGCTGCTCCTCAGCCTACCTAGGTATGCTTAGTAACAAAGAATACCAAGAGAAAAAAAAATCTAATTTGATAATATAAGTAAATTGGAATGTTGTTTAAAATTACACGCTCAATCTTAACCATCAAAGTTTAATTTTGACTTTGCTGTTCTTTTAAGTGCCCTCTTAATTCAGAAGAAATAACCTTTCATGTTGCTGATAAACTTCTTACCATGTGATATATTTTGTGTTTAAATAATAATAATTATTAAAGCAAAAGCAAACCATTTCTCTTTTATATCTTCAGTGTTGGATGGATGTGGCATAGAGGTCTGTGTTATGATTGCCTCAAAATTTGTATTTAATCATTTATCAATGGGGAGTTTTTTTTTAAAGTGATTCTTTGCTATTTTGTATAAGTCTTACAGTGAAGGATCTACTTAGCCATCTATAGTCTATTCATTTGGCACTAAGTGTACAATTTAACCTAAAGTAATACACATTCAGAACTAATTGCCAACTGTGGAACACTACAAAATTTCATTTCACTTGAGTGTTCTCTATTATTAGCAAACTAGGCCACAACTTGTGTAAAATTGTATTATATTTATAGAATTCTTACAACTGTTAATGATGCACTGCTTGTAAAAGTTTCCATTTATCCCTCCTAGGTTTGCCGTTTCAGATTAGTGTTAAAACGGAAGACTAGTACATTAATTCTAGCATGATTGTTAACTTTTTTTCACATTAGCAAAAACCTGCAAAAATTTGTGTGCGTGGGAAGAATCCCAAACTATTGATGTGCTAAAAAAATCTGTCACTGAGAAATATTCAAATATTTCCAATGCTCTCATGTCAATGCAATGGGCAAGATATTTTCTTGACACATCACATTACAGCCCATATTTTGGTCCTTTATTACCGAAACAAAGCGAATAAAGGGACATTGAATTCCAAAATATAATTCTCCATAAAAGGTTCAATTACAAATAGTTAATAATAAAAAAAAAAATCCTACAACTTTGAATTACCCTTTCATTATTATTATTTTTTTTAGCCTATTTTTCCTGTAATTAGCATCAGAAAATGTTAATTTACATTAATTTCAATACCTAGGTCCACTCCTACATGCAGCACAATGATTGGTTGATACATACAGGAGCTCATTTGTATCTCTCCCCGATTTGCTTACAGTAAAAGACATAAGATTAAGAAATACACAAGAGTCTTTTCAAGCAGTGTGCCATTTATTTCCCAATACAATAATTCAATTCTGATGCAGTTGTAAAAAATGACCTTAAAGGGACAGTCAACACCGATGAAAACTTTATCCCATACCTTAGATCAACCAAAAAAAAGAGCCTGCACCACATCCCATCGTCAATAAACTAATGTAAGGTGGCTAATCTTCAATGAACATTTAGTTAACAGTGGCAGATATGGCCGCCAAACTCCTCTCCCTGTTACGTAGGAGGCTTCTTGTTTTAAATCCATACTCGTTTACAGGGACACTGTTCTATTTGTATTGCGCACACTCGCTATTAGAAATAGAGCAATGTCTCCGTGAACGCGGCTAAAGAATCTAGCCGAGGATTTAATTCTCATTGACTGAAGACTTAGAGAAGAAGCCTCCTACGGGGAGGAGTTTGGCGGCCATATCTGCCGTTGTTAACTAAATATTCATTGAAGATTAGCCACCTAACGTTAGTGTTATTGAAGATGGGATGCAGTGCAGGCTCTTTTTTTTGGTTGATCTAAGGTATGGGATAACGTTTTCATGAGTGTTGACTGTCCCTTTAAAGGAACAGTCTCCACCAGAATTGTTGTTTAAAAAGATAGATAATCCCTTTATTACCCATTCCCCAGTTTTTCATAACCAACACTGTTATAATACATGTTTTACCTCTGTAATTACCTTGTATATAAGCCTCTGCAAACTGCCCCCTTATTTCAGTTCTTTTGACAGACTTGTATTTTAACCAATCAGTGCTTACTCCTAGTTAACTCCACATGCTTGAACACAGTGTTATCTATATGAAACGCATGAACTAATGCCCTGTAGTGGTGAAAAACTGTCAAAATGCTTTCGGATTAGAGGTGGCCTTCAAGGTCTAAGACATTGGCATATGAACCTCCTAGGTTTAGCTTTCAACTAAGAATACCCAGAGAACAAAGCAAAGTTGGTGATAAAAGTAAAATGGAAAGTTGTTTAAAATGACATGCTCTATCTGAATCATGAAGGGTTTTTTTTGGACCTGACTGTCCCTTTAAAGGGAAACTGAACCCTATTTTTTTATTTTGTGATTCAGATAGACAATGCAATTTTAAGCAACTTTCTAATTTGCTCCTAGTATCAATTTTTCTTCATTCTCTTGCTATCTTTATTTAAAATCTTAGCTAAGGAGCCAGCCAACTTTTGCTGGACAGAACTTGTTTATTGGTGGGTGAATTTATCCACCAATCAGCAAGAACAACCCAGGTTGTTCACAAAAAAATGGGCTGGCATCTAAACTTACATTCTTGCTTTTGAAATAAAGATACCAAGAGAATAAAGAAAATGTGATAATAGGAGTAAATAAAAAAGTTGCTTAAAATTGCATGCTCTATCGAAATCGCAAAAGAAAAAAAATGGGTTCAGTGTCCCTTTTAAATTTCCCTTTTTGAAGGAATGTAGAAAACTTCTTTCATAAAATATTACATGTACTAAATAGTAGTTTAACGGCACACTAAAGTCACAGCTATCCTGGCATGGTTCAGGCAGAGCAAGTCATTTTAAGACTTTTCAATTCACTTCTGTTATTAAATCCCTCTGTTTTGCTGTTGAAAAACACAGGTAGGCTCTAGAGCAGCATTGGCACAGCTATGCCTCTAGTCATTGGCTTACCAGATGTACTCAGCTAGCTTGCTGTCTTTTTAACATAGGATAAATATAGAAATAGAACAAAGCAAATGTAATGATATGTTTTACACAATTAATTTTGAAACCTATAAACCTCGGCACACATTTTAACTGTATCACTGTATTTATTCCTATCTATCTATCTATCTATCTATCTATCTATCTATCTATCTATCTAGTTGTGTGTATGTATATAATTAGAGCTGTGCAATACGGAAAATAAAATGTAACAATTTTTTTATGAAAACATAATTTATGCTTACCTGATAAATTTATTTCTCTTGTAGTGTATTCAGTCCACGGGTCATCCATTACTCATGGGATTATATCTCCTTCCCAACAGGAAGTTGCAAGAGGATCACCCAAGCAGAGCTGCTATATAGCTCCTCCCCTCACATGTCATATCCAGTCATTCGACCGAAACAAGACAAGAAAGGAGAAACCATAGGGTGCAGTGGTGACTGTAGTTTGAATTAAAAAAATTAGATCTGCCTTAAAAGACAGGGCGGGCCGTGGACTGAATACACTACAAGAGAAATAAATTTATCAGGTAAGCATAAATTATGTTTTCTCTTGTTAAGTGTATTCAGTCCACGGGTCATCCATTACTTATGGGATACCAATACCAAAGCTAAAGTACACGGATGATGGGAGGGACAGGGCAGGAACTTTAAACGGAAGGAACCACTGCCTGTAGAACCTTTCTCCCAAAAACAGCCTCCGAAGAAGCAAAAGTGTCAAATTTGTAAAATTTTGAAAAAGTGTGAAGTGAAGACCAAGTTGCAGCCTTGCAAATCTGTTCAACAGAGGCCTCATTCTTAAAGGCCCAGGTGGAAGCCACAGCTCTAGTGGAATGAGCTGTAACTTTTTCAGGAGGCTGCTGTCCAGCAGTCTCATAGGCTAAGCGTATTATGCTACGAAGCCAAAAGGAGAGAGAGGTAGCCGAAGCTTTTTGACCTCTCCTCTGTCCAGAGTAAACGACAAACAGAGAAGAAGTTTGATGAAAATCTTTAGTTGCCTGCAAATAGAACTTCAGGGCACGGACTACGTCCAGATTATGCAAGAGTCGTTCCTTCTTTGAAGAAGGGTTAGGACACAGTGATGGAACAACAATCTCTTGATTGATATTCCTGTTAGAAACTACCTTAGGTAAGAACCCAGGTTTAGTATGCAGAACTACCTTGTCTGAATGGAAAATCAGATAAGGAGAATCACAATGTAAGGCAGATAACTCAGAGACTCTTCGAGCCGAGGAAATAGCCATCAAAAACAGACCTTTCCAAGATAACAGCTTAATATCAATGGAATGAAGGGGTTCAAACGGAACACCTTGAAGAACTTTAAGAACTAAGTTTAAACTCCACGGCGGAGCAACAGTCTTAAACACAGGCCTAATCCTAGCCAAAGCCTGACAAAAGGCCTGAACGTCTGGAACTTCTGCCAGACGTTTGTGTAGAAGAATAGACAGCAGAAATCTGTCCCTTTAACGAACTAGCAGATAAGCCCTTTTCTAAACCCTCTTGTAGAAAAGACAATATCCTAGGAATCCTAACCTTACTCCATGAGTAACTCTTGGATTCGCACCAGTATAAATATTTACGCCATATCTTATGGTAAATTGTTCTGGTAACAGGTTTCCGAGCCTGTATTAAGATATCAATAACCGACTCCGAGAAGCCACGCTTTGATAGAATCAAGCGTTCAATCTCCATGCAGTCAGTCTCAGAGAAATTAGATTTGGATGATTGAAAGGACCCTGAATTAGAAGGTCCTGCCTCAGAGGCAGAGACCATGGTGGACAGGACGACATGTCCACTAGGTCTGCATACCAGGTCCTGCGTGGCCACGCAGGCGCTATCCGAATCACCAATGCTCTTTCCTGTTTGATCCTGGCAATCAGTCGAGGAAGCATCGGGAATGGTGGAAACACATAAGCCATGTTGAAGACCCAAGGGGCTGTCAGAGCATCTATCAGCACCGCTCCCGGGTCCCTGGACCTGGATCCGTAACAAGGAAGCTTGGCGTTCTGGCGAGACGCCATGAGATCCAGTTCTGGTTTGCCCCAACGATGGACCAGTTGAGTAAACACCTCCGGATGGAGTTCCCACTCCCCCGGATGAAAAGTCTGACGACTTAGAAAATCCGCCTCCCAGTTCTCTACGCCTGGGATGTGGATCGCTGACAGGTGGCAAGAGTGAGACTCTGCCCAGCGAATTATCTTTGAGACTTCTAACATCGCTAGGGAACTCCTGGTTCCCCCTTGATGGTTGATGTAAGCCACAGTCGTGATGTTGTCCGACTGAAATCTGATGAACCTCAGTGTTGCTAACTGAGGCCAAGCTAGAAGAACATTGAATATTGCTCTTAACTCCAGAATATTTATTGGGAGGAGTTTCTCCTCCTGAGTCCACGATCCCTGAGCCTTCAGGGAGTTCCAGACTGCGCCCCAACCTAGAAGGCTGGCATCTGTTGTTACAATCATCCAATCTGGCCTGCGAAAGGTCATACCCTTGGACAGATGGACCCGAGAAAGCCACCAGAGAAGAGAATCTCTGGTCTCTTGATCCAGAATTAGTAGAGGGGACAAATCTGAGTAATCCCCATTCCACTGACTTAGCATGCATAATTGCAGCGGTCTGAGATGCAGGCGCGCAAATGGCACTATGTCCATTGCCGCTACCATTAAGCCGATTACTTCCATGCACTGAGCCACTGACGGGCGTGGAATGGAATGAAGGACACTGTAAGCATTTAGAAGTTTTGATAACCTGGACTCCGTCAGGTAAATTTTCATCTCTACAGAATCTATAAGAGTCCCTAGGAAGGAGACTCTTGTGAGTGGTGATAGAGAACTCTTTTCCACGTTCACTTTCCACCCATGTGACCTCAGAAATGCCAGAACTATCTCTGTATGAGACTTGGCAATTTGAAAGCTTGACGCCTGTATCAGGATGTCGTCTAGATACGGAGCCACCGCTATGCCTCGCGGTCTTAGAACCGCCAGAAGTGAGCCCAGAACCTTTGTAAAGATTCTCTGGGCCGTAGCCAACCCGAAGGGAAGAGCTACAAACTGGTAATGCCTGTCTAGAAAGGCAAATCTTAGGTACCGATAATGATCTTTGTGAATCGGTATATGAAGGTAGGCATCCTTTAAGTCTACCGTGGTCATGTATTGAGCCTCTTGGATCATGGGTAGGATGGTTCGAATAGTTTCCATTTTGAATGATGGAACTCTTAGGAATTTGTTTAAAATTTTTAGGTCCAAGATTGGTCTGAAGGTTCCCTCTTTCTTGGGAACCACAAACAGATTCGAGTAAAACCCTTGCCCTTATTCCGTCCGCGGAACTGGGTGGATCACCCCCAATACTAAGAGGTCTTGCACACAGCGTAGAAATGCCTCTTTCTTTATTTGGTTTGCTGATAACCTTGAAAGATGTAATCTCCCTTGTGGAGGAGATGCTTTGAAGTCCAGAAGATATCCCTGAGATATGATCTCCAACGCCCAGGGATCCTGGACATCTCTTGCCCAAGCCTGGGCGAAGAGAGATAGTCTGCCCCCCACTAGATCCGTTTCCGGATAGGGGGCCCTCTCTTCATGCTGTCTTAGGGGCAGAAAAAGGCTTTCTGGCCTGCTTGCCCTTGTTCCAGGACTGGTTAGTTTTCCAGCCGTGTCTGTAACGAGCAACAGGTCCTTCCTGTTTTGAAGCGGAGGAAGTTGATGCTGCTCCTGCCTTGAAATTACGAAAGGCACGAAAATTAGACTGTTTGGCCTTTGACTTGGCCCTGTCCTGAGGAAGAGTATGACCCTTACCCCCAGTAATGTCAGCAATAATTTCTTTCAAGCTGGGCCCGAATAAGGTCTGCCCTTTGAAAGGAATATTAAGCAATTTAAATTTAGAAGTCACGTCAGCTGACCAGGATTTAAGCCATAGCGCTCTGCGCGCCTGGATGGCGAATCCGGAGTTCTTAGCCGTTAGTTTGGTTAAATGTACAACGGCATCAGAAACAAATGCATTAGCTAGCTTAAGTGCTTTAAGCTTGGCCATAATCTCATCCAATGGAGATGTGCAAATGGCCTCTTCCAGAGACTCAAACCAGAATGCCGCAGCCGCAGTGACAGGTGCAATGCATGCAAGGGGCTGTAAGATAAAACCTTGTTGAACAAACATTTTCTTAAGGTAACCTTCTAATTTTGTATCCATTGGATCCGAAAAAGCACAACTATCCTCCACCGGGATAGTGGTACGCTTAGCTAAAGTAGAAACTGCTCCCTCCACCTTAGGGACCGTCTGCCATAAGTCTCGTGTGGTGGCGTCTATCGGGAACATTTTTCTAAATATCGGAGGTGGGGAAAAGGGCACACCGGGTCTATCCCACTCCTTGCTAATAATTTCTGTAAGCCTTTTAGGTATAGGAAAAACGTCAGTACACACCGGTACCGCAAAGTATCTATCCAACCTACATACTTTCTCTGGAATTGCAACCGTGTTACAATCATTCAGAGCCGCTAATACCTCCCCTAGCAATACACGGAGGTTCTCAAGCTTAAATTTAAAATTAGAAATCTCTGAATCCGGTCTCCCTGGATCAGATCCGTCACCCACAGAATGAAGCTCTCCGTCCTCATGTTCTGCAAATTGTGACGCAGTATCAGACATGGCTCTCACATCATCAGCGCGCTCTGTCCTTAACCCAGAGCTATCGCGCTTGCCTCTTAATTCAAGCAATTTAGATAATACCTCTGTCATAACAGCAGCCATGTCTTGCAAAGTGATTTGTATGGGCCTCTCTGATGCACTTGGCGCCACAATATCACGCGGCTCTGAGCGGGAGGCGAAGGTACTGACACGTGAGGAGAGTTAGTCGGCATAACTTCCCCCTCGTTGTCTGGTGATAATTTCTTTACAGATATAGATTGACTTTTATTCAAAGTGACATCAATACATTTAGTACACATATTTCTGTGGGGCTCCACATTGGCCTTCAAACATAGTGAACAAACAGATTCATCTGTGTCAGACATGTTTAAACAGACTCGCAATGAGACTAGCAAGCTTGGAAAAAACTTTCAAATAAATTTACAAGCAATATAAAAAACGCTACTGCGCCTTTAAGAAGCACAAAAAAAAGTCAGTTGAAATAACAATGAACTAAATCAGTTATAGCAACCAAATTTTCACAGTAAATGTATTAAGTTAGAAAAGTATTGCACCCACTAGCAAATGGATGATTAACCCCTTAATACCCAAAAACGGATAATCAATTTAACAATTAACGTTTTTATCACAGTCAAACACACTGTCACAGGTCTGCTGTGACTGATAACCTCCCTCAAAATGACTTTTGAAGACCCCTGAGCTCTCTAGAGACGTCCTGGATCAAGGAGGAAGAAGCAGGAAGACTGAAACTGAAATTTTACTGCGCAAAAAAGCGCTAAAACAGGCTCCTCCCACTCCTATTACAACAGTGGGAAACCTCAGTTAATCGTTTCTATATAGAAATAAACAACAGCCATGTGGAAAATTTCATGCCCCAAAAGATTTATCACCAAAGTACCTCACAAAAACGAATAACATGCCAGTAAACGTTTTAAACATACACTTTAAAAGTTAGATAGTGTTATTAATAAGCCTGCTACCAGTCGCTTCTACTGCAGTTAAGGCTTATACAATACTTCGGTATTAACAGTATTTTCTTAGTCAAATTCCATTCCTTAGAAAATTACTTATTGTACATACATTCATCAGCCTGATACCAGTCACTGCTGCATTTAAGGCTGTGCTTACATTACATCGGTATCAGCAGTATTTTCTTAGTCAATTCCATTCCTTAGAAAAATAATTTACTGCACATACCTTGTTTGCAGGATTCCCTGCATGCTATTCCCTTTCTGAAAGTTACCCCACTCCTCAGAATGTGCGAGAACAGCCAGTGGATCTTAGTTACTTCTGCTAAGATCATAGAAAACGCAGGCAGATTCTTCTTCTAAATACTGCCTGAGAACAAACAGCACACTCCGGTGCCATTTAAAATAACAAACTTTTGATTGAAGAAATAAACTAAGTATAAAAACACCACAGACCTCTCACAACGACCTATCTAGTTGAGTTGCAAGAGAAGGACTGGATATGACATGTGAGGGGAGGAGCTATATCGCAGCTCTGCTTGGGTGATCCTCTTGCAACTTCCTGTTGGGAAGGAGATATAATCCCATAAGTAATGGATGACCCGTGGAGTGAATACACTTAACAAGAGAAATATTGTGATCTTAATTGCAATTGCAAAAAGTAGCCACAGGAATGAGACCAGGGACATGGATATCCACAAGCACTTCAAGGGGGTGTATCACTGAAATACGTTTGAACAAAATCACAGTGGTAAATTTATCATTTTATTTCCTATAAATGTCCTGTTGAAATGCAGTACTTAAAGGGACATTCAAATTATTTTCATATATACATCAAAAATGAATAGCTAAATGACAAAATATATGCATACAAACTAAAAGTTATAAAAGGCCCCTTTCATATTGTGCCCCTCTGGGTGTAGTGGAAAGCTATAATTTTCAGATTTATGTTACAGAAAATGTTTTATTATTATTGGCAGAATCTCTATTTTTAACTGGATATAGCTTAGCTCATCCGCATATTAATGTAGTAAGACACAGGAAATGAGGGGAATAGATATTTTGCATTCTCTCCTGCAATGTATGCAGCTTGCAGCTCTCTCCTGGGGAACGCAGTCATTGCTTTCTCACTGCTAAGAGGGAAACGGGCTACCTCTCTACCTGGATATAAAAAATAATATACATTTTATTCAGCTGTCTAAAATCTATTCTAAGTGAATTATCCTGAGTGCTCTGTTTCAGAAGAAGATGGCACATCTGTACCCTCTCTTCTGTGTTGCTATATATACTACTTTAAATTTGGTGTCCATTTCCTTTTTTTTTTTTTCTCTTCATGTCACCAGCATCTGGAGTTTCCATGGAAACTTGTTTTGGATTAGTGCTTGTGAATGCTGGCAGTAAAATTTTAAAACCCAGGGGGCAAATATTTTTTTTTTTTTTTTAAAGAAGCTTGACATATCCAGACTGAATATATAGTGTTATACAATCACACTGGTAAACAGAAGTATTTCACAGCAGTAAAATCACTGGTCTGACTAAGTGCTTTTAAGTGTTGTACAATTTCCATTACATGTTCATAAAGCATGTGCTGTTTACATATTAATTGAACAAAGTGGTTCTTCTAAATGTTATGTTATTAGAAGAGCTAACTACATTTCTTACTACATTGCCTTTCAGGCACTATTATTATTTGCCTCTACAAGTGTTGCATTATCATAAAATTAACGCCTTAAAGGGATACACATGCAAACAGAAAATGTTTAGAACAGTAAATACAGTAGATTTGCACAATCAACAAATGCATGATTAAAAAGACAATGCAATAGCAGTTAGTCTGAACTTCAAATGAGTAGTAGATTTTTTTTCTAACAAATTTCAGTTATGTCAACTTCCACTCCTCCTGTATCATGTGACAGCCATCGGCCAATCACAGATGCTTATACTTATATTCTGTGAATTCTTGCACATGCCCAGTAGGAGCTGGTGACTCAAATAGTGTAGGAAAAAAAAGACACTGCACATTTTTGTTAATGGAAGTAAATTGGAAAGTTGTTTAAAATTACATGCTCTATCTGAATCATGGAAGTTTAATTTTGAATTGTGTCCCTTTAATGAACTAATGCTTGCATATAACAATGGGTTTAAACCCTTTATATGGGTAACACATAATTCAAATTGGTTCCAGAGAAGCAGTGCACTACTGGGAGCTAGCAAAGTAATCTGGTCAGCCAATGACAAGAGGCATACGTGTGTAGCCACCTATCACCAGCTAGCTCCCAGTTGTGGATTGCTGCTGTGGATGTTTAAATATGTTTTCAACAAAGGATTCAGAGAGAATAATGTAAACTAGTGATGCACCGAAATGGAAATTGTGGACCGAAACCGAATCGAAAATCCGGAATGCACTTGGCCGAAAACCGAAACTGATACCGAAAATGTATTTTTTCAAATTATTATTTTATTTTTTTTGCATAATTAGAGCCAATAAAAAAGCCCACACTTTTATTGAAAGTAACACACTAAAATTGGACAAAAATATCTTAAAACAATAATATGCTACACAATAATTTTACTAAGAAAAAAAAAAAACCAGGCAAGCAATAATGCCATTTTCGGCCAAAATGTTTCTGCGACCAAAATTTTGGTGCATCCCTACTTAAAACAATTATAAATATCAATATACTGTATTATTCTTCATTTAGTTCTATGTAACAGAATCATATTTAACAGGTTTTTTTTTTTACCAATTATCCAAATAAAGTATAGTCCTAGAAAACTTTATTATATGCAGAACAGTAAGTCAAGTAATAAACTTAAACAGCAGCTCTAGGCTAGCATCAAATTTGAAACATGTTACACAATAATTTTACCGAAAATAACAGGCAAAAAAAACGAAAACCGAAATAGCCAAAAATGCCATTTTCAGCCGATACTTTCTGCGGCCGAAATTTCGGTGCATCCCTAATGTAAACTTAACAGAAGTAAACCAATTGCATTTTATATGTGATCTATGAGTTTAATTACTTTCTTTTCTCTTAAATGGAACACAGAACTAGCTAGTGTGCCTGTATATGTTAAGGCAACCAGTGAACACTTAAAATATGAAATTGCATTACTTCAAGATTTTGTCAAACATCATGTTTTGTGATGGCTTTGAACATTGTTGATGAAGGTTTTAAATGGTAGGTATCTGATTGGGGGAAAAATGGATAGGCAACTTAAAAAATAAATAAAAATAAGATATGGTAATGTCTTGAATTTGAAATCCCCCCCCCCCCCCAAACCTATAGGGTAAACTCACAAACTGGTGCCTTTATGCCAAGTGTGACAAATCTCAAGAGCCAGACAGCCACTGATACAAACGGATAGATTTGGATCTGCGTAGATCTGTACAGTATATAAGTTTTTTCCCTGGCTCCTAGACTTTATATAAATGTGTCAATGCCTGAATTATATGTTGTGTTTTTTACTGTAAACCACAAATAAAATATACAGAAAAGTTTGCACTATGCTTTAAAATGGGTAGTGTGCAAGTGGTTTAGATTTTTATCATGTGTTTGTTTTTTAAAAGCTCGGAAATTTCATGCACAAATAAAAACATACATGAAAGAAACTGTAAAGTCAAAGGTAAACTTTAATTGTTTAGATATATTTACTTATCAAATTTGTCTTGTTCTTGAAGAGTAAACCAAGGTAGACACATACTAGCTAAGCAGCGTGCACGTGTCTTTAGCACTCTTTGGCAGCAGTCTATTATTTGCAATAATGTACAATATTATTGCAAACACTGCTGCCCTAGAGGGTTTTTTTCCGTTTTTTTTTTTTTTTTAATTGCAAGCACTAAACCATAAAAGTTTAGTTTTGACTTTAACGTCTGAGTTCTCGGTCAGATGTTCAAAAGCCAAGAATTTTGGAACTTCGAGTGCCAGTGATAACATATACATAAGTGTCTTTAGTTTGTCTATAACAGAACACCTACAATCTTACATCACACACTGCATGACCTAGGACATAAATTAGATTATATATAATAACGACTGATATACACTTCTATCTCTACTATGCTTTAAACCTGACTGACACAGCATTACATTAGCACGAGGGAGTCCATATGAAAAGGGACCATGTACTGTAACTTTTTCTTCTCTTTAATGTTTTCTCAATGATCCATTTTACCCGCTGAAGTGTATTTAACTGTTTACAAATAGCTCCTTTATTATTATAATTTTTTTTTAAATAGCCGATTTTCATGTTGAAACCTTCATCTATACTAAAATTGTTAGTACAGTGATGGTAATCGAAAAATACATCCTCCCAATAGGGGTGGGGGGAAAGAAAGAGCCCAGCCCATTTTAAATTGTGTTCCTGAATCAGCTTTAAATACAATTAACTTTTTTATCTGCTGTTTGCTTGAGTACACTTTCTCTTGAAAGAGACCTTTTACTGTAAAATATATTTCCCTTTAATGTGTTTCCAATTACTTGTTTACAACAGCTGCAGAGTATAAAATGTATCAGAACTCACTCCTTTATATTTATTTATATATATGAAATATTTGCTCTTTGAGAACACTGACAATTTAAATGGGAAGAACTTGCAAAACCAGCATATATCTTTGTGTATAGATAAGGTAAGTTAAGATAAGGAGGCATATGTGTGGATCGAGAATAAATAAAGGCAATAAAAAAATGCACATTGTAATATCTGTATCTCCCATTTCCACTGGGTGACAGCTGATTCATGTTTACATAGCTTTTCTTCAGAGAATACACTTTGTATTTTGAGTATAGGTCAAAATGACAAAATAAAGGTAAAGGAGGTATTTTGAGAAAAAAAATAATAATAAAATTATAACACTCCAGCTAGTAAACTGGATCATTGTGAACACCTTAAAGGGGAGACAATTTAGCAGTTCACTGTTCCTTTAACACTGATTTAAGAAACAAAAAGGGAGACCTTGTAAAGCTGATTTGCATATTATCCAGAATTCCCTGCTCCAACAATTAAGTGAGGTGTTATTTTTTTTAGATATGATGATGTACCGTACAGCTATCCAATATTTTTATGGATTTTATAACCCACTTTAAAGTTGTGCATTCCCTAATCTCTTGTCACTGTTTCTTCCTGTGTTTTTCGATTCTGGACACTTATACAGTAATTTATGACAGGATTCTGCGGCTTGACCAAAGAACTGGCCATTTAATGTGGCTATTCATCTGTACATCTGGCTTTCCAGCAACACATCTAGGCTTTTTAACACTTGCAGTGCTGGTGCAAGCATTTCACTTGTTTAACCCTTGCAACACTTGGGAGAAAATAGCATACAGTCTACATGACTCTGCCTGCTGAAGCATTGTTCATCACTGACTTTATTCAAGCACACGAGGAGATGATAAACCGCATGAAGCAACCTGACCTTACATAACTCTTTTCCTTGTCATTACTTGCTTGATTAACTTTTGATGTCAGTACGCCTTTCACCTGTCTGTATTTTCTCCTTTTTCTTTTATGTAGCAAAAGGTTTTGTAATATGAGCTTTTTTTTCCTGACAATAGAAATTCAGAATATTGTCATACATGCTTGCAAAATATTTGAATGCACCAATTTGCTTTCCCTTTAAAGTTATTGTATAAGTGCCGTTCTCACCTTACAACTGATTATTAATAGTGTTATTATTTAAAGGGACATGAAACCCCACATTTTACTTTCGTGATCCAGATTGTACAATTTTAAACAACTTTCCAAATTGCTTCTATTAACAAATTGCTTTGTTGCACTACCGGGAACTAGCTGACCATATCAAGTAAGCCAATAAAAAGAGGCATATATGTACAGCCATCAATCAGCAGCTAGTTCCCAGCAGTGCTGTTCCTGAGCCTGTATTCTTTTCCATTCAGTTCAGCAAGGGAACAAAGCAAATTAGATAATAAAAATAAATTAGGAAGCTGTTTAAAATGATACGCTCTATCTGAAACACAAATGAAGAGCACTGCTTCTTAAATCTCGGATACAGGATTGCTTCTGCTAACGTACAGCCAACGGCACTCCGACCCCTTTATAAATGGGGCTCATAGCATTCTTTAACACTTGTTTGTGTGCTCTAACGCTTTTACAGAAGCCTTTGTTTGTATAACAGCAAACAAACAATTGTATAGGGAGAACTGTTCATTCTTGGAGGATTTTTATATGCACACTTTCTGAGGCACCAGCTCCTACTAAACTTGCGCAAAAGTTCACAACTCTTATACATATACGAGTCAGATTGGCTGATGGCTCTCAAGTGATACAGGGAACGGGATATGAAAACTTTGAAATTAGCCAGAAAATAAATCTACTACTTGTTTGAAATTCAAAGTAAGCATTACTGTATTGTCTTTTTGTTATGCAGTTGTTGATTATGGTATTCTACTTTTTATTTAATTGTCATTTTAATACATCTACCTTTTACATTAAATTTGTATACGTAACACTCTATCCTCTTGTAATAAATTATGCATGGTTAGAACTTATACGCATATCTATTTGCTAATCAAATTATTATATAGCACAAACTAGCTCTGGTTAAAGAGACATAGTGGATAAATGACTCTCTGATTTGTAAAGTAATGCATGTAATTTGTTCAGTACTCTCTGGCAATACAGGAGCTGCATCTTACTATGTGTTTAGGCAATAATATAATAATAAAATGCTGTAGCATATAAACTTTTCATTACTGTTCCTTAAAGGGACAGCAAAACCCAAAATTAAAACCTTATATGATTCAGACCAGGGGTGGCACTACCGTTGGTGCAGCTGCACCAGGGCCCAAGTGCTTGGGGGGCCCATAACAGCCAGTCTACAAATAGGTGTGTACAATTCTAATGCAGGGGGAGCCTTTTATTAATGCAGGTTGCAGGTCTATATATCTATATACTCATAATCATTATACAGGGCTACATGTATATTGTTAATATTGATTACTACTGAATTACCTTTGGTGGGCCCGAAACATTTTTTTTGCACCAGGTCCCTGTGTTGAGTAGGTCCGCTACTGATTTAGACAGAGCATGCAATTTAAAAAAAAAAAAAAAATACCAATTTACTTATCTAATTCTTTGTATCCTTTTTGAGGATCATAGTTAGGCTCAGGAACATCAACGCACTTCTGAGATGCATCTGCTGCTTGAATTGATGACTGTTTGTTATTGGTTCACTTGATGTGTTTAGCTAGCTCCCAGTAATGCATTGCTGCTCCTTGATCAAAATATATCAAGAAAATGAAGCAGTTTTTAAAATAGAAGTAAATTGGTAGTTTTTTTTTTTTTTTTTTTAAATTGCATGTTCTGTCTGAAAGTTGACTCAAATTGTATGCTCTGTCTGAATCATAAAGAATTTTTTTATATATATATATATATATATATATATATATATATATATAAAATTAATTTTTAATTTATTTTTAATTTATTTTTAACCCCAGAGGTACTGATCGTAAAGTTGCAGGTAAACAGATATCAGTATGTCTTCATGATTTAATTACTAGTAGTCACATTTTACCTCTAGCATTTTCATGTATCTGTTTGCTTTAAAGTTTTATTAGTAATGTTTTTTGGGGCGTTTTTTTCCGGAGGATCTTGAGATTTGACACTAGAAGTGAAATTGATTTTCAGTTTTGAGCATAATGATACTGTTCAAATATCTGACAGTCAATAACAGTATGTAATATTAAACCTGAAATTGAGATCACACATTTTGTAAGAAGCAATTATTAATAATGCGTTATAAATCAGAACTAAAGTGATCTGTTTAAAATTAGATTTTGTAGTCGTGATTAACATAATTCATAGGTGGCATATGCTTTTTTCTCCAACATTGGTGTGTCCGGTCCA
This sequence comes from Bombina bombina, assembly GCF_027579735.1. Taxonomy (NCBI): domain Eukaryota; kingdom Metazoa; phylum Chordata; class Amphibia; order Anura; family Bombinatoridae; genus Bombina; species Bombina bombina. The sequence continues at coordinate 581,404,284 of NC_069503.1, read as the reverse complement.
CGGCATCATCCTTAATTGTGGGAATATCTCTTCCCCAACAGGAAATGGCAAAGAGTCCCAGCAAAGCTGGCCATATAGTCCCTCCTAGGCTCCGCCCACCCCAGTCATTCTCTTTGCCGTTGCACAGGCAACATCTCCACAGAGATGGTTAAGAGTATGTGGTGTTTAGTTGTAGTTTTTTATTCTACTATCAAGAGTTTGTTATTTTAAAATAGTACTGGTATGTACTATTTACTCTGAAACAGAAAAAGATGAAGAATTCTGTTTGTGAGAGGAAGATGATTTTAGCAGACAGTAACTAAAATCCTTTGCTGTTTCCACATAGGACTGTTGAAATGAAGTAACTTCAGTTGGGGGAAACAGTTAGCAGACTTTTCTGCTTAAGGTATGACTAGCCATATTTCTAACAAGACCGTGTAATGCTGGAAGGCTGTCTTTTCCCCTCATGGGAACCGGTAAGCCATTTTCTTAGTCTCAAGCAGAATAAAGGGCTTAATATGGGCTATAAAACTGGTAGACACTTTTATGGGCAAAATCGATTGCTTTATTTGGGCATTTTATACATGTTTATGCTGGTATTTCACACTTATAAACTTGGAACTTTTTTTTTAATGTCAGGCACTATGTTAGACACCTTTTCCAGTCAGGAAGGGCCTTCCCAGTTGTAGGCTGAGCCTCATTTTCGCGCCATTACTGCGCAGTTGTTTTTGAGAGCAAGACATGCAGATGCATGTGTGAGGACCTGAAGATAGTTGGAAAAGTTCCTAGAAGGCGTCATTTGGTATCGTATTCCCCTCTGGGCTTGGTAAAGTCGCAGCAAAGGCTGTAGCTGGGACTGTAGAGGGGTTAAAACTGTAACCGGCTCCGGTTTCGTTATTTTAAGGGTTAAAGCTCTGAAAATTGGTGTGCAATACTTTTAATGCTTTAAGACACTGTGGTGAAATTTTGGTAAATTTTGAACAATTCCTTCATATTTTTTCACATATTCAGTAATAAAGTGTGCTCTGTTTAAAATTTAAAGAGTCAGTAACGGTTTTGTTTTAAAACTTTTTTGTGTTTTGCTGACAAGTTTAAGCCTGTTTAACATGTCTGTACCTTCAGATAAGCTATGTTCTATATGTATGAAAGTCAATGTGTCTCCCCCTTCTAAATTATGTGATAATTGTGCCAAAGCGTCCAAACAAAGTAAGGACAGTACTGTCACAGATAATGAAGTTGCCCAAGATGATTCATCAGATGAAGGGAGTAGACATGGTTCTACATCATCTCCTTCTGTGTCTACACCAGTTTTGCCCACGCAGGAGGACCCTAGTACTTCTAGCGCGCCAATGCTTATTACCATGCAACAATTGACGGCTTTAATGGATAACTCCATAGCAAATATTTTATCCAAAATGCCTGCATATCAGAGAAAGCGCGATTGCTCTGTTTTAAACACTGAAGAGCAGAAGGGCGCTGATGATAATTGTTCTGTCATACCCTCACACCAATCTGAAGGGGCCATGAGGGAGGTTTTGTCAGATGGGGAAATTTCAGATTCAGGAAAAATTTCCCAACAGGCTGAACCTGATGTTGTGACATTTAAATTTAAATTAGAACATCTCCGCGCACTGCTTAAGGAGGTGTTATCTACTCTGGATGATTGTGACAACCTGGTCATTCCAGAAAAATTATGCAAGATGGACAAGTTCCTAGAGGTTCCGGTGCACCCAGACGCTTTTCCTATACCCAAGCGGGTGGCGGACATAGTAAATAAGGAATGGGAGAAGCCCGGCATACCTTTTGTTCCCCCTCCTATATTTAAGAAATTATTTCCTATGGTCGACCCCAGAAAGGACTTATGGCAGACAGTCCCTAAGGTCGAGGGGGCAGTTTCTACTCTAAACAAGCGCACTACTATTCCTATCGAGGATAATTGTGCTTTCAAAGCTCCTATGGATAAAAAATTGGAGGGTTTGCTTAAAAAGATTTTTGTACAGCAAGGTTACCTTCTTCAACCCATTTCGTGCATTGTTCCTGTCACTACAGCAGCGTGGTTCTGGTTCGAGGAACTAGAAAAGTCGCTCAGTAGAGAGACTCCATATGAGGAGGTTATGGACAGAGTTCACGCACTTAAGTTGGCTAACTCTTTTATTTTAGATGCCGCTTTGCAAATAGCTAGATTAGCGGCGAAAAATTCAGGGTTTGCAATTGTGGCACTCAGAGCGCTTTGGCTAAAGTCTTGGTCAGCGGATGTATCATCCAAGACAAAATTGCTTAATATCCCCTTCAAGGGTAAAACTCTCTTTGGGCCAGAATTGAAAGAGATTATCTCAGACATCACTGGGGGAAAGGGCCACGCCCTCCCACAAGATAGGCCTTTCAAAGCCAAGAATAAGTCTAATTTTCGTTCCTTTCGTAATTTCAGGAACGGACCGGGCTCTAATTCTGCATCCTCTAAGCAAGAGGGTAATACCTCACAGACCAAACAGCCTGGAAACCGATGCAAGGCTGGAACAAGGGTAAGCAGGCCAAGAAGCCTGCCGCTGCTAACAAAACAGCATGAAGGAGTAGCCCCCGATCCGGGACCGGTTCTAGTGGGGGGCAGACTCTCTCTCTTTGCTCAGGCTTGGGCAAGAGATGTTCAGGATCCCTGGACGCTAGAAATAGTTTCTCAGGGTTATCTTCTGGAATTCAAGGAACTACCCCCAAGGGGAAGGTTCCACATGTCTCACTTATCCTCAAACCAAATAAAGAGACAGGCATTCTTACATTGTGTAGAAGACCTGTTAAAGATGGGAGTGATACACCCAGTTCCAACGGCGGAACAAGGAATGGGATTTTACTCAAATCTGTTTGTAGTTCCCAAAAAAGAAGGAACTTTCAGACCAATCCTGGATTTAAAGATCCTAAACAAATTTCTCAGAGTACCATCGTTCAAGATGGAAACCATTAGAACGATTCTACTCAGGAAGGTCAATTTATGACTACCGTGGATCTAAAGGATGCGTATCTACATATCCCTATCCACAAAGAACATCATCAGTTCCTAAGGTTCGCCTTTCTGGACAAACATTACCAGTTTGTGGCCCTCCCATTCGGTTTAGCCACTGTCCAAGGATTTTCACAAAGGTACTCGGATCCCTTCTAGCGGTTCTAAGACCAAGGGGCATTGCAGTAGTACCGTACTTGGACGACATTCTAATACAAGCGTCGTCTCTTTCAAAGGCAAAGGCTCACTCAGACATCGTTCTGGCCTTCCTCAGATCTCACGGATGGAAGGTGAACATAGAAAAAAGTTCCCTGTCTCCGTCGACAAGAGTTCCCTTCTTGGGAACAATAATAGATTCCTTAGAAATGAGGATTTTCTTGACAGAAGTCAGAAAGTCAAAACTTCTAAACGCTTGTCAAGTTCTTCATTCTATTCCTCGTCCTTCCGTAGCTCAGTGCATGGAAGTAGTAGGATTGATGGTTGCAGCAATGGACATAGTTCCTTTTGCGCGAATTCATCTAAGACCATTACAACTGTGCATGCTGAAACAGTGGAATGGGGACTATACAGACTTGTCTCCAGTGATTCAAGTAGATCAGAAGACCAGAGACTCACTCCGTTGGTGGCTAACCCAGGATCACCTGTCCCAGGGAATGAGCTTCCGCAGTCCAGAGTGGGTCATCGTCACGACTGACGCCAGCCTAGTGGGCTGGGGCGCGGTCTGGGAATCCCTGAAAGCTCAGGGACTATGGTCTCGGGAAGAGTCTCTTCTCCCAATAAACATTCTGGAACTAAGAGCGATATTCAATGCTCTCAGGGCTTGGCCTCAGCTAGCAAAGGCCAGATTCATAAGATTCCAATCAGACAACATGACGACTGTTGCGTATATCAATCATCAGGGAAGAAGTGACCAAAATAATACAATGGGCGGAGAATCACTCCTGCCACCTATCTGTGATCCACATTCCAGGTGTGGAAAACTGGGAAGCGTATTATTTGAGTCGTCAGACATTCCATCCGGGGGAGTGGGAACTCCACCCGGAGATCTTTGCCCAGTTGACGCAACTATGGGGCATTCCAGATATGGATCTGATGGCGTCTCGTCAGAACTTCAAGGTTCCTTGCTACGGGTCCAGATCCAGGGATCCCAAGGCGACTCTAATGGATGCACTAGTAGCGCCTTGGACCTTCAACCTAGCTTTTGTGTTTCCACCGTTTCCTCTCATTCCCAGGCTGGTCAAACAGGAGAGGGCCTCTTGATAGCTCCTGCGTGGCCACGCAGGACTTGGTATGCAGACCTGGTGAATATGTCATCGGTTCCACCATGGAAGCTACCTTTGAGACAGGACCTTCTTGTTCAGGGTTCATTCGAACATCAAAATCTGGTCTCCCTCCAGCTGACGGCTTGGAGATTGAACGCTTGATTCTATCAAAGCGTGGGTTTTCAGATTCCGTGATAGATACTCTGGTTCAAGCCAGAAAACCGGTAACTAGAAAGATTTACCATAAAATATGGAAAATATATATCTGCTGGTGTGAATCCAAGGGATTCCCATGGAATAGGATAAAAATTCCTAGGATTCTTTCCTTTCTACAAGAAGGTTTGGATAAAGGATTATCTGCGAGTTCTCTAAAGGGACAGATTTCTGCTTTATCTGTCTTACTACACAAACGACTGGCAGTTGTGCCAGATGTTCAAGCATTTGTTCAGGCTTTGGTTAGGATCAAGCCTGTTTACAGACCTTTGACTCCTCCCTGGAGTTTAAATCTAGTTCTTTCAGTTCTTCAAGGGGTTCCGTTTGAACCTTTACATTCCATAGATATTAAGTTGTTATCTTGGAAAGTTTTGTTTTTGGTTGCTATTTCTTCTGCTAGAAGAGTTTCTGAGTTATCTGCTCTACAGTGTACTCCGCCCTATCTGGTGTTCCATTCAGATAAGGTTGTTTTGCGTACTAAGCCTGGTTTTCTACCAAAGGTTGTTTCCAACAAAAATATTAATCAGGAGATAGTTGTACCTTCTTTGTGTCCGAATCCAGTTTCAAAGAAGGGACGTTTGCTACACAATTTAGATGTAGTCCGTGCTCTAAAATTCTACTTAGAAGCTACAAAAGAGTTCAGGCAAACTTCTTCTCTGTTTGTCGTCTATTCTGGTAAAAGGAAAGGTCAAAAAGCAACTTCTACCTCTCTTTCCTTTTGGCTTAAAAGCATCATCCGATTGGCTTATGAGACTGCCGGATGGCAGCCTCCTGAAAGAATCACAGCTCACTCCACTAGGGCTGTAGCTTCCACATGGGCCTTCAAGAACGAGGCTTCTGTTGATCAGATATGTAAGGCAGCGACTTGGTCTTCACTGCACAATTTTGCCAAATTTTACAAATTTGATACTTTTGCTTCTTCGGAGGCTATTTTTTGGGAGAAAGGTTTTGCAAGCCGTGGTGCCTTCCGTTTAGGTAACCTGATTTGCTCCCTCCCTTCATCCGTGTCCTAAAGCTTTGGTATTGGTTCCCACAAGTAAGGATGACGCCGTGGACCGGACACACCAATGTTGGAGAAAACAGAATTTATGCTTACCTGATAAATTACTTTCTCCAATGGTGTGTCCGGTCCACGGCCCGCCCTGTTTTTTTTTTTTTAATCAGGTCTGATGAATTATTTTCTCTAACTACAGTCACCACGACACCCTATGGTTTCTCCTATTTTTTCCTCCTGTCCGTCGGTCGAATGACTGGGGTGGGCGGAGCCTAGGAGAGACTATATGGCCAGCTTTGCTGGGACTCTTTGCCATTTCCTGTTGAAGAAGAGATATTCCCACAAGTAAGGATGACGCCGTGGACCGGACACACCGTTGGAGAAAGTAATTTATCAGGTAAGCATAAATTCTGTTTTTTTTGCATGTAACACATTATGCACGTGTAGAATATAAAATGTGTGAGCACAGATTTTAATAAAGGTTTAATGTTTGCTGAATCAGGCTACTTAATATAAATATACAGAAAGTTCAGAGATTGTCCTGAAATGTGTGAAAAAAGCTGATTAAAGGAACATTTTCCTGTAAAATTTGTTGTGTTTTCAATTGCATTTTATACCAGCTGAAAAAATATTACATATATTGGAAATGACTCCTTTTTAATTTTTGTTTTTGGGATTTCAAATAACTGGTTTCAAATAGCTGGTTTTGTGCATCAAAATTAACTGCAGTGAACTCGCGTTTGAAAACAATGGTACTCGTTTTCTGATAACCTTTAAGGTGTACATTACCGATGGAGCATTTGGATATAGGTTGCATGCACTTGTGTTTCTCAACAAAGCTAAAGTATTAATAGCTTTACTGGAATTTTTTTTTCTTTTTTAAATGCTTTTTATGCAATTTTGGGGTCTCTGGTCTACATTTGGTGTTGTACTAGAAAGTCAATGTAAAGGGACAATGTACTCAGGCAAGCAACAGATGCAATTTAATTTGATTCAAAGGTTCTACGGCAACACCCTTTCAAATGATCTGGGCTCTATTTCCCACCCCCGCTGGGAGGTTGATTGTTGCTGGTACCTCCTGTTAACATGACATTTCAAAAGCCATGGTATACTGCAGCAGGTTGTAAAAATGTGATTTAATCAGGCTGATTTTTATCTGAGTGAAACCGCTTCTAGGTAGCTACACAGAAGCAAAAACGATCTATCTAACCGTACCTTTAGTGTAGCCTTCTCCAGAGCATCCTCGGCCCGTTACCACTTTCTGTTGAGGTACCTCAAGGCTCTGTCCTCGGTCCCCTTCTCTTTTCAATCTACATGTCATCATTAGGTTTCTTAATAAAGTCCCATGGGTTTCAATATCATTTGTATGCAGATGACCCCCAAATCTTCCTCTCTGCACCAGACCTACCTCCTTCCTTACTAACCCGTGCCACTAACTGTGTTTCTCATTTCTCATCTTGGATGTCCTCTCTTTACCTTAAGCTAAATCTCTCCAAAACTGAGCTCCTTATTTTTCTCCCCCCCCTTCTTCCAAAATCTCCACCCCCCATTTCTCTATAACTGTTGATAACTTTATCATTACCCCTATCCCGCATGCCCGATGTCTTGGGGTCACACTTGACTCAGACCTTTCTTTCACTCCTTACATTCAGTCCTTGGCTAAAGCCTGCCGCTTCCACCTTAAAAACGTCTCTAAAATTAGACATTTCCTTACACAAGACACAACTAAGATTTTAATCCACTCTCATCCTTTCTCGCCTCGACTACTGCAACTCCGTCTTCTCTAGTCTCCCTAGTTGCCGCCTTTCTCCTTTACAATCCATAATGAATGCCTCTGCCAAGCTCATCTTTCTTACACATCGCTCTTCATCTGCTGCACCTCTCTGCCAATCCCTTCACTGGCTTCCTTTTGCCTCCAGGATTAAATACAAAATCCTCACACTGACATACAAAGCCTTCAACTGCACTGCTCCCCCCTGCATTTCAGACCTTGTCTCCAGATACTCTCCCTCCCGTCCCCTTCGCTCTGCTCACAATCTCCTACTTTCCTCCTCTCTTATTACTTCCTGTTTACAGTACTTCTCCAGACTGGCTCCCATCTTGTAGAACTCCCTGCCTCGCTCCACAAGACTTAACAGCTTTAAGCACTCCCTAAAGACTCTACTATTCAGGGATGCATACAACCTACACTAACCTTTCCTAACTCCATTGCTTTCCCCTTAGCACGTTAGCCTATGAGCCCAGCTGTTTATAGATCGCCTTCATAAGAGCCGACTATAACAGTGCAACTCTCAGAAGGGCCCTCTACCCATTTGATCCCTATAAATGTTATCTTGTACTGCGGAATATGTTGGCGCTCTACAAATAACTGATGATGATAATAATAATACGATCCCAAACACAGATCTAAGAATAGCTATGTTGGTAATAATTTTGTTTTAACTTTTTATATAAAAAATATATATACATTTTTTATCCTAATACGAAAAAGAAAAAATTGAAAACTGGTTCTAGCCCTAGAGCTTTTTTATCGCTGCATGCCAGTGTGATGATCATGGAATTAATATTGCTGGAGGGAGGAGTCTGTTCTTTGTGGTTCTGGAAAAGAGCAAAGATCAAGCAAAGAATCCTCATGCCCAGCGTAGCCGTAAGGGATAGGTGGTGTGTCCTATGATGCTAGGAAGCAGAGATCCAGGAGGGAGCCTGATACGCAGGGAATCTGAAGACAAGAAGCAGTTAGCATGGCTTGAAGGGTCCTAAACTAGATAAGAATCCATCAGGAGGATGGAATTTGTAGCACAGCCTGATTAGTGATCCAGGAACACTTGCTCAGTGAATGTAGCTGCTTAAACCCAGTGACACAGCAAATACTTGCATAATGCATCTTAAGAATTTAATTAAGGGAAGTGTAGATAAGAATAGCACTGCTTACCTCATCATATCTGCAATAAAAAAATTCCATTTCTTATCCAAGGTCTAAGCAAGAACCAGGAAACATAAAACCGAGGAACTATAAACAATTTGTAGCCCAATAGCATGCCCATTCCTGCTACATATCTGTCCCTAATTTGCATATTTGTTCCAAATGTTTTTTCTGGAGCCAAACATTGAAGATTTTGTTAACACAAACAATTTTTGGGAGTGAAATTGGCAAGCCCTGTCTTCTCCAGAGTCAAGTCTAGATTGGCTCCTCCAAATAAGGGAATGGTGGATAGAGTTTTACCATTGAAAAACAGTTGAAGCAATGCTACACAAAATTGTGTATTGAAAGCAAAGATTGGCCTTCAATTATTTTTTTTCAATTAATTGTTTAATTATTGAATAAGTGTAAATGTTTAGTGCCAATAAAGCAATGAGTGCCACCATGTTATAACCTAGGTTACCACTGAGTCACTAGGTTGTGCAACCACTGACTGTAGAATATAACAGTGTTATGTCTGGCTTCTGAAGTTCCACTTCTAACAGAAATAGGAAAACCCACAATTTTCAATTAAATTGCAGGAAAAGGGGCAAAATAAAGTGAAAGTATAATACAATCTGTTGTTTTTACTTATTCTTTTGATTAAACCAAAGTCATCACATCTGATGCATCTTCTTAAAGGGACATGAAACAAAGATCATTTTTCATGATTCAGATAGAGAATACAAAATTAAGTTTCCAATTTACTTCTATTATTAAATTTGCTTTGTTATCTTGTTATTCTTTGTTGAAGAGATACCTAGATATATATAGCGTGCACGTCTGGAGCACTACATGAAAGGAAATAGTGCTGCCATCTAGTGCGCTTGCTAATGTATAATATTGTTGCAAAACTGCTGCCATATTGTGCTGCAGACGTGTGCGGCCTTCTCCCCAGGTCCTTTTTAGCGGATGCAACACCATGCAAAAGTTTTAGCCAATATTAAGCTAAAATTAACTAATATTAAAATGTTAATTTTTATATTGCACAAATGATCATTAAATACATTTGTTAAACTAAGCAATTTGTACTTTGGATAGCAGAAAATGATATATTAGAATATGTTACACAGGCCCAACCTGTCCACTTCATAATGCCGCCGGCTGTGCACATGCACACTCCTCAACTTGCCTTCCTGCATTTCAACAAAGGATAGCGAGAAAATTAAGTCAATTTGATAATAGACGTAAATAAGGTCTATTCTTCTTTTTGTTGTTCAGTAAGGTCAGTTTATGTCCTCTATAGATTTTAAAGATATTCTGATTTTCACAGAACTCTGTTTCTGAGATTTGCTTTTTCTGTACAAGCATTATCAGTTTGTTGCTTTTTTATTTGGTCTGGCTTCGTTTTTTTTAATATTTTTTCCTATTTGGGCGATATTTTGGTTCTTAGTCTCCATACAACTTTTGTGATTACTTAATTGACATAGTTGGAGGATTATTTTGCCTAGAGTTGTTTGTTTTCTTTTTCTACAGTGAATTCATATCCAAGGCTAGTGATGTCATTTGTATTCCTGTTTGCCCCAGTTTGGCCTGCGGTTCTGGTTTAAATAACCAGTTGTCCTTGGCTTCATTCCCTTCGGTTAGTTTTTTCGCTGCTTTAAGGTCCTTTTTTCCCATCCGGATCCAAGTCTCTCCTTAATTGCATGGAAATTGATCACTTAGTTCTGATATGGAGTTTTTCTCAGATTCTGTGTTTAAAACTCTTTCCAGGTTTGTAGAATTTTTCTAGGAAGGTTTATCACAAGGTTTGGACAATTTTCTTTTCCTGATGTGGTGTTCATGGTTTCTTTCCTAACATTCTTTTTCTGACTTTTTTTTAAATTATTTTGTTCAGGCTCTTATTCTATTAATCCTGTTATCAACCTATTTTTACCTCCTTGGAAACTTAACCTAGGGCTACGGTTTTGGTAGTCTCCTTGATCCAAGTTAGTTTAGTGGTAAACGTTGCTAGTTGAAGGTTGAGAGTTCTATTCAGCTATGGCTACTTTTTTTTTATCATCCGTGATTGTCCTTTCTTGATGTTTTCTTATTATCCTTCCAAGTTGTTATCAACAGCTTTTTTGATTGGTCATTAAGATACTTTTGTGAACAGTATTTTTTTTCTTTTGGCTTAGAAGAATTTCAGAACTGTCTGGTTTTTCTTATGTATCTCCTTATCTGTTTTATCCAGGATAAGGCTGTGTTTCGGAAATCCTTTTGTTTTTTTTTTGCCTTAGGTTGTTTTCTTTTACAAGATATGACGAGTCCAAGGATTTCATCCTGACTTATGGGATATTGCCTCCTGGTCAGCAGGAGGAGGCAAAGAGCACCACAGCAGAGCTGTATATATAGCTCCTCCCTTCCCTCCCACCCCAGTCATTCTCTTTGCCTGTGTTAGTGATAGGAAGAGGTAAAGTGAGGTGTTAGTTTAGATTCTTCAATAATTCCGTTTGCTCGTTTTCATCTCAGACCTCTACAACTGAGCATGCTCAGACAGTGGAATGGAGATTATGCAGATTTGTCTCCTCAGATAGATCTGGATCAGGAGACAAGGGACTCTTTGGTGGTTTTCGCCGGATCATCTGTCCCAAGGGACGTGCTTCCGCAGACCCTCATGGGTGATACTGATAACGGACGCCAGCCTACTAGGATGGGGTGCAGTCTGGAATTCCCTGAAGGCTCAGGGGGTGTGGACTCGGTCGGAGTCTCTACTTCCCATCAATATTCTGGAGTTGAGAGCAATCTTCAATGCGCTTCAGACTTGTCCTCATTTGGCTTCGGCCAAATTCATCCGTTTTCAGTCGGATAACATCACGACTGTGGCTTACATCAATCATCAGGGGGGAGCAAGAAGTTCCTTAGCGATGACAGAAGTATCCAAGATAATTCGGTGGGCGGAGGCTCACTCTTGTTATCTGTCAGCAATCTACATCCCAGGAGTGGACAACTGGGAGGCGGATTTTTTGAGCAGACAGACGTTTCATCCGGGGGAATGGGAACTCCATCCGGAGGTCTTTGCCAACCTGATTCTCAGATGGGGCAGGCCGGAGCTGGATCTTTTGGAGTCTCACCAGAATGCCAAGCTTCCGAGATACGGATCCAGGTCCAGGGATCCTCAAGCCGAACTGATAGATGCCTTGGCAGTGCCTTGGTCGTTCAACCTAGCTTATGTGTTCCCGCCGTTTGCTCTCCTTCCCCGGGTGATTGCTCGAATCAAACAGGAGAGGGCTTCTGTGATCCTCATCGCTCTTGCGTGGTATTGCAGGACGTGGTATGCCGATCTGGTGGACATGTCATCTCTGCCACCGTGGAAGCTTCCATTGAGGCAGGCCCTTCTCGTTCAGGGACCCTTCCATCATCCAAATCTAATTTCTCTGCAGCTGACTGCTTGGAGATTGAACGCTTGATTTTATCTAAGCGAGGGTTCTCTGATTCGGTCATTGATACCTTGATTCAGGCACGCAAGCCTGTTACTAGAAAAAATTTACCATAAGATATGGCGTAAATATCTTTATTGGTGCGAATCCAAGGGCTACTCATGGAGTAGGGTTAGGATTCCTAGCATTTTATCTTTTCTCCAAGAAGGATTGGAGAAAGGGTTATCAGCAAGTTCCTTAATGGGACAGCTTTCTGCTTTGTCTATTTTGCTTCACAAGCGTCTGGCAGATGTTACAGATGTTCAATCCTTTTGTCGGGCTCTGACTAGAATCAGGCCTGTGTTTAGACCAATTGCTCCTCCTTGTAGTTTGAATTTAGTTCTTAATGTTCTTCAAGGGGTTCCGTTTGAACCTGTGCATTCCATAGATATTAAGTTATTATCTTGGAAAGTTTAATTTTTGGTTGCCATTTCTTCTGCTCGCAGAGTTTCTGAGCTTTCGGCATTACAATGTGATTCTCCTTATCTTGTTTTCCATGCAGATAAGGTAGTGTTGCGTACCAAACCTGGTTTTCTGCCTAAGGTTGTTTCCAATAAAAATATTAATCAGGAAATTGTTGTTCCTTCCTTGTGTCCTAATCCTTCTTCTAAGAAGGAGCGTCTGTTGCATAATTTGGACGTAGTCCGTGCTCTGAAGTTTTACTTGCAGGCGACTAAGGAATTTCGTCAATCATCTTCATTATTTGTTGTCTTTTCTGGGAAACGTAGGGGTCAGAAAGCTACGGCTACCTCTTTCTTTTTGGCTGAAGAGTATCATCCGTTTGCCATATGAGACTGCTGGACAGCAGCCTCCTAAACGAATTACGGCTTATTCCACTAGGGCTGTGGCTTCCTCATGGGCATTTAAGAATGATGCTTCTGTTGAACAGATTTGCAAGGCTTCAACTTGGTCGTCTCTTCACACTTTTTCCAAATTTTCCAAATTTGATACTTTTGCCTCGTCAGAGGCTGTTTTTGGAAGAAAGGTTCTTCAAGCAGTGATGCCTTCCGTTTAGGTTCCTGTCTTGTCCCTCCCTTTCATCCGTGTCCTATAGCTTTGGTATTGTATCCCATAAGTAAGGATGAAATCCGTGGACTCGTCATATCTTGTAAAAGAAAAGGAAATTTATGCTTACCTGATAAATTTATTTCTTTTACGATATGACAAGTCCACGGCTCACCCTGTTATTTTTTAAGACAGGTCTTTATTTTTGTTAAACTTAAGTCACCTCTGCACCTTGGCTTTTCCTTTCTCTTCCTAACTTCAGTCGAATGACTGGAGTGGGAGGGAAGGGAGGAGCTATATATACAGCTCTGCTGTGGTGCTCTTTGCCGCCTCCTGCTGACCAGGAGGCGATATCCCATAAGTAAGGATGAAATCCGTGGACTTGTCATATCGTAAAAGAAATAAATTTATCAGGTAAGCATAAATTTCCTTTTTTCAGTCAGCATTGGTAGAGAAATTGTTCTCTCTCTGTCCTAATCCTAAGAATGCTTCTAAATATCTTTGCTTTCTCTAGTTGTTGATAGGGCATTGTTTTATTATGTTGATTCTCTTTTGGTGTTAAGACAAACCTTTGGTTTTTGTTATTTTCTCTGGGCCTAAGGTCAGAAGGTCTCTGTTTTTTCTTTTGCCTCTTGGTTGAACTTTTTTGGTTCTCAGAGCTTATTTAGAGGCAGGTCAGCCTTCATCACAGTTTTTGGACCATTCTACGTGGTCAGTTGCTACTTTTTGAGCTTTTTCAAAATGTGGATTCAGTTTATCCATTCTGCAATTTGGTCTTTTTTGCTAAACTTTTCTCTTATTCTACCTTTTTGATGTTTTTTGCATCCTCTAAGCAACATTTGGTAGAAAATTCTTTGGGGTTTTGGATTTATTTTCTCAGTGAAAAAACTGTTTTACAAATTCCTTCCTTTTTACTCGTGGACTCCACAGCTTGGGTATTAGTTCCCACAAGTAAAGGATTGTGGACTCTCTCACCACCTCTATGAAAGAAAACATAATAAATAATTAGCAGATAAATTCATTTCTTTCATGGTGGTGAGAGTCCACAATCCCCCGCTCTTTGTTTTTAAGAAATTTAGGTTTTTTTGAGCACATCTTTTGTCCCTACTCCTTTTCCTTTTTCCTCACTTACTTGGCTATACATTAAACTGAAGTATGAGTGAGGTGGGAGGGGTTTTATAGAGTTCCTGGGTTTTGGGAATATTTTCCTTCACCCAGGGGTAGAGAAGAAATTCCCATGAGTAAAGGATCATGGACTCTCACCACCATCAAAGAAATGAATTTATCGGGTATGTATAAATTTGTTTTTATCTAAATAAATATAATAGATTTCTTTGACATGCCCTTCAAGTGGAAGAAAATGTCCCTAACTGAGAAGGTTGGACACTTCTGCTTCATCAGATGTAGTCATCTGTGATTAATCCTTTTCGCATACTACTTGGTAGGTGTAGGCTTGTTATCAGATTTATTTTGTAGCTGATTAGTTTGTAACAAATACTGAGAATGTATTTGCTTTTGCATGATTTAAATGGTGATGTTCAGCAACACAAAGCAGCATCTCACTATTGTGCTGTCAGGGCTGCTTTGGAACCATGGAGAGACAAATTAGTCATGTCAGCAGGAGAGGGCTTCCTGTTGACAGGTTGTCAGCTGGATTGGAGCAAACCAGCTATTGTGGAGGAATGACACAACCGTTAGGAACAGAAATATGCTTCACAATGAAGTCAAATGATTGGGCAAAACTTAAAAATAATAATAAAAAAATTCCCATTTCATGACAAAGACAGTTTTGTTTTCTAATAATGCAGTGAATCCAGTATATCACAGTATGATTATTGACAGCAGAAGGTCATGTTTGTAAGGGAATGGAGGGCCTCTGTATGAAAGACTTAAAATTTCCTTATAAGGGAAAAATAGTTTTGGAAAACAAATCTCAGAGTAGTAACTCTGAGTACATCTGCAAATGCATTTATTTATTTGTAATTTACATATTTTTATTGTAATTGTTTCCTGGTCTTGGTTTGTAAATTTTGAAAGTGATCTTGCAACCAAAAATGTATGAAGCACTTCCTGCTCCGTATTGTTTTCACCACTTCACCTGTACCTGTGACATTTACAGCTCTGCTTGTACTTAACAGACATGGGTCTTTAGCTGCGCACTGTATTGTATGTATTTAACCACTTAAGGACTGAGCACTTCAGACAAAAACTTCCCCAAAAGACCAGAGCATTTTTGCCATCACTACATTTAAACAGAAATAGAGCCTTTTTTATATTTACCTATCAAAACTATATATTTTTTTAGTAGACAACCCAAAGTATGGATCTATGCCCATTTTGGTATATTTCATGCCACCATTTCACCGCCAAATGCGATCAAATAAAAAATCGTTTAATTTTTCACAATTTTAGGTTTCTCACTGAAATTATTTACAAACAGCTTGTTCAATCATGGCACAAATTGTTGTAAATTCTTCTCTGGGATTCCCTTTGTTCAGAAATAGCAGACATATATGGCTTTGGTATTTATTTTTGGTAATTAGAAGGCCGCTAAATGCCGCTGCGCACCACACTTGTATTATGCTTAGTAGTGAAGGGGTTAATTATGTAACTTGCAGGGTTGATTTTAGCTTTAGCGTAGAGATCGGCCACCCCCTGACCCCTCTCAATCGGCTCTCCTTCCCTCCCCCACCCCACAATTGTCACCCCCATCTTAAGTACTGGCAGAATTTTTTGCAATGCAGGATCTTCTTTTACCCCCTCAAACTCCTTGATCCCCCCCCAAACTGCTCTCTAACCCTCCCCCCTCTACCTATTTGCCGCCTTCTTCGGTACTGGCAGCTGTCTGCCAGTACCCAGTTAGCCTCAATTTATGCATTTTTTAATTTTTTTTTTTAAAAATTAACTATTTTTCTGTAGTGCAGCTGCCCCCCCTTCATTATTCTATCCCCCTCCCAGATCCCTTTCCTATAATGGATCACACACAGAATCCACATTATTGCCCTTCCTACCTCCTTCCCCCTCACTTCCCTGCTTTTATTTTTTATGTTTCCTATCTCTGTAGCGTGGTGTAGCGGTCCTGCCCCCTCCAGCCATGGGCCACCTACCTGCCTCCCTCCTTACGCTCCTACCCACCAGCGATCTGCACCACCGCTGTCCGATGCAGCGAGGGTCACAGACTGGTCCTCTCTGCATCGGTAACTCTGCAAATCTATTTCTGCAGTGCCCCACTCGTGGGGCATGCATAAATAGCTCAATCTTGCTATTTTGAGCGAGATTGAGGCAGAGAGAAGCTCAGGGTACAATGCTGGTCGTTAAGGGGTTAAACTGTACTGTTCTGTGTAAATACATGGTGCATAACCAGGTTACAAGTATCTTCTGTTTGATTGGACAGTGTTTGCCGCTATCTGTGGAAGAGTTGGTCTGTTGGTCTAGGAAAAATTATTTGAAAGTTGTCAGAGAAGTGGAAAAAAGAACTAAATACTATTTAAAGGGACATTCAACTCACAGCATATATAAAAATGAAGTCCTGAATTTCAATTTAGATGTTTTAAAATCACGGTTTATATTATATTATATATATATATAATATATATATATATATATATATATATATATATATATATATATATTTTATCTCACAGGACAACAGCTTTAAGCACAGCTTAACACTGATCGAAGTAAGCAAGTCTCAGTTTCAACTGTGAAGAGAAGACTTCGAGCTGCAGGTTTGACAGGTTAAGTGACGGTAAGAAAGCCATTGCTAAGTTGGCAAAATAAGAAAAAGAGGCTTGCCTGTGCCATGACGCACAGTCAGTGGACTACTGAAGACTGGAAGAATGTCTTATGCACTGATAAATCAAAATTTTAGATCTTCAGTTCAACTGTCAAACACCGAGGAGTAATCGTGATGGTCTGGGTCTCTTTTGCTGGATCCAGAGTCAGTGACTTGCACAGAGTGGTATCTGGAACCAAAACTACTACCCCAGCATTTTGCAGCGCCATGCAATACCCTCCAGTTTACGAAAAGAAAAAAAGGGAAGAGTCGGCAACACTAATCCCATAGGGGGCTCTTCCTATAACAATAACCTAACAAAATAAAAATACAATACGTATATATAATATAATCTACACAGCACAAATGTGATAACTAAAACTAAAAACAAATATGCAACAAATCAAACAAGTCCTTAATATTAAAAGTCCAACAGAAGGCAGCACTCTGTCAAAAGGATGGCCAGTCCCTGGTGATGGTTTATCTGGAAAAAGAGGAGACACAGGCGCCAATATTGCCTAGTAACGTATACACAGAGGTAGAGCAATGCAAGGTGATATGGTACTCACAAAATTGGAGCACCCTATGGTGCAAATGACGCAGGCTGGAGCTATTAGCAGTGGTCCAGCTCACTGTATATCCACAATGGAGACCAAAATAGAAGACCCTCAGGTAATGGCGGCAAAATAACAGACTAGACTTCTATTCCTGTGGGTGATACAAAACAACACCCATAACCCAGTACAGTTTGGATATAAATGAATTGGCGATTAATGGTCAAACTCACAGTGAGGAGCGCACCTCCAGGTGCAGTATAATCAGACTGGAACCTCTCAGTCGTCCAGTAGACTGCGCTTCCGGCTAAGGTGAACTCGAGTTAGCACGGAAGGAGAAAGGTCTGGTGCAGAGAAGTAGATTTGGGTGTCGTCGGCATACAAATGATATTGTAAACCATGGGACTTTATTAGGGAACCTAGTGATGACGTGTAGATTGAGAAGAGAAGGGGATTAGGGAACCTAGTGATGACGTGTAGATTGAGAAGAGAAGGGGACTGAGGACAGAGCCTTGCGGTACTCCGACAGAAAGTGGTGACGGGGCAGAGGAGGCCCCAGAGAAGGCTACACTAAAGGTACGGTTTGACAGGTAGACAATAAATAAATATATTTATTAAAAACAATGCAACGCGTTTCTCAGCCCCTCTAGGGCGGTTTCCTCAGGCTATACAATCATTGTATAACATTTAGAAGTAAATTGGAAAGTTGTTTTAAAATTGTATTCTCTATCTGAATCATGAAAGAAAAATGTTGGGTTTTATGTCCCTTTAAACACAGTTAATCATGTACACCGGGCACGGTTCCAAACTGGTCACTGGTAGTGATTGGCAGCTACATGGGTATACTGTCCCCTTATGGCTCACTATCCATGTCCTGCTTAAAGGGACACTCAAGTCAAAATTAAACTTTCATGAATGAGATAGAGCATGCAATTTTAAACCACTTTCCAATTTACTTCCATTAACCAACTCTACACAGTCTTTTTATATTTACACTTTTTGAGTCACCAGCTTCAACTGTTTATGTGCAAGAATTCACAGAATATATACGTTATATGCATTTGTGATTGGCTGATTGATGTCTGTCACATGATACAGGAGTGGATTTGTCAGAAGAATTTTTTTACTATTCATTTTAAGTTCAGACTAAGTGCTATCACATTTTTTCTTTGTCATACATTTGTTGATTATGCAAATCTACTGTAGTGCATAATGTAATCCACTTCGTAGGGGATTAAACAAATATTTGAACAAGCATTTGTTTAATTATTAGATGGCCTAACATATTTATTAACAGTATTTTGTTTATTACACTAGACAATGGTTGTTTAAAGGTACATAAAAGTTGTAAATACCTTGAGATTACGTGTGTATATATATATATATATATATATATATATATATATATAATGTCCACAAAATGCAGGCACTCACTGGTCTTAGTAAAATATAACAATTTATTTAGAAATCATTAAAAAGACATAACGTTTTGGCACCAATACGTGCCTTTTGTCAAATGTCAGAATGTAACAAAACGAATATGCAGCACACTTAAAATCAATATGACACACATTTAAAATCATACCCCTTTTAAAGATGTGAGCAAACTAATTACCGCCATGCCTCCACTCGCGTCTTCCCATCCATGGCAATGACGTCACGTACGCACGCTGCGTGCCTAGCGTGATGACGCATGGCACGGCGTTGCCATAGCGACGTCGGATAGCCACACGCGTCAGAGTAGGGAGTGACTTAATCACGCATACAGATTACGGTCAGGGATGTCCGTGTGTACTTGTTGCTAATAGCAACCAAAACAATCCACAATATGTATAGCGTGTTTTATATTTTGACATAGCGGTTTACAGACATAGTATTAGTGATGTTAGAAACGTATTATTAAATGGCATATTAGAACATAGTCTGTTGGATGATAGATCCAAATGTGTAATTTCTATATGCGGAAAAACTGTCAAGCTCAGAAAAAGGAGGCCAATCTAAGGGCCATCCTTATAGAATGGGCACGAAATGCCAGACTAGACAGTAAAGGCAAGAGCATAAAAGAAACAAACACTTTGTCAATACAATACATGATACAAATTACAGATGAAGATAAGCGAAAACTATAACTATTAGCTGTATCATTATTGCGTTTGTAACCCCTGGTGCCGATCATTAGTAGGCGATCGGCACCAGGGGTTACAAACGCAATAATGATACAGCTAATAGTTATAGTTTTCGCTTATCTTCATCTGTAATTTGTATCATGTATTGTATTGACAAAGTGTTTGTTTCTTTTATGCTCTTGCCTTTACTGTCTAGTCTGGCATTTCGTGCCCATTCTATAAGGATGGCCCTTAGATTGGCCTCCTTCTTTTTCTGAGCTTGACAGTTTTTCCGCATATAGAAATTACACATTTGGATCTATCATCCAACAGACTATGTTCTAATATGCCATTTAATAATACGTTTCTAACATCACTAATACTATGTCTGTAAACCGCTATGTCAAAATATAAAACACGCTATACATATTGTGGATTGTTTTGGTTGCTATTAGCAACATGTACACACGGACATCCCTGACCGTAATCTGTATGCGTGATTAAGTCACTCCCTACTCTGACGCGTGTGGCTATCCAACGTCGCTATGGCAACGCCGTGCCATGCGTCATCACGCTAGGCACGCAGCGTGCGTACGTGACGTCATTGCCATGGATGGGAAGACGCGAGTGGAGGCATGGCGGTAATTAGTTTGCTCACATCTTTAAAAGGGGTATGATTTTAAATGTGTGTCATATTGATTTTAAGTGTGCTGCATATTCGTTTTGTTACATTCTGACATTTGACAAAGGCACGTATTGGTGCCGAAACGTTATGTCTTTTTAATGATTTCTAAATAAATTGTTATATTTTACTAAGACCAGTGAGTGCCTGCATTTTGTGGACATTGTGGATTATTTTCAGCAGAGCACCGTGGCATTCAAACAAGTGGTGAGATTGTGCTTTCCCCTCAAGGAACTATATATATATATATATATATATATATATATATATATATATATATCTTTTCCATTATTTATTTTGCCCCCTTTTCACACTATTTATATCTGAAAATTTAGCAATTTCTTATTTTCAGGGCTTGAAATGCACACTAATTACGTTTTCAGGATAACCATACTATGGGTTTGATTTATCAAGCTGCTGCGGGCAGGGGCGCACATACGTTCGTCTATGGCGGGAATTCAGCATTGCACACAAGTTTCCTTTTTTGCGTTTGCGTGCAATCCCACCCCCTGCCCGCACGCAGCCAATCGCGCGCGGGCAGGAGTTGTCACTCTCCACGGTCGGACAAGACCGGAGAGATTGAAATTTGCCCCCTAAGATGTGGAGAATAGTTAGGAAAGCAGTGGATTGATGACTGCTGCTTGTTAAATACGGACTGCAGATTCTCTTGTGAGAACCTGCAATCAAAGGGGTATAAAGAGTTTGATAAATCAACCCCTATATGTATTGCCCTTATTGTCTTTAACTGATAACAACTACAAAGCAATACATTTATTTTATACTAACATTTATGACCATTGCTATCCTAGTTAACTGCAGACTAAAGCCCAGATTGTCTCCTCCAAATATGGCAAATGGTGCATGGAGTTTGGATATTGACAAATAATTGGAGTAAAAAGGATGTTTGTTTTTCAAACAGTAAGACTTGGCTGATATGTTATTCTATAGCAACACAACAGAAATGACTTATGGTTACAAGTTGTCTACTGACTCTTTAAGAAAAAGCATCATTATTGTGTTATTAGTATACTGGTTTTCATCCATACTTGATGTATCTCTTCAGAACTAATGTAATATTGCATTTTTTAAGCTGAAGGTGGTAGCTGTTTATCCTCCAATACAAATTATGTTTGAAAAGATTCTTTAACCAATGTTCCAATCAACTTTTCTGAGTGTGTGCATTAATCTATTTCACTTCAAGCTGATTAAGATACCCTAGCATGTTCAGGTTTCTTGATAAGCTATCCAATTGCAGTTTTCCAGTAAATAGCTAAAGTGTCTGTCCGTGTTGTCTTTTATACATTTTCCTTTTCTCCTTGTATCCTGTTTTCAGCTCAGTTAACTGAATCTCATTAGTGTTTTTCCCCCAAGCATATCCAGTATTAAATTCTACTGATACAGATTTAATAATATTTTATCATGGATTTTGTTTTATCATTCAAACTCCTATGTATGTTATCAGCTTGTCGAATCTACTAGCTATGTGGACAGCATCAGTGCGGTACTAAACATTAAAGGGATCCTCACATAAAATAGGCTTATTTCAATGTTTAAGAAAGAATGAATGGGTTATTTATAAATACCTTCTCTCCAACCCTTTCTTTCCCTGTCTTTTTCTTGTTTATTCTTTACTTTTATTTTTTTGGCATAATTTTGTCCCTTGGAACGGACATTTATTTAGTTATTGACTAAAATTGTGGTGTGTGGGTGCTGTGCCCTCAGGGCGGGTCTCTCCCAGCTGCTGGCTGCTGTTCTCTGGTTGCCACTGTGCTGGGTCACTGACCAGTTCGGCCCTCTGTCTGCGGGAGGGAACATGGCGGAAGCACCGCGGTTGTAGTGGGAGGGAGGTGGAGCACAGTGGATGCACAGCAGGTAGGGCGGGAGACTCCACTTGACAAGTACACCCGAGTGAGGACTGGTGAATGGATTGGAGACAGACTGGTAATTCTATTGTGAGTGGAACACTGCTCCTACAGAGGCTCCAAAAAGTGCCGCCCCCTTCCAAGCTGCCGCCCTAGGCATGTGCTTTGTCTGCCTAGGTGGTAATACGCCCCTGATATATATATATATATATATATATATATATCAGTTATTTGAAATGCATGCTTGAAAGCAATATCCTGAATAGAAATGTTGCCATATGATGTGTTTAATGTTTACTGCAAAAAGTTGATTTACTGTAAAGCTTTAATTACTATTTGCAGGCATCAGTTAATGATTTTTTTTTCTTATGATTATTTTAGATTTGTGTGTCCCTAGCTGCAGCAATCATCTTATTGTGTTTTGTTACCCTGTTGCCAAATTAAGTGCTCATGTAACAGTGAATTTTTGATATCCATCAATAATGCATCCTGCCCTGGGCAGCCAGCCACAACACATTTTGGCACACTGCTTAAAGCACAGTGACTTCATGGATTTAAAAATATGATTATGTCCAAATATATAACAGATTAAATGAACAGTGTCGCTTATCACCATAATGAAGGAATGACAAATGCACGCTTTTCCCCCAAACATATTTGCCCACTTTTGATTCTATCAGATTAATAATTAGTATGTTTATAAGCTTTATGCAGCGTTTCATCGGCTATGGCTTAGCAACATTTATGTTATGCCTGTATATATAATCTCTAGCTTTTTTTTACAAGGTTCAAGTCTATAGTTAAAATATTGAGAGCATGTACGGTATATTAAAAACCCACATGTGCAAAATAATGGATGCAAAAAAATATGTTAAAGTAAAAGCTTAAAAAAGATGCAGAAGTACTTGCCTGCATTTTAATGTTGTGATTCTTAGTGTTTAGATTAGGTAGGGCCTTTTTTAGTGGGCCAGGGCACCCAAATATTACCTGCTACCTTTCAGATCCCCCCGTTCTTATGTGGGGTATCGTATGTGTACATTGTATGCTTTCTTTTGGAGCAACATTGCTAAATATAGTAAATATATTCAGTAGGTGATTGCCATCACCTATGGTTGTGAGGGTTATGAGACATTGGAAATAGGGGGTTTCCTGCTTTCCAAAACAGGATCTCTTGCCCTTATGTGTGTTTTATTTGTGGGGGTATAGGTTTTCTGGAAGAGTGCTGTCTTCCTTCAGAAGAGGGAATTCCCCTCTGTGTGTGTGTGTGTTTCATGTGTCTTTAATAAAGTGTGTGTGGAAGGGATGAGAGGGGCGGCAGTAAAAGAGACTATAGCAGTCCCCTTCATAGAAAAGCTCACTGTTGTTTCATTGATGTTGGTGATGACTGTTTCTGATTCTGTTCACCTGCCTCCTAGGGTGGACAGCCGATCTGTCATTGTTAAAAAGTGGTTTCTCATTTAACTGAAGCATGACTTGCCCCCTGCAAGTCAAACCCTGATAGATCCCCACAGCTGAAGCTTCATGTTTGGTGGTCGTCATTTTGCTGTAATAACGTATATTTTAGAGGGACCCTGTTAGATCCCCACAGCTGAAACTTCATGTGTGATAGAGGAGCAACTGAGCGTCATTTTCCATTAATATGTTTTAGAGTGATGTTGGACCCTTTTATGTGAAAGAGCTAACTCCCCTAATGAGGGGTTGTATGTCCCTCTGTAGTGTTCGGGCTATGAAATAGGTTTTCTAAGGTTTCCTGAGAGCCCCCGCGCCAGAAGCAGTGACCTCAGACATGTCTTTCTCACTAGGCAATTAAAGCACAGGTCGCTTCTGAGCCATCCTTTACACTGAGACGATTCATCATTTAGCTATGTACTATAAATTTGCTATACTGTTAAATGTTCTGTCTGCATGAAATACCTTGCATAACTGAAAGAAGCTACACTCTTTTGTTCTCCTGCAAATGCAGAAAAGTTAAAATACAAACTCCTGGATTACATGTGGTCCCTGCTGCAGTTTATTTTGGCTGGATGCACTAAGTCTTACGTTAGTATCCTATTAATATTCTACTGCAGCTACACACATTTTTCAATTTTCTTCTTATGGATTCTGTATTGACCTGAAGATTATCAATAGCAAAAACACTGGAAACAATTAAAGATTTCTGTATAAAGAAATCACTGTTCACTAACGAATACATTGTAATCGATTTACAAAGCCACAACATTTTACTCGTCATGATCTAAGACTTTAGAATATCTGCATTCATTGTTTTAGATACAGAATACATATAAAATTGATGCATTTCACAAAGAAAACACATTTACAACCATTAAAAGGGCACATTTGCAAGAGGCAAAAAAAGGAAATTCTGTTAGTTGCAAATGCTGCAGATCATATAACTGTTTTAGGCATTTAGCAGCATTTTGCCTTTTGGTCTCTCTAGGGATCGTGAGACAAAGCACATCTTTAACACAAGAAGTGTTTAATATTCCTTTAATTGGTTGGTCTGAGGAAGGGGGGTTCTGTACCCGAGGTCAACCATAATAAATGGATCTTTGAAGTTTGGCCGAAATCCAGTGAGTGTGGTCTGTTTTCTTATATATATATATATATATATATATATATATATATATATATATATATATATATATATATTTCTTTCATGTAATTAGCAAGAGTCCATGAGCTAGTGACGTATGGGATATACATTCCTACCAGGAGGGGCAAAGTTTCCCAAACCTCAAAATGCCTATAAATACACCCCTCACCACACCCACAATTCAGTTTTACAAACTTTGCCTCCTATGGAGGTGGTGAAGTAAGTTTGTGCTAGATTCTACGTTGATATGCGCTCCGCAGCAAGTTGGAGCCCGGTTTTCCTCTCAGCGTGCAGTGAATGTCAGAGGGATGTGAGGAGAGTATTGCCTATTTGAATGCAGTGATCTCCTTCTACGGGGTCTATTTCATAGGTTCTCTGTTATCGGTCGTAGAGATTCATCTCTTACCTCCCTTTTCAGATCGACGATATACTCTTATTTATATACCATTACCTCTACTGATTCTCGTTTCAGTACTGGTTTGGCTTTCTACAAACATGTAGATGAGTGTCCTGGGGTAAGTAAATCTTATTTTCTGTGACACTCTAAGCTATGGTTGGGCACTTTGTTTATAAAGTTCTAAATATATGTATTCAAACATTTATTTGCCTTGACTCAGAATGTTCAACATTCCTTATTTTCAGACAGTCAGTTTCATATTTGGGATAATGCATTTGAATTAATCATTTTTTCTTACCTTCAAAAATTTGACTCTTTTTTTTCCCTGTGGGCTGTTAGGCTCGCGGGGGCTGAAAATGCTTCATTTTATTGCGTCATTCTTGGCGCGGACTTTTTTGGCGCAAAAAATCTTTTCAGTTTCCGGCGTCATACGTGTCGCCGGAAGTTGCGTCATTTTTTGACGTTATTTTGCGCCAAAAATGTCGGCGTTCCGGAAGTGGCGTCATTTTTGGCGCCAAAAGCATTTCGGCGCCAAATAATGTGGGCGTCTTATTTGGCGCTAAAAAAATATGGGCGTCACTTTTGTCTCCACATTATTTAAGTCTCATTTTTCATTGCTTCTGGTTGCTAGAAGCTTGTTCTTTGGCATTTTTTCCCATTCCTGAAACTGTCATTTAAGGAATTTGATCAATTTTGCTTTATATGTTGTTTTTTCTCTTACATATTGCAAGATGTCTCACGTTGCATCTGAGTCAGAAGATACTTCAGGAAAATCGCTGTCTAGTGCTGGACATACCAAAGCTAAGTGTATCTGCTGTAAACTTTTGGTAGCTATTCCTCCGGCTGTTGTTTGTATTAATTGTCATGACAAACTTGTTAATGCAGATAATATTTCCTTTAGTAAAGTACCATTGCCTGTTGCAGTTCCTTCAACATCTAAGGTGCAGAATGTTTCTGATAACATAAGAGATTTTGTTTCTGAATCCATCAAGAAGGCTATGTCTGTTATTTCTCCTTCTAGTAAACATAAAAAATCTTTTAAAACTTCTCTCATACAGATGAATTTTTAAATGAACATCATCATTCTGATTCTGATGATTCTTCTGGTTCAGAGGATTCTGTCTCAGAGATTGATGCTGATAAATCTTCATATTTATGTAAAATGGAATTTATTCGTTCTTTACTTCAAGAAGTACTAATTGCTTTAGAAATAGAGGATTCTGGTCCTCTTGATACTAATTCTAAACGTTTAGATAAGGTATTTAAATCTCCTGTGGTTATTCCAGAAGTTTTTCCTGTTCCTAATGCTATTTCTGAAGTAATTTCCAGAGAATGGGATAAATTGGGTAATTCATTTACTCCTTCTAAACGTTTTAAGCGATTATATCCTGTGCCGTCTGACAGATTAGAATTTTGGGACAAAATCCCTAGAGTTGATGGGGCTATTTCTACCCTTGCTAAACGTACTACTATTCCTACGTCAGATGGTACTTCCTTTAAGGATCCTTTAGATAGGAAAATTGAATCCTTTCTAAGAAAAGCTTATCTGTGTTCAGGTAATCTTCTTAGACCTGCTATATCATTGGCTGATGTTGCTGCAGCTTCAACTTTTTGGTTGGAAACTTTAGCGCAACAAGTAACAGATCATGATTCTCATAATATTATTATTCTTCTTCAGCATGCTAATAATTTTATCTGTGATGCCATTTTTGATATTATTAGAGTTGATGTCAGGTTTATGTCTCTAGCTATTTTAGCTAGAAGAGCTTTATGGCTTAAGACTTGGAATGCTGATATGGCTTCTAAATCAACTCTACTTTCCATTTCTTTCCAGGGTAACAAATTATTTGGTTCTCAGTTGGATTCTATTATCTCAACTGTTACTGGTGGGAAAGGAATTTTTTTACCACAGGATAAAAAAATCTAAGGGTAAAAACAGGGCTAATAATAGTTTTCGTTCCTTTCGTTTCAACAAAGAACAAAAGCCTGATCCTTCATCCTCAGGAGCAGTTTCAGTTTGGAAACCATCTCCAGTCTGGAATAAATCCAAGCCTGCTAGAAAGGCAAAGCCTGCTTCTAAGTCCACATAAAGGTGCGGCCCTCATTCCAGCTCAGCTGGTAGGGGGCAGGTTACGTTTTTTCAAAGAAATTTGGTTCAATTCTGTTCACAATCTTTGGATTCAGAATATTGTTTCAGAAGGGTACAGAATTGGTTTCAAGATGAGACCTCC
Organism: Bombina bombina; assembly: GCF_027579735.1. Lineage (NCBI taxonomy): Eukaryota > Metazoa > Chordata > Amphibia > Anura > Bombinatoridae > Bombina > Bombina bombina. The sequence continues at coordinate 581,377,280 of NC_069503.1, read as the reverse complement.
TGCAAAGAGATTTTTTCTTTCCCGTGTCCCAGTAAATCCAGTGAAAGCTCAAGCATTTCTGAATTGTGTTTCAGATCTAGAGTTGGCTGGAGTAATTATGCCAGTTCCAGTTCCGGAACAGGGGATGGGGTTTTATTCAAATCTCTTCATTGTACCAAAGAAGGAGAATTCCTTCAGACCAGTTCTGGATCTAAAAATATTGAATCGTTATGTAAGGATACCTACGTTCAAAATGGTAACTGTAAGGACTATCTTGCCTTTTGTTCAGCAAGGGCATTATATGTCCACGATAGATTTACAGGATGCATATCTGCATATTCCGATTCATCCAGATCATTATCAGTTCCTGAGATTCTCTTTTCTGAACAAGCATTACCAGTTTGTGGCTCTGCCGTTTGGCCTAGCTACAGCTCCAAGAATTTTTACAAAGGTTCTCGGTGCCCTTCTGTCTGTAATCAGAGAACAGGGTATTGTGGTATTTCCTTATTTGGACGATATCTTGGTACTTGCTCAGTCTTTACATTTAGCAGAATCTCATACGAATCGACTTGTGTTGTTTCTTCAAGATCATGGTTGGAGGATCAATTTACCAAAAAGTTCATTGATTCCTCAGACAAGGGTGACCTTTCTGGGTTTCCAGATAGATTCAGTGTCCATGACTCTGTCTTTAACAGACAAGAGACGTCTAAAATTGATTTCAGCTTGTCGAAACCTTCAGTCACAATCATTCCCTTCGGTAGCCTTATGCATGGAAATTCTAGGTCTTATGACTGCTGCATCGGACGCGATCCCCTTTGCTCGTTTTCACATGCGACCTCTACAGCTCTGTATGCTGAATCAATGGTGCAAGGATTACACAAAGATATCTCAAATAATATCTTTAAAACCGATTGTACGACACTCTCTAACGTGGTGGACAGATCACCATCGTTTAATTCAGGGGGCTTCTTTTGTGCTTCCGACCTGAACTGTAATTTCAACAGATGCAAGTCTCACGGGTTGGGGAGCTGTGTGGGGATCTCTGACGGCACAAGGAGTTTGGGAATCTCAGGAGGTGAGATTACCGATCAATATTTTGGAACTCCGTGCAATTTTCAGAGCTCTTCAGTCTTGGCCTCTTCTGAAGAGAGAATCGTTCATTTGTTTTCAGACAGACAATGTCACAACTGTGGCATACATCAATCATCAAGGAGGGACTCACAGTCCTCTGGCAATGAAAGAAGTATCTCGAATTCTGGTTTGGGCGGAATCCAGCTCCTGTCTAATCTCTGCGGTTCATATCCCAGGTATAGACAATTGGGAAGCGGATTATCTCAGTCGCCAAACGTTGCATCCGGGCGAATGGTCTCTTCACCCAGAGGTATTTCTTCAGATTGTTCAAATATGGGAACTTCCAGAAATAGATCTGATGGCGTCTCATCTAAACAAGAAACTTCCCAGGTATCTGTCCAGATCCCGGGATCCTCAGGCGGAGGCAGTGGATGCATTATCACTTCCTTGGAAGTATCATCCTGCCTATATCTTTCCGCCTCTAGTTCTTCTTCCAAGAGTAATCTCCAAGATTCTGAAGGAATGCTAGTTTGTTCTGCTGGTAGCTCCGGCATGGCCTCACAGGTTTTGGTATGCGGATCTGGTCCAGATGGCCTCTTGCCAACCGTGGACTCTTCCGTTAAGACCAGACCTTCTGTCGCAAGGTCCTTTTTTCCATCAGGATCTGAAATCCTTAAATTTAAAGGTATGGAGATTGAACGCTTGATTCTTGGTCAAAGAGGTTTCTCTGACTCTGTGATTAATACTATGTTACAGGCGCGTAAATCTGTATCTAGAGAGATATATTATAGAGTCTGGAATACTTATATTTCTTGGTGTCTTTCTCATCATTTTTCTTGGCATTCTTTTAGAATACCAAGAATTTTACAGTTTCTTCAGGATGGTTTAGATAAGGGTTTGTCCGCAAGTTCCTTGAAAGGTCAAATCTCTGCTCTTTCTGTTCTTTTTCACAGAAAGATTGCTATTCTTCCTGATATTCATTGTTTTGTACAAGCTTTGGTTCGTATAAAACCTGTCATTAAGTCAATTTCTCCTCCTTGGAGTTTGAATTTGGTTCTGGGGGCTCTTCAAGCTCCTCCGTTTGAACCTATGCATTCATTGGACATTAAATTACTTTCTTGGAAAGTTTTGTTCCTTTTGGCAATCTCTTCTGCCAGAAGAGTTTCTGAATTATCTGCTCTTTCTTGTGAGTCTCCTTTTCTGATTTTTCATCAGGATAAGGCGGTGTTGCGAACTTCGTTTGATTTTTTACCTAAAGTTGTGAATTCCAACAACATTAGTAGAGAAATTGTGGTTCCTTCATTATGTCCTAATCCTAAGAATTCTAAGGAGAAATCGTTGCATTCTTTGGATGTTGTTAGAGCTTTGAAATATTATGTTGAAGCTACTAAGTCTTTCCGTAAGACTTCTAGTCTATTTGTTATCTTTTCCGGTTCTAGAAAAGGCCAGAAAGCTTCTGCCATTTCTTTGGCATCTTGGTTGAAATCTTTAATTCATCTTGCCTATGTTGAGTCGGGTAAAACTCCGCCTCAAAGGATTACAGCTCATTCTACTAGGTCAGTTTCTACTTCCTGGGCGTTTAGGAATGAAGCTTCGATTGATCAGATTTGCAAAGCAGCAACTTGGTCCTCTTTGCATACTTTTACTAAATTCTACCATTTTGATGTATTTTCTTCTTCTGAAGCAGTTTTTGGTAGAAAAGTACTTCAGTTTGAATCTTCTGCTTATGTTTTTCATTAAACTTTATTTTGGGTGTGGATTATTTTCAGCAGGAATTGGCTGTCTTTATTTTATCCCTCCCTCTCTAGTGACTCTTGTGTGGAAAGATCCACATCTTGGGTAATCATTATCCCATACGTCACTAGCTCATGGACTCTTGCTAATTACATGAAAGAAAACCTAATTTATGTAAGAACTTACCTGATAAATTCATTTCTTTCATATTAGCAAGAGTCCATGAGGCCCGCCCTTTTTTTGTGGTGGTTATGATTTTTGTATAAAGCACAATTATTCCAATTCCTTATTTTATATGCTTTTGCACTTTTTTATCACCCCACTTCTTGGCTATTCGTTAAACTGAATTGTGGGTGTGGTGAGGGGTGTATTTATAGGCATTTTGAGGTTTGGGAAACTTTGCCCCTCCTGGTAGGAATGTATATCCCATACGTCACTAGCTCATGGACTCTTGCTAATATGAAAGAAATGAATTTATCAGGTAAGTTCTTACATAAATTATGTTATATATATATATATATATATATATATACATATATATATACATATATACATACATACACACACACACACACACACACACACACATACTGTGTATGTGTATATATATTTATTACATTACTGATATATTACTTCTATGTCTATTTCCTACAGGTACCCTGATTGTTGTTAATTGTGCAGGTGGTGAGCGTGCAGATCCCTATGTAGAATATGAAAAAAAAAAAAAATATATATATACATATTCTCTCAATCTACAGTAGTTTTAAATGACTTCACAGGTTTATCAGCATTCATGTTACATGTTTCGCCTTTCACTTGTTAAAGGGACAGTCAACACCAAAATTGTTATTGTTAAAAAAGATAGATAACTCCTTTACTACCCATTCCCCAGCTTTGCACAACCAACATTGTTATATTAACATACTTTATAATATTTAAACCTCTAAATTTTCTGCCTTTTTCTAACCCACTACAGACAGCCTCTTATCACATGCTTTTTTTATTTGCGTTTGACACTAGGAGACTGTTAGTTCATGTGAGCCATATAGATAACATTGTGCTCATGCCCGTGGGTTGTGCAAAACATATCACTAATTGGCTAAAAGGCAAGTCAGTAGGTAATAAATAAAACATCATGTGATATCAGGGGGCTGTCAGAAGAGGCTTAGATACAAGGTAGTCACAGAGGTAAAAAGTATATTAATATAACCATGTTGGTTATGCAAAACTGGGGAATGGGTAATAAAGGGATTATCTATCTTTTTAAACAAACATTTTAGAGTTGACTGTCCCTTTAATTGACGTGAAGTATGGTTGCAGTTATTTCTTCTGCATCTGTGTTTCCTCTCACATGTTTTCTTAATCTATTTCCTTGAGGTACCAAATAATAGTTCTAGGGCTTAGATATAACACTCACTGACACATTCTCTCTCACAAACACATGCAAAGTGTGTAGCAGCTGTGTCATTTCTATAAAATTATTTTGTCTTTGTTACTCGGTTACCAATCAAATACTTTGTCACATTTTATATGCACATCCCTAGGCAGTAGGCAGACAAATTCAACCGAGCTAGATGGTGGCCCTTAGTGAAAAACAATATTTAGGCTTACCTGATAAATTTCTTTCTTTCCGGACATGGATAGTCCACAACGTCATTTAATTACTAGTGGGAATATCACTCCTGGCCAGCAGGAGGCAAAGAGCACCACAGCAAAGCTTTTAAGTGTCACTCCCCTACCCATAATCCCCAGTCATTCGATCGAAGGGAAATGGAAAAAGAATAACACAAAGGTGTAGAGGTGCCTGAGGTTTAGTAAAAAATAACCGTCTTAATAAAGGGTGGGGTCGTGGACTCTCCATATCCGGAAAGAAAGAAATTTATCAGGTAAGCATATATTTTGTTTTCTTTCCTAAGATATGGAGAGTCCACAACGTCATTCAATTACTAGTGGGAACCAATACCCAAGGTAGAGGACACAGAATGAACAGGGAGGGAGAACAAGACAGGCAGACCTAAACAGAAGGCACCACCACTTGAAGAACCTTTCTCCCAAAAGGGGCCTCAGCCGAGGCAAAAGTATTAAATTTGTACAATTTGAAAAAAGTATGCAGAGGACACCAAGTTGCAGCCTTGCAAAGCTGTTCCACAGAAGCTTCATCTTTGAAAGACCAAGAAGAGGAGACAGCCCTAGTGGAATGACCTGTAATTATCTCAGGAGGCTGCTGTCCAGCAGTCTCATAAGCAAAACAAATCATACTTTTCTTTCATGTAATTAGCAAGAGTCCATGAGCTAGTGACGTATGGGATATACATTCCTACCAGGAGGGGCAAAGTTTCCCAAACCTCAAAATGCCTATAAATACACCCCTCACCACACCCACAAATAAGTTTTACAAACTTTGCCTCCCGTGGAGGTGGTGAAGTAAGTTTGTGTCAGGATAAGGCGGTGTTGCGAACTTCTTTTAAATTTTTACCTAAGGTTGTGAATTCTAACAACATTAGTAGAGAAATTGTGGTTCCTTCATTGTGTCCTAATCCTTAGAATTCTAAGGAAAGATCGTTACATTCTTTGGATGTAGTTAGAGCTTTGAAATATTATGTTGAAGCTACTAAAAATTTCCGAAACACTTCTAGTCTATTTGTTATCTTTTCCGGTTCTAGGAAAGGTCAGAAGGCCTCTGCCATTTCTTTGGCGTCTTGGTTAAAGTCTTTGATTCATCATGCTTATGTCGAGTCGGGTAAAACTCCGCCTCAAAGGATTACAGCTCATTCTGCTAGGTCAGTTTCTACTTCCTTGGTGTTTAGGAATGAAGCTTCGGTTGATCAGATTTGCAAAGCAGCAACTTGGTCTTCTTTGCATACTTTTACTAAATTCTACCATTTTGATGTGTTTTCTTCTTCTGAAGCAGTTTTTGGTAGAAAAGTACTTCAGGCAGCTGTTTCAGTTTGATTCTTCTGCTTATAATTTCAGTTTTTTTCATTATAAGATTTAAACTTTATTTTGGGTGTGGATTTTTTTCAGCGGAATTGGCTGTCTTTATTTTATCCCTCCCTCTCTAGTGACTCTTGCGTGGAAGATCCACATCTTGGGTAGTCATTATCCCATACGTCACTAGCTCATGGACTCTTGCTAATTACATGAAAGAAAACATAATTTATGTAAGAACTTACCTGATAAATTCATTTCTTTCATATTAGCAAGAGTCCATGAGGCCCACCCTTTTTTGTGGTGTTTATGATTTTTTTGTATAAAGCACAATTATTCCAATTCCTTATTCTTTATGCTTTCGCACTTTTTTCTTATCACCCCACTTCTTGGCTATGCGTTAAACTGATTTGTGGGTGTGGTGAGGAGTGTATTTATAGGCATTTTGAGGTTTGGGAAACTTTGCCCCTCCTGGTAGGAATGTATATCCCATACGTCACTAGCTCATGGACTCTTGCTAATATGAAAGAAATGAATTTATCAGGTAAGTTCTTACATAAATTATGTTTTTAACTAGAGGGAAAGAAGTAGAAGTAGCCTTCTGACCCTTATGCTTTCCCAAAAAAACAAAAACAAAAAAAAACAGGGCAGAAGACTGGCGAAAATCCTTAGATTTTTTTTTTGTAGAATTGTGCATCAGACGTTCTTTATGAGAAGGATTGGGACACAGAAAAGGAACAACAACTTCCTGATTAATATTTCTATCCGAAACCACTTTGGGAAGAAACCCCAATCTAGTACGAAGAACCGCCTTATCCGCATGAAAGATATGGTAAGGCGAATCGCACTGCAAAGCTGAGAGTTCCGAAACTCTCCGAGCAGAAGGGATAGCAATAAGAAACAAAACCTTTCAAGATTGCAACTTATAATATAAGTAAATATCTATGGAATGCATTGGCTCAAATGGAGCCTGTTGCAAAACTTTAAGAACAAGATTAAGGCTCCAAGGAGGAGCCACAGGTTTAAACACAGGCCTGATTCTGACCAGGGCATGACAAAAAGATTGAACATCTGGCACATCCGCCAGACACTTGTGTAACAAAATAGATAATGCAGAAATCTGACCTTTCAGAGAACTGACTGACAACCTTTTCTCCAGACCTTCCTGGAGAAAAGACAAAATTCTAGGAATCCTGACCCTACTCCAAGAGTAGCCCTTAGATTCACACCAATAAAGGTATTTACGCCATACCTTATGGTAAATTTTTCAAGTAACAGTCTTGCGAGCCTGGATCATGGTCTCAATGACCGACTCAGAAAATCCACGTTTAGACAGAACTAAGAGTTCAATCTCCAAGCAGTCGACTTCAGAAAAACGAGATTTGGATGGCGGAATGGACCCTAAGTTAGGTCCTTCCTCAGAGAAAATCTCCAAAGCGGCCGAGAAGACATCTTCACTAGGTCTGCATACCAGATCCTGTGAGACCATGCAGGAGCTATTAGAAATACTGATGCACTCTCTTGTTTGATATGAGCAATAACTTGTGCAAGGAGCGCAAACGGAGGAAACGGGTATGCTAGACTGAAATCCCAAGGAACCGCCAGAGCATTGATAAGAGCAGCCTGAGGATCTCTTGACCTTGACCCGTACCTTGGAAGCTTGGCGTTCTGCCGAGACGCCATTAGATCCAACTCCGGCACCCCCCATTTGAGAGTTAACCTGGACAACACCTCCGGCTGGAGAGCCCACTCCCTGGGAGGAAATGTCTGTCTGCTCAGAAAATCCGCTTCCCAGTTGTCCACTCCAGGAATGTGGATGGCAGATAGACAACAATTGTGAGCTTCCGCCCACTTAATAATCCGTGCCACCTCCTTCATGGCTAAGGAACTCCGAGTTCCTCCCTGGTGGTTGATGTAAGCCACTGAGGTGATGTTGTCTTACTGAAACCTGATAAACCGGGCTAAGGACAATTGAGGCCAAGCTATCAGAGCATTGTAAATTGCTATCAACTCCAAGATGTTTATTGGTAGAGCAGACTCCTCCCGAGTCCATAGTCCCTGCACCTTTAACGAGTCCCAGACTGCTCCCCAGCCTAGCAGGCTGGCATCCTTGGTCACAATCACCCAGGAAGGTCTCCGGAAGCATGTGCCCTGAGGCAGAATGTCCTCAGAAAGTCACTACGGAAGAGAGTCGACTGGTTTAGATCTATCCTCTAAGACATGAGCATGATTGCAGAGCTCTCAAATGAAATCGAGCAAAGGGAATGATGTTCATGGAAGTGACAATCAGACCAATTACCTCCATACATTGAGTCACTGATAGCCAAACAGTAGACTGAAGAGAGAGGCAAGAGGAGAGAATTTTGGATTTTCTGACCTCCGTCAGAAAAATTTTCATAGATAGGGAATCTATTATGGTCCCTAAGAAAACCACCCTTGTAGCTGGAACAAGGGAACTCTTTTCCAGATTCACTTTCCAACCGTGGGAACATAGAAAGGACAACAAGATCTCTGTACGAGAGTTTGCTTGATGAAAAGATGGAGCCTGAACCAATATGTCATCCAGGTATGGTGTCACTGCAATTCCCCGAGACCTGGTCACTGCCAAGAGAGCCCCCAGAACGTTTGAGAAAATTCTGGGAGCTTTGGCAAGGCCAAAGGAAGAGCCACAAACTGAGAGTGTTTGTCTAGAAAGGTGAATCTCAGGAATGTGTGATTATCCCTGTGGATGGGAACTAGGTCTATAGTCGTCATGAACTGACCCTCTTGGACCAAAGGAGGTATGGAACGAATGGTTTACATTTTGAAGGACCGAACCCTGAGAAACTTGTAGAGGCACTTTAGGTCTAAAATGCTTCAAAATGTTCCCTCTCTTTTGGGAACCACGAACGGATTTGAATAGAATCCTAAACCCTGTTCCCTTACTGGAACAATCACTCCCAGGAAAAAAAAGGTTCTGAACGCAGTTCAAGAATGCCTCTCTTTTTACCTGGTCTGCAGATAATCTTGAGAGGTGGAATCTGCCCCTGGGAGGGAAAGTTTTGAATTCTATTTTGTACCCTGAGATACTATGTCTACAGCCCAAGGATCTGGGACATCTCGTTTCCATGTTTGACAAAATAGGGAAAGTCTGCCCCCCACTTGATCGGAACCTGGACCGGGGGCCGACCCTTCATGCTGACTTAGACTCAGCTGAGGGTTTCTTTGATTGCTTCCCCTTATTCCAAGACTGATTGGACTTCCAAGAAGACTTGGACTGTTCCTGCTTGGAAGAGGGAGAGGAAGACTTTTGACCTTTTGAAGTTACGAAAGGAACGAAAATTACTTTGACGTCCTTTGAGTCTGTTCTTCTTGTCTTGTGGTAGAAAAGACCCTTTTCCACCAGTAATATCAGAAATTATTTCTGCCAGACCAGGTCAGAACAAGGTCTTCCCCTTATAAGGAAGCACCAGAACCTTGGACTTAGAGGTAACATCAGCTGACCAAGATTTTAGCCACAATGCCCTGCGGGCTAGGACAGTGAAGCCAGACATCTTGGCTCCCAGTCTAATAACTTGCATGTTAGCATCAAAAATAAAGGAATTGGCTAGTTTGAGAGCCTTAATCCTATCTTGTATCTTCTCCAATGGAGTCTCTACTAAAATTGATTCAGACAAGGCGTTGCACCAATAAGATGCCCCACTTGCTACTGTGGCAGTACAAACTGCAGGTTGCCATTGAAGACCTTGATGAACATACATCTTCTTCAAATAAGCTTCCAGCTTTTTGTCCAAGGGATCCTTAAAGGAGCAGCTATCCTGTATAGGGATCATAGTTCTCTTAGCCAGAGTAGAAATAGCCCCTTCTACTTTAGGCATCGTGCACCAAGAATCTTTAATGGATTCGGCAACAGGAAAAATCTTTTTCAATACGGGAGACAGGGAGAAAGGAATCCCTGGCTTCTCCCATTCCTGTGAAATAATCTCTGTCACACGGTCTGGGACAGGAAAAAAACTTCTACAGAGGAAGAAACATCATAATATTTATTTCATGTTAACTAGACTTCTTAGGATTGACAACAACAGTATCGGAGTCTTCCAAAGTAGCCAATACCTCCTTTAACAGTACACGAAGGTGTTCAAGTTTAAATCTGAAGTTTACTTCTTCAGTTACAGATGAAGTAATAATACTGTTCGAATCTGAGATTTCACCCTCAGAGGCTACCGGCGTATCCTCCTCATCAGACTTATGATGGAGGGCAACCTTCGTAGCAGTAGGTGGAACAGAAACCTTACTATCTGAATGTCTAATTTTCCTCTTGCGTTTTCCCAGCATAGGAAAAGCAGATAATGCCGCAGATACCACAGAAGATACATGTGCAGCAAAATCTGCAGGCAAATAAACTCCTCCAGGAGGCTGAGAGGAACTGCAGGGCACTGTATGCGACGCCTGATGCTTTGGACGATTGAGGAAAAAGCGGTGGCATTGCCTGAACAGCATCATCCTGAGAGACATTGGGTTCAGGGGGCAACAATTTTATCTTTAAATTGAAGTGTTCTAGCTAAGCATGCAGCACAGAATTGCATAGGCAAAACAAATTGTGCCTCTAGGCATAACAAGCATTTGGCAAACATCAGAGAGTCTTGGTCCATGTCCATAATACTAAATAAAAAATTCCACAAATTGTAGAAAGTTTTTAAATACACTGTCACTTTAAGAATTTTTAATACCACTATTTGGCTGCCAGAAGTCTCTAAAATGATCGTATAGTAGATCGACACTGAAGAGACTGAAATTCAAGGACTCTGCTCCGCTCCGTGAAATAAGACAGCAGAGAGAAGTCACATGACCGGCAGAGAGAGGAAACTATACAGCAAGTAAAAGGCGCGCGTTTCCCTCTGTCTACAACATAAGATGCAAGTAGCTGCAGCTGGTTTAAAACTCAAGCAGTTTGTCAGTTAGCCTGTAAAAGCTAAGCAAGCAAAGAAAAGCAGCTGCCAAATTTTAAGTTTATACATAAATCCCTGTTTAAAACAAGCCACACACATACTAATAAAGTATTTCAACAAAATTAGCCCAAAGAGGAAAAACATCCCAATAAAGGGATGATTAACCCCTAGTCTCAACATACATAATGTGCCTGCCCACTGCCAAAGAAAATCCTGTATAAAGGATTTTAAAAATGTCCCCATCTGCTGCATATGACATATTCTTCTGAAGCTCAAGTCTCCAAGACCTAGAAGACAAAAGCACTTACCTGCAGTCTAGCTGTCCGGCAGGAAAATTGCTCACAAGGTGTGAAAGGACACATACTCCTTACAGAGACCTGTAGAAAAAGAAAGAACAGAGTAACCAACTCTGGCTTTCTGTACCATGGGCAGCAATTGTTAGAAAACAAAGCAAGGACTACCTCACAACTTCCTAACTGATTAAAAGCCACCACTACTCTACTGAAGAGATTGACGTGGACTCAGCTAAACCAAAATCCTTGCTTGCAGGGAAAAGTACCCAAAAAAGGAATTTCTTCAGACACCAAACTTCACCTCCTACATTGACAGAGGCAAAGAGAATGACTGGGGATTTTGGGTAGGGGAGTGACACTTAACAGCGTTGCTGTTGTGCTTTTTGCCTCCTCCTGCTGGCCAGGAGTGATATTCCCATTAGTAATTGGCACACAGAGTCTCTATAGAAGTGCGCAAATGATCACAGCATGTGGCAGATGGCGGATTCGGCAAACAGCAATCCAGGCAGCTCTCTCAGAAATGGTGAGTGGACAACGGGAACCTGTGGATGACAGATGGAAGAGGCGCCTCATGGGACAAGTATCGTTTGAGGCAGCAAAGGGACACACATAAGCAGCGGACCCCCCACACAGAGTGTTACTCACAAGAGCGGCGGTACAAACGTGTACCCAGACAGGCAGGACGGAACCAAAAGTCGCCCGTCAGACAGGCGTAAGCTCGGTACGCTAGGCAAACGTCACTCAGCAAGCAGCGTCAGAGTAAACCCAGCAGGGGAACCAATAGAGTCGAAGGGTCTTGAGGGAACGTTTTCGAGCTGCAGCTGCAGCATTTACTTCCTGTGCAGCTGCAGCTCGAAAACGTTCCCTCAAGACCCTTCGACTCTATTGGTTCCCCTGCTGGGTTTACTCTGACGCTGCTTGCTGAGTGACGTTTGCCTAGCGTACCGAGCTTACGCCTGTCTGACGGGCGACTTTTGGTTCCGTCCTGCCTGTCTGGGTACACGTTTGTACCGCCGCTCTTGTGAGTAACACTCTGTGTGGGGGGTCCGCTGCTTATGTGTGTCCCTTTGCTGCCTCAAACGATACTTGTCCCATGAGGCGCCTCTTCCATCTGTCATCCACAGGTTCCCGTTGTCCATTAGTAATTGAATTACTTTGTGGACTCGCCATATCTTAGGAAAGAAATAGGCTATATCTAATCTCACATGAAATTTAACTGGGAAGTGATACAAATATTTTAAAGCCTTCTTGACATAAATTAGTATAAAATGACTATAGTAATTAATACTCTTATTATTATTATTATTATTATTATTATTATTATCGGTTATTTGTAGAGCGCCAACAGATTCCGCAGCGCTAACTCTGAAACTAAAATGGCCAAATAGCACAAATTACTTTTTTAACACTTAGCTTAAAACTAAAGACTTGCAACTTGAGTTGGACATGCCTGTCTTGGCTCAGGACTTGACATGAGGCTTGAAGGCAAAGACTTGAGACTTACTTGTGACTTGCAAAACAATGATTTTATCCCACCTCTACCTTTTTAACATTGTGAAACATAGTACCCTGGTAAATAAGTTAAAGTAATTTGATTTGGTGCTTTGAAGAGCTATTGTATTTACATTTTTTTAATATGCATATAGACGAGTAGCATTTTTATTTGGAAAAAATGTTATGCCACAGTAGTTAGGTTAAATTAAGATAAATATAGTAGTATCAATGATGTACTTTATACTAATGCTACATGGCTGATATGTGCAACTTGCATAGCTTTACTGGTGCAGAGAACACCTCTGCAAGCCTTACAAGAATATGTTGGGTAACAAAGAATGCATTTAAAAACATAGTAATATATATCAAAAATGTATTCCAGTTTCCATTTGAAAATGCCAATTTAATTTAAATGTATAGCTCTCCAATTCAGATTGGACTGGAACCATTTTTACAAAGCATCTAAGAAAATTAATACATGTCTTTTATTGAACGTGACTCTTTTTTTACATAATGCGTGATAAGTTTTCTTTGCAGCTAATTTAAAATGTTTTACTCTACATTAACGTTTGGCATTTATGCACTTTTAATTAAGAATTTTTCGCTTCAAGTGAATGTAAACTTAATAATACTGCCCCACGGCATTGAATAGACTTTTAAAAATGAGCCAGGATTTTATTCATACATTTTTTTTTTTATATTTATGTATTTTCTGATTTTATTTATACCTTTTTTTTTTTAAGCGCTCCGACGATAAGCGCAGCTCTTCCGCCCGCCATATTGTCTAATTGATTGACAGATGATGATTCTTAAAAGAACTAATCCTTGTTTACCCCCAGGCCGTGATGTTTATGCAAGGGGGATGAATCCCCGGGGGGACGGGACGACAAGGATTAGTTATTTTAAGAATCGGCATCTGTCAATAAGTTGGACAATATGGCGGGCGGGAGAGCTATAAAGGTAAAAATTTGAGAAAATACATAAATATATATATAAAAAAAATTATGAATTAAACTTTGACTCATTTTTAAGTCTTTCCAATGTCGTGGGGCAGTATTGTTGTGTTTACATTCACTTTAAGCTCACCAAGTTAAAGGACTAGTGTACTTGGGTAAACAGCAGATAACAGCTTATTGTTCTGAAAGGGACATTCTACACCATAGTCATCTTAAAGTTATATTTTAGATTAAGCTGCAAATAGCCTCCTGCACAATTTCTATACCATGCTGCAGGATCAGTAAAAAAAAGTTATTTTAAAATTAATAGTGTTTCTGGCCAGTTTGAAATAGCTGCCAAGCTCAGCCCACTGATGACATCACAATCTAGGCGGCATCTAGGCACTCTGCTGAATAACATTGACAGTCTGTTAAATCAAACTAGTGAGCCTTTTGTGATTGGATGCCATATGATGTCATTAGTGGGCTAAGCTTGGCAGACATTTCAAAGTGACCAGAAACAATATTAATTTTAAAATAACTTTTTTATCATTCCTGCTGCATGATATAGAAAAGGTGCAGGAGCTTTATCTAAGGTAAGACTTTAAGATGACCAAGGTGTAGACTGTCCCTTTCAAGCTGGTATATGTCTGCAATTTCTGAACAAAGGGGATCCCAGAGAAGCATTTACAACCATTTGTGCCATAATTGCACAAGCTGTTTGTAAATAATTTCAAAAAGTTTGAAAAATTAACAATTTATTTTATTTGATCGCATTTGGCGGTGAAATGGTGGCATGAAATATACCAAAACGGGGTTAGATCAATACTTTGGGTTATCTGCTAAAAACATATATATAGTTTTGATAGGTAAATATATAAAAAAGTCTTTATTTCTGTTTAAATGTAGTGATGGCAAAAATGCTAAAAATGCTCTGGTCTTTTGGGGAAGTTTTTATCTGAAGTGCCCGGTCCATAAGGGGTTAAAGCCATGTTGCTATTTTAACCCCTGACATGTCCAATGCTGAAGCTCCACCTCTTTGTACTGGGGGCTGCCATCTTGGAGCTCTCACATACTATGGCTGAAGTAGTTTACATTTACATATAAATTAGGTTGTCAACTTTTTGACAGCTGTATAATGTGCTTCAGGTTAGGGTGCATGATACAAACATGCAAAAATGTAAGGCTCACATAATGTGTAATGCACATTAACCTAAAGCACATTATACATCTGTAAAAAAAAAAGTGGGCAATATTACTGTCACAGCTTCTGTCACAGGCTGTGAGAATACCTGAGCTCCAAGATGGCAGCCCCGAGTATGCAGAGGCGGAGCTTCAGTATCTGACACCTTTTTAAGCTATAAAACAGGAAAACTGATTTGAAAAGCTCTGCAGTAGCAAGATGATATGTAATAACCTAGTGAGTAGTTACTATTGTTTTGTAGTTGTGCACATAAGTTTAATGTCTCTTTAAAGCTTTCCAATTTACTTCCATTATCAAAATGTGCACAATCTTTTTTACATGAACACTTTCTGAGATTGGGAGGGGAAAATGAAAGAAACTTTGAAATTTGTCAGAAAAAAACCCCTCCGGAGTAATTGCTATTGCATTGCCTTCCTATTATGCATGTGTTGGTTATGCAAATCTTCTGTATTTATTGGTCCTTTAAAGAGAAATAAAGTTTACAGTACGCAGTCCCTTAAAATACTTGTGTCAGCATTCCCAACTACACATCAGGACGTTTTGCTTATCTCAAGACGTCAGTGTAAAATGAATTAGAAGGTTCAATGAGATAACAACACAAGCAGCACTCCTTGCTTTTTATATTTAAATGTATTCACTGTATGCAGTATGTGGTTTTATCTTTTAGACCAGGGTACAACATCCTTGGGCCCCCAGATGTTTTGGAACTACATTTCCTATGATGCTCAGACAGCCTAAACCTAAAGAGTGTCTCAGCATCATGGGAAATGAAGTTCCAAAACATCTGGGGGCCAAAGGTTCCTGACCCCTGTTTTAGACCCATGGGATTGTTAAACCTTGCCACATATTCACCACATTTAAGGGATTTTATACTTAAAGGGATATTCCAGTCAAAATTGAAATGCACATAGATGAATTACATCTTTGAATAGAAACAAATTTGTAATATACATTTCTTTCATGTAATTAGCAAGAGTCCATGAGCTAGTGACGTATGGGATATACATTCCTACCAGGAGGGGCAAAGTTTCCCAAACCTTAAAATGCCTATAAATACACCCCTCACCACACCCACAATTCAGTTTTACAAACTTTGCCTCCGATGGAGGTGGTGAAGTAAGTTTGTGCTAGATTCTACGTTGATATGCGCTCCGCAGCAAGTTGGAGCCCGGTTTTCCTCTCAGCGTGCAGTGAATGTCAGAGGGATGTGAGGAGAGTATTGCCTATTTGAATGCAGTGATCTCCTTCTAAGGGGTCTATTTCATAGGTTTTCTGTTATCGGTCGTAGAGATTCATCTCTTACCTCCCTTTTCAGATCGACGATATACTCTTATATATACCATTACCTCTGCTGATTCTCGTTTCAGTACTGGTTTGGCTATCTGCTATATGTAGATGAGTGTCCTGGGGTAAGTAAGTCTTATTTTCTGTGACACTCCTAGCTATGGTTGGGCACTTTGTTTATAAAGTTCTAAATATATGTATTCAAACATTTATTTGCCTTGACTCAGAATGTTCAACTTTCCTTATTTTTCAGACAGTCAGTTTCATATTTGGGATAATGCATTTTAATTTAACATTTTTTACCTTAAAATTTGACTTTTTCCCTGTGGGCTGTTAGGCTCGCGGGGGCTGAAAATGCTTCATTTTATTGCGTCATTCTTGGCGCTGACTTTTTTGGCGCAAAAATTCTATTTCCGTTTCCGGCGTCATACGTGTCGCCGGAAGTTGCGTCATTCTTTGACGTTATTTTGCGCCAAAAATGTCGGCGTTCCGGATGTGGCGTCATTTTTGGCGCCAAAAAGCATTTAGGCGCCAAATAATGTGGGCGTCTTATTTGGCGCGAAAAAATATGGGCGTCACTTTTGTCTCCACATTATTTAAGTCTCATTTTTTATTGCTTCTGGTTGCTAGAAGCTTGTTCTTTGGCATTTTTTCCCATTCCTGAAACTGTCATTTAAGGAATTTGATCAATTTTGCTTTATATGTTGTTTTTTTCTTTTACATATTGCAAGATGTTCCACGTTGCAACTGAGTCAGAAGTTACTTCAGGAAAGTCACTGCACAGTGCTGGAGCTACCAAGCTAAGTGTATCTGCTATAAACTTTTGGTATCTGTTTCTCCAGCTGTTATTTGTATTGCATGTCATGTCAAACTTATTAATGCAGATAAAATTTCCTTTAGTACTGTTACATTACCTGTTGCTGTTCCGTCAACATCTAATTTTCAGAGTGTTCCTGATAACATAAGAGATTTTATTTTTTAAATCCATTAAGAAGGCTATGTCTGTTATTTCTCCTTCTAGTATACATAAAAGTCTTTTAAAACTTCTCTTTTTTCAGATGAATTTTTAAATGAACATCATCATTCTGATACTGATAATGGTTCTTCTGGTTCAGAGGTTTCTGTCTCAGAGGTTGATGCTGATAAATCTTTGTATTTGTTCAAGATGGAATTTATTCGTTCTTTACTTAAAGAAGTGTTATTTGCATTAGAAATAGAGGATTCTGGTCCTCTTGATTCTAAATGTAAACGTTTAAATAAGGTTTTTAAATCTCCTGTAGTTATTCCAGAAGTGTTTTATCTCCCTGATGCTATTTCTGAAGTAATTTCCAGGGAATGGAATAATTTGGGTAATTTATTTACTCCTTCTAGACGTTTAAGCAAATTATATCCTGTGCCATCTGACAGATTAGAGTTTTTTGAGACAAAAATCCCTAAGGTTATGGGGCTATCTCTACTCCTGCTAATGTACTACTATTCCTACGGCAGATAGTACTTCATTTAAGGATCCTTTAGATAGGAAAATTGAATCCTTTCTAAGAAAAGCTTAATTATGTTCAGGTAATCTTCTTAGACCTGCTATATTTTTAGCGGATCTTGCTGCAGCTTCAACTTTTTGAGAGCTCTTCAGTCTTGGCCTCTTCTCAAGAGAGAGTTGTTCATTTGTTTTCAGATAGACAATGTCACAACTGTGGCATACATCAATCATCAAGGAGGGACTCACAGTCCTCTGGCTATGAAAGAAGTATCTCGAATTTTGGTTTGGGTGGAATCCAGCTCCTGTCTAATCTCTGCGGTTCATATCCCAGGTATGGACAATTGGAAAGCGGATTATCTCAGTCGCCAAACGTTGCATCCGGGCGAATGGTCTCTTCACCCAGAGGTATTTCTTCAGATTGTTCAAATGTGGGAACTTCCAGAAATAGATCTGATGGCTTCTCATCTAAACAAGAAACTTCCCAGGTATCTGTCCAGATCCCGGGATCCTCAGGCGGAGGCAGTGGATGCATTATCACTTCCTTGGAAGTATCATCCTGCCTATATCTTTCCGCCTCTAGTTCTTCTTCCAAGAGTAATCTCCAAGATTCTGAAGGAATGCTCGTTTGTTCTGCTGGTAGCTCCGGCATGGCCTCACAGGTTTTGGTATGCGGATCTTGTCCGGATGGCCTCTTGCCAACCGTGGACTCTTCCGTTAAGACCAGACCTTTTGTCTCAAGGTCCTTTTTTCCATCAGGATCTGAAATCCTTAAATTTAAAGGTATGGAGATTGAACGCTTGATTCTTGGTCAAAGAGGTTTCTCTGACTCTGTGATTAATACTATGTTACAGGCTCGTAAAACTGTATCCAGAGAGATATATTATAGAGTCTGGAAGACTTATATTTCTTGGTGTCTTTCTCATCATTTTTCTTGGCATTCTTTTAGAATACCGAGAATATTACAGTTTCTTCAGGATGGTTTAGATAAGGGTTTGTCCGCAAGTTCCTTGAAAGGTCAAATCTCTGCTCTTTCTGTTCTTTTTCACAGACAGATTGCTATTCTTCCTGATATTCATTGTTTTGTACAAGCTTTGGTTCGTATAAAGCCTGTCATTAAGTCAATTTCTCCTCCTTGGAGTTTGAATTTGGTTCTGGGGGCTCTTCAAGCTCCTCCATTTGAACCTATGCATTCATTGGATATTAAATTACTTTCTTGGAAAGTTTTGTTCCTTTTGGCCATCTCTTCTGCCAGAAGAGTTTCTGAATTATCTGCTCTTTCTTGTGAGTCTCCTTTTCTGATTTTTCATCAGGATAAGGCGGTGTTGCGAACTTCTTTTGAATTTTTACCTAAGTTGTGAATTCCAACAACATTAGTAGAGACATTGTGGTTCCTTCATTATGTCTTAATCCTAAGAATTCTAAGGAGAAATCGTTGCTTTCTTTGGATGTTATTAGAGCTTTGAAATATTATGTTGAAGCTACTAAGTCTTTCCGAAAGACTTCAAGTTTATTTGTTATCTTTTCCGGTTTTAGAAAGGCCAGAAAACTTCTGCCATTTCTTTGGCATCTTGGTTGAAATCTTTAATTCATCTTGCCTATGTTGAGTCGGGTAAGACTCCGCCTCATAGGATTACAGCTCATTCTACTAGGTCAGTTTCTACTTCCTGGGCGTTTAGGAATGAAGCTTCGGTTGATCAGATTTGCAAAGCGGCAACTTGGTCCTCTTTGCATACTTTTACCAAATTCTACCATTTTGTTGTATTTTCTTCTTCTGAAGCAGTTTTTGGTAGAAAAGTACTTCAGGCAGCGTTTTCAGTTTGAATCTTCTGCTTATGTTTTTTCATTAAACTTTATTTTGGGTGTGGATTATTTTCAGCAGGAATTGGCTGTCTTTATTTTATCCCTCCCTCTCTAGTGACTCTTGTGTGGAAAGATCCACATCTTGGGTAGTCATTATCCCATACGTCACTAGCTCATGGACTCTTGCTAATTACATGAAAGAAAACATAATTTATGTAAGAACTTACCTGATAAATTCATTTCTTTCATATTAGCAAGAGTCCATGAGGCCCGCCCTTTTTTTGTGGTGGTTATGATTTTTTTGTATAAAGCACAATTATTCCAATTCCTTATTTTATATGCTTTTCGCACTTTTTTCTTATCACCCCACTTCTTGGCTATTCGTTAAACTGAATTGTGGGTGTGGTGAGGGGTGTATTTATAGGCATTTTAAGGTTTGGGAAACTTTGCCCCTCCTGGTAGGAATGTATATCCCATACGTCACTAGCTCATGGACTCTTGCTAATATGAAAGAAATGAATTTATCAGGTAAGTTCTTACATAAATTATGTTTTATTGGCAAAAATGCTTCTAGTAAAAGTTATCACTGTTTTAGTGTTAACATTTTTCTCTACACGTGCATGTGAAGCATAGCTAGATATTCTCAGTGCACTATCATTTTAAATAATGCAGCTGCTTATAGTGCCAGTGGGGCTTATATCATGTTAGCAATTAAATCATTACCAGATGGTACAAGCACCTTAGGCTCTCTGAGCAAGTGCTGTGTTTAAAATGCTGGTGCACGGTGCATACTTAAATACAATTTTGAAACAGCTATAGCTTTTGTTAGAAGCATTTTTGCTAATACGTGTATGTTACAAACATGCTTCTATTCACAACTGCAATGCATCCATTCCAATTTGGCTGGAATGTCCCTTTAATTATGAATGTCTGTTTAATTATGAATAGTAAACCTATTTGCAATCTACATTCATTTTATATTTCACACGCTTTTTATTTAACTCTGGTTCTCTGAAAAAAGCTGAAAGTCGGGAACAGATCTTGGAGATTCTAAATTCTGACCCTAAACATTCTTCCCAGTGGTTGTTTGATTGGTATATGAGCTTATATACATCTACCCCTAAATGACCACACAGCAAAGAGATACAAACAATATTAGAGAAGCTGTGTCTATATTTGCTGACAAAACCATTTTATTAATTAAAAGCATTTATTTTGCATGCATATCTTTTTGAAAGCAGTACTTAAAGGGACAGTCTAGTTCAAAATAAACTTAAAGGGACACTGAACCCACTTTTTTTCTTTTGTGATTCAAATAGAGCATGACATTGTAAACAACTTTCTAATTTACTCCTATTATCAAATTTTCTTTATTCTCTTGGTATCTTTATTTGAAATGCAAGAATGTAAGTTTAGATGCCGGCCCATTTTTCGTTATCAACCTGGGTTGTCCTTGCTGATTGGTGGATAAATTTATCCACCAATAAAAAAGTTCTGTCCAGAGTTCTGAACCAAGAAAAAAGCTTAGATGCCTTCTTTTTCAAATAAAGATAGCAAGAGAACCAAGAAAAATTGATAATAGGATTCAATTAGAAAGTTGCTTAAAATTGCATGCTCTATCTGAATCACAAAAGAAAAAATTTGGGTTCAGTGTCCCTTTAAGTAAGATAAATATACAACAATACTTCTTACCCTTAAAACTTGTTTTTAAAACTCACAGTTTAAAGGTCATAGACATAATTAAAAACACCTGTGTAAGTGTAGTGCTGTAAAACAGGGCAATACTGTAATCTACAGATTGACATAAATACCATTTTGTAACAAGTAGTTTGGTCTGTTAATGAATACAGGTACAAATCCCCAAATGTGGAATTCCAAAATCAAAACTTATTCTGAAATCCAAACCTTTTTAATTTAATATTTTTTTTTATTTTTTTTTACCCACCTGTAAGTCACGATCTTCTCTGCCTTTGTATTTGGTTTGATTTTTGTGTTCCTAATATGCAAATAAGTCTATTTATTTGAAAAAGCAAATATTACCTTTCTGATTACAGTACTGTATTTTCTTTCTGAGGGTACTATGTATACAAAAGTATTTACAGTTATATAAAACAAACTACCTTTAGGTTGTGTATATAAGCTGTATTATCACATTTAAAAATGACCAAAATGACATAAGATACTGTTTTTTACACTTGGTTCATTCCATTCTACGAAATGGCTAATTTTACAGATGCAAATACACATATATTATGGTCCCAATCAGTTTGTATAAAGGGTTTTGTACCTGTATATAAAGTACAAAATGTTTGTGATTGTGCCTTCCTATTAGGCCTGTCAAAAATAATCGTTTTGACGATGCATCGCGATGCGGCATGAAACGATTCTGCATCGATGCGCTGAGACGCGATAATCGATTAACGTTACCCACGTGACCAGCCTCCAGGAAACGTAAAAGAAAGTGCGCGAAAGTGCGCGGTACATCGTTTTGACGTCACTGACGTCACGTCACCCAATAAAGCAACATGGGCGCTCATGGGCGGTCTCTTGAAGTGCCGAAGTTACGCAGTAGGAGCAAAGCAGCAAAGCAGGAGTTTGTTGCCTGAGATTGATGATGGTACACGGCGGTATACTACAGCTACACGGCGGGCTCATTTTTATTTTGTGGGAGACAGAGGAGGAGACCTATGGTGAGAATTAGACTAACTAACTGTTTGTTTAGTTAATAGTTACCAAAACGTTGTACATTTTGCCAATGCCATGCCATAATTGCCATTGCCATGCCTGCCTATTGCCTCAACTGCCTACTACTTGCCAATAGGTAAGAGCAAATCAATAAGGGGTACACAATCACATTTATTACACAATAAGGGGTAACAATTAAATACTTGCCTTATTTACTTAACGTAGTATGCTGAGCTGACTGAGGCTCAGGCTGCTGCATAATTAATTGCTGCATTATTGAATAATATTGCATATATAAAAAATGTATTATAAATAAATATAGTATACTATTATTGTCTAATAATGTCTCTATTAGTCTAATCTGTATCTATATCTACATGTTTTTCACATGGATGGATGGCCTGGTCTGAAGTTCTAATATTTTAATAATATATTAATTCAAGAAAGTGCATGCAATTTTAAACAACTTTCCCTATTATATAATTTGCTTATCCTTTGTTGAAATGCATAGCCTCCTCCTTGTGCACAAAGTATTATATACTTAGTAAGTAATGTGTGTGCTGTGCAATGCATTGCTAATATGTCATCAACAAACGATATCTGAGAAGTATGAAGCAAATTAAATAATAGAAGAGTTAGTTATGATGTTTATTTAAAATTGTATTCTCTATCTGAATCATGAAAGTAAATGTTTGGGTTTTTGCACCTTTAAGTGTGTAATATATTACAGTAACTGTGTCAGTGAGTGAGTGATGTCCCCTGCAATTATCACAATGCAATTTGTTTTAAAATTTATGTTCGCAAAATGTATGGCATTGGCAAAGTAGTTGAAGTTACTAGTACTTGTTGATTTTACATTTGCGGCTTGACATTTTGACAACTGGAACTTAGTGTATTTTCTTTTTTTTTTAACACTGACAGAGTTTGACGTTGACAACAACATCATCCGTCACATATGTACATGTCATGCTAAAATGACAGAGGGAGACAAAAAAGATAGAGAGATAAAAAATGCACCTAGCATTTTAAAAGCAAGCATCTGGGCACATTTTGGATTTTATGAACATACTGGAAAGCACGAATTGGACAAGACACACGCGGTTTGTAAAGCCTGTCACACAAAAATTAAATACCTAGGGAATACTACTAACTTGAGAAATCACGTTAGACGTTTTCACTCTGAGATGCTAACCCCTGCCGCTGTCGCCAGTGCCACTGCCA
The DNA here is from genome assembly GCF_027579735.1 of Bombina bombina. Classification (NCBI taxonomy): domain Eukaryota; kingdom Metazoa; phylum Chordata; class Amphibia; order Anura; family Bombinatoridae; genus Bombina; species Bombina bombina. The sequence continues at coordinate 581,354,247 of NC_069503.1, read as the reverse complement.
AGGAAATAACAAGACTAGCTGAAGCTCATCAGCCAAGAATTGATGCAATGCTGTCAACTTTGCCACCCAACTCTGAAAAAGGGAAGAGAATAACCAAAGCTGTGGCAACTTTCATAGCGAAGGACCTACGGCCTTACTCTGTTGTGGAAAACCTTGGGTTTCGCAACCTGTTGAAGACACTAGAGCCACGTTATAAGATCCCGTCACGCAATCACTTAACAGAAAACGTTATACCTGCACTCTACCAAGAAACAAAAGCTCAGGTAATTGCATCAATGAGCCAAGCCAGTCGAGTCGCACTAACGTGTGATTCATGGACTTCAGTCACGACGGAGTCTTATGTAACAGTAACTGCACATTACATTAGCAAGGACTGGAAGATCTTGTCGCATGTGCTGCAAACGAGAGCAGTTTATGAGTCTCACACGGGTTCTCATCTGGCGGAGCTACTGTCTCGTGTCGTGGAAGAATGGCAGCTGTCCGATAAATCTGTAGTGCTTGTGACCGACAATGCTTCGAACATGATTGTTGCTGCTCAAGTTGGAAAATTCCCTCATGTAAAATGCTTCGCCCATACACTGAATCTCGCATCCCAGCGGGCGCTGAAAGTGGCCACGCTCTCCAGGCTTTTAGGCAGAGTGCGACGAATATCAACCTTTTTTCACCGCAGCACTACAGCAAACCACTGTCTGAAAGAAAAACAGAAATGTCTTGGCCTGAAGAATCATAAGCTAATAACTGATGTGACAACAAGGTGGAACAGCTCATATGACATGGTCGAGAGGTTCCTAGAACAGCAACCTGCAATCTGTGCCACATTGTTGTCTCCAGAAGTCAGAAAAAGTGAGTCAGATCTCTGCACTCTCAACGAAACAGATGTGTCAAATGCAGAGGATGCTGTGAGTGCATTAAAGCCAATGAAAGATGCAACCACACTGATGTCAGAAGAGCGCAATCCAACTGTTTCTCTCATTGCCCCTCTAAATGCACAACTGCTCCAGAACATGACAGACACCATGGGAGACACACCCATGATCCATGAGATCAAGAATGCCATCAAAACAGATCTCCTGAAGAGGTACAGCAGTGAGGCAGAGAAGAAGATACTTTATACAGCCTCTGCCCTGGATCCTCGTTTTAAGGGACTGCCTTTTATTCTCACAGAGGAGGAGAGATTGGAGATATACAGAGGAGTGACTGAGGAGGCTGCATCCTTGGAGGTAATTTTAATTGCATCATGTTTCTTGAATAGATGTGAGCTGTTGTATGCATTTATTTATGCATTACTGTCTCTCTGAGCACACACATAGCATTAGCTGGCTGGCTGCTCGAGGTAATAATGAATGCTATTTTTTCTATTCTTTTGTTCAAACACAGATTGAGTGTACTAGTACAGTTACATCTAGGAGGACAAACGTGGATGAAGTGCCACTGCCTGAGGGAAAAGAAACTCTGGAAGAAGAATCAGCCATCGAGGAGGATAACCCTTCTCCTCCCAAAAGAAAGTCCACATCGCTTCTCATGACTTTGCTGGGACAGTCTTTCACTGACACTGAAGGTACAATAGAACCCAAGACCCCCTATGCCAAGGCTGAAGAGGAAATAGAGAAATATTGTAAAGCCCCATCTCTGCCTCTCACTGAAGACCCTTTGAAATGGTGGCATGTACATGAGGTCATATTTCCCCTCCTCTCTCATTTGTCAAAGCGATACTTGTGTATCCCAGGTACAAGCGTGTCTGCAGAGCGGGTTTTCTCCACTGCAGGAGATGTGGTAACGGCTAAAAGAAGCACCCTCAAACCAGAGCATGTGGATCAACTAGTGTTCTTACAGAAAAACCTACATATTCCATAATTCTGAGTAGTGATTCAGGTTTATAATATTAATATTTAATGTTTTTTGGCACATCCAGAAGAAAGTGCTGTGTGCCCCACTGCCCAGTGCAGACTACTGTTAAGTTATTTTATATTTGTTACTGTTATATAGCTTATAGCTTTTTGAAAAATGAAGCTTAAAACCTTGAGTAAATCTTTGTTGGATCACAAAATATACTAGTACACTACACGACACGACCGACCACGTCACTCTGTCACAGTCACACACACACACACACAATACAAAAGAAACAACACACAACTGCACACACCTCATGTGTGCGTGTCAGTGTCACCCTTCACCATGATTCACTCTTTTTATGATGTGTGTTTTTTTTGGTATTGTTTGACTGTGTGTGACTGTGACTGTGTGTGTGTTGTGTAACAATATATTTGTGATCCCATAAAGATATTGATAATCAAAGTTAGTAAATCTAGTAGTTCAATGCTACTTCTTGTATAATGTCTATTACTACTTCTAGTGTTACTGTGATGTTTGCCAATCAGGAAGTGCTCTGTTTTGTAGATGTTGTGCTATTGTTACAGCACACCCCTGTATTGTTTGCAATGCAGTGAGTGCATAGTGCACACTGCATAAGGGATTATTAATATTATTCATTCACACTAAAAAATTGTCTATTTTAAATAGACCCTTTAAGAAAGATATCATATGTTTTTGTTTATGATCCCAATCCCAAATGCCATCCCACCCACTCCCAGGCAGATCTGTAGGGGTTAACCGAATATAACCAACCAGTTAACAATAACAATGTGTGTACTGCAGTGTCTAACTGTCTCTTTATGAGTGTGTGAGTGTGTCTGTGAGTGAGTGCCAGTTTGAAAAGTTTGTATGTATCTCATTCTCGATGAGTGTATTAACTGCCTTTGAATTTTTTTGTTTGTATGTGATTGTGTGTCTGTCCCAGTGTCACTGTCTAAGTGTCTATGAGTGTGAGTGTGACTGTGGCTGACTGTGGTGCCATTGAATGTTTTTGTTTGTGTGTGTGTCCCACTGTGTCTCTAGTGTCTGAGTGTCTAGTGAGTGTGACTGTCTAACTGTCTATGAGTGCACTATGCAGAGAGTGAGACTGAAGCCAAACCCCACTATAGGGGAAGGAAAAGCCTTGAGTAAACCTTGAGTAAATCTTTATTGGATCACAAATATACTGTGCACTACAGACAGTACAGCACACACACAGTGCCACACACAACAGCACAATACAAAAATAAAGCACACACACCTCAGGTGAGTGGCGTGCCACCCTTTCTTCACCATGATTTACTCCTTGATGTCTGTGTCCTTTTTTATGTATTGTTTGTTTGTGTGTGACTGCTGTGTACTGTTCAGTGACAGACTCAGTCACTATTCAGTTGTGTGTAGTACTGCTTTAACAGTAACTAATAACTAACTAATTATATTTGTGATCCCATAAAGATAATATAATCATCAAGAAGAAACTGTAGTTATAGTAGTTCAGTTCAATGCTACTTGTTTTAAATGTCTCTCTCTCAGTCTCTAGTACTATTGTAAGTCTGTAACTGTGTAAACTAATTGTATATGTCACAATCACATGTGTGTTGTGTGCACACTCTGTGCTGTGTGTTGTGTTCCAGATTCTTCACGTGATGTTTGTTTGCCACAAATTGACAGTCATGAAGGCACAGTGGACTGCACCTGTAATTTTGTACCTATAAGGGATTTATGTTTTGTTTTCTGAGGACAATTTTCACACAAATAAGGTATTATGGTGGTAACTTAAGCTTAACCTATCTATTTGGGTTTTAATTTAATGTCTATTATATTATTATTACTAAGTAAGTAAAGAAATTAAATTAAAACCAACATAGATAGGTTAGACATTTATTTGTTGTTCATGTTTCTTTACAAGTGTATAGTGTACTACTTACTAATATATAATATATACATTTAAATATTTTCTTTTACTGAAGAAGTACAATGTGAGCACTGCACTTTTTACACTACGTACTCTGTAACTACAGTTTGATGCCATAATATTGTTTCCAAACCAATACAACAATTGCCATTTAGTATTTACTGTTCTATAAACTGTTGTTGTCTGCTGTGTTCAGACTTTGCCACAGGAAGAGTGTCCTTTTTTGAGCTAATAAAATAAAAAAAGAGTTTATTTCAATACTTTGACTTCTTGAATTTTTTTTTCTGAAAAATTTAAAAATTGGGCAGAAATAGTGCAGTAATCGTGATGCATCGCGATGCATCGTAGAATCGAATCGTATCGAATCGTTACGATGATAATCGTAATCGAATCGAATCGTGAGACAGGTGAAGATGCGCAGCTCTACTTCCTATCTATGTGATTTATAGGTAGCTGGTGTGCTTTTGACACTGCTAATAATCTAATTGCATATGTATAATAATGTTCCTTTACCAATATAATGAACTGTGAGTTTTAATTTATTTCCCATACTCTTTGAAGGGATAAGTTCATCCTGATAATAGACGCGGCATTACTTTTTCAGAAATGATTCTGCTCTAATTTCCTGGATGTTTTATTTTCTGAAAAGCCTTGAATACACCAGGCGTTTTTATAGTTTCTCTGCAATATATTACTTGACAGTTTCTCAATAAAACATATGTACAAGTTGTCTTTCAGAGGCCCCTTCAGGTGACTTTCCTTCCCCTTAGCGGAGTTTTATAGTCGTGTAAATTGGGCTTAAAAATGAAATAGCATATTTCTAAATTGTAAGACATCAAAATAAATGTAAAAATCCATCTGTTTTACTACAGTGACATGTTTGTGGCCTATAATACAGAGAATCTTATCTTTCTATTAAAGATAAATGGGTTTAATCCAATATTGTTTGCTTTGTTAATGCCAAACTAATGCGATTTGTGGCCTAGTGAAGCCTGTAGAATACGTCGTCACTCTGGTTTATTATCACAGCCAAGTGATATGTGGTTTTTATTTGCGTGAAAGCAGGATATAAGTGCCTATACAAATTAATAAGACACAAGGGGACTGCGCCTCTAACAAAATGTGAATATAGCGCCTCTATTTATATAATGTAGCCAAACTAATTGAGGTCAAGTAATGATGTTTAAAGGAACTCTTCTGTTTTCCCAAGACAAACTCTGGCATGTTGGGAAATGAGATATAATAGCCAGCATCTCCTCAGTATTTAAAGGGCAATGAAACCGCCAAATGTTTCTTTCTTTCTCATTTACTTCTGTTACCAAATTTTCTTTGTTCATTTGGTTTCTTTTATTGAAAAAGAAGGGAGTGCACATGTTTGGAGCATTGTTTGGCAGCACTTTTGCAAGAATATTATCTATGTGCAAAAACATTAGATGGTAGCACTATTTCCTGTCACATAGTGCTCCAGATATCTACCTTGGTATCTCTTCAACAAAGAATACCATAGGAACAAAGCAAATTTGACAATAAACATAAGTTGGAAACTTTTTTTCTTTTTAAATTTTGTGCACGGTCTGAATCCATTTTTTGTTTGTTTTGTATCCCTTTAAACAGATACTCAAATGCAATAGTATATAAAAAAAACCATTGTTATTAAATCATACTATTATTACTTTAACCCCTTAATGGCCGGACTTGTAATTTAAATTGTGTGATTTCAACGATGGAATTGTGTCTGGGGGGAGTGCCTTTGAAGCTAGGCACGCCCTCCAGCCAGCGATTTCATTCGGGAAGCACCGTTAGATTTAGTACAGCCAAATGGCTAGGACGTTTTCTGCCGTCCTAAGGGTGTTAAAGCCCAGTGCGGTTAGGACGGCATAGAACGTCCTAAGGGCGTTAAGTGGTTAATGCTCTTTGGCAACTGTGTTTATCCCCTGAAAAAAGTTAAACAGTTAAAGGGACATAAAAGTGCAAAAAGAGAATACTGTAATGTTTTTGAACATTTTATTACAGGAACCAATCCCCAAATTTAGAATTATTAAAAAAAAAAATTCTAGACTTTCAATATTATTTTAATTAAATTACTAAAAATGACCATTTTCCCCACCAGTAAATCACAATCTTCTCTGCCTGTGTCTTTGGTTTGCTGTTTTGTGCTACAATATGCAAATCATAGTCTATATGTATTTAAAACAATAAAATACTGTTCTGCTTACAGTACTTTCTAATGGTACTGTGTATACAGAACAATATTATATATGATAAAACTACCTTTTACTATGCATGCATACACAACATGTATGTATTATGATCCGTTAATATTGCCTTAATGGCACAAGATATAATTTGCTCTTGGTCCCATGCCCTCTCCAGCCTGTCCCATTTTACAGAAGTTAGTATATACAAATATTCAGTAATCCGAACTCCAAACCTTTTGTGGTCCCAGGCAGCTTGGATAAAAGGTTTTGGACCTGAATTGCACAGTTGCCTGTACAGTGATTTAAACACATAGTTAAAGTTGGCTGCAGAGCAGCAATGCACTAGTGGGACCTAGGTGAACACATCTGGTGAGCCAGTGACAAGAAGCATATGTGTGTAGCTACCAATCACCTGCTAGCTCCCAGTAGTGCATTGCTGCTCCTGCATAAACATTTCAACAGAGGATGCCAAGAAAACTGTCTATTTAATAATAGTAGTAAATTGCAAAGTTTCTTAACATTGCATCTGAACCATGATAGTTTAATTATCACTTTCATGCCCTTTTAAAGTTTGCACATTAGATGGGATTCCAAGCCGGTACTGAGTAGGACTCTGCTAGTGATTGGTGGCTAAGTGCATATGTCACTTCTGATTAGGTTAAATACACACACAGAAGCACACTCACAGTAACAAACGGCCAGCTAAATAATATTGTTAGCCTGTTCTATGGCGATTTACCACCTGGATGCAGCTTCTTTTTAGCCCAGTAATGCTTTTCACAGAGTAGAACTTTCCTGTAGTATATCAGTCTGATCCCGCCTATCACGGTCCGTCCAGTACTAAAATACCAGGCAATTCCTCTTTGAACAAGGAACACAGCAACCCCAGATGATCATTTTGGCCTTCATTGGGCCTCGTCAGTGCGGTGTAGCCATATTCCTCTAAGCACACTGGGTTGTCAGCCGAGTCTTGTTTAAGAGCTGCAATACTTGCTGCTGCCTGAACACAGCTTTAGCTAGGCTTTTGTCTGCTTATTGAGGTTACAAATAGAATTTTACATTTTCTTTAATGTATATCTAAAACAATGTATCATGTAAACTGTGAACTCTACACAATAAAAAAATAAATCTGTTTTGTGTCTGCAATACTGCAGCAACGATTCACTGTCCTCAGGGCTAACCTTGTCCTTCATTGAAAAATCTACCCAGAAGTGCAAGCGTCTATTTACAAACCTAAAACCTTATTTCTTTCTGCTTTCTTGTCGGGAGGATTATTAGGTCTGGTACGGTAGACTTGACTTTCATGTGTAATTGTGCTGTAGATAAGGATATGAGCTTCTGCAAGGGAGTAATCTATAGGCATGCTGTGGACAATTCCATTTTATAGTATCACAGCAAGGTGCTTTATTAAAAAGGGTTTAGGATTATGTTTTTCAGGATAGATGGTTGTAGCAAATTGGTGGGTTACAGAAAACCATCAAAGGGTTAAGCTTTCTGTTACTTAAAATAATAATTTATTAGATGAATATAATTTTGCTATTTTGTAGGAATAATAAATGATGCTATAAGCCAAGACTTGACAAATCCCACAACAAATGAAAATGATTACTCCTATATCTTGAACATATAGCTATAGCTGAAATGTCAACTAGTCATTGACAGGGTAAACAATATTTAAAAAAATATAAAATTTTATATATATATATTTCTCCAACATAGGTGTGTCCAGTCCAGGACGGCGTCGTCCTTACTTGTGGGATATTCTCTTCCCCAACAGGAAATGGCAAAGAGCCCAGCAAAGCTGGTCACATGATCCCTCCTAGGCTCCGCCTACCCCAGTCATTCTCTTTGCCGTTGCACAGGCAACATCTCCACGGAGATGGCTAAGAGTTTTTTGGTGTTTAGTATAGGGGTTAAATGTAAAAACGGCTCCGGTTCCGTTATTTTAAGGGGTAAAGCTTTCAAATTTGGTGTGCAATACTTTTAAGGCTTTAAGACACTGTGGTGAAATTTTGGTGAATTTTGAACAATTCCTTCATGCTTTTTCGCATATTCAGTAATAAAGTGTGTTCTGTTTAAAATTTAAAGTGACAGTAACGGTTTTATTTTAAAACGTTTTTTGTGCTTTGTTGACAAGTTTAAGCCTGTTTAACATGTCTGAACCATCAGATAAGCGATGTTCTATATGTATGAAAGCCAAGGTTTCTCCCCATTTAAATATATGTGATAATTGTGACATAGTGTCCAAACAAAGTAGGGACAATGATGCCACAGATAATAATATTGCCCAAGATGATTCCTCAAATGAGGGGAGTAAGCATGGTACTGCATCATCCCCTTCTGTGTCTACACCAGTTTTGCCCACACAAGAGGCCCCTAGTACATCTAGTGCGCCAATACTTATTACCATGCAACAATTAACGGCTGTTATGGATAATTCTATTGCAAACATTTTATCTAAAATGCCTACTTATCAGAGAAAGCGCGATTGCTCTGTTTTAAACACTGAAGAGCAAGAGGACGCTGATGATAACGGTTCTGACATACCCTCACACCAATCTGAAGGGGCCAGGAGGGAGGTTTTGTCTGAGGGAGAAATTTCAGATTCAGGAAAAATTTCTCAACAAGCTGAACCTGATGTTGTAACATTTAAATTTAAATTAGAACATCTCCGCGCACTGCTTAAGGAGGTATTATCTACTCTGGATGATTGTGACAATTTGGTCATTCCAGAGAAATTATGTAAGATGGACAAGTTCCTAGAGGTTCCGGTGCCCCCCGATGCTTTTCCTATACCCAAGCAGGTGGCGGACATAGTAAATAAGGAGTGGGAAAGGCCCGGCATACCTTTTGTTCCTCCCCCTATATTTAAGAAATTATTTCCTATAGTCGACCCCAGAAAGGACTTATGGCAGACAGTCCCCAAGGTCGAGGGGGCGGTCTCTACTCTAAACAAACGCACTACTATTCCCATAGAAGATAGTTGTGCTTTCAAAGATCCTATGGATAAAAAATTAGAGGGTTTGCTTAAAAAGATGTTTGTTCAGCAAGGTTACCTTCTACAACCAATTTCATGCATTGTTCCTGTCACTACGGCAGCGTGTTTCTGGTTCGAAGAACTAGAAAAGTCGCTCAATAAAGAATCTTCGTATGAGGAGGTTATGGACAGAGTTCAAGCACTTAAATTGGCTAACTCTTTTATTTTAGATGCCGCTTTGCAATTAGCTAGATTAGCGGCGAAAAATTCAGGGTTTGCTATCGTGGCGCGCAGAGCGCTTTGGCTAAAGTCTTGGTCAGCGGATGTGTCTTCCAAGACAAAATTGCTTAACATCCCTTTCAAGGGTAAAACACTGTTTGGTCCTGATTTGAAAGAGATTATTTCAGACATCACCGGGGGAAAGGGCCACGCCCTTCCTCAGGATAGGTCTTTTAAGGCTAGAAATAAGCCTAATTTTCGTCCCTTTCGCAGAAACTGACCAGCCTCTAATTCTACATCCTCTAAGCAAGAGGGTAATACTTCTCAACCCAAACCAGCCTGGAGACCGATGCAAGGCTGGAACAAGGGTAAGCAGGCCAAGAAGCCTGCCACTGCTACCAAAACAGCATGAAGGGATGGCCCCCGATCCGGGACCGGATCTGGTGGGGGGCAGACTTTCTCTCTTTGCTCAGGCCTGGGCAAGAGATGTTCAGGATCCTTGGGCACTAGAAATAGTTTCTCAGGGTTATCTCCTGGAATTCAAGGAACTACCCCCAAGGGGAAGGTTCCACAGGTCTCAATTATCTTCAAACCAAATAAAAAGACAGGCATTCTTACATTGTGTAGAAGACCTGTTAAAGATGGGAGTAATTCATCCAGTTCCTATAGGAGAACAAGGGATGGGGTTTTACTCCAACCTGTTCATAGTTCCCAAAAAAGAGGGAACATTCAGACCAATTTTAGATCTCAAGATCCTAAACAAATTTCTCAGGGTTCCATCGTTCAAAATGGAAACCATTCGAACGATCCTTCCTACCATCCAGGAAGGTCAATTTATGACCACGGTGGATTTAAAGGATGCGTACCTACATATTCCTATCCACAAGGAACATCATCAGTTCCTAAGGTTCGCTTTTCTGGACAAGCATTACCAGTTTGTGGCACTTCCATTCGGATTAGCCACTGCTCCGAGAATTTTCACAAAGGTACTAGGGTCCCTTCTAGCGGTTCTAAGACCAAGGGGCATTGCAGTAGTACCGTACTTGGACGACATCCTGATTCAAGCGTCGTCTCTGTCAAAAGCAAAGGCTCATACGGACATCGTCCTAGCCTTTCTCAGATCTCACGGATGGAAAGTGAACATAGAAAAAAGTTCTCTGTCCCCGTCAACAAGAGTTCCCTTCTTGGGAACAATAATAGATTCCTTAGAAATGAGGATTTTTCTGACAGAGGTCAGAAAATCAAAACTTCTAAGCTCTTGTCAAGTACTTCATTCTGTTCTTCGTCCTTCCATAGCGCAGTGCATGGAAGTAATAGGATTGATGGTTGCAGCAATGGACATAGTTCCTTTTGCACGAATTCATCTAAGACCATTACAACTGTGCATGCTCAGACAGTGGAATGGGGATTATACAGACTTGTCTCCGACGATTCAAGTAGATCAAAGGACCAGAGATTCACTCCGTTGGTGGCTGATCCTGGACAACCTGTCACAGGGATTGAGCTTCCGCAGACCAGAGTGGGTCATTGTCACGACCGACGCCAGTCTGGTGGGCTGGGGCGCGGTCTGGGAACCCCTGAAAGCTCAGGGTCTATGGTCTCGGGAAGAATCTCTTCTCCCGATAAACATTCTGGAACTGAGAGCGATATTCAATGCTCTCAAAGCTTGGCCTCATCTAGCAAAGGCCAAATTCATAAGGTTTCAATCAGACAACATGACGACAGTTGCATATATCAACCATCAGGGGGGAACAAGGAGTTCCCTGGCAATGGAGGAAGTGACCAAGATAATTCAATGGGTGGAGGATCACTCCTGCCACTTGTCTGCAATCCACATCCCAGGAGTGGAAAATTGGGAAGCGGATTTTCTGAGTCGTCAGACATTCCATCCGGGGGAGTGGGAACTCCATCTGGAAATCTTTGCCCAAATAACTCGATTATGGGGCATTCCAGACATGGATCTGATGGCCTCTCGTCAGAACTTCAAGGTTCCTTGTTACGGGTCCAGATCCAGGGATCCCAAGGTGACTCTAGTAGATGCACTAGTAGCACCTTGGACCTTCAACCTAGCTTATGTATTCCCACCGTTTCCTCTCATTCCCAGGCTGGTAGCCAGGATCAATCAGGAGAGGGCTTCGGTGATCTTGATAGCTCCTGCGTGGCCACGCAGGACTTGGTATGCAGACCTGGTGAATATGTCATCGGCTCCACCATGGAAGCTACCTTTGAGACAGGACCTTCTTGTTCAAGGTCCATTCGTACATCCGAATCTGGTTTCCCTCCAACTGACTGCTTGGAGATTGAACGCTTGATTTTATCAAAGCGTGGGTTTTCAGATTCTGTAATAGATACTCTGATTCAGGCTAGAAAGCCTGTAACTAGAAAAATTTATCATAAGATATGGAAAAAATATATCTGTTGGTGTGAATCTAAAGGATTCCCATGGAACAAGATAAAAATTCCTAAGATTCTATCCTTTCTACAAAAAGGTTTGGAGAAAGGATTATCTGCAAGTTCTCTGAAGGGACAGATCTCTGCTTTATCTGTTTTACTTCACAAAAGGCTGGCAGCTGTGCCAGACGTTCAAGCGTTTGTTCAGGCTCTGGTTAGAATCAAGCCTGTTTACAGACCTTTGACTCTTCCCTGGAGTCTTAATCTAGTTCTTTCAGTTCTTCAAGGGGTTCCGTTTGAACCCTTACATTCCGTAGATATTAAGTTATTATCTTGGAAAGTTTTGTTTTTGGTTGCTATTTCTTCTGCTAGAAGAGTTTGAGTTATCTGCTCTGCAGTGTTCTCCGCCCTATCTGGTGTTCCATGCAGATAAGGTGGTTTTGCGTACTAAGCCTGGTTTTCTTCCGAAAGTGGTTTCCAACAAAAACATTAACCAGGAGATAGTTGTACCTTCTTTGTGTCCGAATCCAGTTTCAAAGAAGGAACGTTTGTTACACAATTTGGATGTAGTCCGTGCTCTAAAATTCTATTTAGAGGCCACTAAAGATTTCAGACAAACATCTTCTTTGTTTGTTGTTTATTCTGGTAAAAGGAGAGGTCAAAAAGCAACTTCTACCTCTCTTTCTTTTTGGCTTAAAAGCATTATCCGATTGGCTTATGAGACTGCCAGACGGCAGCCTCCTGAAAGAATCACAGCTCATTCCACTAGGGCTGTGGCTTCCACATGGGCCTTCAAGAACGAGGCTTCTGTTGACCAGATATGTAAGGCAGCGACTTGGTCTTCACTGCACACTTTTGCCAAATTTTACAAATTTGATACTTTTGCTTCTTCAGAGGCTATTTTTGGGAGAAAGGTTTTGCAAGCCGTGGTGCCTTCCATTTAGGTGACCTGATTTGCTCCCTCCCTTCATCCGTGTCCTAAAGCTTTGGTATTGGTTCCCACAAGTAAGGATGACGCTGTGGACCGGACACACCTATGTTGGAGAAAACAGAATTTATGCTTACCTGATAAATTACTTTCTCCAACGATGTGTCCGGTCCACGGCCCGCCCTGGTTTTTTTAATCAGGTCTGATGAATTATTTTCTCTAACTACAGTCACCACGGTATCATATGGTTTCTCCTATGCATATTTCCTCCTGTACGTCGGTCGAATGACTGGGGTAGGCGGAGCCTAGGAGGGATCATGTGACCAGCTTTGCTGGGCTCTTTGCCATTTCCTGTTGGGGAAGAGAATATCCCACAAGTAAGGATGACGCCGTGGACCGGACACACCGTTGGAGAAAGTAATTTATCAGGTAAGCATAAATTCTGTTATATATATATAAAACCCAGATACTGTTTGACTGTCAAGATTTTCAAAGTTCTCGTGCATAGAATTCATTTACCAAAACATTTAAACATTACAGCCTTGTGCTACATAATTAAAAACTAATACTTGTTTCATGCTGAATAGCCTTTGGATTTTTATTCACCCTGTGACACAGGTATTTACTGCTTTCCCCAATTACTAATTTAGATTGATGAGCTGAGAAGGAATAGGAACAGGTAATTGTGGTGTTTAAGATTGTATATCCTTACAAAAGTACCACTTTGGGGCAACAATTAGTTTAATATTGAGCTGAGCAGATGTAAAAACCTTTCCTATAGAGCTTATATCATTTTGTACAGAACCACTAGAGAGTCACAAGAAAGCAGATTTAGCCCAGTTCATGGATACCAGTCATGTACGAATGATACACAGTGCATATCAAGCTTAGTTAATAGAGTCTGATCTTCTTTATTGCAGTCTCCCAGTTTGTCACTGTTACACTTTTTTAAATTTATTAATGGGATGGAGCAAAGATAATTTGTAGTTCTATACAACTTTTTTCACCGGTGTCCCATTCTGCAATCAAAGGTTTTGTTTTGTCGTAAGGCCACAAGTCAGGATGGGTAGATTCTAGCATAGATCTGGTTATAAGTAAATAGGGGATAGGCAATGAGCTATAGAGACAAAAGTCAATCTTTTCCAAGCTGTTATTACTTAGTTTATAATAGGCAAGCTATCTCTGCCATGAGGGAGATCCAGGGCAGATGTACTAACTGAATTAAGGTTATGTCTCTGTTATGGTTTAAACATGGTCTTGCTGAAACAAAGCCTCTGGAACCAACTATTCAAGGTGCCCACCTTTCCCTCTTTGCACTTTTGCAATTTCAGTTTATAAGACTCTCTGGAAAACTTTTGTAAGGAGGTCTTGTAGACTTGTGTCATTATACACTGGTAAAGAGGCTGGTCTTTTATATAGCTTTACTTTACTCCATCAAATCCATCAGTGAAAATGTGGTATCATGGGGATGAGAAAACCCTAGATTTACTGATAAATCAATTTGTTCACAGGAAGGGTGGTCAGGAGACGTCTAGTGCCTTTATTTCTCCAGTGAGCAGCCTTTGCAGTGTGTATTATATTCAGTGTTCTCCACATTTGCCATCCGGGTGTCATTATGAAGTAGTTTTGTTGGGGCAGTGCAATACTTTGCAATATTTTTATTATTATTATCGGTTATTTGTAGAGCGCCAACAGATTCCGCAGCGCTATTATATTATTATAACATTTTCTGTTATTTATAATGTTACTTAACTTATCCAAAGTACAATTTAATTGCATAATTTAACAAAAATTGATTTTATGATTTGTGCAACATTGAAACACTGGAATATTAGCTAATTTTAGCTTAAAGGGACAGTAAAGTAAAAATTTTAATTTAATGATTCAGATAGGGAATGTAGTTTTTGAAAAACATTTTTTATTGAGGTATATATATATATATATATATATATATATATATTGACAAAAATATTGACAGATCAAGGCAATGTAGCAGTTATACCATAAGATAATGTCTTGTTGCGATGAGCAAAACTTGTAAGTCAAAAATATAAGCCGTAACATATCAAGGAATAACATTCAAGAACATGTCAATAATAAGATTGAGTACAAACCAATGTAACCTCATTTTTCTAAATATACATAGAATTGAAGTAGCTATGGCTTAGGCCATTAATGGACCAGGTAGATAAGAAATTAAGTATCAATAATTAGTTATATGGAGGTCACACATGGACCATATGATAAATGATGAGGGGAAATCAGCAGGCAAGAGCTGCTTTAAGGTTGGGAGGGGGAAAAAGGGGGGGGGGGTCGTGTCCAAGGGATTTAAGAAGAAACAGATTCATAATTATAAAGCTCATTATAAAATTATGGGACCTTATTATTTATTTGTAATAAAACAAATGGGACGTTATTGGAGGGGTCCTGCAAAATATATACTACCAAATGTACATTGGACCCAGGTATGCTGTACATATAAACTGTCAGGACATTGTAAAGATCAAGATGTTATCCCTCCATTACCTACAATGTAGACAGCTCCTAAACAAAGTGCAATAGTCTTGGATTTTTGAGCTAAGCATTATGCCCAACTGTAAACTGCCCAGCGGTTATGATTTCTGGGTTGCATCTGAAAACAACAACCAGCCCTGGGTACGTAAAGGTAGGTAAACTGTCAATTGTAGTACTCTGAGACTTCAAGGCTAGATTATGATGTACGCCATCTAATTAAACATCTGATGCGCCAGCAACCAAGGTGAGCAGTGTTTGTGGCTATGGCTATATATATATATATATATATATATATATATATATATATATATATATATATATATATATATATATATATATAGCGATATCATCACGTTCATAGACTGTTGATATACACATGATTGGAGTATAGGTATATGTTCTACATAATTTTTAAGCTATATTCAATCTCAATAGTCATTGCTGCATAAACAGGAACCCCTGAGTTATTCTCTATATTGTAGCAGGTATATTGGGCATGTAATATAACGACTAGATGCATAGCACCAAAGGTTCCAGTAAGAACAGTTAGGATGTTATAAAAAAAATACTGGTGGGAAAACAAAACCTAAGCTTTGTAGAGAGGTGGAGGTAATTGAGCTTCCAATTATTAACAAAGAAAAAGGGAGTATTACATTAAAGGGACACTGAACCCAAATTTTTTCTTTCATGATTCAGATAGAGCATGCAAGTTTAAGCAACTTTCTAATTTACTTCTATTATAATTTTGTATTCGTTCTCTTGCTATCTTTATTTGAAAAATGAGTCTAAGCTAAGGAGCCAGCAAATTTTTGGTTCAGAACCATGGACAGCACTTGTTTATTGGTGCTGTCCAATCAGCAAGGACAACCCAGGCTGTTCACCAAAAATGGGCCGGCATCTAAACTTTCTTGCTTTTCAAATAAGCATACCAAGAGAATGAAGAAAATTTGATAATAGGAGTAAATTAGAAAGTTGCTTAAAATTGCATGCTCTAGCTGAATCACAAAAGAGAAAATTTGGGTTCAGTGTCCCTTTAAGAGAGTCTTGACATGCATAGTAAACCTCGGTTAGCACAATCGTTATCTATCCAGTAATGAAATTGCCATGTCCCGGGATTGAATCTCTTTGTAGAGATACTGTGCCTTATAGAACATTACATGTAGGGGAACAACGAGCAAGAGCTGTTCACATAAGGATTGGATACAGCTTGGATTCAAATGTTAATTGGAGAGGTTAATAAGTGTTGGCGGAAACTATGTGTCACCTGGAAAGGGTAATAGGCTATCGGGAGGTGAAGGAGGCCAGTTGACTATGATTTGGGAAGGGGTATAGCTGCAGATATCTGTAGTATTTCAGCTATATAATAATCATGGATTTGAAGATCCCTATAGGGCCAATCAAAGATATAAGTGAACTCATATAAAAATCCTAAGAGTTGGAAGGCAGGAAGTAGTTGCTGTTAGGGTAGACTGGAAAACAATGTATAACATAGGGTTGTGTCAGTGTATCGCCTATTCCACCAGGTGGTGTTTGAAACATCAATAAAGTGTCGAGAAATAGCACTACAGGGAGTATGTAATTCATATTTTTGCACCATCTAGAGTGGATTAGAAGGACTTATTTAGAACAGAGGTGACAGACAAAATATACTTTGCTAAGGCAGTGAGTAACACAAATGTTAAGGGTAGGGAATAATATTCAATACATATAACAACCATGAAAAAAAAACTGCTTATGTGGGAATCTCTATATAAACAAGCTAAGGTATAAATGCCTGCTGGGAGTAGTACTTACAACCACAATGTGTAACTGAGTATGTGTGAACACAGAGATCATTGTTACTCTATTTGGGTGTCTTAATACAGTTAAAGTAAATGGCAGTCACATTGAGGCAATAAATAGCTCTGTATAAGGGGAGCTTCACTATAGATATATGGGAGCTGTGTTTTCCTATGGGCTCAGATATACTAAATAGAGCTACCTAAAAGTTAAGTAAGCAATAAGATAAACATTTCTGAAGGTCAGTTTCTGAAGTTCAGCTTAGAAAAACAATCTTATGTACTAGAAACCTTACAGTATTAGTAAATGCTAACATTTCTTAAGGTACAAAATACTTAAAAACAAACAAACAAAAAAATGTTCAGATATCTTGAGCATATTAATAAACATATATTGGAACTTAAAGCTATATCTAGTATGGGGAAAGTCCACCGTTTTGTGTAGAAACCCTCTCTAGCCCACTCCTAATTTGCAATCAGACTGTATGTCACAGAGACCATCCGGAGTGTCACATGATTAAAACAGGGTCTTGAGGCCATGAGACATGTAAGTCAATCAGTTCAGAGGGACCCTGCAGCTCAAACTTGCAAGCTCTACCTTCCACATTTCACTCAGGCAAAAAAACAGCAGCAAGCTCCGTGATTCGCCCTTGGGAGTCGGCCGCACCTCCCCGGTACTGTCCTATGGATAGGAAACTAAGATGTAGAGTTTCACTGGAGCATGGGGTGGAAGGAACTGGGTAGTGCACAGCTTCTGCCAGTTACCGGGTCGGAAGGGCCTCGCCTCCGCGTCGATGCACATCTGACATTGTGGTGGTAAACTTTCTGTGTCAAATGGTAAGTTGTCAGCACAGTGCTGGTTGGTGAGAGTGTTTGCGGCGTCTTCTAGGGCTTTACCAGACCTCTCTGTCCCATACCGAGAGAACTGTTGTATAAGAGGCGTGCTCTCTTTTAGCTCCATGATGATGGCTCTTGAGCTCGTAAAATGGCCATTTTCTTCCCAAGTAGACATGGCTTTGATAATATTCTTAAGGTCTTAAAACCTTTTTATAGCCTTGCGCTCTAACTCCTTCAGTAGGCTGACTTTAACTGAGTGAGACTCCTCTATCCTACAACTTGGACCCTGTCGGATTGGTTCTTACAAAAATATAGTTATGGAGATAATGATATCAGTGAATTTCAAATCTTCTCCCCAGTTAATATTCAAGACTATATTGCAAGATGGTATGTTAACTAAGGGTAAATCCGTAGATTGTTGAGATTGTCGCAGGAGCTACTGAGATTAGCATCCGATCATAGTCGTGGCTTAGACCGGGAATGTAGTTTTAAGGAGCTTTCCAATGTACTTCCATTATCAAATTTTATTTGTTCTATTGGTATCCTTTGTTGAAGTGCAAACATAGGTAGGCTGATAGGAGTGTGCACGTGTCTGTGTCTACCATTCTATGGTATCAGTGATTATAGCAATGTTATTCATAGTTTCAAACACTGCTGCCAGATGGCAAAAGTCAAGTTCAATTTTGACTTTACACTGTCTTGTAATATTCGCTGAAATTTTTGCCAAGTGGTTTGTATAACAGCTGGGTGGTGTGCCCATTAAATAAGTCCTGGAAAGAACAGCAATGTTAAAGACTGTTTATAGTTATCCAGCCAGCCACTGCTTATATTTCCTTCACTTTTATGTAGAAGGAGAAAACTCTAATAATATGCAACAAAAAAACCTGCAATATTTTACATGTGGAGCTAGGAGTGCTGCATTTCAATTTACTTTGAGGCCCCTAAATGTAATTTTGCATTTAGCCGAAGATGGATGAGTTGCCAGCATTCTAAAAGGTTATCTACTCTCATAAAAACCTGAAGTGGCTAAAACTATATCAAATCAATCACCTAGATATTTAGGAGCAAAATGATTGTTGAGATCAGGGAGGTATAAAAAGCCTATTAAACAGATGTAAAACTTTTAACACTTTCAGTATGTTTAACCCCACCATATGTTAGGCATTCCCAGTTGTTTTAGATCACTGGTTTTAAGCATCCCTAACGGGTCACATTTTGAGGATATCTGAACTAGAGCACAGCTGATTAGTAAACATGATTATTAACCTGCTCTCACCCAAGGTAATCCTGAAAACCTGGCTTGTTGGGGAGGCCTGAGAACAGGTTTGAAAACCAGTGCACTAGAACTAGATCTCCTGGGAAGAAAATATTAAACGGATAGAGTTTACACTGCTAATAAACCGCAGCATAGTGAAGAATATATGAAATAGCATAACATTTGATTAAGCTGCACGATTTTTTAAAAATAATTAGCAAAACGTCCTGCTTTTCAAGCGTGTCCAGGAGGTCATATAGGGATACCTTTTCCAAAGGGCAGAACAATTGAGAAAAAGAGACAAGCCTTACAACCAATTGGATGCTAAATTCTAATGAATTGTGCACGAGTTCATGTGAGCATGCAATCGCTCATGCATAAATAAAAAAGGAAAAACTATACCTATTTGCAGAATAAGCTTGGTAGATTTTGCTGTAGGTCTTAACCTACTCTGTAGGCGTCTTTACTTACTCTGTACTTATGAGTATTTATCCCACTCGGCTCAGTGTTCACATGATCGCGTCACAGACAGTCTTGCGCAATCTGTAAATACAGACGAAAGCAGGGGTATCCATATAAAAGAATATTGTTACGTACATACAGAAAATTGGTGGTTAAAATCAGTTGTTTCACATTAAATTATTCACATGAAGCTTTTTTTGTACTTCAAGGTAGAGCTCATATATCACATGCTTTACTTCAATTTAAAGGGAAAGTCTACACCAGAATGTTTATTATTTAAAAAGATAGATAATCCCTTTGTTGCCCATTCCCCAGTTTTGCATAACCAACAGTTATATTAATGCACGTTTTACCTCTTTGATTACCTTGTATGTAAGGCTCTGCATACTGCCCAAAATTGATGATAAAAGTAAATTGGAAAGTTGTTTAAAATTGCATTCCCTATCTGAGTTTATTTTTGACACTAGACTGTCCCTTTATTATTGGGATCATTTTTGACTGCACTGTCCCTTTAATGACTTCTCTGTGTTACAGTTTTAATAAACTTCTGCTTATGAGTGTTGTGAAGAGCCCACATCAACAGCACCAAGGCCAGCAAATTAACCTGTAAAATAAATCTTTAAAGAATAATGCAGATGTCTTCCTTGGGCAATATGACTAATGTTTATTCACGTCTAGTGGGAACTGGCCCTTATTTATCACTAAATAATTAAAAAAGCTGAACCTTGTCATTGGATGTCAAAATACATTTTTCGCCCCTTTTAACAGGGTGTAATCTCTTGTGAAAATTGGAGCAGAACGTGTTTTGAAGATGTCTCTTGGGACTTCAGAGCAAGTCTGTAGCTCTGTGTATTTTAGATTATGAAAAATAGGATGATTTTGTAAAAATGAACATAAGTATGTCATGTGCATTTTTGTTATTGCTGTGTACTGTATAAAATTGTAGAGTAGCATTAGCTTTTCAGTATTATTTCAATACATTCTGCAGGCTTAACAATATGAAATGAAAAACTAAAAATACTGTATTCTGTAGCTGGCCTATTTTTAAAGGAAAAGGAACGACCTTGTCATTTCAATATGACATGTTTAGTTATGCATAGTAAAACAACTTTTATGTATATTTTTATTATTTTCGTTGCACCATTTTCATGTAATTTATCTTTGAGAATTGTGGGTAATCTTATTCTCAAAGCTAGAAATGCACCCAGCAGACTTCTTAAAGGGACAGTAAAGCCAAAATTAAAGTTTCATGATTCAGATAGAGCATGCAATTTTAAACACATTTGCTTTGTTCTCTTGGTATCTTATATTGAAGAGTAAAACTAGGTGGGCTCATAAGAGCTCATGAGTTTGCACATTTCTTTAGTACTCTATGGCAGCAGTGTTTTTTGCAACATTATTTGTAGCTTTATTATACAATGTTGTAAAACACTGCTGCCACAGAGCAGGGCTTCTTAAACTTTGTCCACTCGCGACCCCTTTTCGTGTGAGAATTTTTTACGTGACCCTGGTATATAAAATAGGTATACAAATCAACATTTACTGATAATAAATCCTACTCATACTCGCCCCTTCATGCTCATACTTCCCCCTTCCATGCTCACTCCCCTGCACCTTCCATACTCCCCCCTTCAAACTCATACTCCCCCCTTCACACTCATACTCCCCCCTTCACACTCATACTCCCCCCTTCATATTCATACCTTCTTTCATACTCATACTCCCCCTTTTCATTCTTACTGCCCCTTCCATGCTCTCTCCCCTGCTGCTTCCATACTCCCCCTTCATATTCATTCCCCCGTCCATGCTCATACTCCCCATTGAGTTACTAATTGACTCATCTGTGCTTGTATACGGATACTCATAAAATCTGCTTTGTTTCCTGCATGTAAGCAAAGCAAAACTAAATAGCCCTGGTCTGGGAGATTTTGATTGCATATTAAAGTCTTTGTCTTCACAGGATCTCTTGAAACCCAAACTGTAGAAGGATTTATGAAGTAGATCTGATAACACCTGAAAGCAATTTTGCTTACCTAGGGACCAGGTTAATATGTGAGCCATGGTGACGGGGAAAAAAAAAATGTGAGTTTGACACAGATTTCTAAGATTAGCTACCAGTACTCTCGCTTACAACTCCTACAAAGATAGGCCTCCTACCATACATGCTGGGCAAGGACCTTTTCTGCAGGGCTCCCTCTTCTCTCCTGAGCATCACAGTGTGCTGGGAGGAAGTGACATATGATCACTTCCTCCCAGCGCTGCCGTGGAGGAGGAAAGAGGGAGTGCTGGGAGGAAGCAGGCAGCTGACCTGCGCTTGAAGTGTGTACCCTGTGGCACAGGTCACCCACTCCTAAGGCCGGCCTTAACCCTTTAATGACCAGCGCCGTACCCTGTACGTCGCTGCAGTCCTGGGCTTTTCTTTGCCACAATCTTGCTCAAAATAGCGAGATTGCGCTATTTCTGCATGCATGTTGTTGTTTTTTTTTAAATTAGTCAAATTTGCAGCAAACTGGGTACTGGCAGACAGCTGCCAGTACCTAAGATGGCGGCAAATAGGCAGAGGGGGGAGGGTTAGAGAGCTTTTTTTAGGGAGATCTGGGGGGTTGGGGGAACCTACACTGCAGCAATTATATTTAAAATAAACTTTTAAAAAAAGGCTTATTTGCATACTGGCAGACTTTTTCTGCCAGTATTTAAGATAGAGGTGACAATTGTGAGGTGGGGGAGGGAAGAGAGCTATTTGAGGGGGGTCAGGGAGGGATCAGAGGGTGGGATATGTCGGGTTGGAGGCTGATCTCTACACTAAAGCTAAAAGTAACCCTACAAGCTACCTAATTAACCCCTTCACTGCTGGGCATAATACAAGTGTGGTGCGCAGCGGCATGTAGCGGCCTTCTGATTACCAAAAAGCAATGCCAAAGCCATATATGTCTGCTATTTCTGAACAAAGGGGATCCCAGAGAAGCATTTACAACCATTTGTGCCATGATTACACAAGTTGTTTGTAAATAATTTCAGTGAGAAACCTAAAATTGTGAAAAAGTTAACGTTTTTTTTTTTTTTATTTGATCGCATTTAGTGGTGAAATGGTGGCATGAAATATACCAAAATGGGCCTAGATCAATACTTTGGGTTGTCTACTAAAAAAAATATATAGTTTTTCTAGGTAAATATAAAAAAAGGCTCTCTTTCTGTTTAAATGTAGTGATGGCAAAAATGCTAAAAATGCTCTGGTCTTTTGGGGACGTTTTTGTCTGAAATGCTCGGCCTTTAAGGGGTTAAGATTGCGGGATGAAATATGGAATCAGGAGGCCCCTTCTTACACGGGCCTCCCTGAATTTTTCGCGACCCCCACATTAGGGTTATGCGACCCCATATGGATTTTCAGTATTACCTTGGATGAGAGCCGGTAAAATAACCATATTTACTAATCAGCTGATTATTTCACCTGTGCTCCATTTCAGAAATCCTCAAAATGTGGTCTGTTAGGGAGTCCTGAGGACAGGATTGAAAACAGTGCTTTATATCAAGAGAACAGAAATGTCATAATTGCAGGGTGTTTACTCTCCCCTTTAAAGAAATAAAAATAAAATCTCATTACACATTTAAATCCATTAGGGGTTTGGGTCTATCCTCCAATGATGTTAGATTTTAATGGAGAGAGAAAATTGTAGATTGTTTTTTTTTGTTTTTTTTTTACATTTCTAAAGCATAGACTGGTTGCAGCGATAACATTCTCCACCTAGGATTTATAGCCTGCCATTCCACATATAAATAGTATTTATATAGCCTGTGACTTCACATACAGATGACAGCCATCCAAGTACTAAAGGGAAATTACAAGATGACCTTTTAAGTTCATGAACAAATAAAAAGGTGATTACACAGAAGGCAAACCTAAGTATTTATTTTTTTTTTAGCAGAAATTTTTCAACACACATAAACATCGAAGAAGTCCAGGAGAAAATATCTCAACTATCTGTTTTGAAGGAAAGTCTCATGTCTGCTATTTTTCACTCAGCTAAAAGCTGTTTGTAGGTGGTTGTTTTTTTTGTTCCCTTATGTTTTGTATATTTTGAGTTCATTAATATATTTTTGTTGCCCTAGTGTTCTCCCCATGAATTTTTTTTTAAGGCGCACAACTCAGATAAATTTAAAGCCAATGTTTTGTTAAAATTAGCTAATACAGGTAGAATACCCTTTATCCAAACTGCTTGGGAAAGGAAAAGGTTTGGATTTCGGAATATTTACATCTGTAAAATTGGACAGCTTGGAGAGAGGCTGTGGCCAAATGTAATTAACAACATCTTATGTCATTTAAGTAAAATTTACATGTCCTAATACAGCTTATACATGAAACCTAATGGTAGTTTTATATAATTTCTAATAGTATTGTATACATAGTACTCTCAGAAAGATAGTACGGCACTTTAATCAGAAAGGTAATCATTGTTTTAAATAATCTAGACTATTATTGGCATTTTAGAACATGAAACCAAAGACATTGGGGCCGATTTATCAAAGCTTCAACTGATAATACGATGGCATCCGCTTGAATCTTGCTTCATATTCGACTCAAATTAAATCGGCTGTAATTAACAAAGCATCGACATCATTAAAAGTTGAAATGTGTGACGTAATATACGCTCCCGCGATCTCAAGCCGACCCAGATCGATGCTTGCGTCATTCCAGATGTTTTGAATTCACATTCGACTCTATTTGACCCTTTTCCCAATTTTTCAAACATTCAACAGGTATGCTCGCGTATTTTCCACCGCAGCGTACCTATCGTTCAAAATGCCACCCTTGAGGCAGCGAATGTCATATAAATCAATGGGAGTCTGAAAACTCAGAAAGGTTATGTTAGATGCTGCAAGAGAATGAAGCTTATTACATATTTATGTAAATTAGAAAGTTGATTACAATTGTATACTCTTTCTAAATCACACAGATAACAAAGACGCATGTTCAGTATCTAAATAATATGTTAAATAATAATATTATAATCGCATGTAATTTCAAGGGACAGATTAATTTCAAAAGTAGTTTTAATAACAGGTAATGTCTGTCTGGCAGCAGGACTAGTAGATATAGGGATAAAAATGAAATAAATACATTACATACTATAGCTAACTTCCTTTTTTTGATCAATCTAATATCACCATGTTTAAGGCATATATAGTACCACTGCATTTCGCACCAAATTTGACGCAATACTTTGCACCAAATTGAACGCAATACTTGAACTCCTAAACAGCCCATAAACTAGGGAAAGTTTCCACCACTTTTGATTGGGAAATGCATAATCACATGATTTGACATCAGCCAATCTGATTTAAATATACATTTTATACTATCACTAACAAATCAAATTGCTTGATACTTGTGTCACTGATCACTCATCAGAAGTATTTATATATGAAATTAGTATTAAAGTTAAACATTGATGATGACATTAGGACACAGTGTAATATTTTTGACAATGATTTTAAAAATCTAATGATGTTTGAGCTATCATTTTAAGATTATATTGAATCAAAGGGATAGTCCACCTAACATTAAACTGTCATGAATCAAATACAGCAGAAATTAAAATCACCTCTTTACTGTCCTGATATTTTCAGTGTTTTTCTGCCTTCTCTTGAATTTCATTTTCTTAAAGAAATGTCATTTTATATGCCAGCCCATTTTATAACACCTGTGTAGGGATGGTGTTTAAAACTACACTGCAATCAGGAAGGGTTACACAGGTGCAGAGAGAAAACTGGCCCAGCTCTTAAAATATCCATTGTTTACAAATAAATACCTATGATACCCTGATTACATGTTATATTCGCAATTATTCTTCCTCAGAATAATAATATATTTACACTATATACATATAGTGGTATAAATAAACACAGAGATATGAAAGACAACATTGTTTAGAACAAAATAAAAATTAGGAACATGTAAATATGTTTGAAAAAGATTTCTGACATAACACATATATACGTATATACAAGTATGTGCAAAGATATACGTACAAATTCTAGCATTAATAATAATTTTTTTAAAAAAAAAGAAAAAAACATGAGATAGTCATACCATAAGTTGTTGAAATACAAATACACGGGGGCGGGTCCTAGCAGCCACCGGGTCCGGACGCAAAAGATAGAAGTTCTGGGCCTTATACTATAATTATACCAAATATCTACTTTCCATCCAACAAACAATGATCTTTCTCTGTGAAATTGGATATATGAAGCGAAGCTGAACTGATCTATATTGGTCTTGAGCAGATTTCAACTACGCAACTGCTATACTAGACGTCTGCATGGATCCGGTGGAGGCCGTCTACCATCAGTATACCCCCCCCCCCCCCCGTCTGCTGGGTGAAGCAGAACCACTATAGCGCTAATAGGAGGGGGTACAAATACTAGCCAGCATGGATGATACTCTGCATAACGAAATCTAAGCACTCTTACATGCCCTAGCCCTGAAAATGGACAGCAATCATGCACAACTGTTGCACACAATGAAAGATAAGCCTCCTGCACTGCTTTCTATAGAATTGCAAATGGAGAAATGGAGGTTGTGCCGGAACACGGCAGGCAACTTGGCAATTTACAACACCCTTCCAGCATAACTGCGTCCACATCAATTGCCTTACGAGAGCTATCGGACGCGGATCTACCGGAGTCCGGTGCTCCGCATCTGTGTAGAGAAGGTTTGGGCGCTGCATCCGTCCGCGACACGCTGAGGAAGCATTCACTCACATGGGCAGAAACTGTGGTAGAATTGACAAGCCTAGTGAGACTATCCAGTGACCCTGTGATGATCTGGGTCTTAGACTGTGTTGCGGGACCCTTGCCAACAAGACTAGCAGCGTCTCTGATCTCTTGCACCTGCCGACTATCTCCACACCAAGCGGATCAGCTGTGTGTAAGAGAGCTTATGCGAATGCATCCTTTTAGCCTGTCTTCCAACATAGACCCACATTACGCTACTGACAAGATCAGTTTCATCCGTAGTGGAATTGGATGATCTTTTGTGCATAAGGTCAATATCAAAGTTTGGGACAGATCCTCATAAGACAATGTGGACTCTCTGACCTAATCTATTGATATTTAAAGGATCCTCCTGAAAACACTCACCCTGCTCAAATGGAGGCTGTATCCCTCAGAACTCTTTACAGTCAGTCGCAATGTATTGGGCATTATGCCCTTCTCCAAAACATAAATGTGACATGCTACAATTTGTCTTACCAAGACCTGTTTACCAAAGGTAACTGTTTAGGTTGATAGTTAGTGGGAGACTCTGCCTATTTCCATATAAATATCATCCTACTTAGTTTAGTGTCTGAAGTAGATATAACTTACTGTACTATATGTATAATTGTCATAGGGAAAATATCATTACCTGTGAAGCTAGCCACATAAATAACCTCCTGTCTCAGAGCTTACATAACAGAGTTATCATAATCTGGACAGGTCAAATACTTAGTTTATAGCCGGTGTTAAGAATATGCCTCTATATTCCTGAGAGATATACATTGCCTCAGATATGTATTCGGCTTGGGATTCAGATGTACCTACTATACTATGTCATATTCCAGATAGTTCTCAGTTGTGCGAGCAGGAATACTTTTGACCCCTGTAGGGAGATTGGTTGAAGCAAATTCTATCTCCATTTTCAACTTTAAAGGGGCTATAACATAATAATTCTCCGGTGGCTCACTCATTCATGACAAATCCATAATTTGAAACACTTGAGCAGTTCTATTGTCACTCTTAACCTAAGCACGGGAGGACATAAACATCAGACCTTAACTCTTTACCCAATCCCTGCACTTATATAGCGGGTTAATATCTCTGAGAACTGTTTGCCCTTAAACTCTCATATATTGACTGCTGCATCTCTTGTCCCTCCCCCAGATTACTACATCGCCTAGCCTCGCAATTTACTCACTTATGATAATTTAAGAGCCAGATGTTTAAGTATATTGGTGTTATTTGCATAACATATGTGTGGCTATTCGTTGGTGCTTCAAAATGTTTCATGAATATGATTGTTTAACTATTGCATATTTGCTACCGATACTGTATAGTTAACACAGAAGGTTGATATCCCTTACACTAATAACCATATTTAAGATTAGGCCCGTTGTTATATCTTATCTACTGCAGTATTAATGTAACTTATCTGCCTTATATTTGACATACTTTCCTGCAATGATGGTTGTTCCTCTTTTTATATTAGACCCTTTCAATCCAAAAAAAAAAAAAAGATATACTTTTGCAATATAGGCTCCAACCTAGTCTTCACATCGCTTCGATGCTCTAGATTTAGATAGAGCTTATTGGTTTTTATTTTAAATAGTACTAATAAACCTCAGAGCTATGCATTTCGGCCTGGGTGTCTCATTGTTGGAGTGTATATCTGCATACGCATGCTTAAGATATCATTTGCTGTAATGGGCAATTCTCTGAAGTGGGGACGATAGAACATATACACTAGGCTAAACATTTATCTTACTTGTCCAGCTCCTAGTTGCCACCGTTAGGGTAGTGATGTAATTATGACATGTTATAAAGAGTCTTCATCTCAATACATTTCTCCTATTGAATTGTAGCAACACTACTAATTACCCAGCTCTCTATACTCACAATATTTGGAGGACAATTAATATACTGTCTGTGACCTTTGTTCTGGGCTATCCTTCTCCCCTGCCTACTATATAAATTGTGAGACATTTCTCTCAGAGCTTGTTTCATTGTGTATACAAACTGCCCTTATCTGATTGTATGTTCCATTACGCCTTACCAACACCTCCCCCTCTTTGTACTTTATCTACATTTTACTCTGATCAGTGATTACCTGTTGATCTTTCCCTATTCCCTAACTGTAACTTTTTAAAGCGGTGCTTACCCGCTGATTGGTATTGGCTATCCTGCAGCCCATTTAGGGCTGCCAATTTGGTTACCATATGTCTTGTTAACTCCTTGTGCTTGAAAAGTCCATAAGTGACCATCTAACTAACCAACCACCTAAGCTATTATACAGGGAGTGCAGAATTATTAGGCAAGTTGTATTTTTGAGGATTAATTTTATTATTGAACAACAACCATGTTCTCAATGAACCCAAAAAACTCATTAATATCAAAGCTGAATAGTTTTGGAAGTAGTTTTTAGTTTGTTTTTAGTTATAGCTATTTTAGGGGGATATCTGTGTGTGCAGGTGACTATTACTGTGCATAATTATTAGGCAACTTTACAAAAAACAAATATATACCCATTTCAATTATTTATTTTTACCAGTGAAACCAATATAACATCTCAACATTCACAAATATACATTTCTGACATTCAAAAACAAAACAAAAACAAATCAGTGACCAATATAGCCACCTTTCTTTGCAAGGACACTCAAAAGCCTGCCATCCATGGATTCTGTCAGTGTTTTGATCTGTTCACCATCAACATTGCGTGCAGCAGCAACCACAGCCTCCCAGACACTGTTCAGAGAGGTGTACTGTTTTCCCTCCTTGTAAATCTCACATTTGATGATGGACCACAGGTTCTCAATGGGGTTAAGATCAGGTGAACAAGGAGTCCATGTCATTAGATTTTCTTCTTTTATACCCTTTCTTGCCAGCCACGCTGTGGAGTACTTGGACGCGTTTGATGGAGCATTGTCCTGCATGAAAATCATGTTTTTCTTGAAGGATGCAGACTTCTTCCTGTACCACTGCTTGAAGAAGGTGTCTTCCAGAAACTGGCAGTAGGACTGGGAGTTGAGCTCGACTCCATCCTCAACCCGAAAAGGCCCCACAAGCTCATCTTTGATGATACCAGCCCAAACCAGTACTCCACCTCCACCTTGCTGGCGTCTGAGTCGGACTGGAGCTCTCTGCCCTTTACCAATTCAGCCACGGGCCCATCCATCTGGCCCATCAAGACTCACTCTCATTTCATCAGTCCATAAAACCTTAGAAAAATCAGTCTTGAGATATTTCTTGGCCCAGTCTTGACGTTTCAGCTTGTGTGTCTTGTTCAGTGGTGGTCGTCTTTCAGCCTTTCTTACCTTGGCCATGTCTCTGAGTATTGCACACCTTGTGCTTTTGGGCACTCCAGTGATGTTGCAACTCTGAAATATGGCCAAACTTGTGGCAAGTGGCATCTTGGCAGCTGCACGCTTGACTTTTCTCAGTTCATGGGCAGTTATTTTGCGCCTTGGTTTTTCCACACGCTTCTTGCGACCCTGTTGACTATTTTGAATGAAACGCTTGATTGTTCGATGATCACGCTTCAGAAGCTTTGCAATTTTAAGAGTGCTGCATCCCTCTGCAAGATATCTCACTATTTTTGACTTTTCTGAGCCTGTCAAGTCCTTCTTTTGACCCATTTTGCCAAAGGAAAGGAAGTTGCCTAATAATTATGCACACCTGATATAGGGTGTTGATGTCATTAGATCACACCCCTTCTCATTACAGAGATGCACATCACCTAATATGCTTAATTGGTAGTAGGCTTTCGAGCCTATACAGCTTGGATTAAGACAACATGCATAAAGAGGATGATGTGGTCAAAATACTCATTTGCCTAATAATTCTGCACTCCCTGTATTCAGAAAATGGAGGTTTCAGAAGCCTAGTTGCTGTTATACATTGATATGTTTCTTTATCAGTTATGATTCTTGTTATTCTTTTTTGTTTTACATATGACAATGTTTATTGTACAATGATATGGCTACCTTTGTATGTTACTCTTATTTGCTAAACCTCAATAAAAAAAAAAAAAAGACATACAAATACACAATGTGAAAATGCTATATATCAGAGATATTTTTGTATAACAAATAAATAAAACAAATATTGTTGATCAGGTATAAATCTAGCTATTTCTTGGACATTAACAGATGAAAAATAAAAGATTAGCTTTAGAGAAATGTGCTTGTTCATGGACAGTAATGATATGGTATAAAAAAAAGTGGGAAAAAACAGAATATCCACGACATCGAAGACTCTTATTTATCAACAGTTCGATGCTCATCGCTCCGTACTTGACGCGCATGTTTTTGACAGACTTTTTAATAAATAAGGGCATCGTATGTGGATTTGCAGCAGCGATGTCTGGCGAGCGTATTGACTCCAGCGAATGCACCGAGATTGACGCTTTAATAAGTCGGCCCCATTGGCAGAGGAGATTGGGGCTTACTGGTTGGGAAATTGTAATTTTTTATTTTTTTAAATCTTAATAAAAAAGGCCTAGATTTTGGAATTCCAGAGTTGGGGATTTGCACCTGTATTACATCTTTTTAATGCTTATTGCAGAGTATCATTAAAATATTTATGTTAAATTATGCAATAAATTTGTGCTTTGGATAGCAGAAAATTTTATAATTTTACTAAGGCTTGCAACATTTTCTGTGGCGTACACTATAAGCGCATGTTTAACAGTGAGTACATAGTAGGCATATTACTGCCTGTCTGTTTTACTAGGAGATGGATGAACAGCAAACTGTTTGGCTGTTGAGTGGTGGGAATTTTTTTTAAAGGGACAAGAAACCCAACTTTTTAATTTTATGATAAAGATAGACCATATATTTTTCAATTTACTTGTTTTATCAATTTTGCTTAATTCTCTTGATATCCTTTATTGAAGGAGCAGCAATACATTTCTGGGAGCTAGCTGCACAGTAAGCCAATGACAATAGACTTATATATGCAGACAACAATCGGCAGCTAGCTTCTTGCTCCTGAGCCTACCTAGGTAACATTTTCAGCCAAAAAAAGAGAACTAAGCAAGATAAATAATAGAAATAAATTTCGAAAGTTGTTTAAAATTGTATTTTCTATCTGAATCAAGAAATAAACATTTTGGGTTTCATACCCCTTTTAAGAGGAAAATGCAGAAAGTCAATTTGAGGAAGAAATATTGTACAATGTGAAGGAACAGGGAAAATATATACAAATAGCATAGTAGAGATTGTAAGGTCCCACACAGTTTATTGAGAGAGGTGGGCGCATTTCAGCAATAAGAGAAGTTAAAAGTGAAATAGAAAAAGGGATGTGTAATAGGAAAACTGAGAGGGCAAATCACTGGGGATCATGAGCCGACCAGCTAAGGAAAAGTGAGTGATTGCCAAGCAAGTGACTGAGATGGTTGAAAGAGAAAATACTTGGCTAACTTCAGCAGACTGATTGTACATGGAGCGAATAGTTACTACATGGGCGTTCTTGCATGCAATGATTCTTTGGGCAAGATTTATCAAAGTGAGAATAAGAAAATTCTCACATTTGTCGTAAAAAAAAAAAAAACCCTCACAAATGATATCACCATATTTATGAAAGGTTATGCGCCAATAAAGTCGCAACTTTTCGTATTTGTGACCAAATTGACTCATGACCATTCACAAGTCTTAAATATATGCGAATAAGTTGTCTGGAAATGCCTAATTCTTGTATTAATCACTATTGACATTTTAAAATGCCTGTATATATTCGCAGTTCTCATATATTTATGAAAAGTGGTTTATGCAATATTCACTGGTTTTAATCTCGCCAATTTGTAGGTTGCGAGGAGTGAAAAATAAAGAGCGATATTGTTGTTTGTCCGGAGGGAAAATGGAAATATGTCTCTGTCTTGCTGTATCTAGGGTTAGAAATTGCCCACAACAAGGCACAGAACCTGAATAATATTAATAATTAAATAACAAAAAGGTATACACAAATTTATAAAAAAGTAGAATAATTTAAGTGCAATTGGAATAAGTGTATTAAAAAAGAACGAAGATGAGCTCCAAAAAACGGGCAACCTTCCTCAATGAGAGAGCCAAAGAAGGGGCAAAATAAAAATAACTTTAATATATAAGAAATAACATTCTTACAAACGATGACTTGATTAGAACAATAAACCTTTTACCAGTATCTAAAATTAAGATTGATAAATAAAGTGAAAATGACATTTTTGCAAGAAAACTAGGATAAGCCATTCTCTTGACATCGCAAAAAAGTTTTGCCCCAAAAATGTCTCTAGAATTTTGATAAATACTGGCTACATTTTTAATTTCACACATTGCGAATTATTGCTGAAATAATCATGACTTTTTAGGCGCATTTTTTCGGGGCTTGATAAATTTTGCCCTTTGTCTGTGTAAAGCCATCTTCCTTACCTATTAACGATTTTGTTTATATTTACTTACTAAGATAGCTGTAGAGCTAGTATAAGTCTTCATGCTTGTAGAAGAGGGAGTTGTAACCACATTTGTTTTTCTGGACAGGCTTTTATTCTTGGAATTAGATGTAAGAATAATGTATGAATGTAATGTTGTCAGTATTATGCATTCTCTTGTTTTTTTGGAGGTTACTGTGCAATATTATACATCAGCATACCCCCCAACTGTCCCGATTTTCGCGGGACAGTCCCCCTGTCCCGGGTTGCTAGCCATCTGTCCCAATTTTAGGCATTAAAAAAAAATATTTTTTTTTTATTTTTTTTTTAAATTCTGTTGGGCCCATACTCAGAAGCAGCTGGCTTTGCTCTGACAGGGTTAGATACCTGTTAGATTCCCTATGGAAAATTAATGGTGTGTGGGTTAAGCATGAGTAAGAAGGCTGTATAAACTCTGACCACGGGTAATGGTAACCTCTCTAACCTACCTCTGGTAGTGATGATGTCTAACCCCTGGTGATAATACTAGCATGCCTTCAGTTTTATACAATGAGCAGTGCTAATACCAGGGTAACGAACAGTGGCAGCCGCAGACTGCCAGCTAATGTGCTTGCCAACCCCAGGACCCCATACAATGAATTACAGATACCCATATATGATGTAGTGTGTGTGTCTATCGGTATCCATAACTCTGTGTGTGTATCTGTATGTATAAGTTTATGCTATGTAGTGTGTGTGTGTGTGTCTGCATGTATAAATGTGTATCTGCATGTATAAGTGTATGCTATGTAGTGTGTGCGTGTCTGCATGTATGTGTATACTATGTAGTGTCTGTGTATCTGCATGTATAAGCGTATGTTGCATGTATAAGTGTATGCTATGTAATGTGTGTGTATCTGCCTGTATAAGTGTATGCTATGTAGTGTGTGTGTGTGTATCTTCGTGTGTAAGTGTATGCTATGTAGTGTGTGTATCTTCATGTGTAAGTGTATGCTATGTTGTGTGTGTGCATCTGCATGTATAAGTGTGATATGTAGTGTGTGTGTATCTGCATGTA
This sequence comes from Bombina bombina, assembly GCF_027579735.1. NCBI lineage: Eukaryota > Metazoa > Chordata > Amphibia > Anura > Bombinatoridae > Bombina > Bombina bombina. The sequence continues at coordinate 581,320,706 of NC_069503.1, read as the reverse complement.
TAAGTGTATGCTATGTAGTGTGTGTGCATCTGTATGTGTAAATGTATGCTATGTAGTGTGTGTGTGTATCTGCATGTATAAGTGTATGCTATGTAGCGTGTGTGTATCTGCATGTATAAGTGTATGCTGCATGTATAAGTGTATGCTATGTAATGTGTGTGTGTCTGCATGTATAAGTGTATGCTATGTAGTGTGTGTGTGTATCTTCGTGTGTAAGTGTATGCTATGTAGTGTGTGTGTATCTTCATGTGTAAGTGTATGCTATGTTGTGTGTGTGCATCTGCATGTATAAGTGTATGCTATGTAGTGTGTGTGTATCTGCATGTATAAGTGTATGCTATGTAGTGTGTGTGTATCTGCATGTATAAGTGAATGTTGAATGTATAAGTGTATGCTATGTAATGTGTGTGTATCTTCATGTATAAGTGTATGCTATGTTGTGTGTGTGCATCTGCATGTATAAGTGTATGCTATGTTGTGTGTGTGCATCTGCATGTATAAGTGTATGCTATGTTCTGTGTGTGCATCTGCATGTATAAGTGTATGCTATGTTGTGTTTGTGCATCTGCATGTATAAGTGTATGCTATGTTGTGTGTGTGCATCTGCATGTATAAGTGTATGCTATGTTGTGTGTGTGCATCTGCATGTATAAGTGTATGCTATGTAGTGTGTGTGCATCTGCATGTATAAGTGTATGCTATGTAGTGTGTGTGCATCTGCATGTATAAGTGTATGCTATATAGTGTGTGTGTATCTGCATGTATAAGTGTATGCTATGTAGTGTGTGTGTATCTGCATGTATAAGTGTATGCTATGTAGTGTGTGTGTATCTGCCTGTATAAGCGTATGTTGAATGTATAAGTGTATGCTATGTAATGTGTTTGTGTATCTTCGTGTGTAAGTGTATGCTATGTAGTGTGTGTATCTTCATGTGTAAGTGTATGCTATGTTGTGTGTGTGCATCTGCATGTATAAGTGTATGCTATGTAGTGTGTGTGTGTCTGCATGTATAAGTGTATACTATGTAGTGTGTGTGCATCTGCATGTATAAGTGTATGCTATATAGTGTGTGTGTATCTGCATGTATAAGTGTATGCTATGTAGTGTGTGTGTATCTGCATGTATAAGTGTATGCTATGTAGTGTGTGTGTATCTGCATGTATACGTGTATGCTATGTAGTGTGTGTGTATCTGCCTGTATAAGCGTATGTTGAATGTATAAGTGTATACTATGTAGTGTCTGTGTATCTGCATGTATAAGTGTATGCTATGTAGTGTGTGTGTGTATCTGCCTGTATAAGTGTATGCTATGTAGTGTGTGTGTGTGTATCTTCATATGTAAGTGTAAGCTATGTAGTGTGTGTGTGTGTATCTGCATGTATAAGTGTATGCTATGTAGTGTGTGTGTATCTGCATGTGTAAGTGTATGCTATGTAGTGTGTGTGTATCTGCATGTGTAAGTGTATGCTATGTAGTATGCTACTGTGCATTTTTGCTGACTTTAAAGGCCAGAATCTAGAATATTAATGGGGAATGCAGAGAGCAGTTTTAAAGAATTTATTATTTTTCCAATTAAGATAAAAATATTTAGCAATGTCTTTGCAAAGGCTAATTAAACACATAGCTCACATAGCCATACCAGTGGTTTGAGCTTGTGTTTGATTTGCTGCCTGTGTATTAAAATATATGACTTTATTTAGAATGTTATTTATATTACTTTGGTCTTATGATTTTTTTAAGCCCAGCCCACCACATTTCAAATTTTTTTTTGGGGGGGGGGGGGGGGGGTCCCGTCCCGTCCCGTCCCGTCCCGTCCCGTCCCGTCCCTCTTTTGAATTTTGAAATGTTGGGAGGTATGCATCAGGGATGGCCAATGTGCAGCCTGAGGGCCACTTGTAGCCCTCTGCACTAGTTTTTGTGGTGCACAGGTATAAACAGAACTAATAATGTTTGCCATAGTTTTTGTTGCCAAAGGAAAAAGCAAAATTAAGAATGTGTCTTGAGGATAACAGCAGATACAACTTTACCTAAATCTGGTCCTGTGCCACCAGAATTTTTAGGAATCCTTGTTGTTATTAAATCTATATGCGTCTGTTAAAGCTTCTAAAATATTTGTGTTTAGTACGTTTTTCATCACTGTTTTGTAATAAAAATGTGTGCCCAACTTTCAACACTGAAGCATGTGCAATTATGTATTCATTCTGTTGGGTATAATGTTAATGCTTTGTCATTAAGATGGTAAATGGATGTTTTGCAATGCTTAACGTAATGTCAAAAGCCAAGTGGTCAATGTAATTGAATTCTCTAGGATTGATTTCCTGCCCGGTTTCATGACAGTCACATCTAGGAGTCCTTCATAGTCTATCAAGTTTGATCTCTCTCATTCTGTCACTGTAGTGTCTAAAACATTTACTAGATTTGATTTTTTTAACCCTTTGAGTGCTAAGCACTTTCCCACCTGGGTGTTAAGCTGATTTAATTTATTTTTTTATTTTGTGAAAAAAAATGTTTTAACTCCCCCCCCCCCCCAGATCCCAATACTTACAACATTGGAAAGGTTAGACGATTACCTTTCCAATGGGGGTCTTGGGGGGTCTGTAGCTGCTTAGATTCTTGAGATACAGGCTTCTAAGCAGCATGCCCCCTTTCCCTATACTTTGTATTAACAAATTGTTAATAAAGTTGCGAAGTGACGTCATCACGCAAAACGTGATGCCCCGGCAATGCGGAGCGGGTGGGAGCCACCAGATCTCCCTCAAGGTGGGAGAGTGCTAGTGACGGCTCTGAGCCATCATTAGCACCAGAGTGGGAAACTCTGTGACATCTCAGAGCCGTCATTAGCACTCAAAGGGTTAATAAAAGAATGATACCCTGTAAATGGGTGTTATTTTTATTAAAAGTATTGTGTTCCCAAAAGTTCACTGCATTATAAATGTCCAAATTAATTTGAACCTCAAAAATACCATTAGAATTCTATTTTTGTAACTGGAAGTACAACATTTTGAAAGACACATATTTGTGCTAATTTGTGAATTTCATATCCCTTTAAATATTCTTTTATGATTCAGATAGAGCATGCAATATTAAACAAGTTGCTAGCTTTACTTCTGTTATCAATTTTTCTTTGTCTTCTTGGTATCTTTGGTTGAAAAGCTAAGGAGTCGGCCCATTTCTGGAACACTATAGCACCAGTTTTTGCAAGAATGTTATCGGTTTGCTAGATGGCAGCACTATTTCCTGCTCTGTTGTACTCCAGATGCCTACCTAGGTATCTCTTCAACAAATAAGCAAATTTGTTAATAGAAGTAAATTGGAAACTTTTTAAAAATTATATTCTCTGTCTGAATCACAAAATCTATTTTTTTGGGGTTTCATATCCCTTTAAGGGATAGTAAAGTCCAAATTAAACTTTCATGATTCAGATAGGGCATGTCATTTTAAACAACTTTCTAATTTACTTTTATCATCAAATTTGCTTTGTTCTCTTGTTATTCTGAGCTGAAAGCTAAACCTAGGTAGGCTCATATGCTAATTTCTAAGCCATTGAAGGCTGCCTCTGCATTTGACAGTTTTTCACAACTAGAGGGCATTAGTTTGTGTTTCAAATATAAATTTTTCTGTTTCAAATGAATGGAAATTCCCTATTAGGGCATGCAACAGACTATTAGGGCATGTATTTCATGTCAGTGTGCTTTGTAAACACTAAAGGGATAAAGAAACCCACAAATTTTCTTTGGTGATTCAGATAGAGCATTCGATTTTACACAACTTTATAATTTACTTCTATCATAAAAATTTATTCATTCTCTTTTTATCTTTTGTTAAAAAGCAGGGATGTAGTAGGCTTAGGAGCCGCCCATTTCAGGGATCACTATATGATAGCAATTTTTCAAGAAATTTTATCCATTTGAGTACTAGATGGCAGCACTGTTTCCTGCCATGTAGTGCTACAGATGCCTACCTAGGTATCTCTTCAACACAGAATACCATGGGAACAACGCAAATTTTATAGTAGAAGTAAATTGGAAACGTTTAAAAATTGTTTGTTCTGATTGAATCACAAAAGAAGTTTTTTGGGTTTCATATCCATTTAAGATACAAATTAAACATTCATAATTCTGAAAGAGCATGCAAGTTTAAACAACTTTCCAATTTACTTTAATAATCAATTTTGCTTAGTTCTCTTTGTATCCTTTTGTTAAAGAGTAATCCTAGGTGAGCTCAGGAGCGTGCACGTGCTCGTAGTCATTTGACAGCATTGTTTACAACAATGTTTATAGCAATCTTATACACAGTTGCAAACTTTTTTGTTATAGACAGTGTCTGTGGCAGCAGTGTTTGCATCTATGTATAACATTGCTATAATTTTGCAAACACTTCTGCCAAATGGCTAAAGGCATGTGCACACTCCTGAGCTTATATAGGATTACATTTAACAAAGGATACAAGAGAACTAAGCAAAATTAATAATATAAATAAATTGGAAAGTTGTTTAAAATGATATGCTCAATTTATTCCATTCAATTTTGACTTTAATGTCCCTTTAATGGCACATTTCAATATTAAACTATTTAAAAAATATTAGGCACTAATATTAAAGGGACAATGTACCATAACATTTTCTCACCTTTTTAATGTGTTCTAGATCCATTTTAGGTACTAAATTGTTTACAAATAGCTCCTGTTAACTCTGTCAGCTTGGGTACAGAAAAGCTATTAAAAGGGGGGGGGAGAACAAAAGGAGAAATTTCCTGTACAATTATTCCTCTGAAACTGCTATAGAATACTCTGTCCCTTTTTTATGCTGAGGAATTTATCTGTTCATGTTTTTTTCTTCATGTTTTTGCTCATTGGCATCACTACATTTTTTGGGGCGTAGTGGCAACAGTTTTCCTCTGGCATCAGAGCCTGTCAGGGTTATGTGCCATTATTATATCATTTTATTTTTCCATGCTGCAACCTAATTGAGGGAAGATGCACAAGCCTTGACCCTCAAATGTATTCAGAGGAGATAGTGTTACAATATGTGTAGGTCTTGTGTTAATGGTTCATAGGGCTAAATTTGTTTAGCTGCAATTGCAGCTTCTTTGGCTATGTGGAACCGGTTCACATGATGAAACCTGCTGCCCCATGTTTAAGGAACCAAAACCTCCTATTTTTCCCCTCCTCCGCCTCAGAGGTGGTGAGATTGGCGTGAGAACATTTGCTCGTTCCAAGTGATTGATACTGTTCTAGCACAATTGGTTGAGCCACTTGTTCATTGTTAAAATTTTCAGTGCTATGCGACTGAATAGAATGTATATGAAACCCAAATTTTTTCTTTCATAATTCAGATAGAGCATGCAATTTTAAGCAACTTTCTAATTTACTCCTATTATCCATTTTTCTTCATTCTCTTGGTATCTTTATTTGAAAAATGGGAACGTAAGCTTAGGAGGTGGCCCATTTTTGGTTCAGTACCTGGGTAGCGCTTGCTGATTGGTAGCTAAATGTAGCCACCAATCAGCAAGTGCTACCCAGTGTTCTGAACAAAAAATGGGCTTGTTTCTAAGCTTACATTCCTGCTTTTTTTCAAATAAAGATACCAAGAGAACAAAGAAAAAACTATATGATTAAATTAGAAAGTTGCTTAAAATTGCATGCTCTATCCAAATCGCAAAAGATAAAATATGGGTTTAGTATCCCTTTCATTTCTTATAACAGCAGTGTTCTCAAAAATTCTAAAATGTAATTTCTTTTCTGTGTCCTTTAAAAAACAAACAAAAAAACCCAGTATTTATAATTTGCAATATACATGCAGCAGGGCATATTCTGTATTTGTATTTTGTTATGCAATTGCTTTAAAGGGACAGTCAACCCAAAACTGCTTTTAAATCATACATATTGAGTTTAAATCTATTATTATTTTTAAATGTAGCCCAATTTTCAACAATATTGCGTTAGCATGTAAAAAGACTTGCTATGTTTGTTTCTGTTGTTCAAAAATGTCCGCCTGCCCACTCCCCTATTTCGTCACAAGTGTGTTCTCACATTCACTTTTCTATTCTACACGCTCCCGGCGTTTGCGCATGCACAATGTGCTGATTTTCGTCAAGGGGGTACTTTTCAAACCGGAACAGAAAGTAACCGCTCTGACTAGGAATGAGTATGACTGAGTCCTGATCAAGCAAAGCACAATCGTACGTCTCACATATGAAACCGCTGTGTACTGAGCGGTTACTTTCTGTTCCGGTGTCAAAAGTACCCCATTGACAAAAATCGGCGCAAACGCCAGGAGCATGTAGAATAGAAAAGTAAATGCGAGAACACACTTGTGATGAAATAGGGGAGGGGGCAGTTGGACATTTTTGAACAGAAACAAACATAGTAAGTCTTTTTACATGTTAACGCAATATTGTTGAAAATTGGGCTACATTTAAAAATCATAATCCTTTTAAACTCTATATGTATGATTTAATAGCCGTTTTGGGTTGACTGTCCCTTTAAGTAGTATCATATAAAAGTACAGTATTATAAACTACAGGTGTTACAATCATATAAAATAGATGTGTATAATATATAGTTATATAAATATATTTACTGGAAAGGTGTAGAACAGTGTATAAGGGGGAGAGGAAAAAAACACTCTTGTAGTATGGTCAGTAGAATTACCCACCTGGTTATACCACAAATATATGAGCTATTTGTTGCACCTTAAGGGGTGACGTAATCCCTTCTGTGTTAGTTGTTTGGTAATTTTATCCAGAAAGAACAGTAGACAAACAGTGTCGGCTGGTTCCTTTTGGTTATCTAGGATTAAGAAATATTAACAGCAGTGTTTTTTTTTTTAAAGAATATTAATTTTAGTTGTTTCTAAAAGTGTATACTTAAAAATGTACTGTTAAGTCCTAAAATTACTTTTTTTTTTTTTTTAGTCAATTTTTGTGAAAATGTTTCCATTAAAGGGACACTGAACCCAAATTTTTTCTTTTGTGATTTAGATAGAGCATGCAATTTTAAGCAACTATCTAATTGACTCCTATTATCAAATTGTCTTCATTCTCTTGGTATCTTTATTTGAAATGCAAGAATGTAAGTTTAGATGCCGGCCCATTTTTGGTGAACAAACTGGGTTGTTCTTGCTGATTGGTGGATAAATTCACCCACCAATAAATAAGTGCTTTCCATGGTTCTGAACCAAAAAATAGCTTAGATGCTTTTTTTTTTTTTTTTTAATAAAGAGAAAGCAAGAGATAATAGGAGTAAATTAGAAAGTTGCTTAAAATTGCATGCTCTATCTAAATCACAAAAGAAAAAATTTGGGTTCAGTGTCCCTTTAAGGCTTGTTTCAAACTTCCACGGATTTAAGGCAAAAGATTGTTCATGGTTATATTTTCATATTATTCCATGCTCTCAAGCTCCCTTATAGTCTGCTAAGTTTGGCAAAGTGTGAAACCGGAAGTGAGGCCACCACTGCAATAAGCTCCAGCCTTAAGCGTTTCGTGATTCACGATCACTCATACAGAGGGCAATATATAGATAGATGAATAGATATAGCTAAATATATATATATATATATATATATATATATATATATATATATATATATATATATATATAGAGAGAGAGAGAGAGAGAGAGATAGATATAAAAAAAAATTATATATATATATACACTTTTATTTATAAAGATATCCAGTTGAGAAGTTTTCTTAACATGAAACGTATATGTTTGTATATGTTCTGTTTCCCCTGGCCCTTAAACAAATGTTCTAAATGAGGAAAAGAAACACTGCAATAATTTGCAGTCCACAGGTGTGAAAACCTCTGCTTCCTAATGTGTCATACGTATACGTTTATTTTTCCACCACATTTAATCAATATTATAATGGTTTTGTAGTTTTTCTTAGCTGGCTTCCAGGTGCTTTAAAAAAAAAAAAAAAGTTTGTAGCTTAAAGAGGAAGCACAGATGGCAGGAAATGCACAAGCCTGCATGCGTCGGTCAGGTTTTTCCAGTGCTGATTTATATTACAGGATGGAGAAAGCAAACTGGCAGTTTGGGTTAAAGTTCTATTTTCATCCGTTTTATTTTATTTGATTGTAACACATTATTATTTTTTTCTTTATTAAACACTGGAGTCAATTTTATGCCTGTGGTATATTCCAAACAGTAGATTTCTCCAACATAGGTGTGTCCGGTCCACGGCGTCATCCTTACTTGTGGGATATTCTCTTCCCCAACAGGAAATGGCAAAGAGCCCAGCAAAGCTGGTCACATGATCCCTCCTAGGCTCCGCCTACCCCAGTCATTCTCTTTGCCGTTGTACAGGCAACATCTCCACGGAGATGGCTTAGAGTTTTTTAGTGTTTAACTGTAGTTTTTATTATTCAATCAAGAGTTTGTTATTTTAAAATAGTGCTGGTATGTACTATTTACTCAGAAACAGAAAAGAGATGAAGATTTCTGTTTATATGAGGAAAATGATTTTAGCACCGTAACTAAAATCCATGGCTGTTCCACACAGGACTGTTGAGAGCAATTAACTTCAGTTGGGGGAACAGTGTGCAGTCTCTTACTGCTTGAGGTATGACACATTCTAACAAGACGATGTAATGCTGGAAGCTGTCATTTTCCCTATGGGATCCGGTAAGCCATGTTTATTAAGATAGTAAATAAGGGCTTCACAAGGGCTTATTAAGACTGTAGACTTTTTCTGGGCTAAATCGATTCATTATTAACACATATTTAGCCTTGAGGAATCATTTATTCTGGGTATTTTGATATGATTATATCGGCAGGCACTGTTTTAGACACCTTATTCTTTAGGGGCTTTCCCTAATCATAGTCAGAGCCTCATTTTCGCGCCGGTATGGCGCACTTGTTTTTGAGGACAGCATGGCATGCAGCTGCATGTGTGTGGAGCTCTGATACATAGAAAAGTCTTTCTGAAGGCATCATTTGGTATCGTATTCCCCTTTGGGCTTGGTTGGGTCTCAGCAAAGCAGATTCCAGGGACTGTAAAGGGGTTAAATATAAAAACGGCTCCGGTTCCGTTATTTTAAGGGTTAAAGCTTCCAAATTTGGTGTGCAATACTTTTAAGGCTTTAAGACACTGTGGTGAAATTTTGGTGAATTTTGAACAATTCCTTCATACTTTTTCGCAATTGCAGTAATAAAGTGTGTTTAGTTTAAAATTTAAAGTGACAGTAACGGTTTTATTTTAAAACGTTTTTTGTGCTTTGTTATCAAGTTTATGCCTGTTTAACATGTCTGAACTACCAGATAGATTGTGTTCTGACTGTGGGGAAACCAAGGTTCCTTCTCATTTAACTATATGTATTTTATGTCATAAAAAAATTTAGTAAAAATGATGCCCAAGATGATTCCTCAAGTGAGGGGAGTAAGCATGGTACTGCATCATCCCCTCCTTCGTCTACACCAGTCTTGCCCATACAGGAGGCCCCTAGTACATCTAGTGCGCCAATACTCCTTACTATGCAACATTTAACGGCTGTAATGGATAATTCTATCAAAAACATTTTAGCCAATATGCCCACTTATCAGCGAAAGCGCGACTGCTCTGTTTTAGAAAATTCTGTAGAGCATGAGAACGCTGATGATATGGTTTCTGAAGGGCCCCTACACCAGTCTGAGGGGGCCAGGGAGGTTTTGTCTGAGGGAGAAATTTCAGATTCAGGAAACATTTCTCAACAAGCTGAACCTGATGTGATTACTTTTAAATTTAAGTTGGAACATCTCCGCGCTCTGCTTAAGGAGGTGTTATCCAATTTGGATGATTGTGATTATCTGGTCATTCCAGAACCACTATGTAAAATGGAAAAGTTCTTAGAGGCCCCGGGGCCCCCCGAAGCTTTTCCTATATCCAAGCGGGTGGCGTACATTGTTAGTAAAGAATGGGACAGGCCCGGTATACCTTTAGTACCTCCCCCCATATTTAAAAAATTGTTTTCCTATAGTCGACCCCAGAAAGGACTGATGGCAGACAGTCCCCAAGGTCGAGGGGGCGGTTTCTACTCTACACAAGCGCGCCACTATACCCATAGAAGATAGTTGTGCTTTCCAAGATCCTATGGATAAAAAATTAGAAGGTCTGCTAAAAAAGATGTTTGTTCAGCAAGGTTCCCTTCTACAACCAATTGCATGCATTGTCCCTGTCACTGCAGCCGCGTGTTTCTAGTTTGATGAGCTAGGAAAGGCGATTATTAGTAATTCTTCTTCTTATGAGGAGATTATGGACAGAATTCGTGCTCTTAAATTGGCTAATTCTTTCACCCTAGACGCCACCTTGCAATTGGCTAGGTTAGCGGCGAAAAAATTCTGGGTTTGCTATTGTGGCGCAGAGCGCTTTGGTTAAAATCTTGGGCAGTGGATGCGTCTTCCAAGAACAAATTGCTTGACATTCCTTTCAAGGGGAAAACACTCTTTGGCCCTGACTTGAAAGAGATTATCTCTGATATCACTGGGGGCAAGGGCCACGCCCTTCCTCAGGATAGGTCTTTTCAAGACCAAAAATAAACCTAAGTTTCGTCCCTTTCGCAGAAACGGATCAGCCCCAAGGGCTACGTCCTCTAAGCAGGAAGGTAATACTTCTCAAACCAATCCAGCCTGGAGACCTATGCAAGGCTGGAACAAAGGAAAGCAGGCCAGGAAACCTGCCACTGCTACCAAGACAGCATGAAATGCGGGCCCCCGATCCGGGACCGGATCTGGTGGGGGGCAGACTCTCTCTCTTCGCTCAGGCTTGGGCAAGAGATGTTCTGGATCCTTGGGCGCTAGAAATAGTCTCCCAAGGTTATTCTCTGGAGTTCAAGGGGCTTCCTCCAAGGGGGAGGTTCCACAGGTCTCAGTTGTCTTCAGACCACATAAGAAGACAGGCATTCTTACATTGGGTAGAAGACCTGCTAAAAATGGGAGTGATTCATCCTGTTCCATTAGGAGAACAAGGGATGGGGTTCTACTCCAATCTGTTCATAGTTCCCAAAAAAGAGGGAACGTTCAGACCAATCTTAGATCTCAAGATCTTGAACAAGTTTCTCAAGGTTCCATCGTTCAAGATGGAAACCATTCGAACACTTCTTCCTTCCATCCAGGAAGGTCAATTCATGACCAAGGTGGATTTCAAGGATGCGTATCTACATATTCCTATCCACAAGGAACATCATCGGTTCCTAAGGTTTGCATTCCTGGACAAGCATTTCCAGTTCGTGGCGTTTTCTTTCGGATTAGCCACTGCTCCTAGGATTTTCTCATAGGTACTAGGGTCCCTTCTGGCGGTGCTAAGACCAAGGGGCATTGCTGTAGTACCTTACTTGGACGACATTCTGATTCGAGCGTCGTCCCTTCCTCAAGTAAAGGCTCACACGGACATTGTCCTGGCCTTTCTCAGATCTCACGGATGGAAAGTGAACGTGGAAAAGAGTTCTCTATCTCCGTCAACGAGGGTTCCCTTCTTGGGAACTATAATAGACTCCTTAGAAATGAGGATTTTTCTGACAGAAGCCAGAAAAACAAAACTTCTAGACTCTTGTCGGATACTTCATTCCGTTCCTCTTCCTTCCATAGCGCAGTGCATGGAAGTGATAGGTTTGATGGTAGCGGCAATGGACATAGTTCCTTTTGTGCGCATTCATCTAAGACCATTACAACTGTTCATGCTCAGTCAGTGGAATGGGGACTATTCAGACTTGTCTCCGAAGATACAAGTAAATCAGAGGACCAGAGACTCATTCCGTTGGTGGCTGTCCCTGGACAACCTGTCACAAGGGATGACCTTCCGCAGACCAGAGTGGGTCATTGTCACGACCGACGCCAGTCTGATGGGCTGGGGCGCGGTCTGGGGATCCCTGAAAGCTCAGGGTCTTTGGTCTCGGGTAGAATCTCTTCTACCGATAAATATTCTGGAACTGAGAGCGATATTCAATGCTCTCAAAGCTTGGCCTCAGCTAGCGAGGGCCAAGTTCATACATCAACCATCAGGGGGGAACAAGGAGTTCCCTAGCGATGGAAGAAGTGACCAAAATCATTCTATGGGCGGAGTCTCACTCCTGCCACCTGTCTGCTATCCACATCCCAGGAGTGGAAAATTGGGAAGCGGATTTTCTGAGTCGTCAGACATTGCATCCGGGGGAGTGGGAACTCCATCCGGAAATCTTTGCCCAAGTCACTCAACCGTGGGGCATTCCAGACATGGATCTGATGGCCTCTCGTCAGAACTTCAGAGTTCCTTACTACGGGTACAGATCCAGGGATCCCAAGGCGGCTCTAGTGGATGCACTAGTAGCACCTTGGACCTTCAAACTAGCTTATGTGTTCCCGCCGTTTCCTCTCATCCCCAGGCTGGTAGCCAGGATCAATCAGGAGAGGGCGTCGGTGATTTTGATAGCTCCTGCGTGGCCACGCAGGACTTGGTATGCAGATCTGGTGAATATGTCATCGGCTCCACCATGGAAGCTACCTTTGAGACGAGACCTTCTTGTTCTAGGTCCGTTCGACCCACTCCAGCTGACTGCTTGGAGATTGAACGCTTGATCTTATCAAAGCGAGGGTTCTCAGATTCTGTTATTAATACTCTTGTTCAGGCCTGAAAGCCTGTAACCAGAAAAATTACCACATAATTTGGTATATCTGTTGGTGTGAATCTGCAGGATTCCCTTGGGACAAGGTTAAGATTCCTAAGAGTCTATCCTTCCTTCGAGAAGGATTGGAAAAAGGATTATCTGCAAGTTCCTTGATGGGACAGATTTCTGCCTTGTCTGTGTTACTTCACAAAAAGCTGGCAGCTGTGCCAGATGTTCTAGCCTTTGTTCAGGCTCTGGTTAGAATCAAGCCTGTTTACAAAATTTTGACTCCTCCTTGGAGTCTCAACCTAGTTCTTTCAGTTCTTCAGGGGGTTCCGTTTGAACCCTTACATTCCGTTGATATTAAGTTATTATCTTGGAAAGTTTTGTTTTTGGTTGCAATTTCTTCTGCTAGAAGAGTTTCAGAATTATCTGCTCTGCAGTGTTCTTCTCCTTATCTGGTGTTCCATGCAGATAAGGTGGTTTTGCGTACTAAACCTGGTTTTCTTCCAAAAGTTGTTTCTAACAAAAACATTAACCAGGAGATAGTTGTGCCTTCTTTGTGTCCTAATCCAGTTTCAAAGAAGGAACGTTTGTTGCACAACTTGGATGTAGTTCGTGCTCTCAAATTTTACTTAGCAGCTACTAAGGATTTCAGACAAACTTCGTCTTTGTTTGTTGTTTATTCTGGTAAACGGAGAGGTCAAAAAAGCAACTTCTACCTCTCTCTCCTTCTGGATTAAAAGCATTATCCGATTGGCTTATGAGACTGCCGGACGGCAGCCTCCTGAAAGAATCACAGCTCACTCCACTAGGGCTGTGGCTTCCACATGGGCCTTCAAGAACGAGGCTTCTGTTGATCAGATATGTAAGGCAGCGACTTGGTCTTCACTGCACACTTTTTCTAAATTTTACAAATTTGATACTTTTGCTTCTTCTGAGGCTATTTTTGGGAGAAAGGTTTTGCAAGCCGTGGTGCCTTCCATTTAGGTGACCTGATTTGCTCCCTCCCTTCATCCGTGTCCTAAAGCTTTGGTATTGGTTCCCACAAGTAAGGATGACGCCGTGGACCGGACACACCTATGTTGGAGAAAACAGAATTTATGTTTACCTGATAAATTACTTTCTCCAACGGTGTGTCCGGTCCACGGCCCGCCCTGGTTTTTTTAATCAGGTCTGATAATTTATTTTCTTTAACTACAGTCACCACGGTAACATATGGTTTCTCCTATGCAAATATTCCTCCTTAACGTCGGTCGAATGACTGGGGTAGGCGGAGCCTAGGAGGGATCATGTGACCAGCTTTGCTGGGCTCTTTGCCATTTCCTGTTGGGGAAGAGAATATCCCACAAGTAAGGATGACGCCGTGGACCGGACACACCGTTGGAGAAAGTAATTTATCAGGTAAACATAAATTCTGTTTTTCTTGTTCATCCAGTCTTCAGTTATATATTTTAAAAGACCATTCTAGTGAAAGAAAGGACATGTTCTAATTTGTTAGTGTAATTTTAACACTAGTGACACTACAAGTTTAGTTCCCTGAGATCTGGCTTGTGCATACCTTGAGATCATGTGACTTCCTGCATGGAGGAGGAAGTTGGTGCAGTAAATAGGAAGTGGGTAGCCATATTGGTTTGCTAAGATGAAGGCTCCCCCCCATTGCTATTGCTTGGATAAAACCAAATTACCTGACTTGTAAAAGCCATCACTGCTGAGTCATTTCACACTTCTATGCCAAACTCATTTTTGTATTTTTTTGAGTTAGTGCATTTTTCATTAAGGGGGTCACCTGGTGTTCTAACTGAAATTAATTTCCTATTTCAATTGAGGACACATTCTCTTCTAATTAAAACAGATGTATTGATTTGAAGATTTAGTGTTAGCCCCCTTACCCCAACAAAGAAAATTCCCCTTGTGTACAGTGGGATGGGTGATCACTATTTCTGAAAGTTATATCCCGCATCATAGGGGAGACAAGCAACCTCTTATTCAAAAGATGTGCTTTACTTTAAAATGAGGGATGTCCTGTCTGTCCCTCTGTCAAAACAGGGGGAAAACAGGGGTTCCATTATGTTCCTCCAGCCAAAGCATATTTGCTGCTGCTATTTTTAAGTTGATCACCTGCACTTTAGAAGAACTTGTAGCCTATACCGAAAAGCGGTCTGCAATTTCCAACAGGTGCTTTCTTCTTTCTCTTAAGCGTGACATTGTTCATGACATCACAGTCAGTGTAATGATGTCACACGGCGCCAACACACATATACTGGGGATGGAGGCTTCAGGCCTCATTATTCATTCAAATGAGAACAATAAGTTGTCTATATTAAAGGGACACTGAACCCAAAAATTTTCTTTCATGATTCAGATAGAGCATGCAATTTTAAGCAACTTTCTGATTTACTCCTATTATCAATGTTTCTTTGTTCTCTTGCTATCTTTATATAAAAAAAGAAGGCATCTAAGCTTTCTCCAACATTGGTGTGTCCGGTCCACGGCGTCATCCTTACTTGTGGGATATTCTCTTCCCCAACAGGAAATGGCAAAGAGTCCCAGCAAAGCTGGTCACATGATCCCTCCTAGGCTCCGCCCACCCCAGTCATTCTCTTTGCCGTTGCACAGGCAACATCTCCACGGAGATGGTTAAGAGTTTTTTGGTGTTTAAATGTAGTCTTATTCTTCTATCAAGTGTTTGTTATTTTAAAATAGTGCTGGTATGTACTATTTACTCTGAAACAGAAAAGGATGAAGATTTCTGTTTGTAAGAGGAAGATGATTTTAGCAGACAGTAACTAAAATCGATTGCTGTTTCCACACAGGACTGTTGAGATGAAGTAACTTCAGTTGGGGGAAACAGTTAGCAGTCTTTTCTGCTTAAGGTATGACTAGCCATATTTCTAACAAGACCATGTAATGCTGGAAGGCTGTCATTTCCCCTCATGGGGACCGGTAAGCCATTTTCTTAGTTAAACATAAAAGAATAAAGGGCTTCAAAAAGGGCTTAAAAACTGGTAGACATTTTTCTGGGCTAAAACAATTGCTTTACTAGGCATATTATGCAGATTCTAACTAATTATTGGTATTATAATCTTGGGGAACGTTTAGAAAAACGGCAGGCACTGTGTTGGACACCTTTTTCAGATGGGGGCCTTTCTAGTTATAGACAGAGCCTCATTCTGGGACTGTATAGGGGTTAAATGTAAAAACGGCTCCGGTTCCGTTAATTTAAGGGTTAAAGCTCTGAAATTTGGTGTGCAATACTTTTAATGCTTTAAGACACTGTGGTGAAATTTTGGTGAATTTTGAACAATTCCTTCATACTTTTTCACATATTCAGTAATAAAGTGTTTTCAGTTTGAAATTTAAAGTGACAGTAACGGTTTTATTTTAAAACGTTTTTTGTGCTTTGTTGACAAGTTTAAGCCTGTTTAACATGTCTGTACCATCAGATAAGCTATGTTCTATATGTATGAAAGCCAATGTGTCTCCCCATTTAAATTTATGTGATAATTGTGCCATAGTGTCCAAACAAAGTAAGGACAGTAATGCAACAGATAATGATATTGCCCAAGATGATTCCTCAAATGAGGGGAGTAAACATGATACTACATCATCCCCTACTGTGTCTACACCAGTTATGCCCACACAGGTGGCCCCTAGTACATCTAATGCGCCAATACTTATTACCATGCAACAATTAACGGCTGTAATGGATAACTCCATAGCAAATCTTTTATCCAAAATGCCTACTTATCAGAGAAAGCGCGATTGCTCTGTTTTAAACACTGAAGAGCAAGAGGACGCTGATGATAACTGTTCTGACATACCCTCACACCAATCTCAAGGGGCCATGAGGGAGGTTTTGTCTGATGGAGAAATTTCAGATTCAGGAAAAATTTCTCATCAAGCTGAACCTGATGTTGTGACATTTAAATTTAAATTAGAACATCTCCGCGCACTGCTTAAGGAGGTGTTATCTACTCTGGATGATTGTGACAATTTGGTCATTCCAGAGAAATTATGTAAGATGGACAAGTTCCTAGAGGTTCCGGTGCCCCCCGACGCTTTTCCTATACCCAAGCGGGTGGCGGACATAGTAAATAAAGAGTGGGAAAGGCCCGGCATAACTTTTGTTCCCCCCCCCTTTATTTAAGAAATTATTTCCTATAGTCGACCCCAGAAAGGACTTATGGCAGACAGTCCCCAAGGTCGAGGGGGCGGTTTCTACTCTAAACAAACGCACTACTATTCCTATCGAAGATAGTTGTGCTTTCAAAGATCCTATGGATAAGAAATTAGAGGGTTTGCTTAAAAAGATTTTTGTACAGCAAGGTTACCTTCTACAACCAATTTCATGCATTGTTCCTGTCACTACGGCAGCGTGTTTCTGGTTCGAGGAACTAGAAAAATCGATCAGTAAAGAATCTTCGTATGAGGAGGTTATGGACAGAGTTCAAGCACTTAAATTGGCTAACTCTTTTGTTTTAGATGCCGCTTTGCAATTAGCTAGATTAGCGGCGAAAAATTCAGGGTTTGCTGTCGTGGCGCGCAGAGTGCTTTGGCTAAAGTCTTGGTCAGCGGATGTGTCTTCCAAGACAAAATTGCTTAACATTCCTTTCAAAGGTAAAACATTATTTGGACCTGATTTGAAAGAGATTATTTCAGACATCACTGGGGGAAAGGGCCACGCCCTCCCACAGGATAGGTCTTTTAAGGCTAATAATAAGCCTAATTTTCGTCCCTTTCGCAGAAACGGACCAGTCTCTAATTCTGTATCCTCTAAGCAAGAGGGTAATACTTCACAACCCAAACCAGCCTGGAAACCAATGCAAGGCTGGAACAAGGGTAAGCAGGCCAAGAAGCCTACCACTGCTACCAAAACAGCATGAAGGGATAGCCCCCGATCCGGGACCGGATCTAGTGGGGGGCAGACTTTCTCTCTTTGCTCAGGCTTGGGCAAGAGATGTTCAGGATCCTTGGGCGCTAGAAATAGTTTCTCAAGGTTATCTCCTGGAATTCAAGGAACTACCCCCAAGGGGAAGGTTCCACAGGTCTCAATTATCTTCAAACCAAATAAAGAGACAGGCATTCTTACATTGTGTAGAAGACCTGTTAAAGATGGGAGTGGTACATCCAGTTCCAATAAGACAACAAGGAAGGGGATTTTATTCCAATCTGTTCATAGTTCCCAAAAAAGAGGGAACATTCAGACCAATTTTGGATCTAAAGATCCTAAACAAATTTCTCAGGGTACCATCATTCAAAATGGAAACTATTCGAACGATCCTACCTACTATCCAGGAAAATCAATTTATGACTACCGTGGATTTAAAGGATGCGTACCTACATATTCCTATCCACAAGGAACATCATCAGTTCCTAAGGTTCGCTTTTCTGGACAAGCATTACCAGTTTGTGGCACTTCCATTTGGATTAGCCACTGCTCCAAGGATTTTCACAAAGGTACTAGGGTCCCTTCTAGCGGTTCTAAGACCAAGGGGCATTGCAGTAGTACCTTACTTGGACGACATCCTGATTCAAGCGTCGTCCCTGTCAAAAGCAAAGGCTCATACGGACATCGTCCTAGCCTTTCTCAGATCTCACGGATGGAAGGTGAACAAAGAAAAAAGTTCTCTGTCCCCGTCAACAAGAATTCCCTTCTTGGGAACAATAATAGATTCCTTAGAAATGAGGATTTTTCTGACAGAGGTCAGAAAATCAAAACTTCTAAGCTCTTGTCAAGTACTTCATTCTGTTCCTCGTCCTTCCATAGCGCAGTGCATGGAAGTAATAGGATTGATGGTTGCAACAATGGACATAGTTCCTTTTGCACGAATTCATTTAAGACCATTACAACTGTGCATGCTCAGACAGTGGAATGGGGATTATACAGACTTGTCTCCGACGATTCAAGTAGATCAAAAGACCAGAGATTCACTCCGTTGGTGGGTGACCCTGGACAATCTGTCACAGGGAATGAGCTTCCGCAGACCAGAGTGGGTCATTGTCACGACCGACGCCAGCCTAGTGTGCTGGGGCGCGGTCTGGGAATCCCTGAAAGCTCAGGGTCTATGGTCTCGGGAAGAGTCTCTTCTCCCGATAAACATTCTGGAACTGAGAGCGATATTCAATGCTCTCAGAGCTTGGCCTCAACTAGCAAAGGCCAAATTCATAAGGTTTCAGTCAGACAACATGACGACCGTTGCATATATCAATCATCAGGGGGGAACAAGGACTTCCCTGGCGATGAAAGAAGTGACCAAGATAATTCAATGGGCGGAGGATCACTCCTGCCACTTGTCTGCGATCCACATCCCAGGAGTGGAAAATTGGGAAGCGGATTTTCTGAGTCGTCAGACATTCCATCCGGGGGAGTGGGAACTCCATCCGGAAATCTTTGCCCAAATAACTCAATTATGGGGCATTCCAGACATGGATCTGATGGCGTCTCGTCAGAACTTCAAGGTTCCTTGCTACGGGTCCAGATCCAGGGATCCCAAGGCGACCCTAGTAGATGCACTAGTAGCACCTTGGACCTTCAACCTAGCTTATGTATTCCCACCGTTTCCTCTCATCCCCAGGCTGGTAGCCAGGATCAATCAGGAGAGGGCCTCGGTGATCTTGATAGCTCCTGCGTGGCCACCCAGGACTTGGTATGCAGACCTGGTGAATATGTCATCGGCTCCACCATGGAAGCTACCTTTGAGACAGGACCTTCTTGTTCAGGGTCCATTCGAACATCCGAATCTGGTTTCCCTCCAACTGACGGCTTGGAGATTGAACGCTTGATTTTATCAAAGCGTGGGTTTTCAGATTCTGTAATAGATACTCTGATTCAGGCTACAAAGCCTGTAACTAGAAAAATTTACCATAAAATATGGAAAAAATATATCTGTTGGTGTGAATCTAAAGGATTCCCATGAAACAAGATAAAAATTCCTAAGATTCTATCCTTTCTACAAGAAGATTTGGAGAAAGGATTATCTGCAAGTTCTCTGAAGGGACAGATCTCTGCTTTATCTGTTTTACTTCACAAAAGACTGGCAGCTGTGCCAGATGTTCAAGCATTTGTTCAGGCTCTGGTTAGGATCAAGCCTGTTTACAGACCTTTGACTCCTCCCTGGAGTCTAAATCTAGTTCTTTCAGTTCTTCAAGGGGTTCCGTTTGAACCCTTACATTCCGTAGATATTAAGTTATTATCTTGGAAAGTTTTGTTTTTGGCTGCAATTTCTTCTGCTAGAAGAGTTTCAGAGTTATCTGCTCTGCAGTGTTCTCCGCCCTATCTGGTGTTCCATGCAGATAAGGTGGTTTTGCGTACTAAGCCTGGTTTTCTTCCGAAAGTTGTTTCCAACAAAAATATTAACCAGGAGATAGTTGTACCTTCTTTGTGTCCGAATCCAGTTTCAAAGAAGGAACGTTTGTTACACAATTTGGACGTAGTCCGTGCTCTAAAATTCTATTTAGAGGCTACTAAAGATTTCAGACAAACATCTTCCTTGTTTGTTGTTTATTCTGGTAAAAGGAGAGGTCAAAAAGCGACTTCTACCTCTCTTTCCTTTTGGCTTAAAAGCATTATCCGATTGGCTTATGAGACTGCCGGACGGCAGCCTCCTGAAAGAATCACAGCTCACTCCACTAGGGCTGTGGCTTCCACATGGGCCTTCAAGAACGAAGCTTCTGTTGACCAGATATGTAAGGCAGCGACTTGGTCTTCACTGCACACTTTTGCCAAATTTTACAAATTTGATACTTTTGCTTCTTCGGAGGCTATTTTTGGGAGAAAGGTTTTGCAAGCGGTGGTGCCTTCCATTTAGGTGACCTGATTTGCTCCCTCCCTTCATCCGTGTCCTAAAGCTTTGGTATTGGTTCCCACAAGTAAGGATGACGCCGTGGACCGGACACACCAATGTTGGAGAAAACAGAATTTATGCTTACCTGATAAATTACTTTCTCCAACGGTGTGTCCGGTCCACGGTATCATATGGTTTCTCCTATATATATTTCCTCCTGTCCGTCGGTCGAATGACTGGGGTGGGCGGAGCCTAGGAGGGATCATGTGACCAGCTTTGCTGGGACTCTTTGCCATTTCCTGTTGGGGAAGAGAATATCCCACAAGTAAGGATGACGCCGTGGACCGGACACACCGTTGGAGAAAGTAATTTATCAGGTAAGCATAAATTCTGTTTTTTTCATGATTCAGCACTCTGGTCAGCAGTTTTTGATTGGTGGATAAATTTATCCACCAATCACCAAGGACAACCTAGGTTGTTCACCAAAAATGGGCCGGCATCTAAACTTACATTCTTGCATTTCAAATAAAGATACTAAGAGAATAAGGAACATTTGATAATAGGAGTAAATTACAAAGTTGCTTAAAATTTCATGCTCTATCTGAATCACAAAAGAAAAATTTGGGTACAGTGTCCCTTTAAATTAAAAAAAAATAAAATAGGTTTGATTTTGCTCATTTCTGTTAGTAAAGGGCACCTACCTATATGAGCCGTCGCCAACTCAATATGCATTATTACTGGCTCTCTGACATAGTCGGGCTTACTATGCTTATTGGTTATTTTATGTGAAATGGTATGAATCTATGAATTCAGGTGCATATATGACATATGTTCTGTATGCCCTGTTTACAGTAAATGCTGTAATCAAATTAATGATAGGTTTTTACTAGAAGTATTTTTGCATGCAAAAATATTTTCTATATGTTCTAAATTGTGCTCTTTCATATGGTTGATATAAAGTTTTTGAGTTCATTGTATCTTTAAGTCCTTGTGTTTTACAAATGAGTTCCGAAGAGATTACTATAATGTTTTTAATTTACCAGCTGTTTTGTAGTTCCCTTTTCTCATTTGAAGTGCTGGATTAAATTTGTTCATTTCTTTCTTAATTCCATCTATATTTGGGTGACGTTGGGTACAGCTGTTCTGTGGATTGGTATATTAAACTAGTTTACATGATTAAAGGGGCATAATAAGTCAAAATTAGAATGTTCTTATTTGGTTTTATCCAAGCAATAGTGCAATAATAAATTGCTTTGTGTTTAACCCCTGATAAGGGAACAAACATGTAGTTAGTCAGCTCCAGAGCAGTGATGCACTATTGGCTGCTAGCTGAACACATCTGGTGAGCCAGTGGCAAGAGCGGTATAGCTACCAATCACCAGCTAGCTCCCAGTAGTGCCCTGCTATTTCTGATCCTAGCAACGTATGCATTTCTGCAAAGAATTCCAATAGAACAAAGTAAACTTGATAATAGAGGTACATTGAAAAGTCTCATTTTGACTTTCGTGTTTCTTTAAAAGGACATGAAACACAATCTTTTTTTTCTTTTACTATTCAGATAGAACATACATTTTTAAACAACAATGCATGACTGGGTGCTAACTGAACCCAACAGTAAGCCAATGACAATAGACATATGTGCAGCTTACTTCCAGCTCCTGAGCCTACCTAGGTATCCTTTTCAGCAAAGAAAAGTAATTTTTTTTTTAAATTGTATACTCTATCTGAATCATGAGAGAAAACTATGGGGTGTCATGTCCCTTTAAGCATCACATTATATTATTTATAGGGGCTGATATATTTTTTATAATATATATATATATATATATATATATATATATATATATATATATATATATACATATATATATACATATACATATACATATATATATATATATATATATATATATATATATATATATATAGTGCTCCGAGCGAGCGGTACATTTGAAATTCAATAGCCGCATACCTGGTGACCAGGAGATTCAGGTTTCGTGGACCTCCCGCAGGAACATCCGTGTGATTTACTACTAATATCACAACAGTTGGGACTAACGAACTCATGAATTTAGGAGACGTCTGACTTACAGATAAGCACTATTGCGAGTGGGATCTGTATAAGTGCCTGTACATACCTCATTTTTTGAGGGTAAATCCTGTGAGTAGACACCCTACGGGGGCTCTTTTTACAACGTGTGTGTTTGTGTCTTTTTATAATTAAATTGATTTGCACTATGTAGGTGCATTTGTGCGCTTTTCTTTTGTCTCTTGCCTATAGATCTTTCTCTATTCCATGGGATAACGGATTATAAACTGGATACAGCAGCCGACACCTACATAGAAATCTCATCACTGTGTGAGATTTAAATTTATCCTTTCTTTCATGTAATTAGCAAGAGTCCATGAGCTAGTGACGTATGGGATATACATTCCTACCAGGAGGGGCAAAGTTTCCCAAACCTTAAAATGCCTATAAATACACCCCTCACCACACCCACAATTCAGTTTTACAAACTTTGCCTCCGATGGAGGTGGTGAAGTAAGTTTGTGCTAGATTCTACGTTGATATGCGCTCCGCAGCAAGTTGGAGCCCGGTTTTCCTCTCAGCGTGCAGTGAATGTCAGAGGGATGTGAGGAGAGTATTGCCTATTTGAATGCAGTGATCTCCTTCTACGGGGTCTATTTCATAGGTTCTCTGTTATCGGTCGTAGAGATTCATCTCTTACCTCCCTTTTCAGATCGACGATATACTCTTATATATACCATTACCTCTGCTGATTCTCGTTTCAGTACTGGTTTGGCTTTCTACAAACATGTAGATGAGTGTCCTGGGGTGAGTAAATCTTATTTTCTGTGACACTCTAAGCTATGGTTGGGCACTTTGTTTATAAAGTTCTAAATATATGTATTCAAACATTTATTTGCCTTGACTCAGAATGTTCAACTTTCCTTATTTTTCAGACAGTCAGTTTCATATTTGGGATAATGCATTTGAATTAATCATTTTTTCTTACCTTCAAAAATTTGACTCTTTTTTTTCCCTGTGGGCTGTTAGGCTCGCGGGGGCTGAAAATGCTTCATTTTATTGCGTCATTCTTGGCGCGGACTTTTTTGGCGCAAAAATTCTTTTCCGTTTCCGGAGTCATACGTGTCGCCGGAAGTTGCGTCATTTTTTGACGTTATTTTGCGCCAAAAATGTTGGCGTTCCGGATGTGGCGTCATTTTTGGCGCCAAAAGCATTTAGGCGCCAAATAATGTGGGCGTCTTATTTGGCGCTAAAAAATAAGGGCGTCGCTTTTGTCTCCACATTATTTAAGTCTTATTTTTTCATTGCTTCTGGTTGCTAGAAGCTTGTTCTTTGGCATTTTTTCCCATTCCTGAAACTGTCATTTAAGGAATTTGATCAATTTTGCTTTATATGTTGTTTTTTCTCTTACATATTGCAAGATGTCTCACGTTGCATCTGAGTCAGAAGATACTACAGGAAAATCGCTGTCTAGTGCTGGAGCTACCAAGCTAAGTGTATCTGCTATAATTTTTTTCTCCAGCTGTTGTTTGTATTGCATGTCATGACAAACTTATTAATGCAGATAAAATTTTCTTTAGTACTGTTACATTACCTGTTGCTGTTCCGTCAACATCTAATTTTCAGAGTGTTCCTGATAAAAATAAGAGATTTTAATTTTTAAATCCATTAAGAAGGCTATGTCTGTTATTTCTCCTTCTAGTTTACATAAAAGTCTTTTAAAACTTCTCTTTTTTCAGATGAATTTTTAAATGAACATCATCATTCTGATACTGATAATGGTTCTTCAGAGGTTTCTGTCTCAGAGGTTGATGCTGATAAATCTTTGTATTTGTTCAAGATGGAATTTATTCGTTCTTTATTTAAAGAAGTATTAATTGCATTAGAAATAGAGGATTCTGGTCCTCTTGATACTAAATCTAAACGTTTAAATAAGGTTTTTAAATCTCCTGTAGTTATTCCAGAAGTGTTTAATCTCCCTGATGCTATTTCTGAAGTAATTTCCAGGGAATGGAATAATTTGGGTAATTCTTTTACTCCTTCTAAACGTTTAAGCAATTATATCCTGTGCCATCTGACAGATTAGAGTTTTTTGGGACAAAATCCCTAAGGTTATGGGGCTGTCTCTACTCCTGCTAAATGTGCTACTATTCCTACGGCAGATAGTACTTCATTTAAGGATCCTTTAGATAGGAAAATTGAATCCTTTCTAAGAAAAGCTTACTTATGTTCAGGTAATCTTCCTTGACCTGCTATATTTTTAGCGGATGTTGCTGCAGCTTCAACTTTTTGGTTAGAAGCTTTAGCGCAACAAGTAACAGATCATAATTTTATAGCATTATTATTATTCTATAACATGCTAATAATTTTATTGGTGATACCATCTTTTGATATCATTAGAGTTGATGTCAGGTATATGTCTCTAGCTATTTTAGCTAGAAAAGCTTTATGGATTAAACTTGGAATGCTGATATGTCTTCTAAGTCAACTTTGCTTTCCCTTTCTTTCCAGGGTAATAAATTATTATCTCAACTGTTCTGGAAGGAAGGGAACTTTTTTACTAAAGGATTAAAAATCTAAGGTAAATTTAGGTCTAATAATAATTTTCGTTCCTTTCCTCACAATAAGGAACAAAAGCCTGATCCTTCATCCTCAGGAGTGGTATCAGTTTGGAAACTATTTCCAGTTTGGAATATATCCAAGCCTTATAGAAAACCTATAGCCAGCTCCTAAGTACCCATGAAGGTGCGGACCTTATTTCAGCTCAGCTGGTATGGGGCAGATTACGTTTTTTTCAAAGAAATTTGGATCAATTCCGTTCTCAATCTCTGGTTTCAGAACATTGTTTCAGAAAGGTACAGAATTGGCTTCAGTTAAGGCCTCCTGCTAAGAGATTTTTTTCTTTCCCGTGTCCCAGTTAACACAGCAAAGGCTCAGCATTTCTGAAATGTGTTTCAGATCTAGAGTTGGCTGGAGTAATTATGCCAGTTCCAGTTCTGGAACAGGGGCTGGGGTTTTATTTGGTCTCTTCATTGTAGAGAAGAAGGTCAATTCCTTCAGACCAGTTCCGGATCTATCAATATTGAATCGTTATGTAAGGATACCAACATTCAAGATGGTTACTTCCTGCCTTTTGTTTAGCAAGGGCATTATATGTCTACAATAGATTTACAGGATGTGTATCTGCATATTCCGATTTATCCAGATCACTTTTAGTGTCTGAGATTCTCTTTTTAGACAAGCATTACCAGTTTTGTGGCTCTACCGTTTGGCCTAGCCAAGAATTTTTTTCAAAGGTTCTCGGTGCCCTTCTTTCTGTAATCAAAGAACAGGGTTTTGGTATTTCCTTATTGGACGATATCTGGGTACTTGCTCAGTCTTCTCATTTTCGAAGAATCTCATACGAATCGACTTGTGTTGTTTCTTCAAGTTCATGGTTGGAAGATCAATTTACCAATTAATTCATTGATTCCTCAGACAAGGGTAACCTTTTTAGGTTTCTAGATAGATTCAGTGTCTATGACTCTGTCCTTGTCAGACAAGAGAAGTTTAACATTGATATCAGCTTGTCAAAACCTTCAGTCACAATCATTCCCTTTGGTAGCCTTATGCATGGAAATTTTAGGTCTTAGGACTGCCGCATCAGATGCGATCTCCTTTGCTCATTTTCACATGCGATCTCTTCAGCTCTGTATGCTGAACCAATGGTGCAGGGATTACTCAAAGATATTTCAATTAATATCTTTAAACAGATTATACGACACTCTCTGACTTGGTGGACAGATCACCATCGTTTAGTTCAGGGGGCTTCTTTGTTCTTCCAACCTGGACTATAATCTCAACAGATGCAAGTCTTACAGGTTGGGGAGCTGTGTGGGGGTATCTGACGGCACAAGGGGTTTGGGAATCTCAGGAGGTGAGATTTACGATCAATATTTTGGAACTCCGTGCAATTTTCAGAGCTCTTCAGTCTTGGCCTCTTCTGAAGAGAGAGTTGTTCATTTGTTTTCCGATAGACAATGTCACAACTGTGGCATACATCAATCATCAAGGAGGGACTCACAGTCCTCTGGCTATGAAAGAAGTATCTCGAATTTTGGTTTGGGCGGAATCCAGCTCCTGTCTATTCTCTGCGGTTCATATCCCAGGTATGGACAATTGGAAAGCGGATTATCTCAGTTGCCAAACGTTGCACCTGGGCGAATGGTCTTCACCCAGAGGTATTTCCTCAGATTGTTCAAATGTGGGAACTTCCAGAAATAGATCTGATGGCTTCTCATCTAAACATGAAACTTCCCTGGTATCTGTCCGGATCCCAGGATCCTCGGGCGGAGGCAGTGGATGCATTATCTCTTCCTTACAAGTGTCATCCTGCCTATATCTTTCCGCCTCTAGTTCTTTTTCCAAGGGTATTCTCCAATATTCTAAAGGAATGCTCGTTTGTCCTGCTGGTAGCTCCAGCATGGCCTCACAGGTTTTGGTATGCGGATCTTGTCCGGATGGCCTCTTGCCAGCTGTGGACTCTTCCGTTAAGACCAGTCTTTCTGTCTCAAGGTTCTTTTTTCCATCAGGATCTCAAAACCTTAATTTTAAGGTGTGGAGTTTGAACGCTTGATTCTTGGTCAAAGAGGTTTCTCTGACTCTGTGATTGATACTATGTGACAGGCTCGTAAATCTGTATCTAGAGAGATATATTATAGAGTCTGGAAGACATATTTCTTCAGGATGGTTTAGGTAAAGGTTTGTCCGCAAGTTTCTTGAAAGACAAATCTCTGCTCTTTCTGTTCTTTTTCACAGAAGGATTGCTAATCTTCCTGATATTCATTGTTTTGTACAACCTTTGGTTCGTATAAAACTTGTCATTAAGTCAATTTCTCCTCCTTGGAGTTTGCATTTGGTTCTGGGGGCTCTTCAGCTCCTCCTTTTTGAACCCATGCATTCTTTGGTCGTTATATTACTTTCTTGGAAAGTTTTGTTTCTTTTGGCCATCTCTTCTGCCAGAAGAGTCTCTGAATTATCTACTCTTTTTTGTGAGTCTCCTTTTCTGATTTTGCATCAGGATAAGGCGGTGCTGCGAACTTCTTTTGAATTTTTTACCTAAGGTTGTGAATTCTAACAACATTAGTAGAGAAATTGTGGTACCTTCATTATGTCCTAATCCTATGAATTCTAAGGAGAAATCATTGCATTCTTTGGATGCTGTTAGAGCTTTGTAATATTATGTTGAAGCTACTAAGTCTTTCCGAAAGACTTCTAGTCTATTTTTCATTTTTTCCGGTTCTAGAAAAGACCAGAAAGCTTCTGCCATTTCTTTGGCATCTTGGTTGAAATCTTTATTTCATCATGCCTATGTTGAGTCGGGTAACACTCCGCCTCAAAGGATTACAGCTCATTCTACTGGGTCAGTTTCTACTTCCTGAGCGTTTAAGAATGAAGCTTCGGTTGATCAGATTTGCAAAACAGCAACTTGGTCCTCTTTGCATACTTTTACTAAATTCTACCATTTTGATGTGTTTTCTTCTTCTGAAGCAGTTTTTGGTAGAAACGTACTTCAGGCAGTGGTTTCAGTTTGAATCTTCTGCTTATTTTTTTTCATTAAAATTTTATTCTGGGTGTGGATTATTTTCAGCAGGAATTGGCTGTCTTTATTTTATCCCTCCCTCTCTAGTGACTCTTGTGTGGAAAGATCCACATCTTGGGTAATCATTATCCCATACGTCACTAGCTCATGGACTCTTGCTAATTACATGAAAGAAAACATAATTTATGTAAGAACTTACCTGATAAATTCATTTCTTTCATATTAGCAAGAGTCCATGAGGCCCGCCCTTTTTTTGTGGTGGTTTTGATTTTTTTGTATAAAGCACAATTATTCCAATTCCTTATTTTATATGCTTTCGCACTTTTTTCTTATCACCCCACTTCTTGGCTATTCGTTAAACTGAATTGTGGGTGTGGTGAGGGGTGTATTTATAGGCATTTTAAGGTTTGGGAAACTTTGCCCCTCCTGGTAGGAATGTATATCCCATACGTCACTAGCTCATGGACTCTTGCTAATATGAAAGAAATGAATTTATCAGGTAAGTTCTTACATAAATTATGTTTTTTTATATTATTTAATAACTGACATCAACTTATTAAGAATTGTGCAAATTATTGAAATTCACATTGGTGCTTTCATGTTATTTAAAATATTATTGTAGATCGTCTTTGTGAAATTGTGAACTATTAGTTCTTAGAGAGCGCAGTTTGGTGTGTTTGCATTATTTTTTATACTGCAATATACCGGTACATTTATAAATTTAAACCCTTGCAGTTTTGCTGGTTACCAACAAAAGTTTATTTTTCACATGATTCATTTTCAGAATACTTCTTTATGCAGCCAATATTCGCTCGCTACAAGCTATAAAAAAAAGCTATCAGTCGTGAAACTAGTTTCTGAAAACAAAACTTTTACAATATGGGTCAATTTAAGAATTCTCAATTCTGAGGTATGACTAAGCTTGTTAATGTTCAGTGTCTTTTAGTTCAGCCTACGCCACGTACTACTGATATGATACAGCAAGCTAGTCTTTATTTCCTCTATCTAGTGTCTCAAGAACCTGACATGAATTGTAAAGTGTCTGAAGTTAAGCTTCCGTTATACCCTGAATCCATTACACTCTACACCAAGCATAAATGTTGAAACGATTAACAATTATCTGTTAAGGCGCACTGAAATTCACATCCGCACTTCTTAATTTCTTTTTGACAGATTGGCCTAAACCGAAATGAATGACTCTAGATTCATATCTATACAGCAAACATATCCACAGATTCAATGCATACAGACTCTTTTTCTATGAGCAGATGAAATGACAAGCATAGCAAAAGTAAGATAGAAAAATTAAATTGAATTTGCTGTGCCAGGGATATTGAGGGAACGGCGCATTCACACCAGCAGTAAGTGCTCCTGGCATGGTGAGTGCAGTGTGCTGCAGTCAATTGCATTGCAAGGAAATTTAGTTCTTACCGTTCACATTTAACCCCTTTGGCGCCAGTAGCCAGAGTAAACCTCTGTTGTTAATTCTACAAATATACCTTATAGCAGAGCTTGACAGATCCCAGGAGACATAGAAACACAGGTTCTAGAATTGTACTGGCTTCTTACCTTTTGGCTTTTTCTACTTACATCAATATATAATCGATTGTCTCTCTTAAAGGGGACATTCTACACTGAAATTGTCATACAAAATGTCCAGTTACTTTTAGCAAAATGAAAATGTTGTCCTTGTTAAATAAAATAGTAAATACATGTTTGACATAATGATCGATTTAAAAGGAAAGGTTAGCCTTCAAATAATATGTAGCAGTGTTCCCCACAGAACAGTTTGCCACCGGGTGGCAGCATGAAGTAGGCATGTGAGGCCAGTGCAATACGTTGTAAAATGATATTTCTCCAACATAGGTGTGTCCGGTCCACGGCGTCATCCTTACTTGTGGGATATTCTCTTCCCCAACAGGAAATGGCAAAGAGCCCAGCAAAGCTGGTCACATGATCCCTCCTAGGCTCCGCCTTCCCCAGTCATTCTCTTTGCCGTTGCACAGGCAACATCTCCACGGAGATGGCTCAGAGTTTTTTGGTGTTTAAATGTAGTTTTTATTCTTCTATCAAGAGTTTGTTATTTTAAAATCGTGCTGGTATGTACTATTTACTCTGAAACAGAAAAGAGATGAAGATTTCTGTTTGTAAGAGGAAAATGATTTTAGCAACCGTTACTAAAATCGATGGCTGTTTCCACACAGGACTGTTGAGATGAATTAACTTCAGTTGGGGGAAACAGTGAGCAGACTTTGGCTGCTTGAGGTATGACACATTTCTAACAAGACTTGGTAATGCTGGAAGCTGTCATTTTCCCTATGGGATCTGGTAAGCCATTTTTTTTAATTTTCAATATAAGAATAAAAGGGCTTCACAAGGGCTTTAAAGACTGGTAGACATTTTTCTGGGCCAAAACGATTACTATATAAGCATATTTAATGGTTTATAACTTTGGAGAGTTATTTTAATCTTGGCAATTTTGTTAAAAAAACGGCAGGCACTGTATTGGACACCTTTTTCACTGGGGGCCTTTTCTAGTCATAGGCAGAGCCTCATTTTCGCGCCACTAATGCGCAGTTGTTTTTGAGAAGCAAGGCATGCAGATGCATGTGTGAGGAGCTCAGATCCACTGAAAAAGCTTATTGAAGGCGTCATTTGGTATCGTATTCCCCTCTGGGCTTGGTTGGGTCTCAGCAAAGCAGATACCAGGGACTGTATAGGGGTTAAATGTAAAAACGGCTCCGGTTCCGTTATTTTAAGAGTTAAAGCTTTCAAATTTGGTGTGCAATACTTTTAAGGCTTTATGACACTGTGGTGAAATTTTGGTGAATTTTGAACATTTCCTTCATACTTTTGCGTATATTCAGTAAAAAAGTGTGTTCAGTTTAAAATTTAAAGAGACAGTAACGGTTTTATTTTAAAACGTTTTTTGTGCTTTGTTATCAAGTTTATGCCTATTAACATGTCTGAACTATCAGATAGACGATGTTCTGTATGTTCGGAAGCCAAGGTTCCTATCCATTTAAATATATGTGATGAATGTGACAAACAAAGTAGGGACAATGATGCCACTGATAATAATGTTGCCCAAAATGATTCCTTAAGTGAGGGGAGTAAGCATGGTACTGCATCATCTCCTTCTATGTCTACACCAGTCTTGCCCACTCAGGAGGCCCCTAGTGCATCTAGTGCGCCAATCCTCCTTACTATGCAACAATTAACGGCTGTAATGGATAATTCTATTAAAAACATTTTAGCCAAAATGCCCACTTATCAGCGAAAGCGTGACTGCTCTGTTTTAGATACTGAAGAGCATGAGGACGCTGATGATAATGGTTCTGACATGCCCTTACACCAGTCTGAAGGGGCTAGGGAGGTTTTGTCTGAGGGAGAAATTTCAGATTCAGGAAAAATTTCTCAACAAGCTGAACCTGACGTTATTACATTTAAATTTTAATTGGAGATTGAACGCTTGATTTTATCAAAGCGTGGGTTCTCAGATTCTGTCATTGATACTCTTATTCAGGCTAGAAAGCCTGTAACTAGAAAAATTTACCATAAAGTATGGAAAAAATATATCTGTTGGTGCGAATCGAAAGGATTCCCATGGAACAGGGTAAAAATTCCTAAGATTCTATCCTTTCTACAAGAGGGTTTGGAGAAAGGATTATCTGCAAGTTCTTTGAAGGGACAGATTTCTGCTTTATCTGTTTTACTTCACAAGAAGCTGGCGGCTATGCCAGATGTTCAGGCTTTTGTTCAGGCTCTGGTTAGAATCAAGCCTGTTTACAAACCTTTGACTCCTCCTTGGAGTCTCAATTTAGTTCTTTCAGTTCTTCAAGGGGTTCCGTTTGAACCCTTACATTCCGTAGATATTAAGTTATTATCTTGGAAAGTTTTGTTTTTGGTTGCAATTTCTTCTGCTAGAAGAGTTTCAGAGTTATCTGCTCTGCAGTGTTCTCCTCCTTATCTGGTGTTCCATGCAGATAAGGTGGTTTTGCGTACTAAACCTGGTTTTCTTCCGAAAGTTGTTTCTAACAAAAATATTAACCAGGAGATAGTTGTGCCTTCTTTGTGTCCGAATCCAGTTTCAAAGAAGGAACGTTTGTTGCACAATTTGGATGTAGTTCGGGCTCTAAAGTTCTATTTAGAGGCTACAAAGGATTTCAGACAAACATCTTCCTTGTTTGTTGTTTATTCTGGTAAAAGGAGAGGTCAAAAAGCAACTTCTACCTCTCTCTCTTTTTGGCTTAAAAGCATCATCAGATTGGCTTATGAGACTGCCGGACGGCAGCCTCCTGAAAGAATCACAGCTCATTCCACTAGGGCTGTGGCTTCCACATGGGCCTTCAAGAACGAGGCTTCTGTTGATCAGATATGTAAGGCAGCGACTTGGTCTTCACTGCACACTTTTACCAAATTTTACAAATTTGATACTTTTGCTTCTTCTGAGGCTATTTTTGGGAGAAAGGTTTTGCAAGCCGTGGTGCCTTCCATCTAGGTGACCTGATTTGCTCCCTCCCATCATCCGTGTCCTAAAGCTTTGGTATTGGTTCCCACAAGTAAGGATGATGCCGTGGACCGGACACACCTATGTTGGAGAAAACAGAATTTATGTTTACCTGATAAATTACTTTCTCCAACGGTGTGTCCGGTCCACGGCCCGCCCTGGTTTTTTAATCAGGTCTGATGATTTATTTTCTCTAACTACAGTCACCACGGTATCATATGATTTCTCCTATGCAAATATTCCTCCTTTACGTCGGTCGAATGACTGGGGAAGGCGGAGCCTAGGAGGGATCATGTGACCAGCTTTGCTGGGCTCTTTGCCATTTCCTGTTGGGGAAGAGAATATCCCACAAGTAAGGATGACGCCGTGGACCGGACACACCGTTGGAGAAAGTAATTTATCAGGTAAACATAAATTCTGTTTTTCTGATATCCAAGGCATAAATTAATTGCAGTTTAATATGAATGTATTTAATGATAAGCTGTATCATAAACATTGAGAATTTTTTAATATTAACTAATTTTAGCCAGGTGCTCAGTAAATTCAGCTGGGTGCTGCACCCATTAAAAGGTTTCTGGGCAGAACACTGTAGATGTAATGTAACGATTATGGGGTCGATCATCATAATCCTTTAAGTAAACATTTCTAATGATTTTCTACAGAAAAAAAACACCTTTTGAAGTCTATGTAGATTTTTGTAGATACATCATTTAATAATAATTTCCTAAAGTATTGTGATTGACCCCAATATTAGTTGTTTAAATATTGAAGATGTAAGTGTAAAGGTTAAGTTATGAGTGCGGCTATTTTTAAACTTAAGTTTTTTTGCTGAGGACAATTCGGAAACAGATATTCAACGGTCAATGGAAACATTGTGTAAACAATGCTGTGTGGAAGCCTTGTTAGATAATAACTTTCCTATGTTCCACACAGCCTTATTTATTACCCGTTTTATATATGTCCCTAATTTATGCTGGCACCCATGGGTTTCTCTAGGACTAAAAACTGTAGAGTGCTCGTGACTCCTGGGAGCCTGGGTTTTTCAAGTCTAGATTTAACATTTATTTAGTGTTTAAAGGGACATTAAAGCCAAAATTATAACTTTCATGATGCAGAAAGAGTGTGCAGTTTTAAAAATATTTTTTTAGTTTACGGTCATTATCAAATTTATGTGCACACTCTCTAAAGCACCAACTCCAGCTAAGCATGGGCAAGAGGTCACAGTAAGTATGTAAATGCATTTGTAATTGGCTTACAGCTGTCACATGTTATATGAAGCAGGTACATTAAATTGATACTAAATTCAAATGTAGCCACCAATCAGCAAGCGCTACAAAGGTTCTGAGCCAAAATTGTGCTGGCTCTTAAGCTTACATTCTTGCTTTTTCAAATAAAGATACCAAGAGAACAAATAAAATTTGTTAATTGGAGTAAATTAGAAAGTTGCTTAAAATTGCATGTTCTATCTGAATCATGAAAGAAAAAAATTAGGTTTAGTGTCCCTTTTAAAGAAACGTTGAAATATATCAAATATGTTACTCGTTTGAAATTCATTGCCATTTTATAGTGTGTATGTGTGTTGATTTCGCAATTCTGCTATATTTTATGGTCTTTTAATTCCCCTTGAAATATGTGTGTCTTGCTGTATGGTTTTAGACAAATGGGGTAAAGCAAGGTCACTACTCTCGGCTCCACGCCCAATTGTGCGGAGTTGTGGAGCCCAGGCCTAAATCAATTTCAACTTGCTTTAGCTGTGAGACAGTACCTCAGCTCAGTGCCAACACACTGATTTATCAAGGTGATTTTATAGGGCTGCAGAACCTTTTTGGTTCATTTTAGTTTCATATAATTAAATGTAATTTCATCTAATTACTTTTCTGCAATTTTAGTTAGAATGCCTGTTGCTGATATCTCTTTACTATCAGCTTTAATGATTATTATGATGTGCACATTTTCTTTTAAATAGTATATTTGCTTTTAAGTACCTCAGAGGATTTATTTTCTTTAAGCTAGCATTATAGTGCACTAAGCATCAATTTCACAGGAGCTTTTATTTGCTATTCCTTATATAAGGATTCACATCCTGGCTCTTGGTTTTCCCTGAGCGTATACTCTGCAGTTCCTGTCCGTATTAGCTAGCAGTTTTGTGCTGCTCTGATGGTACATCAGCAGTATTGATCACACAGCTTTTCCCATATGGTGATTTTCTTCAACCATTTATTACAGTTATGAGAAACGGTCTCCTGCTGAATATCACCCTCTTGACAGTATGGAGTTGCATACTGATTAGGCATTTCAGTACCAGGGGCTTCCTTAGTTGTCAACCATGGGTATGAAAGTAAAGTGACATCTAGGTATCATGTTTAATGGGAAAGACTTGTATTTTGTTAGTGAGAGCCAATGAGATAAATGTTTATTTCCAAATAATATTAATGGCCTAAAAATAAATATGTTAAACCGCTGGTTAACACATTGGCATAAAAAAACCTTACTACTACTACTAACAAGAATACTGAGGATCCTAGATGCACATTCTCTCAAGAGCCATACAGGGAGGTTTATGTAGAAATATATGTAGAATAATTCAATAATTTAAGAGTAATGTTTTAAAGCAGTGTTTCTCCACTCCAGTCCTCAGGACCCTTAACAGGCCAGATATTTATTATATCTTAACTAGGTTAGTAACCATGGTTACTGATCAGCTGATTATTTCACCTGTGCTCTAGTTAAGATATAATGAATATCTGGCCTGTTAAGGGCTGGGCTGGAGTTGAGAAAATAAAAATAAATTCTAGATAGTATGATTATTTATATATATATATATATATATATATATATATATATATATATATATATATATCTCAAATATTTAAAGGGACACTCGATTCAAAATTAAGCCTTCATTATTCAGAGCATGTGCAAGAATTCACAGAATAAAGGTGTATGCATTTGTGATTGGCTGATGTCTGTCACATGGTACGTGTATGCATTTGGGATTGGCTGATGGCTGTCACATGGTACAGGGGGAGTGGAAATAGACATAACTTTTTAAATTGTCAGAAAAAAATCTACTACTCATTTGAAGTGCTATTGCATTGTCTTGTTATCTTGCATTTGTTGATTATGTAAATCTATTGTGTTGACTGGTACTTTAAGAAAATGAGTTTAAAGGGACAGTATACACTCATTTTCATATAACTGCATATAATAGACACTATTATAAAGAATAAGATGCACAGATACGATATAAAAATTCAGTCTAAAACTGTTTAAAAACTTACTTAGAAGCTCTCAGTTTAGCTCGGTTGAAAAGTCAGCTGGAAAGCCCACTGCAAGTGGGAAATAAGACCCCCCCCCTTCTTTTGCATATGAAAAGACCCTTTACACAAACAGGAGCAAGCTGGAGAAGGTAGCTGACGGTATTCTCATAAAACTTTGGGGCTTGGTTAGGAGTCAGAAAAGCAGAGCAATGTTATTTAAAAATAAGCAAAACTACTAATTTTTAAAAAAAAAAAACTTCTTTATGGGCTATATAAATAGATCCTCTAAAAACATTTATGCAAAGTAAAAATGAGTGTATAATGTCCCTTTAAATGGAGGGTTTTTACAAATTGCATAGCCACATTTCTTAATATTGAGTTCCTGGTGGATAACTTTATAATTTTGTTTTATGTTTATGTGAATTTATCTGTCTTGAAAGGTTTTGTGTATGTAGTTCCTCAATGTTTTGACGGTGTCCTACATGTTATATATAGATTTCAAGTCATGCGGAGCAGTCACTCTGTGTGCAAAACCTTAACTTATCTCCCAGTAGTGCATTGCTGCTTCTTTAACAAGGGATACAAAGATAATGAAGCAAATAAGATAATTGAAGTTGATTCTAAATAGAGCTGCAACAACTAATCAATTATGAAAATAATCGTAAATATTTGAATAAGAAAATAGTTGTCTACTAATCATATTGATTAATTGGTCTACGCACTGCACCAGCTGCTTCACACCGAGGAACTCCTGCACATGGTATTGTGTTTTATGGTTATGTCCTTAGCCTAACGGACGTCTACATTTACTTTTCAATTCAAAGTTTCTGGAAAAGTGAATAACAGAATGTTATAAACAGTGATAGTACACTTCCTTCTAGTTCTACATCTTTTCATACAGTTTTCGGTGGTGTTTTGCGTAATGATAAAACTGTCTTCTGCTGCTTAAAAATTAGACAAATAATTGTGTTAATGTATAGATTTAGTCTGAAGTTTTATATTTGTAAGAGAGCTGTTTGGTATGGATCAGGGAGTAGGAGGTGTCAGATGGGAGGGTAGTCTCTGCATCAAAAATTAACCATACAAGCTAACTAACTAACTAAACCCCTTGAGTGCCAGGAATTTAAAGTAAGGTGCGCAGCTGCAATTAGCGGCATTTTAATTACCAAAAAGCAATAACAAAGCCATGCATGTGTGCTATTTCTGAAGAAAGGGGATCCCACAGTAGCTTGTACAACCATTTGTCATATGACTGCAGTAGTTGTGTGTAAATAATTTCACTGAGAAAGCCAATGTTTTTGAAAAAGTTAGCAATTGTTTATTATATGATCGTATCTGGCAGACAAATAGTGGCATCAAATATAACAAAATTGTGCTTAGATAAATATCTTGGGTTGTGTCCTTTTAAAATATATATAGTTTTTATGGGTAAATAAAAAAAAAAATCAAAAGCTCTATTTCTGTTTTAAATGGATGGATAGCAAAAATGCTAACAATTCTCTATAACTTTGGGCAAGTTTTTTCTCTGAAAATCCCTGTAACAAAGGAGTTAAATATTGTGTACCAAGAAAATGTGTTTGTGTTCTTGCCCTTAAAGCCCTTATCCATTCAAGCTGATTTTGTAAATCACATGGTTGCTTTAAAATGTTTAACAGAATTTGAGTTCATATTAGGTAACTCCATTCTGCCATTTGCAGTTCTACAATACCTTGTTCATGTGACTCATGCTTGTGTTTGGGAGACAAAGATGCAAAGAGATTCATTCATTTTTCTGCAACTGACTCAGTCCACTAGTCAGTGTGCGCAAAGTTTGATTAGGTGAGGATTGCATAGTTATTTAAAGGGACAGTCTACACCAGAATTGTTATTGTTTTAAACAATAGATAATCAATCCTTTGTTTACCCATTCCCTAGTTTTGCATAACCAACACAGTTATATTTATATATTTTTTACCTCTGTGATTATCTTGTATCTAAGCCTCTGTAGACTGCCCCTTTATTTGTTCTTTTGACAGACTTGCAGTTTAGCCAATCAGTGATGGCTCCCAGGTAACTTCACGTGCACGAGCACAGTGTTATCTATATGAAAAATATGAACTAACACCTTCTAGTGGTGAAAAACCTGTTAAAATGCATTATTAAGAGGCGGCCTTCAATGAATCTCCTAAGTTAAGCTTTCAACTAAGAATACCAAGAGAACAAAGAAAAATTGGTGATAAAAGTAAATTGGAAAATTGTTTAAAATTACATGCCCTATCTGAATCATGAAAGGTTTTTTTGGACTAGACTGTCCCTTTAACTTTGTGTCGTTAGTGTGGCACTGCTTCTTCATTAATATCTAATATATTACAGCATGAAGAAATTAAAGATTTTTTTTGTTGTGGAGACCAGAAAAATTAGAGGAAAGCAAAAGCATAAAATAATGTTTATCTAACAAAAGCTGCCATTTTTATTTGCAAAATGCTTCTTAAAGCTGCAGTTTTTAAATTATGTTTAATGTCTATTTAAGAATGCTGCTGTTTATATCTGTTAAAGGGAAACACAACTCAAATTTAAACTTTCCATCATTCAGATAGGGCTTGCAATTTTTTTTTTTAATTATTTTCAAAAGTCGGTTTTACAATAAATTTAGCATAGATGTCCCATAGAGTAAACCAATACATAATCCAGGTCTAGATTTCTTTGCAACCATAAATAGTTTTAACAAATCATATTACATCCTACATATAGTCTCAAGCTGATCTAAAAATATACAACATTAGCGAATAAACCTAAACATTGCTTACTATATGTAGTCATATACCCCATGCCTGAATATAACAAAATAAATACATAATCGAACTTAAATAATTTGCTTATCAGGCGGAATTTCTTACAGGAAAAACCCAACAACCTCTCACTCTTGATCTGTTTAAAATTAATCACACAGAACAAATCAAGTTGGCTCCTAATATTAGTAACTGATTCATTCTCTGAAGATTTAGTTATGACTTGGTGAGATATTCATATAGACATCTGCTGGAGACTAGAAAAAAGGTTCTTGAAAACCCACAAAGCGAACCAGACAAACAAACGGAAACAAAATTCCAAAACAAATAACAAGAAGCAACAATACCAACAGCAAAAAAAAGGGGGGGTTGGTAAAAAAAATATTAGGATACGACAGGTTACCATAATCCCAACAGAACCAGTTCTGTGTTTCTAAGAGGATATATTAGATGTTCAACCTCAGCAGGAGGGAGAGCTTTAATGAACGATGACCATTTAGAAAAGAAAACCCTAATGGCATGATCACTATTTAAATTAGTGTCAAATTGTTTTATGATACATTGTTTCTTCAAGCAATTCTTTACTTCTAAAATACTCGGAATTGCTTTTGTTTTCCATTTTTTAAATATAAGGTATCTGGCGGCTAAGATCGCTAGATTAATAGTTTTATGGTTGTGCTGGTGCTTCCCTGTATCAACGTAGAGAAAAATTACATTTATCGACGACAGGATCAGGGAGGTGACACCCAATGAATTAGTAAGCCAGTATTGTAACTTAAACCAGAAATTTCTGATTTTTGGGCAACCCCAAAGCATATGTAGAAGGTTAGCTGATGGAAATGAACATTTTGGGCAAGTGTTGAAATTGGTGTTCCCACATTTGAACCCTTTATCTGGAGTTAAATAGGTCATATAGAGTAATTTAACGTGTGACTCCCTCCAAGAGGCAGAGAGGGTCACACGAGTAATTTCTTGAATTGAAAGAGAAGGTAATCTAGAAAACCAGAGAGTTTTGCATTGTCATTGCAGCCCATTTAGCATGTTTTTTTTTCCAAAGTACTAGGACCCTTGATTGAGGTCAAAATTTGTATTTATGAGAGAGATGAAATTCCTCCTGAAGAGCATTGAATGATTTAATACATCTTCTCTCAAAATCTAATAATTGATAAACATTTGCAAGGCCTAGGAACTTCCATCTAAGGAAAAGTGTTGAATGTAGCCCAGCTTGAAACTGGGGGTTATTCCAGAGTGGGATATATCTCGAGACACTAGGTTCAATGAGCAAAGAGTTACAAATCCTCCTCCATATCTGAATTGGATACCTTTTTTATTTCAGGCGGGATTAGACTGTTGTTGCAATGTATTAGAGCAGCCGGGGAAAGAGAGGATAGGTTATATTATTTTCAAGCTCATTATTTGTTACGTAGTCCCTAGTAAATATCCAATCTGTTACAACTTGTGCGAGAAAGGCTTGATTGTAAGAGCAAAGATCAGGAAGAGCGAACCCTCCAAATTTTGTAGGTAGAGATAGTTTAGAAAGTGAGATTCTAGATCTCTTGTTTTGCCATATAAAGGATTGTAGTGCCATGTTGAAAAGGGTTATATCCTTCAACTTAAGGATCAACAGAGTATTCTGAAGGATATAAAGAATTTTAGGGAGAAGAATCATCTTATAGATAGCTATGCGTCCAGAAAGAGAGAGGGAGATTCTGCCAATTTTTAAAAGTTTCCTTTATTTTATCGAGCACTGGGGAAATATTCAGAGTATACCAGTTATCGGGGATGGAGGATATCCTGATACCTAAATACTTAAATGAGTCCTGGACTATACTAAAGGGTACCTGCCAGTGAGTCTTTGGTCTGTTTGATCCAAAGAATCTCTGACTTTGTGGTGTTAACCCTATAGCCAGAAAAAAATCCGAACTGTTCTATTATAAGAAGAAACTTTGGAATCTTTATAGAAGTGTTAGACATATAAATTAAAATGTTGTCAGCATAAAGCACTATTTTAAGTTCCTTTCTCTTAATTTTAATTTCTTCAAGCTGCTGGCAGATTGAGAGAGCGAGGGGTTCAATAGAAAGATCAAAGAGGAGCGGAGAGAGAGGGCACCCCTGTCTGGTTCCCCTCTCCAGCACTATATCCTGCGAGATAGAACCGTTCACTAGCAATCTGGAGGAGGGATTTTTGTAAAGATTTTTAACGAACTGGAGAAAGTTACCTCTAAGACCAAACTGATATAGGGTAAATAAGAGATGACCATAGTGGACTGAATCAAAGGCTTTTTCAGCGTCTATAGAGATGATTGCCATATCGGGGGTGTCCTCTCCTCCCACCCGTCCCAAGTCATCCCTTGATTTGGAATAATCTATCGTGAGAAAGACTTCCCTAATTTTAGCCGAGGAATTGCGTTACAACAAGAATCCAGCTTGATCTTTGTGAATAATAGTAGAAAGAAGGGGTTGAAGCCTTTGCGCTAAGATAGTAGTGAACAGTTTATAATCAGTGTTGAGGAGCGAAATAGGTCTATAGGACTCTTTCCTGGTTGGGTCCTTCCCTTGCTTTAAAATTAAAACAGTATATGAGGAAGTAAAATTAACTGTGGGTTCGGCACCTTTTATTTATTTATTTATTTTTATATATATATATATATATTTATATTTAAACAAAAGAGTTACATGTGAAATTATTGAGGGGGATAGTATTTTATAAAATTCATTTGGAAGAGTTTCAGGACCCAAAGCTTTTTTTAAAGAGAGATTCTGAATTGCAGTAGCAATTTCTAGGTCCGAGATAGGCAGATAGAGAGTTTCAAGTAGAATCGGGAGTTGAGGACAGAAAGGATATTTTGTGCCAAAAATCTTCTCGTTCAATCTTGTTTGAAACCTTGGAGGAATATAAAGCCTTATAATATTCCGAGAAGACCTTCAACAGTTCTGCTGATTTAAAATGCTTACCTTCAGAACATATAGAGTCTATCATAGGAGGGGCTTTGTCTCGTTTAACCAGGTTTTGTTTTATTTCCATAATGATATAGCTTAGCTTGGAATCTGAGGTCCCCCTGAGTAGCCTTATATAAAAGCAATGAATCCCTTTCCCCTAATGCAGAGGTGTATCTGGTCCAATTTTCTGAGGTTTTCTCATAGATATAATGGTTGTATGCGTTTGTGACTTCTCTCGACTGTTCCCGTTCCCTTGCTTTAAGTCTCTTAGACCTAGAGATGCTATATGCTAAAATTTCCCCCCTGAGAACCGCTTTTGCTGTTTCCCAAAACAGCACAGGGCGAGAGATATGCTCCTGTTTAAATCGGGTAAACTCACGGAATTTTGCATTGAGACAATTTTTAAATTTGAGGTCGGAAGCTAAATACGAGGGGAAAGAGAAACGGGCATTTCTATGAATCGAATAGTCTGACTGAAACTCAAGAAAAATCGGAGCATGGTCAGATACACTAATTGGTAGTATCCCTGCTAGAACTTTAGATTTGCATAGTCTTACATCTAACAAGAACAAATCTGTTCTTGAAAGTGATTTATGTGCCTTAAAAAGGCATGAAAAATCTCTAGAATCAGGGTTTTGAGATCTCCATATATCACATACCCCCAGATTGCGGAACAGCTGGTGAATAGTTTTGATTCCAAATTGTCTCTTAGTTTTCATGGGGACGGGATTCTTTCTCAGCCTATCCAGAGGGTACTGCGGGGCCATGTTAAAATCGCTTCCTAGTATCAGGTAATCTTCTGCAAAAGATATAATCTTATTTTGTAGTGTTTCCCAGAAGGAGAGATTAAAAATATTAGGAGCATAAACGTTACAAAGTGTATACATTGTTTTTTTCTATCTTAATGTTTACCATTAGGTATCTCCCGTCCAGATCCATGTCGAGATGCAGCACTTCATAAGATAGTCTTTTTCCCAGGAGAATCACTACACCACTTTTCCTCTTCAGACTATAGGAAAATAAAACTTCCTTAACCCAGGACGTTTTAAGTTTGAGAACTTTATCAGATTTTAAGTGGGTTTCCTGTAGGAAGGCAATATCAGTGTTAATTTTCCTTAGGTGAAATATTATTAATTTACGTTTGATGGGAGGTGTAAGACCTCCTATATTCCAGGAGGTCAATTTAAAACTACCTGCCGTATCCATCATCTAAAAACACAACCAGGATAAGAAGAAAGAAGAAAAAGGGAGATGAAAACCCCCCCCAAAAAAACACATTACTCCAATTTAAAAACAAATAAGATGGACATTACCCCTAATTCCCTTGTACCCATTGTACTCAAAGGGACCGGTCATTTATGAAAAGAGTATATACTTAATTATGTTCAGATTCTAATTTTATTGTGAAGGATATGTCTCATCATAAAAAGTTTCGGCCTCTTGGGCGGATTAAAAAAAAAATGTGTATGACCATCTATCAGCACTTTCAACTTTGCTGTGTCTACAGAATAATCCTGGAACAGAAGGATTTTTACATCTCCCAGATATATAGGCTGGTGTTTACGAAAGGCTTGTAACAATGTAACTTTATGTTGAAAATTTAAAACCTTAGCTATAATTGGCCTAGGTCTTCTGTTCATTTTATTCAAGTTAGGTGAACCTATCCTGTGAGCCCTTTCTAGGACTATCTGAGGGTGGGATTCTGGGATCTGCAGGAGTTGAGATAGCGTGACAGGAGTTTATCTAGATCCTCATATTGCTTCTCTTCTGGAACCCCTATAACTCTAAAGTTGTTCCTTCTTGATCAATTTTCTAGATCTTCCAATTTACTCTGTATTTTCAAAAGTGTAATGTTTGTGGATTCGAGATTAGTATTGTAGCCCATAGTAAGATCTTCAAGATCTGAGATTCTTTGCTCAGCCTCAGAGAGTCTGCGAGCAAATTGTTTTACTTCGTTAGATAAGATTGCAATATCTTGTTTGATCTCATTTTTAAGGATATTGAATATAGGGGCCAACGCTTCTGAAATGCTGTAAACTAGCGATTGAATATCTAGCGGCTCAGTCGTAAATGAAAGATTAGACATGGGTGATATTGTAACTATCGAGGTTTCAGAGGCGGCTTTGTTCTTCTTATCTCTTTGTCTGCCCGTCATAACTGAAGATGGGGTTTTAGGGTGATTGTGAAGATATTTATCCATGTATTGTGTGTGATGCCAGAATAATAAAGAAAACCCGTGATTTAAATCGAGGGAAATTTAACCCACTCTAAAAAAGTGAGAAAAAAGGTGCCCTTTAAAATAAGTGATGTCAGTGTGCCATAAAGAAAAAAAAAGTGCAATCTACTAGTGAGCAGGTGAAGTAAAATTAGAAGATTCTCTAAAACCGTTATGAGGGGGGACAAGAAAAAAAAGCAAAAGGTGGGGAATATATGTCCCCCAAGATAGTACCCCTAGGATATAATCTTCGCCAGTGTCTACCTCAATCAATTACGGCTAAATCCTTAAGAAGATACAGAGAGCCTATTAGTATTTCTGGACGAAGGGATAATTGTAACATATTTATTTATGAGTATCAATGAAGTCAAAAAAGGAAAGCTACCAAAAAAGATAAGAGCTATTTCAAGTATGTTTATATCTTAGACATCCCTGTTCACCTTTTCTAGATGAAGAGAAAGGTTCTGATAATGTGAAACTGGGACTGGCCAATACTTCTTTAAAACACATCTCTCTTTCTTTCCCCATTTCTTTTACTTTTCCTTTCTCTCCTTCCTTTAG
This sequence comes from Bombina bombina, assembly GCF_027579735.1. Classification (NCBI taxonomy): domain Eukaryota; kingdom Metazoa; phylum Chordata; class Amphibia; order Anura; family Bombinatoridae; genus Bombina; species Bombina bombina. The sequence goes on along the minus strand of NC_069503.1, from coordinate 581,276,497 downwards.
CCCTAAGGAAAAAGCATGTGGTAAAATACTTTAACTTAATAACATATAACAGAGTATATATACAGACAAAGCAAAGAATCATAAATAGCATATAGGAATAGTTGTAAAGTGTTCCAAAAAAGATATAATCCTTGTTAAGTTTAACTAAGGAAAACAGATCTTTTCCTTTATGGTCCCCACAGGCTCAGTGGGAACAAGTGGAAAAAGTTCAGTTTATGAGGTGTCTTGGGTTCCAGTGACGATAGTGATCCCAAATGATGGAGATTTAGAGGTGGCTTACCTAATGTTACCGTTCAGATTGGACCTTAGAGGGTGATTGATTAGGCAACCAAACAGAAAAAGATCGCCTTCACCTCTCCTGTACAGCATCCACGGTAGGAAGAAAGCTCCAGGAACAGAGCAAGCCACCCCACGTCCAAAGGTGGCACCCCGGAATCCAAGATAGAAAGATACCACTCCTGTCAGATGTACAAGAGGCAAATCCAGACTCACTGAGGGAGCCTCCAGCCGTGGACAGAGACAGACACAATCTCCCTCTAGTAGAAGCGGCAGGAGGACGGAGCAACAGGGGGCGAGCAAGAACAGCAGGCTCCAGACGAAAAGCATTCAACAGCCCAGGGTCAGCGATCAACAGCCCAGGGTCAGCAACCGCAGAGACAGCTCCAACAAACAGCCAACCAAGAGGCAAATCATGACGACGGCACCTCCATACCCCTCATTCAGCGCAGGGGCAAGGGCAGGACCGCCGAGTCACAGAGGTCAGATGATCCACTTCATGCCTAATTAGCGATAGCAGGGAGAGTAAAACTACTCCTGCGGGGAGGAGACAAAAGCAACTCGGGTTTCTAGGAGGCGTTCAGCTACAATCCCAGCAAGAAAGCAGGCTGAGCACCGGAACAACCCCCCTCTCGCAGCACCGGTGGGAGGGGAAGATGGTCCGGTCCGGACAGAAGTGGCAATCTCAGAGAAGAGGTTGAGTAGCTGCTCGAAGCCGGTAGTCAGAGGAACTGCCCGTTGATCACCCAGTACAAGTCGAACTTGTAAAGTTATCAGGTAGGTCCTGGGTGATTCTTACCAGCCGAGAAATACTATACCATTAGTATAGAAAGCAAGATAGCTCCCCCCTCACGCAGCACCCGTGGGAGGGGGGAAGTGGGTAATGCGGGCTGGTAGTCTTCACACTTGTGGTATTATGCAAAAGAGATTAGAGATATCCAGGTGATGTGTAATAGGCAGTGATGGACAACCAGTCCTTTCAAGCGCTGTATCAAACCGCACAGTGCGTTGGTTAGGCACTGCTGGGGCTCCAGTAGTAGTGACTGTTAGGTTAAACAAGCCGCCCAAGGTCTAGGGTTTTTCGGCACGAAGGTCCTCTGCCAGCAGCTTGTGGGAAAACTCAGAGCAGGTGTTTCACCTGACCTTACACACGCTCCTCCCCCCGGAAGTCCCCAGCAAAAAATACAATTTTTTGAGGGCATGCAATTTTAAACAACTTGCCAATTTATTTTTATTTCACATTTGCTTTGCTCTCTTGGTATTCTATGTTGAAAGCTAAACCTAGGTAGGATCATATGCTAATTTATAAGCCATTGAACTGCCTCTTATCTCAGTGCATTTTGACAGTTTTAAACAGTTAGATCCTGCTAGTCCATGTGTGCTATATAAATAACACTGTGCTCACGGCCTTGGAGTTATTTAAGTCAGCACTGATTGGCTAACATGCAAGTCTGTTAAAAGAACTGACATAAGGGGGCAGTCTACAGAGGTAAAAAGTATATTAATATAACAGTGTTGGTTATGCGAAACTGTGGAACGGGTAATAAAGGGATTAAATATCTTTTTAAACAATAAAAATGGTCAAGTAGACTGTCCCTTTAATGTCTGTCATGTAATGGCTAGTAAGCTAATTGTTTTGCACACACACTGTGGGCTGACTTTAAAGGAACACTATACCCAAACATTTTCTTTCATGATTGCAAAGGAGGGCTACCAAAATGGTACATGGTCTAAAAAATAAAACCTAAATATGTACAGGTATACCCCGCTCATACAGCGGGTTAGGGACCGGAGCCCCGCTGTAAAGTGAAAACCGCCTTAAAGTGAAACAAGGCAGTTTTAGCTTTCTTTTCACTTGCCAGTGTGTTGAAAAACTTAAAAACATGTTTAAACTAACATATATTAGAGGTGCAATATTGCTATGTTTAGTTTAACACTAGCTTAGCACAGTATTCAATAAATACTGTACCTGTAAAATAGTGACAATTACTGTAGTAAAATTTGCCAGACTATAACACTGAGACACAGATTGCACTGTAATGCTGTAAACAAAGTGAACTGTGCATAACAAATGGTGCCAGTCACTTTTCTCGCAATCTCAAGAAGATTACAGCACTGTTTCAAATATTTGGAGGTTGAACTTCAGCTCCACAAAGCGCTGTATTAGCGAAGCGCTGTAAAGTGAAGCGCTGTAAAGTGAGGTATACCTGTATAGCTTAGAGGAGAGAAGGGAAAGAGGTGATATGATAGCAACTTTCAAGTACATTAAAGGGTTTAGTAAAACTGAGGCTGTGGGTATTTTACATAAAATGGAAAATTCAAGAACAAGGGGTCATGAGCTCAAGCTAAAGGGTAGTAGATTCAGGAGTAATTTGAGGAAGCACTTCTTTACAGAAAGAGTGATTGATTTATGGAATAAACTTCCTCAAGAGGTAGTAGCAACAAACACTGTGGGGGACTTTAAAAATGCATGGGACAAGCATAGGGCTATCCTACGAACTAGATAAGTTTATACTGTTAGGTAAGGTCGGGCAGACTTGCTGGGCCTATGGCTCTTATCTGCCGTCAATATCTATGTTTCTATGATTAAGGTAGAGAATATAATTTTAAACAACATTCCAATTTACTTCTATTACCTAATTTGCTTTATTATTTAGATATACTTTAATGAAGAAATAGCAATGCACACAGTGAACTAATCACAGGAGGCATCTATGTGCCGCTACCAATCAGCAGCTACTAAGCATATCTAGATATGCTTTTCAGAAAAGAATATCAAGAGAATGAAGCAAAATAGATTATAGAAGTAAATTAGAAAGTTGTTTATAATTGTATGCTCTTTCTAAATCATGAAAGAAAAAATTTGGGTTTCATGTCCCTTTAAGCCTTTTCAAACTGTATGTATGTGAAAAATAAATGCCTTGTGACTCCAGGGTACAAGCTTAGCTGTGTTTAACCCTTTGCAGACATGTAATCAACAATTATCATTGGCGTAATGATAGTAAAATGCCCTAATGAATTTAAGTATTTTATTAGTACATTTACATGTTCCTTTAAACAATCAAAACACTACTAGTAATTTTATTTTGTCATTTATTCAATACCATAAAATGCTTTACTTATGTTCACCTTAGTATGTGAAAAGCTATCACTTGACAACAAATCCTTTCTTTCCCCCAGGCAACGAGAAGGTCTTAATAATTTATCCAGTATAATTCCAAAATCCACAGCAAGAAAAAGCAGCTAAATGCTTGTTCAAATCCCATCATTTGATTTGTTTCCTGAGCTGCGGTCAGGGCTGATATTAACGTGGTCCAGCAAATAACTTCTATGCCGGACACAATAAACCGCATCATTCCATTTACATCTTATATATAGAATCTCTTTGCCTGGATCTTTCTGTGTTGTCTGAAACATGCCAGGCTTTAGGAACTGAAAACATGTGCACAATGCATTGTCTGATCCAATTAGTTATTCAGCAAATGTGGGCATCTGCAGGGACCACAGCCATTTTATTTCTAATACCATAGTAGATTGTTACTCATGGACAGTGCTAATTTACACAAAGCATCACAGTTATGACAATTAAAAATACATTTCATTAAACTCTTTGAATTGGTCGTATAAAATGTTAAATTATGTTTTGTAAGAAAATTTGGCAATATACTTTCATTATTTATTTTGTCCCCTTTTAACTCTGATCTTTCCAATTCCCCCGAGTTGCTATTAAATAGGTGTTGCTATATTGAAACTCTATTATATAATATAATTGGGAACTGATAAAGTCTGCAAATTATTTAGTATTTTACTTTTTTTTTGTAAAACTGATTCCGGTTCTCAAAAAATCCAACTTTTTTCTATGGGAGTTGTCTCTTTCAGCCAGTAAGTAGCAGAGTCCCATTACCCAGTTGTACATAGTTACACACTTCCTATTAGTTTTACTATTGGTTTTAAACTGCTGTTGCTGGCTGGTGCACACACTAAAAGGGGAGAACACTGTATGTATGTATGTATGTATGTGTATATATAAAATGCTATAAACTCTTGCACATGCACAGTAGGAGCTGGTGCTTAAAGGGCCAGTCTAGTCCAAAACAAACTTTCATTCAGAAAGGGCATGTAATTTTAAACAATTTTCCAATTTACTTCTATCACCAATTTTGCTTTGTTCTCTTGCCACATCTTAGCTCAGGGCATTTTGACAGTGTTTCACCACTAGAGGGTGTTAGTTCATGTGTTTCATATAGATAACACTGTGCTCATGCTTGTGGAGTTCCTATGAGCCAACTCTGATTGGCTAAAATGCAAGTCTGTCAAAAGAAATGAAACAAGGGGGCAGTCTGCAGAAGCTTAGATACAGGGTAATCACAGAGGTAAAAACTGTTTCAATATAACTGTTGGTTATGCAAAACTAGGGAATGGGTAATAAAGGAAGTATCTATCTTTTAAAACAATAAATATTCTGGTGTAGACTGTCCCTTTAAGGCACTGTGCACTTTTATTTTTTAAACGACATGCTCTATCATGAAAGTTTAATTTTAACTTTAATATACCTTTAAACCCTAACTGTTTATAAATACCTGTATAAAAAAAACACTGAAGAAACTTGTTACATATGGGATATGTTATTCTCAACAAATAAAGTTGTGAGTTATCCTCATCAACTATTGAAATGTCTGACCATAAAGATGACTTATACAGAAACTTTGAATTTCCTGTTATTTTTTCCTGGGAAAACCTTTTCTTTCTGAATCACATGTTTAAAAACTGTTCATTAATATGCATGTTTTTTTTTTCTTTCTTCTTTTAGTTAAAGGGACACTGAACCCAATTTTTTTTCTTTTGTGATTCAGATAGAGCATGCAATTTTAAGCAACTTTCTAATTTACACCTATTATGAATTTGTCTTTGTTCTCTTGCTTTCTTTATTTGAAAAAGAAGGTATTTAAGCTATTTTTTGGTTCAGAACCATGGAAAGCACTTGTTTATTGGTGGGTGAATTTATCCACCAATCAGCAAGAACAACCCAGTTTGTTCACCAAAAATATGCCGGCATCTAAACTTACATTCTTGCATTTCAAATAAAGATACCAAGAGAATGAAGACAATTTGATAATAGGAGTCAATTAGAAAGTTGCTTAAAATTGCATACTCTATCTGAATCACAAAAGAAAAAAATTGGGTTCAGTGTCCCTTTAAGTATCTTTTAATGTTGCAGTATCTCAAGTTTATAAATAAGTATAGTTCCCATAATAGATCTATTTACCTTTCATATTAGATATTTTTATCGAATAAATAGGCGTCTAATAAGACAAACTTACAGTAAAATTTAGTATTTGATTTATTTAGTAGTAACCCTTTCATTCCATGTGGCTGTCACATGGGGTCAGAACTGAATCACAAGGAAGAAAATAAATGGTGAAAAGATGATATAATAAATGGAGGAAAATGATAGATGAAGATAATAGTGAAACCTAATATTCTTTAAGTTGATGTTGGGCTTCCAAATGGGAGAAAGCTGGGACATTCCTTAAATTGATGCTCACATGACGTAAATTTAAAATGTTTTTTTTCCCCTGAAAAAGTTGTAAGAGCTCCTTGGTAGGAGGTGGTGTGTTTTTCCAGCTGTGCGTCTGGTAAGGGGGGTGGAGTGCAAAGTCTGTGCTTGATATTTCTGTAAGAACTTGAACTTTGGCACAAAGTGTTTTCTCCAACATAGGTGTGTCCGGTCCACGGCGTCATCCTTACTTGTGGGATATTCTCTTCCCCAACAGGAAATGGCAAAGAGCCCAGCAAAGCTGGTCACATGATCCCTCCTAGGCTCCGCCTACCCCAGTCATTCTCTTTGCCGTTGTACAGGCAACATCTCCACGGAGATGGCTTAGAGTTTTTTAGTGTTTAACTGTAGTTTTTATTATTCAATCAAGAGTTTGTTATTTTGAAATAGTGCTGGTATGTACTATTTACTCAGAAACAGAAAAGAGATGAAGATTTCTGTTTGTATGAGGAAAATGATTTTAGCAACCGTCACTAAAATCCATGGCTGTTCCACACAGGACTGTTGAGAGCAATTAACTTCAGTTGGGGGAACAGTGAGCAGTCTCTTGCTGCTTGAGGTATGACACATTCTAACAAGACGATGTAATGCTGGAAGCTGTCATTTTCCCTATGGGATCCGGTAAGCCATGTTTATTACGATCGTAAATAAGGGCTTCACAAGGGCTTATTAAGACTGTAGACTTTTTCTGGGCTAAATCGATTCATTATTAACACATATTTAGCCTTGAGGAATCATTTTATTTGGGTATTTTGATATAATAATATCGGCAGGCACTGTTTTAGACACCTTATTCTTTAGGGGCTTTCCCAAAGCATAGGCAGAGCCTCATTTTCGCGCCGGTGTTGCGCACTTGTTTTTGAGAGGCATGGCATGCAGTCGCATGTGAGAGGAGCTCTGATACTTAGAAAAGACTTTCTGAAGGCGTCATTTGGTATCGTATTCCCCTTTGGGCTTGGTTGGGTCTCAGCAAAGCAGATACCAGGGACTGTAAAGGGGTTAAAGTTCAAAACGGCTCCGGTTCCGTTATTTTAAGGGTTAAAGCTTCCAAATTTGGTGTGCAATACTTTTTAGGCTTTAAGACACTGTGGTGAAAATTTGGTGAATTTTGAACAATTCCTTCATGTTTTTTCGCAATTGCAGTAATAAAGTGTGTTCAGTTTAAAATTTAAAGTGACAGTAACAGTTTTATTTTAAAACGTTTTTTGTACTTTGTTATCAAGTTTATGCCTGTTTAACATGTCTGAACTACCAAATAGACTGTGTTCTGAATGTGGGGAAGCCAGAATTCCTATTCATTTAAATAAATGTGATTTATGTGACAATGACAATGATGCCCAAGATGATTCCTCAAGTGAGGGGAGTAAGCATGGTACTGCATCATTCCCTCCTTCGTCTACACGAGTCTTGCCCACTCAGGAGGCCCCTAGTACATCTAGCGCGCCAATACTCCTTACTATGCAACAATTAACGGCTGTAATGGATAATTCTGTCAAAAACATTTTAGCCAAAATGAACACTTATCAGCGTAAGCGCGACTGCTCTGTTTTAGATACTGAAGAGCATGACGACGCTGATAATAATGTTTCTGAAGGGCCCCTAACCCAGTCTGATGGGGCCAGGGAGGTTTTGTCTGAGGGAGAAATTACTGATTCAGGGAACATTTCTCAACATGCTGAACCTGATGTGATTACATTTAAATTTAAGTTGGAACATCTCCGCATTCTGCTTAAGGAGGTATTATCCACTCTGGATGATTGTGACAAGTTGGTCATCCCAGAGAAACTATGTAAAATGGACAAGTTGCTAGAGGTGCCGGGGCTCCCAGAAGCTTTTCCTATACCCAAGCGGGTGGCGGACATTGTTAATAAAGAATGGGAAAGGCCCGGTATTCCTTTCGTCCCTCCCCCCATATTTAAAAAATTGTTTCCTATGGTCGACCCCAGAAAGGACTTATGGCAGACAGTCCCCAAGGTCGAGGGAGCGGTTTCCACTTTAAACAAACGCACCACTATACCCATAGAGGATAGTTGTGCTTTCAAAGATCCTATGGATAAAAAATTAGAAGGTTTGCTTAAAAAGATGTTTGTTCAGCAGGGTTACCTTCTACAACCAATTTCATGCGTTGTCCCTGTCGCTACAGCCGCATGTTTCTGGTTCGATGAGCTGATAAAGGCGGTCGATAGTGATTCTCCTCCTTATGAGGAGATTATGGACAGAATCAATGCTCTCAAATTGGCTAATTCTTTTACCCTAGACGCCACTTTGCAATTGGCTAGGTTAGCGGCTAAGAATTCTGGGTTTGCTATTGTGGCGCGCAGAGCGCTTTGGTTGAAATCTTGGTCGGCTGATGCGTCTTCCAAGAACAAGCTACTTAACATTCCTTTCAAGGGAAAAACGCTGTTTGGCCCTGACTTGAAAGAGATTATCTCTGATATCACTGGGGGTAAGGGCCACGCCCTTCCTCAGGATCGGCCTTTCAAGGCAAAAAATAAACCTAATTTTCGTCCCTTTCGTAGAAACGGACCAGCCCAAAGTGCTACGTCCTCTAAGCAAGAGGGTAATACTTCTCAAGCCAAGCCAGCTTGGAGACCAATGCAAGGCTGGAACAAGGGAAAGCAGGCCAAGAAACCTGCCACTGCTACCAAGACAGCATGAAATGTTGGCCCCCGATCCGGGACCGGATCTGGTGGGGGGCAGACTCTCTCTCTTCGCTCAGGCTTGGGCAAGAGATGTTCTGGATCCTTGGGCGCTAGAAATAGTCTCCCAAGGTTATCTTCTGGAATTCAAGAGGCTTCCCCCAAGGGGGAGGTTCCACAGGTCTCAGTTGTCTTCAGACCACATAAAAGACAGGCATTCTTACATTGTGTAGAAGACCTGTTAAAAATGGGAGTGATTCATCCTGTTCCATTAAGAGAACAAGGGATGGGGTTCTACTCCAATCTGTTCATAGTTCCCAAAAAAGAGGGAACGTTCAGACCAATCTTAGATCTCAAGATCTTAAACAAGTTTCTCAAGGTTCCATCGTTCAAGATGGAAACCATTCGAACTATTCTTCCTTCCATCCTGGAAGGTCAATTCATGACCACGGTGGATTTAAAGGATGCGTATCTACATATTCCTATCCACAAGGAACATCATTGGTTCCTAAGGTTCGCATTCCTGGACAAGCATTACCAGTTCGTGGCGCTTCCTTTCGGATTAGCCACTGCTCCAAGGATTTTCACAAAGGTACTAGGGTCCCTTCTAGCTGTGCTAAGACCAAGGGGCATTGCTGTAGTACCTTATTTGGACGACATTCTGATTCAAGCGTCGTCCCTTCCTCAAGCAAAGGCTCACACGGACATAGTCCTGGCCTTTCTCAGATCTCACGGATGGAAAGTGAACGTGGAAAAGAGTTCTCTATCTCCGTCAACTAGGGTTCCCTTCTTGGGAACAATAATAGACTCCTTAGAAATGAGGATATTTCTGACAGAGGCCAGAAAAACAAAGCTTCTAGACTCTTGTCGGATACTTCATTCCGTTCCTCTTCCTTCCATAGCTCAGTGCATGGAAGTGATCGGGTTGATGGTAGCGGCAATGGACATAGTTCCTTTTGCGCGCATTCATCTAAGACCATTGCAACTGTGCATGCTCAGTCAGTGGAATGGGGATTATACAGACTTGTCTCCGAAGATACAAGTAAATCAGAGGACCAGAGACTCACTCCGTTGGTGGCTGTCCCTGGACAACCTGTCACAAGGGATGACATTCCGCAGACCAGAGTGGGTCATTGTCACGACCGACGCCAGTCTGATGGGCTGGGGCGCGGTCTGGGGATCCCTGAAAGCTCAGGGTCTTTGGTCTCGGGAAGAATCTCTTCTACCGATAAATATTCTGGAACTGAGAGCGATATTCAATGCTCTCAAGGCTTGGCCTCAGCTAGCGAGGGCCAAGTTCATACGGTTTCAATCAGACAACATGACAACTGTTGCGTACATCAACCATCAGGGGGGAACAAGGAGTTCCCTAGCGATGGAAGAAGTGACCAAAATCATTCTATGGGCGGAGTCTCACTCCTGCCACCTGTCCGCTATCCACATCCCAGGAGTGGAAAATTGGGAAGCGGATTTTCTGAGTCGTCAGACATTGCATCCGGGGGAGTGGGAACTCCATCCGGAAATCTTTGCCCAAGTCACTCAGCTGTGGGGCATTCCAGACATGGATCTGATGGCCTCTCGTCAGAACTTCAAAGTTCCTTGCTACGGGTCCAGATCCAGGGATCCCAAGGCGGCTCTAGTGGATGCACTAGTAGCACCTTGGACCTTCAAACTAGCTTATGTGTTCCCGCCGTTTCCTCTCATCCCCAGGCTGGTAGCCAGGATCAATCAGGAGAGGGCGTCGGTGATCTTGATAGCTCCTGCGTGGCCACGCAGGACTTGGTATGCAGATCTGGTGAATATGTCATCGGCTCCACCTTGGAAGCTACCTTTGAGACGAGACCTTCTTGTTCAGGGTCCGTTCGAACATCCGAACCTGGTTTCACTCCAGCTGACTGCTTGGAGATTGAACGCTTGATCTTATCGAAGCGAGGGTTCTCAGATTCTGTTATCGATACTCTTGTTCAGGCCAGAAAGCCTGTAACTAGAAAGATTTACCACAAAATTTGGAAAAAATATATCTGTTGGTGTGAATCTAAAGGATTCCCTTGGGACAAGGTTAAGATTCCTAAGATTCTATCCTTCCTTCAAGAAGGATTGGAAAAAGGATTATCTGCAAGTTCCCTGAAGGGACAGATTTCTGCCTTGTCTGTGTTACTTCACAAAAAGCTGGCAGCTGCGCCAGATGTTCAAGCCTTTGTTCAGGCTCTGGTTAGAATTAAGCCTGTTTACAAACCTTTGACTCCTCCTTGGAGTCTCAATTTAGTTCTTTCAGTTCTTCAGGGGGTTCCGTTTGAACCCTTACATTCCGTTGATATTAAGTTATTATCTTGGAAAGTTTTGTTTTTAGTTGCAATTTCTTCTGCTAGAAGAGTTTCAGAATTATCTGCTCTGCAGTGTTCTCCTCCTTATCTGGTGTTCCATGCAGATAAGGTGGTTTTACGTACTAAACCTGGTTTTCTTCCAAAAGTTGTTTCTAACAAAAACATTAACCAGGAGATTATCGTACCTTCTCTGTGTCCGAAACCAGTTTCAAAGAAGGAACGTTTGTTGCACAATTTGGATGTTGTTCGCGCTCTTCTATTTAGAAGCTACAAAGGATTTTAGACAAACATCTTCCTTGTTTGTTGTTTATTCCGGTAAAAGGAGAGGTCAAAAAGCAACTTCTACCTCTCTCTCTTTTTGGATTAAAAGCATCATCAGATTGGCTTACGAGACTGCCGGACGGCAGCCTCCCGAAAGAATCACAGCTCATTCCACTAGGGCTGTGGCTTCCACATGGGCCTTCAAGAACGAGGCTTCTGTTGATCAGATATGTAGGGCAGCGACTTGGTCTTCACTGCACACTTTTACCAAATTTTACAAGTTTGATACTTTTGCTTCTTCTGAGGCTATTTTTGGGAGAAAGGTTTTGCAAACCGTGGTGCCTTCCATTTAGGTGACCTGATTTGCTCCCTCCCTTCATCCGTGTCCTAAAGCTTTGGTATTGGTTCCCACAAGTAAGGATGACGCCGTGGACCGGACACACCTATGTTGGAGAAAACAGAATTTATGTTTACCTGATAATTTACTTTCTCCAACGGTGTGTCCGGTCCACGGCCCGCCCTGGTTTTTTTAATCAGGTCTGATAATTTATTTTCTTTAACTACAGTCACCACGGTACCATATGGTTTCTCCTATGCAAATATTCCTCCTTAACGTCGGTCGAATGACTGGGGTAGGCGGAGCCTAGGAGGGATCATGTGACCAGCTTTGCTGGGCTCTTTGCCATTTCCTGTTGGGGAAGAGAATATCCCACAAGTAAGGATGACGCCGTGGACCGGACACACCGTTGGAGAAAGTAATTTATCAGGTAAACATAAATTCTGTTTTTCCTCTACATAGATACATCAAGGAGAAGCACATTTTAAAAGCGGTAAAGTTAAAGGGACAGAAATGTGCAAAAAGAAAATGCTCTGATGTAATACTGCATTTTATTATTGTACTAATACTTTTATATAACTGTGTTTATCATGTTCAAAGGAGTTGAACAAATAGTTAAAGCAGGGCTCGACAAACCCAGGAGACATGGAGCCATTGGCTCCTAGAATTTTACCCCTAGCTCCTAACTTTTTGTGTTATTCTCCATATACCTTTTGGCTTCTAATATTGTGTCTGGCTTCTAAATTTTAAACAGATTTGTCTACCTATGAGTTAAAGAACCAAGCAGAGTTGTATAACCAACAAGATCATAATAAAAAGACAATCAATAGTACGTACTTTGAATTTTAAATGATCAGTAGAGTTTTTCTGACCAATTTCAAAAATGTACTTTAATCTGCTGACCCTCTGTATCATGTGACAGCCACCAGCCAGTCACATACTCATATATGTATATACTGTGAACTCTTGCATATGCTCAGTAGGAGCTGGTGCCTCAAAAAGTGCATCTGCAGACTGTGCACTATTTCATAATGGAAGTAAATTGGAAAGTCTTTTAAAACTGCATGCTCTATCTGAATCATGAAAGTTTAATTGTGTCCATGTAACCCCTTTCTATGGGGATTGCATTTTTATATAGCTGGTGGTGAGACCTCGCTATTTCGGGTTACCAGCAGGAAGGAGGGAGGGTATAATAGTGCACCCGCCACGCTATTATAACCAAGAAAACCCTTAATGACAAGAAGCATATATGCTAGTTTTCACCATGCACCCATGACTAGAGGGAGGCGGGGAGTAACCTCAAATCTATGCTTATAAAATATATTTAGGGGCCGAATTATCAAGCTCCGAATGGAGCTTGACGCCCCTGTTTCCACGCACCAGAAACAGTAGTTATGAAACAGCGGTCTAAAGACCGCTGCTCCATAACTTGTCTGCCTGCTCTGAGACTGCGGACATCAATCCACCCGATCCTATATGATCGGGCTGATTGACACCCCCTGCAGGGGGCGGCATTGCACAAGCAGTTCACAAGAACTGCTTGTGCAATGATAAATGCCGACAGCGTATGCTGTCGCATTTATCGATGTGCGGTGGACATGATACGCTACATCGTATCATGTCTGTCCGCACTATAATAAATCGGCCCCTTAGTGTTTAATGTCCCCTTTTAAACTTTCATGATTAAAAAAAGAGCATGACATTTTAAGCAACTTTTCACTTTACTTTGATTATTTAATTTGTTTCCTTTTCTTTTTTTTATTGAAAAGATATGAGGGTGGGCGTTATGTATAAAGAGTAAGATAAGCTAATAAAGTTTGCTCTCCCTGCAAGCCCATTTATTGGTTTGAGGTTTCATTTTAGAAAAAAAAACACAAAACTATTTCACATCAAAAATAAACATAAGAATGCTTTGCATACATTTTTCTATAGGCGTTTAACAAGGTATAATAAGTCATTGGAAACCCATTAAGGGGAAACATTTTTACAGTACACTATCCCTTTAATGATTGTAAGGTGCAGGATCCTCCCAGTAATAACTGTTCTATGTATTGTATGAGCCCCCGTATACTTTTCATGTTGATGCTTCATGCGTAAAACAACAGTAATAATAATATGACACAAATAATAAACATGGTTTACTGCCAAAGATATTCTGTAACCGTCCCCAAAGCTCACTTACAATGCCCTGGTTCATAGATGTCCTACAGCTCAGGGAAAGGCTGCTTGGAAAATATGACTTTTGAAGAAGCAGTCAAACATATTCAGTTTTTTCCATTATGATGTATGTTTGTCTTTCGTCGTGTTTATTTAAGCTAATCATCTAGCCATTTGCATTAATGTGAAAACCAGTCAAATATTGATTTTAAAATGACTGAAACCATTTACAGGATATAGTAACAATATAATGAGACTACACCTACTAAACATATTTGCCTGTGACTTAAAGGGACGGTAAACACTTAGTAATTACAAGACATTTCTGTTGTGTTGATGTTTAATAACATATCAGCCAACTCTAAACATTTTTAAAACATTAAAATTAAAGGGACGTGAAACCCAAAATGTATTATGATTCAGACCGAGCATACAATTTTTTTTTTTTAAAAACTCTCCAATTTTCTTCTATTATTAAACTGACTTTGTTCTTATAGTATTCTTTGTTGAAGAGATATCTAGATAGGTAGTGTTTTCTGGAGCAGTGCATGACAGGAAACAGTGCTGCCACCTGATGTTCTTGTAAATGTATAATATACAATACATTGTTCAACCAGCCTCCCACTTATCCCATTACTTAAGTAGCCTAGAAAGTACTCATAGGAAACCATAGTGAACAATTAAAAAAAAGATTTAAAAACAAAAAAAAAACACCCTGACTGGGTTGCATTTTACATTATGCTTTGTGCAAAGGGGTTAAACACTGTAGCACTCAGGACCCGCAGAGCACTGCAGGTCCAGAGCAGAAACTGCTGCTGATCCAATCAGAGGTGCTAGTCACACTACCCAGCTAATTAATTAGGGCATGTCATTTTCCAACTATAATGGCCCTTTAAAAATTGTATTGACTCATTTCTATTGTAAGGCACATTTATACAATACTCACTCTTTAGTCTTTTGGGATGTTAAACTGTGCTAAAATTGAAACCGTAATTGTTTATAATATCTTGGAAATAGATTCCCTTGCTGTTATTTACAGTGTAGACTATGGAAAATGCCATATGGCAAATACAAAATAAATACATATGACATTCTGGTAGTTTATAGAAAAAGCACAGAGAATAATGTTGAAATGCAATGAGCGCATAAGCCTAAAATGGCTGAGGATGAAAGGGTTAAAGGCACATGAAAGTCAAAAACTAAACTTTCATGTATCACACAAATCATGTAATTTAAGATACTTTTAATTTTACGTCTGTTGTTTGATGTACTTTCTCTTGGCATTGTTTTAAAAGCATACTAAGATAGGCTCATTAGCAACACTGCACTACTGGGCACTAAATAGTGATTGGTGGCTTCACATATATGCCTGTTATTGGCTGACTATACTTGTTCAGCTATCTTCCAGTAGTGCATCACTATGCTGGAGCTGACTTTGTGTCTAATTCATCTGCAGGGGTTTAATACACAGACCATTATTATTGCAGTACTGATTGCATGTATGTATATTGGAGCATTTTATTTCTGCACTTTTATTTCCCTTTTAAAGTACAGGTGGCCCTCGGTTTACAACGGTTCAATTTGCACCGTTTCAGAATAACAACCTTTTTTTTCAGTCATGTGACTGCTATTGAAAAGCATTGAGAAGCAGTGCTTTGATTAAAATAGCCAGTAGGTGGAGCTGTCCACTTGTGTTGCAGCAAAGATATGCAAACCAAGCAAGCTGAAATTAATCAGTTTAACCAGACCTGAGCTATCGAGCAGCTTGCAAAGGAACAAGATCTTCCTGTCTATAAATCAGTCCGAATTGGAATGCATAGAAAGAAATGTTTGCAGAAGTAAAGTCTGTGTTGTGTGATTATTTTATTAGGTTTATAATGCTGTTTAGCAAATATTTTTGTTCATTTAACTTAGTTTAATTATATATTCTGTGTTGTGTGATTATTTTTAGGTTTATAATGCTGTTTAACATTTAAAGTCTTCATTTCAAAACTTTAAAAATAATGTATTAGGTGTTACTTATGACAATTTTGAGAGGGGCCTGGAACCTAACTCCCTCACTTCCCATTGACTTACATTATAAACTGGGTTTCAATTTACAACGGTTTCGATTTACAGCCATTCCTTCTGGAACCTAACCCCGGCGTAAACTGAGGGCTACCTGTATAATCTGCACACCCTCTGGTTTAATTGTTTTCTAGAGTTTATTTATTGAGGCATTATGATGCATTAATGTTTTTAAATGTTTTATCCGTATTAATGTTATCTGATTTGTTTTTTCCCACAGTCAGACAGACATAAATATTTTAAACTGTAAGAGCAATATGGTTTACTTACTGGTGGGATACTGAAGATGTAACTCATTCACCTTGCTTCATTCTAAGTAATCAAACTGAGTTCATAGAAAGGAAGTGAATTTTATGCATAGCATTAAACTATGTGGAGGAGAAAGCATTTACTGGTTTAAATTATTTACAGTGTCTAAAACTATTGAACATAATTTATAGATGATCAATATTTTTAAACACACAATATTGCAATATACCTTAAAGGGACATTTAATTGCTGAGTACAACTACAATAGAACAGTTACTACTCACCCTTTTATTGTTTTTCCTCCTGTGCCTGCAGCTGTCTTCAAAGTAATTAATCTTATTTTAACCCCTTGCAAAGTATGTCAGTGGAGTTCTGCATCGTCACACTGGGCGCCGCAATCTCGGAGCTTATATTTGTTTTTTAACTTTTAAACTGTGCAAAAAACTGCAAATGTAACACTTCTGCTCACTATTATATGAGCTAAACTGAAGTGCAAGGTACAGCTGTCAAAAAGCCGGGTAACATTACAGATTTATGAAAGTGCACTGATTATATCAGAGGATGTAACAATACGTGTGTTACAAGATGGCGGCGCCCAGTATAAAATGCAGAGCTTTACCAACTAGATACTGTAAGGAGTTAAAATAAGAGAGCGGCTTTAACAAGATGTGCAGGAGGGAAACAATAGCACAGTGAGTAGAAATCATGCTACTGTAGTTGTACCCGGCAGTTTGATGTCCCTTTTAAAGGGTTAGGAAACTTAAAAAAAAATATTAGTAAACTATAGTGATATGTTTCCACTATATATATATATATATATATATATATATATATATATATATATATATATATATATATATATATATAATTTATTTTTTTCCTCCATTCAGTACTTTTATCTGACTATCTTCCTTCTTTGTTTTTCTTTCTCTATTCTCTTTTAGGTAGCAACAGTTGCAGTGTTTTTCACTATACTACCAGCCCTTTAATTTAATCATACCATTTTGCATAAAGCAGTTTTCTCTCTTTTTATCCCTCTATCACACCCATTCATTACAGAAGACTGTATGCTGCAATGGTTGCAGAGCCTTTGATTTGTTCTGCATCGGTATGCTCACTAATGTTGTGATTTGTCTTTATCAAGCGTTTATAGTTCCTGTTGCGTAGCGCTGTAACATATGCTGGTAATAAACAGTAAAATAATTCAATTATTTAGTATTTTTCTTATTAATTTAAAGAGAAAGTGGTTTAAAAAAAGCATAACAATTGTACGGGTATTGTATAAATAAATCATATAAAAGAACATGAAAATATAGATGAGTTGGTTGAAGATTAGAAACTGTTATGGTGGTGTTATATACTATGTGCTTAACTTCTGGACCAAAGCATACATGTATTTTAATTACATAATTTAACGTTTGATAATGTTGGAAAATTGTTGCTGGGCTTGAAACATCTCTTCTCTTGTAATGCAATCCCCTTTAATATTGTAATATTTATGGTACTTAATATACTAACAGAAATCGTTACTTGGGCTTACAATTCCATACTATACAGGAAATGGATGTTACAAAATGGATGCTTCCTCATCAGCATTTTGACACACAAAACTTAAATGTAAAATATACTGCATAATTATTTAAAGAGACAGTATAGTCAGGATTAAACTTTCAAGATTCAGATAGAACATGTCATTTTAAACAACTTTCCAATTTACTTTTATCATCAAATTTGCTTTGTTCGCTATGTTTTCTTTGTTGAAAGCTAAACCTAGGTAGGCTCATTTGCTAATTTCTAAGACCTTGAAGGCCGCCTCTTATCTCAGTGCATTTTGACAGTTTTTCCACAGCTAGAGGTCGTTAGTTCATGTGTGCCACATAGATAACTGGCACTGATTGGCTAAGTCTATCAAAAGAACTGAATTAAGGGGCAGTCTGCAGAGGTTTAGATAGAAGGTAATCACAGAGGTAAAAAGTGTATTAATATAACTGTGTTGGTTGTGCAAAATTTGGGGGAATGGGTAATAAAGGGATTATCTATCTTTTTAAACAATAACAATTCAGGATTATACTGTCCCCTTAAAGTGAAGGTCAATTTTGATGAATTAGTGCCCGGTTTTTAATAATCCTATTAAAAACAAGGGCCCTTTAATTCATCAAAATTGTCATTTCAAGCGTTTTCTTCAAAAACTTACCTTTTAATCCTGCCCGTCACAAGCCCTCTTCGCGGTCCAAAATGACGAATCCGGCTTTATCCAATCATGGCGTTCCCTCAGGCCTTGATCCCCCCCCCCCTCCCGTGGGGGAATGCTGTGATTGGAGGAAGCCAGATTCGTCATTTCTGACGTAAGCAGAGGCTTCCGACGGCCGGGGGAATCGATGGAGCAGCTTTCAGGATTAAAAGGTACGTTGTTGAAGAAAACGCTTGAAATGTCAATTTTGATGAATTAAAGTGCCCTTGTTTTTAATAGGATTATTAAAAACCGGGCACTAATTCGTCAAAATTGACCTTTACTTTAATGTTGTGGCTTTTTTTAAAGCAACTTGCAGAAGCATTCTTTTAAAAGAACATTAGAATGACGTATTAAAGGGATACTAAACCCAATTTTTTGTGTGATTCGGATAGAGCATGACATTTTAAGCAACTTTCTAATTTACTCCTATTATAATTTTTTTCTTTGTTCTGTTGCTATCTTTATTTGAAAAAGCAGGATTGAAAGCTTAGAAGCCAGCCCATTTTTGGTTTAGAACATTGGATAGCGCTTGATGATTGGTGGCTACATTTAGTTATGCTGACAGGATCAGACTCAAGATGTAAACCCAAGCCCTCTTTTCTATGCTTGAATACCCATGAATAGGGGTATAACTATAATTAATGTGTGTGTTGAAGGGGAATAAACAGTGAGTGCTCTTATTTAGAGAGTAATATAAAAGATTGGCCTTCTTGCCCACAGCTTGTCGTATAGCGCCACTGGCTACTATACGGTTATGATTTCTGTGAAGTTGAAAAACAATATGCATTAATTTAGTATTCTTCTGAAACAGACATTATTTTTTTCTGTAATTTATATGTATCACCTGCAGTTAAATATAGTAAAAATATTTTTTATGCATAAAAAGGGTTAAGTAAAAGTTGTTTACATTTTGGGAGTGACTAACCGGAAGGTCATTATTATGTGAAACAAAGTCCTGGGACTCTACTGCTCACTGGTTGACGGGGACAACGCCTACACACATCAAAAAAAAAAAAAAAAAAAAAAAAGGTGATTCAGTATATGAACATCTGCTTTTCATAAACCAAAGCACTGGACTACATTTTGAAACATTCTTTTTTTTAGATAGAATACAGAAACGTTGAGTATTATATCCCTTTAAAATATGGTGGCACCTAAAAAAAGTGACTTTTCTTTTCTTAAAAAGATTGATTACCAAGATGAAAAATACTGCTGTGTTCTAGAGTCTGCAACTCTCTCCTGTTAATATATTGTTCAATGAGAAATGTCTAGTCTTCCCAAACAGTAGCAAGCAGGCAATCCACGAGAATTACTTTTCACGTTCTTCATTCAGTCTGCTGATTTGTAGGCCAGTGAATTTGCCAGCTTGTGACGTCTGTTTAGTGGCTCTTATTTCTGTTCATAAAGTTTAAGTGCATGATAGTGAGCAGAATAGTAATTACATCTCACAGCCTTGAAGCAGCCATGGTCATTTCAAGGATGGAATTTTGAATTCCTACTTTGATGTGTAAAAGTTCAAGTTTTCATTTATACCGTGCATAAAGTCTCAGAAACTTGTTCAGAAGACCTTTCACAGTTTTCTGTGTTTAAGTGCCTGCATAAAAATAGCTGTTTTGTTAAAGGGACATACTGATACAAAAATAATAATAATAATAATTAGAGCATTTTATTTTAGCATTGGTGTGCAGTTAAAATATAGCTAACCCCCCTTCTCTTAAACCTCAAGACATTACAGTTTCTTTGCAGGACATATGCGTTAGTATGCCACTTGCAATCTGATTGTCTATTTCCTGCTTAAAAGCTGACATTTGTCCTAAAACAGCATTTAGCTATGTCTAACCTTTTATCTTGGTTAAACACATAACGAGGGGAAGTAGTGCTAAAATATAATGTGCTAATTAAAGGGACATAAAACCCTAAATATTTATTTCATGATTCAGAGAGCATGTAATTTAAAACAGCTTTCCGATTTACTTCTATTATCGAATTTGCTTTGTTTTATTAATATCTTCGTTAAAAAGCATACCTAGGTAGGCTCAAAATAAGCAAATATTAAAATATAAGAAAAAGTGTGTGTGTGTGCGCTAACAGCTACGGGGATAATCTCCAATGGTAATTTATAAAACAACTATAGTAGTGGGTGTATATAAACTAATAATCCGAGGATTATATCCTCCTTTGAACACTATATCTAATAAAATAAACACATATCCCAATTGGTACAAGAATAAAATACTTTGTTATTATTCTTAGAAAATACATGAATATGCAAAAATGACAAAAATTAAGTTTTAATCTAAAATAAGGCTAAAAATGTATGACCGGTCATATACATATGCATGCAAACAAACTGATTGAATACAAGATATAAATCTAAAAGCCCCACTTTGAAATGAGGGTGCGGTAGCGAATTACACTTTGTGCAACAAAAAGTATGGTAAGGGATTTGTTCTGCTTAGAACTAAAATGTATCGTGGGTCCTTTAACAACTGAATTCTTAATTAAGAAAACTTGTATCCACCTAAATGTTCTTTCCTTTGTAAATTGTAACCTTCAAAAGAGTTCCAAGAAAGTTCAGTTTGTATAGTGGAGGTTAACCAATCAACGGACAAATTCGTTTAAAGGTGGTTGGTTCGATACTAATATATTATTAGTGTGTTATCCAGGGTATAAGTCTTAATCATAGGACGGGTGACAATGTATAACCTAACTGTAGGGCCACAACACCTCTACAGTGCCTACCTGTCTCACTTTATGGTAAGAATTGTCCGTAGGGTTCAGGCACAGGTGTCTGGAGCGGCTCCTAACAGTCGGCGGTGTCACTGATCCTCTCGGAAGTAGATCCGGCTTGAACGAAAACTCTGCGCAGAGTATGTGGAAGAGAGGCGAAAAAAGTAATTCCGGACAATCTCTTTCAATCCTTGATGGTCGTGTTATATTAACACCTTGTGGTTTATTGTCTGACTCCTTCAACGCGTTTTGCCATGTACCATGAATTTATCAAGATGGTTCAGACATGTATTGGACCTCTTTATATACGTATGCTTCATCCGTGATTGGTCTATTGGTTTTCATGACGTTTATATAAAGGTGGATTTTATATAAGGTGGAATATTGTGACGGTCAAATCCCTTACTTCTGATCTATCTTGTCTTGACAATTAATATTATTGGCACAAAAAATATTAAAAATATATAATACATCTAAAACCATATAATATGTAAATATATAAATTATGATAACCTTAATATATGCACACTTTTTAAAATATAATGCGCAAAGGTATACATAAACTTTGCATAAGAAATAATACTTTTCTAAAACGAGGTATAAATGAGATATCTCATATTTATATTGTGTGTAAAAACTACAAGGACAAAAATTATACAACTATGTTGTTAAACCGATATTGTCTATGTGTGTAAATACATTGCAATGAGTATTACATTGCCCTCAATTTTAAAACATTTTAAAAATTATTTTAAAAATTATTATAAAAAGGGGGGGCACACCTATGCACTAGAAATGGTACTGATATGAAGAATTGGTGTTGGTGTGATATAAAATAGATGTTAGTCTTAATTACTTATGAGGAATAGGTGTACTGGAAGGGGTTGATCTTTCTCTAAAATAAATGGATGTAAATCTAATTCTGAGTTTAATCCTTGGGGGTATAAAGTTTGGAGCTCAAAGATTAATTCTGCTTCTTTTCTAAGGAGTAGTTTATCAAAATCTCCTCCTCTCCATGGTTTATTGATCCGACAGATGCCCCAATATTTAAGGTCATTTATATTATTGTGGTGAACTGTCCTGAAATGTTCATACAACCTAGTGTCTTGGTCTCCTTTTTTGATTAAGACTTATACCCTGGATAACACACTAATAATATATTAGTATCGAACCAACCACCTTTAAACGAATTTGTCCGTTGATTGGTTAACCTCCACTATACAAACGGAACTTTCTTGGAACTCTTTTGAAGGTTACTATTTACAAAGGAAAGAACATTTAGGTGGATACAAGTTTTCTTAATTAAGAATTCAGTTGTTAAAGGACCCACGATACATTTTAGTTCTAAGCAGAACAAATCCCTTACCATACTTTTTGTTGCACAAAGTGTAATTCGCTACCGCACCCTCATTTCAAAGTGGGGCTTTTAGATTTATATCTTGTATTCAATCAGTTTGTTTGCATGCATATGTATATGACCGGTCATACATTTTTAGCCTTATTTTAGATTAAAACTTAATTTTTGTCATTTTTGCATATTCATGTATTTTTTAAGAATAATAACATAAAGTATTTTATTCTTGTACCAATTGGGATATGTGTTTATTTTATTAGATATATTGTTCAAAGGAGGATATAATCCTCGGATTATTAGTTTATATACACCCACTACTATAGTTGTTTTATAAATTACCATTGGAGATTATCCCCGTAGCTGTTAGCGCACACACACACACTTTTTCTTATATTTTAATATTGTCTAACTTATCTGGTTTATGGGAACAGATTAGTGTCTTTGCAGGGGACAGATTTGCGCACCTTATACCTCTCTTTTATCAAAATAAGCAAATCCCTACTGGGAGCTAGCTGCTGATTTTTGGCTGCACAATATATACCTCTTGTGATTGGTTTGCCTGGTGTGATCAACTAGCTCCCAGTAGTGTTGCTCCATTACCAAAGGATACTAAGAGAATGAAGCAAATTTGATAATAGAAATAAATGTAAAAGTTGTTTACAATTGTATGCTCTATCTGATTTATGAAAGACAAATGTGTGGTTCCATGTCCCTTTAATTAAAGGGACAGTCTAGTCAACAAACTTTTAGGATTCACATAGGGCAGGCAATTTTAAATATTGTTCTAATTTACATTTATCATCACATTGCTTTGTTCTCTTGTTCCGGAACTACAAAACAATGCAAATTTTGCTGTCAAAATTCTTTTAAAATATATTTGCAATGCAGATCATTTTTGGTACATCACATTTTTTTACCTTAAATGTTCTATTATTTCTTGAACATTATATATCTATACACACACACACACACACATACACACTCACACTCACTCACTCACACACTAGAATGGAACCAGTTGCACTGGACTAAATTGTAGGTGCAGCTGGTTCCTTTCCAGTCACATGGCCTGGAAAGGACCCAGCCCCATTGTGCAAAATTGCGGTTCACTTGGGGAATCCAAAACAGGGTGCTGGGGGTTAATTTAAAGGCGCCACTGGAGCCCCGGATTATTCGAGCCCTGGGCTTACCCATTCCCAGTCTTGCATAGCTGCTCCAAAGCCTACCTAAGTTTACCCTTGAACAAAGGATAAAAAAAATTAACAAATCAAATTTAGTAATAGGAGTAAACTGGAAGGTTTGTTTAAAATTGCATGCTCTATCTGATCCATGAAAGTTTAATATTGACTTAATTGTCCTTTTAAGTAGCATTGTAACTTGTCAGTTGACCTTGTTACAACTTGTGTTGGCATTTGTTTATTTATCTTGAGTTTAATGCTTTGTATCACTTTAAACACAGAAAACTAAATATATATCTAACTGAGTAGACTTTTTCTTTCATGTAATTAGCAAGAGTCCATGAGCTAGTGACGTATGGGATATACATTCCTACCAGGAGGGGCAAAGTTTCCCAAACCTCAAAATGCCTATAAATACACCCCTCACCACACCCACAATTCAGTTTTACAAACTTTGCCTCCGATGGAGGTGGTGAAGTAAGTTTGTGCTAGATTCTACGTTGATATGCGCTCCGCAGCAAGTTGGAGCCCGGTTTTCCTCTCAGCGTGCAGTGAATGTCAGAGGGATGTGAGGAGAGTATTGCCTATTTGAATGCAGTGATCTCCTTCTAAGGGGTCTATTTCATAGGTTCTCTGTTATCGGTCGTAGAGATTCATCTCTTACCTCCCTTTTCAGATCGACGATATACTCTTATATATACCATTACCTCTGCTGATTCTCGTTTCAGTACTGGTTTGGCTATCTGCTATATGTAGATGAGTGTCCTGGGGTAAGTAAGTCTTATTTTCTGTGACACTCCAAGCTATGGTTGGGCACTTTGTTTATAAAGTTCTAAATATATGTATTCAAACATTTATTTGCCTTGACTCAGAATGTTCAACTTTCCTTATTTTCAGACAGTCAGTTTCATATTTGGGATAATGCATTTTGATTTGACCATTTTTTCTTACCTTAAAATTTGACTTTTTCCCTGTGGGCTGTTAGGCTCGCGGGGGCTGAAAATGCTTCATTTTATTGCGTCATTCTTGGCGCTGACTTTTTTGGAGCAAAAATTCTATTTCCGTTTCCGGCGTCATACGTGTCGCCGGAAGTTGCGTCATTCTTTGACGTTATTTCGCGCCAAAAATGTCGGCGTTCCGGATGTGGCGTCATTTTTGGCGCCAAAAAGCATTTAGGCGCCAAATAATGTGGGCGTCTTATTTGGCGCGAAAAAATATGGGCGTCGCTTTTGTCTCCACATTATTTAAGTCTCATTTTTTATTGCTTCTGGTTGCTAGAAGCTTGTTCTTTGGCATTCTTTCCCATTCCTGAAACTGTCATTTAAGGAATTTGATCAATTTTGCTTTATATGTTGTTTTTTCTCTTACATATTGCAAGATGTCTCACGTTGCATCTGAGCCAGAAGATACTACAGGAAAATCGCTGTCAAGTGCTGAATCTACCAAAGCTAAGTGTATCTGCTGTAAACTTTTGGTAGCTATTTCTCCAGCTGTTGTTTGTATTGATTGTCATGACAAACTTGTTAAAGCAGATAATATTTCCTTTAGTAAAGTACCATTGCCTGTTGCAGTTCCCTCAACATCTAAGGTGCAGAATGTTCCTGATAATATAAGAGATTTTGTTTCTGAATCCATAAAGAAGGCTATGTCTGTTATTTCTCCTTCTAGTAAACGTAAAAAATCTTTTAAAACTTCTCTCCCTACAGATGAATTTTTAAATGAACATCATTCTGATTCTGATGACTCCTCTGGTTCAGAGGATTCTGTCTCTGAGGTTGATGCTGATAAATCTTCATATTTATTTAAAATGGAATTTATTCGTTCTTTACTTAAAGAAGTTCTAATTGCTTTAGAAATAGAGGATTCTAGTCCTCTTGATACTAATTCTAAACGTTTAGATAAGGTATTTAAAGCTCCTGTGGTTATTCCAGAAGTTTTTCCTGTTCCTAATGCTATTTCTGCAGTAATTTCCAAAGAATGGGATAAATTGGGTAATTCATTTACTCCTTCTAAACGTTTTAAGCATTTATATCCTGTGCCGTCTGACAGATTAGAATTTTGGGACAAGATCCCTAAAGTTGATGGGGCTATTTCTACCCTTGCTAAACGTACTACTATTCCTACGTCAGATGGTACTTCGTTTAAGGATCCTCTAGATAGGAAAATTGAGTCCTTTCTAAGAAAAGCTTATCTGTGTTCAGGTAATCTTCTTAGACCTGCTATATCTTTGGCTGATGTTGCTGCAGCTTCAACTTTTTGGTTGGAAACTTTAGCGCAACAAGTAACACATCGTGATTCTCATGATATTATTATTCTTCTTCAGCATGCTAATAATTTTATCTGTGATGCCATTTTTGATATTATCAGAGTTGATGTCAGGTTTATGTCTCTAGCTATTTTAGCTAGAAGAGCTTTATGGCTTAAAACTTGGAATGCTGATATGGCTTCTAAATCAACTTTACTTTCTATTTCTTTCCAGGGTAACAAATTATTTGGTTCTCAGTTGGATTCCATCATTTCAACTGTTACTGGTGGGAAAGGAACTTTTTTACCACAGGATAAAAAATCTAAAGGTAAAAGTAGAGCTAATAATCGTTTTCGTTCCTTTCGTTTCAACAAAGAACAAAAGCCTGATCCTTCATCCTCAGGAGCAGTTTCAGTTTGGAAACCATCTCCAGTCTGGAATAAATCCAAGCCAGCTAGAAAGGCAAAGCCTGCTTCTAAGTCCACATGAAGGTGCGGCCCTCATTCCAGCTCAGCTGGTAGGGGGCAGGTTACGTTTTTTCAAGGAAATTTGGATCAATTCTGTTCACAATCTTTGGATTCAGAACATTGTTTCAGAAGGGTACAGAATTGGTTTCAAGATAAGACCTCCTGCAAAGAGATTTTTTCTTTCCCGTGTCCCAGTAAATCCAGTAAAAGCTCAAGCATTTCTGAAATGTGTTTCAGATCTAGAGTTGACTGGAGTAATTATGCCAGTTCCAGTTCAGGAACAGGGGATGGGGTTTTATTCAAATCTCTTCATTGTACCAAAGAAGGAGAATTCCTTCAGACCAGTTCTGGATCTAAAAATATTGAATCGTTATGTAAGGATACCAACGTTCAAAATGGTAACTATAAGGACTATCTTGCCTTTTGTTCTGCAAGGGAATTATATGTCCACAATAGATTTACAGGATGCATATCTGCATATTCCGATTCATCCAGATCATTTTCAGTTCCTGAGATTCTCTTTTCTGGACAAGCATTACCAGTTTGTGGCTCTGCCGTTTGGCCTAGCTACAGCTCCAAGAATTTTTACAAAGGTTCTCGGTGCCCTTCTGTCTGTAATCAGAGAACAGGGTATTGTGGTATTTCCTTATTTGGACGATATCTTGGTACTTGCTCAGTCTTTACATTTAGCAGAATCTCATACGAATCGACTTGTGTTGTTTCTTCAAGATCATGGTTGGAGGATCAATTTACCAAAAAGTTCTTTGATTCCTCAGACAAGGGTAACCTTTCTGGGTTTCCAGATGGATTCAGTGTCCATGACTCTGTCTTTAACAGACAAGAGACGTCTAAAATTGATTGCAGCTTGTCGAAACCTTCAGTCACAATCATTCCCTTCGGTAGCCTTATGCATGGAAATTCTAGGTCTTATGACTGCTGCATCGGACGCGATCCCCTTTGCTCGTTTTCACATGCGACCTCTTCAGCTCTGTATGCTGAAGCAATGGTGCAAGGATTACACGAAGATATCTCAAACAATATCTTTAAAACCGATTGTTCGGCACTCTCTAACATGGTGGACAGATCACCATCGTTTAATTCAGGGGGCTTCTTTTGTGCTTCCGACCTGGACTGTAATTTCAACAGATGCAAGTCTCACGGGTTGGGGAGCTGTGTGGGGATCTCTGACGGCACAGGGAGTTTGGGAATCTCAGGAGGTGAGATTACCTATCAATATCTTGGAACTCCGTGCAATTTTCAGAGCTCTTCAGTTTTGGCCTCTTCTGAAGAGAGAATCGTTCATTTGTTTTCAGACAGACAATGTCACAACTGTGGCATACATCAATCATCAAGGAGGGACTCACAGTCCTCTGGCTATGAAAGAAGTATCTCGAATTTTGGTTTGGGCGGAATCCAGCTCCTGTCTAATCTCTGCGGTTCATATCCCAGGTGTAGACAATTGGGAAGCGGATTATCTAAGTCGCCAAATGTTGCATCCGGGCGAATGGTCTCTTCACCCAGAGGTATTTCTTCAGATTGTTCAAATGTGGGAACTTCCAGAAATAGATCTGATGGCGTCCCATCTAAACAAGAAACTTCCCAGGTATCTGTCCAGATCCCGGGATCCTCAGGCGGAGGCAGTGGATGCATTATCACTTCCTTGGAAGTATCATCCTGCCTATATCTTTCCGCCTCTAGTTCTTCTTCCAAGAGTGATCTCCAAGATTCTGAAGGAATGCTCGTTTGTTCTGCTGGTAGCTCCAGCATGGCCTCACAGGTTTTGGTATGCGGATCTTGTCCGGATGGCCTCTTGCCAACCGTGGACTCTTCCGTTAAGACCAGACCTTCTATCACAAGGTCCTTTTTTCTATCAGGATCTGAAATCCTTAAATTTAAAGGTATGGAGATTGAACGCTTGATTCTTGGTCAAAGAGGTTTCTCTGACTCCGTGATTAATACTATGTTACAGGCTCGTAAATCTGTATCTCGAGAGATATATTATAGAGTCTGGAAGACTTATATTTCTTGGTGTCTTTCTCATCATTTTTCTTGGCATTCTTTTAGAATACCGAGAATTTTACAGTTTCTTCAGGATGGTTTAGATAAGGGTTTGTCCGCAAGTTCTTTGAAAGGACAAATCTCTGCTCTTTCTGTTCTTTTTCACAGAAAGATTGCTATTCTTCCTGATATTCATTGTTTTGTACAAGCTTAGGTTCGTATAAAACCTGTCATTAAGTCAATTTCTCCTCCTTGGAGTTTGAATTTGGTTCTGGGAGCTCTTCAAGCTCCTCCGTTTGAACCTATGCATTCATTGGACATTAAATTACTTTCTTGGAAAGTTTTGTTCCTTTTGGCCATCTCTTCTGCTAGAAGAGTTTCTGAATTATCTGCTCTTTCTTGTGAGTCTCCTTTTCTGATTTTTCATCAGGATAAGGCGGTGTTGCGAACTTCTTTTGAATTTTTACCTAAAGTTGTGAATTCCAACAACATTAGTAGAGAAATTGTGGTTCCTTCATTATGTCCTAATCCTAAGAATTCTAAGGAGAAATCGTTGCATTCTTTGGATGTTGTTAGAGCTTTGAAATATTATGTTGAAGCTACGAAATCTTTCCGTAAGACTTCTAGTCTATTTGTTATCTTTTCCGGTTCTAGGAAAGGCCAGAAAGCTTCTCCCATTTCTTTGGCATCTTGGTTGAAATCTTTAATTCATCTTGCCTATGTTGAGTCGGGTAAAATTCCGCCTCAGAGAATTACAGCTCATTCTACTAGGTCAGTATCTACTTCCTGGGCGTTTAGGAATGAAGCTTCGGTTGACCAGATCTGCAAAGCAGCAACTTGGTCCTCTTTGCATACTTTTACTAAATTCTACCATTTTGATGTATTTTCTTCTTCTGAAGCAGTTTTTGGTAGAAAAGTACTTCAGGCAGCGGTTTCAGTTTGAATCTTCTGCTTATGTTTTTCGTTAAATTTTATTTTGGGTGTGGATTATTTTCAGCAGGAATTGGCTGTCTTTATTTTATCCCTCCCTCTCTAGTGACTCTTGTGTGGAAAGATCCACATCTTGGGTAGTCATTATCCCATACGTCACTAGCTCATGGACTCTTGCTAATTACATGAAAGAAAACATAATTTATGTAAGAACTTACCTGATAAATTCATTTCTTTCATATTAGCAAGAGTCCATGAGGCCCGCCCTTTTTTTGTGGTGGTTATGATTTTGTATAAAGCACAATTATTCCAATTCCTTATTTTATATGCTTTTGCACTTTTTTATCACCCCACTTCTTGGCTATTCGTTAAACTGAATTGTGGGTGTGGTGAGGGGTGTATTTATAGGCATTTTGAGGTTTTGGAAACTTTGCCCCTCCTGGTAGGAATGTATATCCCATACGTCACTAGCTCATGGACTCTTGCTAATATGAAAGAAATGAATTTATCAGGTAAGTTCTTACATAAATTATGTTTTTTTTTTTGATAGAATAAAATAACCATATTAACAAGAACCAGAAGAAAAATTGTGGTGACTGTGGATCCCAGATTTGCTGAGTCCTAGTTTAAATAACTCGGTCGTTTTTGCTATTTTGCTTAGTTCTATGTTCTAATAGCCACGTCAAGGTGTGGATTTGCCAATAAGCTTCTTAATTATATATAACAGAAAGAATTCAATTTTCATGATTAAGATAGAGCAAGCAATTTTAAACAACTTTCCAACTTTTACTATAATTTGCTACATTCTCTTGCTATACTTTTTTTTTTTTTTTTTTAAAAAGCATAACCTGGTATGCTCCGGAGCAGAAATACTCTATTTGAGCTAGCTGATTGGTGGCAGCAAATATATGCCTCTTGGTACTGGCTTACCAGATGTGTTCAGCTAGCTCCAAGTAGTGCATTGTTGCTACTTCAACAAATGGTACCAAGAAAATGAAGCAAATTTGTCAAAATTGTTTAAAATAGTATACTCTATCTAAATCATGAAAGAAACAAAAAAGTTTCATGTCCCTTTTAATGCAGTAGTAAAACTTTTGTAATGCATTTAATTAGAACATTTTAGTATTGCAGTACTGCATTTCTATAAAGGGTTAACACATAGTTAGTCTGCTCCAGAGTTCTGAAGAAGGATACGTATAGCTTTAAATAGTCCTGAAACATATGGTGTTTTTCATGAAAAGTAAGTTGTTGAAAATTTTCCGACTGATCTTGTCATACATTAAACATTTCTCTGCTTCTTGTAGGGAGCTATAAAGTTTATGTTTAAATAAAGTACCTTTGAAGAAATCCTTGCTTTGGTTCTCTGGAGTGCTCCAAAAGCACCCAATGTTTTCAGTGTCCTCCAAACATACTCTCCCATGCATTATGTCCAACTCCTGAATTTGTGCAAACATCCTGTTGCCTCTATAGAGAAGTGCTTTTGTACCCGACAGAGGACATAATAGCTGTATTACCTTTACTGCCATAATAATGTATTGAGTGCCCCTTTAAAGGGTCATTCTCGTCCAAATTAAACTTTCATTATTCAGATATAGGGCATGTCATTTTAATCAACTTTACTTTTATCATAAAATGTTCTTTGTTCTCTTGGTATTCTTAGTTGAAACTAAACCTAGCAGGCTCATATGCTAATTTCTAAGCTATTAAAGGCTGACTCTTATCACAAGCTTTTTTTTTAATTGCTTTTCACAAGAGACTGTTTAGTTCATGTGGGCCATATAGATAACACTGTGTTAAGGCACGGGGAGTTATTTAAGAGTTAGCACACAACAGTATTAAATGCAAGTCAATAGATAATAAATACAAAGCCAGAAGATACTTAGATACAAGATAAGCACAGAGGTAAAAAGTATATTAAAGGGATACTGAAGCCAGTGGTTCAGATAGAGCATGCAATTTTAAGCAACTTTCTAATTTACTTCTATTATCAAATTTTCTTCGTTCTCTTGCTATCTTTATTTGGAAAAGAAGGCATCTAAGCTAAGGAGCCAGCAATTTTTTTATTCAGAACCATGGACAGCACTTGATTATTGGTGCTGTCTAATCAGCAAGAACAACCCAGGTTGTTCACCAAAAATGGGCCGGCATCTAAACTTACATTCTTGCTTTTCAAATAAATATACCAAGAGAATGATGAAAATTTGATAATAGGAGTACATTAGAAAGTTGCTTAAAATTGCATGCTCTATCTGAATCACAAAAGAAAAAAATTGGGTTCAGTGTCCCTTTAATATAGCAGTGTTGGTTATGCAAAACTGGGGAATGGGTAATAAAGGGATTATCTATCTTTTAAAACAATAAAACAAAAAATCTATTGTAGACTGTCCCTTTAATTATGCTTATATGACTGTAAATGGTACGGCACGTTTTGTGTGTGATCAGTGAAGAACTGTATTCTGTCTTTGACACATTTTGCATTCCATTTTCAGGCGCTGAACCAATTCCGAAACCACGCGAAGGCCCAGGAGAAATGGGGAAGCCGGTTGTCATTCCTAAAGACGACCATGAGAAGATGAAGGAGATGTTCAAAATCAATCAGTTCAATCTAATGGCTAGTGAGATGATTGCACTCAACAGATCTTTACCTGATGTCCGGTTAGAAGGGTAAGAGTGCTATATGCATTATTATTTTAAAAGCTGTGTGTAATTGAAAGGGAAACTACTTTTACAGAATTGACTGCCAAGCACCCATTAGCAATGTGCAGACATTATCACCATAGATAATAGTCAACACAGCCTGAAAGTTGGCTACAGGCCTTTCAGTGGTAAAAGGATGCACTGAAATACTCTTCAAAGGGACATTAAGCACCTCTGGCTTTTGTATAACAATTGTTCTTTGCCCCAACACTCTATAGAGAGGCCAAAAAGCAAAGCAAATTATATAACTTGCAAACGCTGCAAATCATTTAGCTATTTTAGATAATTTGCAACATTTTTAAAAACTAGATTAAAGATTTCACTTTTTGGCCTCTTTCTAAGATTGTTGGGCAAAACACAATTTTTACTCAAAAAGATAATTAATCTCCCTCTAACAAAACAGAAGAGAGAAAAAATAATCATGAGCGG
Organism: Bombina bombina; assembly: GCF_027579735.1. NCBI lineage: Eukaryota > Metazoa > Chordata > Amphibia > Anura > Bombinatoridae > Bombina > Bombina bombina. The sequence continues at coordinate 581,244,369 of NC_069503.1, read as the reverse complement.
TGTGTTTCTGCCTATATGAATGAAAAAATTAAAGGACCACTCAACACAGTAGAATAGCATAATTAACATGTGCATAATAAAAAGACAATGGCTTAACAACTAATATGAAATTCCTATAAGTAGTAGATTTTTTTCTGACAAATTTATTTTTTTCTCCCATTTTCCAACCCTCTGTATCATGTGACAGACATCATCTAATCACAGACTAGTATACGTATACCCTCTGAGCTTGTGCACATGCTCAGTAGGATCTTGTTCCTCAGAAAGTGTGACTATAAAAAGACTGTCAAAATTTGATAATGGAAGTAAATTGGAAAGTTTATTAAAACTGCATGCTCTTTCTGAATCATAACAGTTTATTTTGACTTGAGTGTCCTTTTAACTACCAATAAGTGCTTGCACAATATTTATAGCTAGTTAACATCTGCATTGCAAATGATTTTTATACAATACACTGTCCGTTAGTATAATTTACAAGGTTTTTTTTTCCTCACACAGTCAGGTCAGGGATGCGATACACACATTGACAAGCTTGTTGCCAGTGAACTTGTTCTCTATACTAAGCAATCACTGTGTAAAAGGGTGCAGGGTCCTGTCACTTTTACCATATTTATTATAATTGAGGAGATCTAGCCTCTCTGGAGGAGTTAAGCCAGCACAATTTTATTTCAAAAGGGACAAAGTTAATAGATATTGAAATGGTGTTTTATCTTGCTTAAATGGTTACATTAAAGGAACCTTGAAGTCAAAATAAAACTTGCATGGTTCATATAGAGCACACAATTGGTTTTTTTTTACAACTTTCCAATCAATTCACTACCATTATCTAAATATGCCCACTTTCTGAGGCACCAACTCTTACTGAGCATGTGCAAGAATTCACAGAATAAACATATATTTCTTTTTTTGATTGGATGATAGCTGTCACATGATGATGCAGTGGAAAGGAAGATTGAACTAACTTTGAAATTTGCCAGAAAAAAAAATCTACTACTATGTACTGAAGGAGATAAAGTTGCAGTAAACACCTTGAGATTTTTATATAAAATATTTACTTATGTAATTAAACAACTTTGCAATGTACTTTCATTATTTATTTTAGCCATTTTCATGAAATTTAACTTTGAAAATGTAGCTATTTCTGTTTCTCAGAGCCTGAAATGCAACCTGCTAACTTTGCGGTGCTAACCCTGCTACATATATTTCCCTCATTGGATTTATCAGATAACAACTGCAAAATAATTTCTTTTTTTTTACTAACATTATGACTGTGGCTAGCCCTACTGACTTCAGATTAAAGCCCAGATTATCTCCTCCAAATAAGGCAAATGGTGGATGGAGTTTGGCTATTGAAAATTAATTGCAGTAAAAAGGAATGTTAATTTGTTTGAAAAATGTTAAGACTTGGCCGACATGTTTTTCTATAGCCTCACATCAGAAATCACTAATAACAAGATTTTTACTGTTTTTTTTAAGCCATTGATCAAGCAGATATACTGTATATCCTTTAATGGGACAGTCTAATGCAAAAATTCCATGCTCTAAATCGTCAGCTTTTGCAATTTTCTTACTTTCTAATTCTGTCTGTCTTACTAAGTTTTTAACCCCCCCTCTGCTTAGAAGCAAATGTAAATTCCTGCTTGGGAGCTGAAAGCATTGCAGCTTCTAAGCAGAATATAGCCGGTGAGACAATCTGAGATAGCCACCCGCTACCAATCTTATCCTGCTAAAGAGTTGCAATACTTGTAGCTTCAAACTGTGTGTTGGGTTAAATGCATAATAAGCTTGGATCATTAGTGCAGAGACTAAAGTGTGGCGGATTTTTATTATCCCGATCCAATCAGGATGATTGACAGCCCCATCTTGCGTGCAAGCAGTGGGCGGCATTGCAAAAGCAGCAGCTTGTGCAATGTTATATGTAGGCATTGTATTGCTGCCCCTCACAGCTACTACCCTCCCTCTCTTCTACCCTTACTCCTATACTAACACACATTTTCAATCTCTCCCTCAGCACCGGTATATTTCCCTCATCTTTGAAACATGCACTGGTCACACCTATCCTCAAAAAACCTTCCCTTGATCCAACCTCCCCATCCAACTACCGCCCTATTTCCCTCCTCCCTCTTGCCTCAAAGCTTTTCAAAAAGCTAGTATATGTACGCCTATCCCATTTCCTTACATTAAACTCCCTCCTTGACCCACTGCAATCCGGATTTCGTCCCCATCACTCCACAGAGATAGCAATCGTTAAGGTTACCAACAACCTACTTACAGCAAAATCAAAAGGCCACTTCTCTCTGCTTATCCTCCTTGATCTGTCCGCAGCCTTTGATACTGTTGACCACCCTCTTTTGGTCCAAACCCTCCAATCCTTCGGCATTTGTGACAAAGCCTTCTCGTGGTTCTCTTCCTACCTGACAAACTGTACCTTTAGTGTAGCCTTCTCTGGGTCCTCCTCTGCCCCGTCACCACTTTCTATCGGGGTACCGCAAGGCTCTGTCCTCAGTCCCCTTCTCTTTTCAATCTACACGTCATCATTAGGTTCCCTAACTAAGTCCCATGGTTTCCAATATCATATTTATGCCGACGACACCCAAATCTACTTCTCTGCACCAGACCTATCTCCTTCCTTGCAAACCCGTGTTACTAACTGTCTTTCTCACATCTCTTCCTGGATGTCCTCTCACTACCTCAAGCTAAATCTCTCCAAAATTGAGCTCCTTATTCCCCCCCACTTCTTCCAAAATCTCCACCCCCAATCTCTCTTTAACTGTCGAGAACTCCATCATTACCCCTACCCCGCATGCCCGATGTCTTGGGGTCATATTTGACTCAGATCTTTCTTCACTCCTCACATTGTCCTTGGTCTAAAGCCTGCCGTTACCACCTTAAAAACATCTCTAAAATTAGACATTTCCTTACACAAGACACAACTAAGGTTTTAATCCACTCTCTCATCCTTTCCCGCCTCGATTACTGCAACTCTGTCCTCTCTGGTCTCCCCAACTGCCGCCTAGCTCCTTTACAATCCATAATGAATGCCTCTGCCAGGCTCATCTACCTTACACGTCGCTCTTCATCTGCTGCACCTCTCTGCCAATCCCTTCACTGGCTTCCTCTTGCCTCTAGGATTAAACACAAAATTCTCACTCTGATATACAATGCCCTCAACTGCACTGCTCCCCCCTATATCTCAGACCTTGTCTTCAGATACTCTCCCTTCCGTTCCCTTCGCTCTGCTCATGACCTCCTACTCTCCTCTCCCGTTACCTCCTCACACTCCCGTTTGCAGGACTTCTCCAGACTGGCTCCCATCTTGTGGAACTCTCTGCCTCGCTCCACAAGACTCTCCCCTAGTTTTGAAAGCTTCAAGCGCTCTCTAAAGACTCTACTGTTCAGGGATGCATACATCCTATGCTAACCTTACTTTATACCAGTTCCACTCCTCCATTGCTATCCCCTGAACCCCCTTAACATGTAAGCCTAAGAGTCCAGCTGTTTGTAGATCACCTTCTTGAGAGCTGACTACAACAGTGCAACTCTTAGCAGGGCCCTCTACCCATTTGATCCCTATAATTGTTTTGTTGTACTCCCCCTTTGTTTATAGCACTGCAGAATTTGTTGGCGCTCTACAAATAACCGATAATAATAAATAATAATAATGCTTCTATGACATTTATTTGGTATGCAGATCTTTCTCCAACATAGGTGTGTCCGGTCCACGGCGTCATCCTTACTTGTGGGATATTCTCTTCCCCAACAGGAAATGGCAAAGAGCCCAGCAAAGCTGGTCACATGATCCCTCCTAGGCTCCGCCTACCCCAGTCATTCTCTTTGCCGTTGTACAGGCAACATCTCCACGGAGATGGCTTAGAGTTTTTTAGTGTTTAACTGTAGTTTTTATTATTCAATCAAGAGTTTGTTATTTTGAAATAGTGCTGGTATGTACTATTTACTCAGAAACAGAAAAGAGATGAAGATTTCTGTTTGTATGAGGAAAATGATTTTAGCAACCGTCACTAAAATCCATGGCTGTTCCACACAGGACTGTTGAGAGCAATTAACTTCAGTTGGGGGAACAGTGAGCAGTCTCTTGCTGCTTGAGGTATGACACATTCTAACAAGACGATGTAATGCTGGAAGCTGTCATTTCTCCAACATAGGTGTGTCCGGTCCACGGCGTCATCCTTACTTGTGGGATATTCTCTTCCCCAACAGGAAATGGCAAAGAGCCCAGCAAAGCTGGTCACATGATCCCTCCTAGGCTCCGCCTACCCCAGTCATTCTCTTTGCCGTTGTACAGGCAACATCTCCACGGAGATGGCTTAGAGTTTTTTAGTGTTTAACTGTAGTTTTTATTATTCAATCAAGAGTTTGTTATTTTAAAATAGTGCTGGTATGTACTATTTACTCAGAAACAGAAAAGAGATGAAGATTTCTGTTTGTATGAGGAAAATGATTTTAGCACCGTAACTAAAATCCATGGCTGTTCCACACAGGACTGTTGAGAGCAATTAACTTCAGTTGGGGGAACAGTGTGCAGTCTCTTACTGCTTGAGGTATGACACATTCTAACAAGACGATGTAATGCTGGAAGCTGTCATTTTCCCTATGGGATCCGGTAAGCCATGTTTATTAAGATAGTAAATAAGGGCTTCACAAGGGCTTATTAAGACTGTAGACTTTTTCTGGGCTAAATCGATTCATTATTAACACATATTTAGCCTTGAGGAATCATTTATTCTGGGTATTTTGATATGATTATATCGGCAGGCACTGTTTTAGACACCTTATTCTTTAGGGGCTTTCCCTAATCATAGTCAGAGCCTCATTTTCGCGCCGGTATGGCGCACTTGTTTTTGAGGACAGCATGGCATGCAGCTGCATGTGTGTGGAGCTCTGATACATAGAAAAGTCTTTCTGAAGGCATCATTTGGTATCGTATTCCCCTTTGGGCTTGGTTGGGTCTCAGCAAAGCAGATTCCAGGGACTGTAAAGGGGTTAAATATAAAAACGGCTCCGGTTCCGTTATTTTAAGGGTTAAAGCTTCCAAATTTGGTGTGCAATACTTTTAAGGCTTTAAGACACTGTGGTGAAATTTTGGTGAATTTTGAACAATTCCTTCATACTTTTTCGCAATTGCAATAATAAAGTGTGTTTAGTTTAAAATTTAAAGTGACAGTAACGGTTTTATTTTAAAACGTTTTTTGTGCTTTATCAAGTTTATGCCTGTTTAACATGTCTGAACTACCAGATAGATTGTGTTCTGACTGTGGGGAAACCAAGGTTCCTTCTCATTTAACTATATGTATTTTATGTCATAAAAATTTTTTATGTAAAAATGATGCCCAAGATGATTCCTCAAGTGAGGGGAGTAAGCATGGTACTGCATCATCCCCTCCTTCGTCTACACCAGTCTTGCCCATACAGGAGGCCCCTAGTACATCTAGTGCGCCAATACTCCTTACTATGCAACATTTAACGGCTGTAATGGATAATTCTATCAAAAACATTTTAGCCAATATGCCCACTTATCAGCGAAAGCGCGACTGCTCTGTTTTAGAAAATTCTGTAGAGCATGAGAACGCTGATGATATGGTTTCTGAAGGGCCCCTACACCAGTCTGAGGGGGCCAGGGAGGTTTTGTCTGAGGGAGAAATTTCAGATTCAGGAAACATTTCTCAACAAGCTGAACCTGATGTGATTACTTTTAAATTTAAGTTGGAACATCTCCGCGCTCTGCTTAAGGAGGTGTTATCCAATTTGGATGATTGTGATTATCTGGTCATTCCAGAACCACTATGTAAAATGGAAAAGTTCTTAGAGGCCCCGGGGCCCCCCGAAGCTTTTCTTATATCCAAGCGGGTGGCGTACATTGTTAGTAAAGAATGGGACAGGCCCGGTATACCTTTAGTACCTCCCCCCATATTTATAAAATTGTTTTCCTATAGTCGACCCCAGAAAGGACTGATGGCAGACAGTCCCCAAGGTCGAGGGGGCGGTTTCTACTCTACACAAGCGCGCCACTATACCCATAGAAGATAGTTGTGCTTTCCAAGATCCTATGGATAAAAAATTAGAAGGTCTGCTAAAGATGTTTGTTCAGCAAGGTTCCCTTCTACAACCAATTGCATGCATTGTCCCTGTCACTGCAGCCGCGTGTTTCTAGTTTGATGAGCTAGGAAAGGCGATTATTAGTAATTCTTCTTCTTATGAGGAGATTATGGACAGAATTCGTGCTCTTAAATTGGCTAATTCTTTCACCCTAGACGCCACCTTGCAATTGGCTAGGTTAGCGGCGAAAAAATTCTGGGTTTGCTATTGTGGCGCAGAGCGCTTTGGTTAAAATCTTGGGCAGCGGATGCGTCTTCCAAGAACAAATTGCTTGACATTCCTTTCAAGGGGAAAACACTCTTTGGCCCTGACTTGAAAGAGATTATCTCTGATATCACTGGGGGCAAGGGCCACGCCCTTCCTCAGGATAGGTCTTTTCAAGACCAAAAATAAACCTAAGTTTCGTCCCTTTCGCAGAAACGGATCAGCCCCAAGGGCTACGTCCTCTAAGCAGGAAGGTAATACTTCTCAAGCCAATCCAGCCTGGAGACCTATGCAAGGCTGGAGCAAAGGAAAGCAGGCCAGGAAACCTGCCACTGCTACCAAGACAGCATGAAATGCGGGCCCCCGATCCGGGACCGGATCTGGTGGGGGGCAGACTCTCTCTCTTCGCTCAGGCTTGGGAAAGAGATGTTCTGGATCCTTGGGCGCTAGAAATAGTCTCCCAAGGTTATTCTCTGGAGTTCAAGGGGCTTCCTCCAAGGGGGAGGTTCCACAGGTCTCAGTTGTCTTCAGACCACATAAGAAGACAGGCATTCTTACATTGGGTAGAAGACCTGCTAAAAATGGGAGTGATTCATCCTGTTCCATTAGGAGAACAAGGGATGGGGTTCTACTCCAATCTGTTCATAGTTCCCAAAAAAGAGGGAACGTTCAGACCAATCTTAGATCTCAAGATCTTGAACAAGTTTCTCAATGTTCCATCGTTCAAGATGGAAACCATTCGAACACTTCTTCCTTCCATCCAGGAAGGTCAATTCATGACCAAGGTGGATTTCAAGGATGCGTATCTACATATTCCTATCCACAAGGAACATCATCGGTTCCTAAGGTTTGCATTCCTGGACAAGCATTTCCAGTTCGTGGCATTTTCTTTCGGATTAGCCACTGCTCCTAGGATTTCCTCATAGGTACTAGGGTCCCTTCTGGCGGTGCTAAGACCAAGGGGCATTGCTGTAGTACCTTACTTGGACGACATTCTGATTCGAGCGTCGTCCCTTCCTCAAGTAAAGGCTCACACGGACATTGTCCTGGCCTTTCTCAGATCTCACGGATGGAAAGTGAACGTGGAAAAGAGTTCTCTATCTCCGTCAACGAGGGTTCCCTTCTTGGGAACTATAATAGACTCCTTAGAAATGAGGATTTTTCTGACAGAAGCCAGAAAAACAAAACTTCTAGACTCTTGTCGGATACTTCATTCCGTTACTCTTCCTTCCATAGCGCAGTGCATGGAAGTGATAGGTTTGATGGTAGCGGCAATGGACATAGTTCCTTTTGTGCGCATTCATCTAAGACCATTACAACTGTTCATGCTCAGTCAGTGGAATGGGGACTATTCAGACTTGTCTCCGAAGATACAAGTAAATCAGAGGACCAGAGACTCATTCCGTTGGTGGCTGTCCCTGGACAACCTGTCACAAGGGATGACCTTCCGCAGACCAGAGTGGGTCATTGTCACGACCGACGCCAGTCTGATGGGCTGGGGCGCGGTCTGGGGATCCCTGAAAGCTCAGGGTCTTTGGTCTCGGGTAGAATCTCTTCTACCGATAAATATTCTGGAACTGAGAGCGATATTCAATGCTCTCAAAGCTTGGCCTCAGCTAGCGATGGAAGAAGTGACCAAAATCATTCTATGGGCGGAGTCTCACTCCTGCCACCTGTCTGCTATCCACATCCCAGGAGTGGAAAATTGGGAAGCGGATTTTCTGAGTCGTCAGACATTGCATCCGGGGGAGTGGGAACTCCATCCGGAAATCTTTGCCCAAGTCACTCAACCGTGGGGCATTCCAGACATGGATCTGATGGCCTCTCGTCAGAACTTCAGAGTTCCTTACTACGGGTACAGATCCAGGGATCCCAAGGCGGCTCTAGTGGATGCACTAGTAGCACCTTGGACCTTCAAACTAGCTTATGTGTTCCCGCCGTTTCCTCTCATCCCCAGGCTGGTAGCCAGGATCAATCAGGAGAGGGCGTCGGTGATTTTGATAGCTCCTGCGTGGCCACGCAGGACTTGGTATGCAGATCTGGTGAATATGTCATCGGCTCCACCATGGAAGCTACCTTTGAGAGACCTTCTTGTTCTAGGTCCGTTCGACCCACTCCAGCTGACTGCTTGGAGATTGAACGCTTGATCTTATCAAAGCGAGGGTTCTCAGATTCTGTTATTAATACTCTTGTTCAGGCCTGAAAGCCTGTAACCAGAAAAATTACCACATAATTTGGTATATCTGTTGGTGTGAATCTGCAGGATTCCCTTGGGACAAGGTTAAGATTCCTAAGAGTCTATCCTTCCTTCGAGAAGGATTGGAAAAAGGATTATCTGCAAGTTCCTTGATGGGACAGATTTCTGCCTTGTCTGTGTTACTTCACAAAAAGCTGGCAGCTGTGCCAGATGTTCTAGCCTTTGTTCAGGCTCTGGTTAGAATCAAGCCTGTTTACAAAATTTTGACTCCTCCTTGGAGTCTCAACCTAGTTCTTTCAGTTCTTCAGGGGGTTCCGTTTGAACCCTTACATTCCGTTGATATTAAGTTATTATCTTGGAAAGTTTTGTTTTTGGTTGCAATTTCTTCTGCTAGAAGAGTTTCAGAATTATCTGCTCTGCAGTGTTCTTCTCCTTATCTGGTGTTCCATGCAGATAAGGTGGTTTTGCGTACTAAACCTGGTTTTCTTCCAAAAGTTGTTTCTAACAAAAACATTAACCAGGAGATAGTTGTGCCTTCTTTGTGTCCTAATCCAGTTTCAAAGAAGGAACGTTTGTTGCACAACTTGGATGTAGTTCGTGCTCTCAAATTTTACTTAGCAGCTACTAAGGATTTCAGACAAACTTTGTCTTTGTTTGTTGTTTATTCTGGTAAACGGAGAGGTCAAAAAGCAACTTCTACCTCTCTCTCCTTCTGGATTAAAAGCATTATCCGATTGGCTTATGAGACTGCCGGACGGCAGCCTCCTGAAAGAATCACAGCTCACTCCACTAGGGCTGTGGCTTCCACATGGGCCTTCAAGAACGAGGCTTCTGTTGATCAGATATGTAAGGCAGCGACTTGGTCTTCACTGCACACTTTTTCTAAATTTTACAAATTCGATACTTTTGCTTCTTCTGAGGCTATTTTTGGGAGAAAGGTTTTGCAAGCCGTGGTGCCTTCCATTTAGGTGACCTGATTTGCTCCCTCCCTTCATCCGTGTCCTAAAGCTTTGGTATTGGTTCCCACAAGTAAGGATGACGCCGTGGACCGGACACACCTATGTTGGAGAAAACAGAATTTATGTTTACCTGATAAATTACTTTCTCCAACGGTGTGTCCGGTCCACGGCCCGCCCTGGTTTTTTTAATCAGGTCTGATAATTTATTTTCTTTAACTACAGTCACCACGGTAACATATGGTTTCTCCTATGCAAATATTCCTCCTTAACGTCGGTCGAATGACTGGGGTAGGCGGAGCCTAGGAGGGATCATGTGACCAGCTTTGCTGGGCTCTTTGCCATTTCCTGTTGGGGAAGAGAATATCCCACAAGTAAGGATGACGCCGTGGACCGGACACACCGTTGGAGAAAGTAATTTATCAGGTAAACATAAATTCTGTTTTTCCCTCTGGGATCCGGTAAGCCATGTTTATTACGATTGTAAATAAGGGCTTCAAAAAGGGCTTATTAAGACTGTAGACTTTTTTTGGGCTAAATCGATTGATTATTAACACATATTTAGCCTTGAGGAATCATTTTATCTGGGTATTTTGATATAATAATATCGGCAGGCACTGTTTTAGACACCTTATTCTTTAGGGGCTTTCCCAAAGCATAGGCAGAGCCTCATTTTCGCGCCGGTGTTGCGCACTTGTTTTTGAGAGGCATGGCATGCAGTCGCATGTGAGAGGAGCTCTGATACTTAGAAAAGACTTTCTGAAGGCGTCATTTGGTATCGTATTCCCCTTGGGGCTTGGTTGGGTCTCAGCAAAGCAGATACCAGGGACTGTAAAGGGGTTAAAGTTCAAAACGGCTCCGGTTCCGTTATTTTAAGGGTTAAAGCTTCCAAATTTGGTGTGCAATACTTTTAAGGCTTTAAGACACTGTGGTGAAAATTTGGTGAATTTTGAACAATTCCTTCATGTTTTTTCGCATTTGCAGTAATAAAGTGTGTTCAGTTTAAAATTTAAAGTGACAGTAACGGTTTTATTTTAAAACGTTTTTTGTACTTGTTATCAAGTTTATGCCTGTTTAACATGTCTGAACTACCAGATAGACTGTGTTCTGAATGTGGGGAAGCCAGAATTCCTATTCATTTAAATAAATGTGATTTATGTGACAATGACAATGATGCCCAAGATGATTCCTCAAGTGAGGGGAGTAAGCATGGTACTGCATCATTCCCTCCTTCGTCTACACGAGTCTTGCCCACTCAGGAGGCCCCTAGTACATCTAGCGCGCCAATACTCCTTACTATGCAACAATTAACGGCTGTAATGGATAATTCTGTCAAAAACATTTTAGCCAAAATGAACACTTATCAGCGTAAGCGCGACTGCTCTGTTTTAGATACTGAAGAGCATGACGACGCTGATATTAATATTTCTGAAGGGCCCCTAACTCAGTCTGATGGGGCCAGGGAGGTTTTGTCTGAGGGAGAAATTACTGATTCAGGGAACATTTCTCAACAAGCTGAACCTGATGTGATTGCATTTAAATTTAAGTTGGAACATCTCCGCATTCTGCTTAAGGAGGTATTATCCACTCTGGATGATTGTGACAAGTTGGTCATCCCAGAGAAACTATGTAAAATGGACAAGTTCCTAGAGGTGCCGGGGCTCCCAGAAGCTTTTCCTATACCCAAGCGGGTGGCGGACATTGTTAATAAAGAATGGGAAAGGCCCGGTATTCCTTTCGTCCCTCCCCCCATATTTAAAAAATTGTTTCCTATGGTCGACCCCAGAAAGGACTTATGGCAGACAGTCCCCAAGGTCGAGGGAGCGGTTTCCACTTTAAACAAACGCACCACTATACCCATAGAGGATAGTTGTGCTTTCAAAGATCCTATGGATAAAAAATTAGAAGGTTTGCTTAAAAAGATGTTTGTTCAGCAGGGTTACCTTCTACAACCAATTTCATGCATTGTCCCTGTCGCTACAGCCGCATGTTTCTGGTTCGATGAGCTGATAAAGGCGGTCGACAGTGATTCTCCTCCTTATGAGGAGATTATGGACAGAATCAATGCTCTCAAATTGGCTAATTCTTTCACCCTAGACGCCACTTTGCAATTGGCTAGGTTAGCGGCTAAGAATTCTGGGTTTGCTATTGTGGCGCGCAGAGCGCTTTGGTTGAAATCTTGGTCGGCTGATGCGTCTTCCAAGAACAAGCTACTTAACATTCCTTTCAAGGGGAAAACGCTGTTTGGCCCTGACTTGAAAGAGATTATCTCGGATATCACTGGGGGGTAAGGGCCACGCCCTTCCTCAGGATCGGCCTTTCAAGGCAAAAAATAAACCTAATTTTCGTCCCTTTCGTAGAAACGGACCAGCCCAAAGTGCTACGTCCTCTAAGCAAGAGGATAATACTTCTCAAGCCAAGCCAGCTTGGAGACCAATGCAAGGCTGGAACAAGGGAAAGCAGGCCAAGAAACCTGCCACTGCTACCAAGACAGCATGAAATGTTGGCCCCCGATCCGGGACCGGATCTGGTGGGGGGCAGACTCTCTCTCTTCGCTCAGGCTTGGGCAAGAGATGTTCTGGATCCTTGGGCGCTAGAAATAGTCTCCCAAGGTTATCTTCTGGAATTCAAGGGACTTCCCCCAAGGGGGAGGTTCCACAGGTCTCAGTTGTCTTCAGACCACATAAAAAGACAGGCATTCTTACATTGTGTAGAAGACCTGTTAAAAATGGGAGTGATTCATCCCGTTCCATTAAGAGAACAAGGGATGGGGTTCTACTCCAATCTGTTTATAGTTCCCAAAAAAGAGGGAACGTTCAGACCAATCTTAGATCTCAAGATCTTAAACAAGTTTCTCAAGGTTCCATCGTTCAAGATGGAAACCATTCGAACTATTCTTCCTTCCATCCAGGAAGGTCAATTCATGACCACGGTGGATTTAAAGGATGCGTATCTACATATTCCTATCCACAAGGAACATCATCGGTTCCTGAGGTTCGCATTCCTGGACAAACATTACCAGTTCGTGGCGCTTCCTTTCGGATTAGCCACTGCTCCAAGGATTTTCACAAAGGTACTAGGGTCCCTTCTAGCTGTGCTAAGACCAAGGGGCATTGCTGTAGTACCTTACTTGGACGACATTCTGATTCAAGCGTCGTCCCTTCCTCAAGCAAAGGCTCACACGGACATTGTCCTGGCCTTTCTCAGATCTCACGGATGGAAAGTGAACGTGGAAAAGAGTTCTCTATCTCCGTCAACAAGGGTTCCCTTCTTGGGAACAATAATAGACTCCTTAGAAATGAGGATTTTTCTGACAGAGGCCAGAAAAACAAAACTTCTAGACTCTTGTCGGATACTTCATTCCGTTCCTCTTCCTTCCATAGCTCAGTGCATGGAAGTGATCGGGTTGATGGTAGCGGCAATGGACATAGTTCCTTTTGCACGCATTCATCTAAGACCATTACAACTGTGCATGCTCAGTCAGTGGAATGGGGACTATACAGACTTGTCTCCGAAGATACAAGTAAATCAGAGGACCAGAGACTCACTCCGTTGGTGGCTGTCCCTGGACAACCTGTCACGAGGGATGACATTCCGCAGACCAGAGTGGGTCATTGTCACGACCGACGCCAGTCTGATGGGCTGGGGCGCGGTCTGGGGATCCCTGAAAGCTCAGGGTCTTTGGTCTCGGGAAGAATCTCTTCTACCGATAAATATTCTGGAACTGAGAGCGATATTCAATGCTCTCAAGGCTTGGCCTCAGCTAGCGAGGGCCAAGTTCATACGGTTTCAATCAGACAACATGACAACTGTTGCGTACATCAACCATCAGGGGGGAACAAGGAGTTCCCTGGCGATGGAAGAAGTGACCAAAATCATTCTATGGGCGGAGTCTCACTCCTGCCACCTGTCTGCTATCCACATCCCAGGAGTGGAAAATTGGGAAGCGGATTTTCTGAGTCGTCAGACATTGCATCCGGGGGAGTGGGAACTCCATCCGGAAATCTTTGCCCAAGTCACTCAGCTGTGGGGCATTCCAGACATGGATCTGATGGCCTCTCGTCAGAACTTCAAAGTTCCTTGCTACGGGTCCAGATCCAGGGATCCCAAGGCGGCTCTAGTGGATGCACTAGTAGCACCTTGGACCTTCAATCTAGCTTATGTGTTCCCGCCGTTTCCTCTCATCCCCAGGCTGGTAGCCAGGATCAATCAGGAGAGGGGCGTCGGTGATCTTGATAGCTCCTGCGTGGCCACGCAGGACTTGGTACGCAGATCTGGTGAATATGTCATCGGCTCCTCCTTGGAAGCTACCTTTGAGACGAGACCTTCTTGTTCAGGGTCCGTTCGAACATCCGAATCTGGTTTCACTCCAGCTGACTGCTTGGAGATTGAACGCTTGATCTTATCGAAGCGAGGATTCTCAGATTCTGTTATCGATACTCTTGTTCAGGCCAGAAAGCCTGTAACTAGAAAGATTTACCACAAAATTTGGAAAAAATATATCTGTTGGTGTGAATCTAAAGGATTCCCTTGGGACAAGGTTAAGATTCCTAGGATTCTATCCTTCCTTCAAGAAGGATTGGAAAAAGGATTATCTGCAAGTTCCCTGAAGGGACAGATTTCTGCCTTGTCTGTGTTACTTCACAAAAAGCTGGCCGCTGTGCCAGATGTTCAAGCCTTTGTTCAGGCTCTGGTTAGAATTAAGCCTGTTTACAAACCTTTGACTCCTCCTTGGAGTCTCAATTTAGTTCTTTCAGTTCTTCAGGGGGTTCCGTTTGAACCCTTGCATTCCGTTGATATTAAGTTATTATCTTGGAAAGTTTTGTTTTTAGTTGCAATTTCTTCTGCTAGAAGAGTTCAGAATTATCTGCTCTGCAGTGTTCTCCTCCTTATCTGGTGTTCCATGCAGATAAGGTGGTTTTACGTACTAAACCTGGTTTTCTTCCAATAGTTGTTTCTAACAAAAACATTAACCAGGAGATTATCGTACCTTCTCTGTGTCCGAAACCAGTTTCAAAGAAGGAACGTTTGTTGCACAATTTGGATGTTGTTCGCGCTCTAAAATTCTATTTAGATGCTACAAAGGATTTTAGACAAACATCTTCCTTGTTTGTCGTTTATTCCGGTAAAAGGAGAGGTCAAAAAGCAACTTCTACCTCTCTCTCTTTTTGGATTAAAAGCATCATTAGATTGGCTTACGAGACTGCCGGACGGCAGCCTCCCGAAAGAATCACAGCTCATTCCACTAGGGCTGTGGCTTCCACATGGGCCTTCAAGAACGAGGCTTCTGTTGATCAGATATGTAGGGCAGCGACTTGGTCTTCACTGCACACTTTTACCAAATTTTACAAGTTTGATACTTTTGCTTCTTCTGAGGCTATTTTTGGGAGAAAGGTTTTGCAAGCCGTGGTGCCTTCCATTTAGGTGACCTGATTTGCTCCCTCCCTTCATCCGTGTCCTAAAGCTTTGGTATTGGTTCCCACAAGTAAGGATGACGCCGTGGACCGGACACACCTATGTTGGAGAAAACAGAATTTATGTTTACCTGATAATTTATTTTCTCCAAGGGGGTGTCCGGTCCACGGCCCGCCCTGGTTTTTTTAATCAGGTCTGATAATTTATTTTCTTTAACTACAGTCACCACGGTACCATATGGTTTCTCCTATGCAAATATTCCTCCTTAACGTCGGTCGAATGACTGGGGTAGGCGGAGCCTAGGAGGGATCATGTGACCAGCTTTGCTGGGCTCTTTGCCATTTCCTGTTGGGGAAGAGAATATCCCACAAGTAAGGATGACGCCGTGGACCGGACACACCGTTGGAGAAAGTAATTTATCAGGTAAACATAAATTCTGTTTTTGAAACAATGTGGTTAAAGGGACATTTAACACCTTAAGATATTAATATAAATTGTTAAATTACTTGTTGTAAAACAACATTGCAATTTACTTTCATTATTTATTTGTTCTCCTTTCCTGTCATTTAGTTCTGATTAATGTGGGCTTTTTAATTTGTTAAACATGAAAGTGCAGACACAGCAATAGTCATTGGTTGCACAGTGAGCTATTTATAGTCATTCCTAACTGGCCTTAGTAGAAAAGGTAACCTAAGTTTCAATATGGCGGCACCCACTGCTTTATGAACATTAACTTTATCTTTATTTTTTCAATATTTAAACAGCCAATATAATTTTTAAAAATACATGTGCAAATTATTCTCAGGCTAATCTTTGCTTCAAATACACCAGTCAAGCAATGATTTATTTAGTGTTTAATTTCCCTTTAAATTTTTTCTTTCATGATTCAGATATAGCATACAATTTTAAACAAATGAATTTATAGAATTTACATCTATTATCTAATTTGCTTTGTTTCTCTTGATTTCCTTAGTTAAACAACGTACCTAGGTATGCTGAGGAGCAACAATGCATTACTGTGGGCTAGCTTTGTTTGCTGCACATATATGCCTCTGTTCATTGGCTCACTCTATGTGTTCAGCTAGCTCCCAGTAGTGCATTGCTTCTCCTTAAACAAAGGATACCAAGAGAATAAAGTACATTTGATACAATAAGTAAATTGGAAAGTTGTTCACATTATGCTCTTTCTGAAGCATGGTATGTCTTTCATGTAATTGGCAAGAGTCCATGAGCTAGTGATGTATGGGTTTGGGATATACATTCCTACCAGGAGGGGCATGGTATTTTTTAACCCTTTGAATGCTAAGCACTTTCCCACCTGGGTGCTAAGGTTTTTTAAAGTTTTTTTTTATTTTACATTTTACTTTTTTTTTTATTTCAGATCCCCAAGACTTACACTGTTGTAAAGGTTAGGCAATTACCTTTCCAACGGTGGTTCTTGGGGGTCTGTAGCTGCTTAGATGCCTGAGATACAAGCTTCTAAGCAGCATGCCCCCTGCTCCTATATTTAACATTGTTAATGTTAAATAAAGTTGCGCGGTGACGTCATCACGTCATTGCCCATGACATCACCGCGCATAACGTGAAGCCCCGGCGATGCCTGTCACTATGCAGGCCCGATCGCCGGGGCAGGAGCGGGTAGGAGCCCCCAAATCTCCCTCAAGGTGGGAGAGTGCTAGCAACGACTGAGCTGTCGTTAGTACCTGAGTGGGAAACTCTGTGGCGGCTCAGAGCCATCATTAGCACTCAAGGGGGTTAATGATATGCTGTAAATGGAAGAAATACAGGGCTGAAAGTATGCTCTCTACTTACTTGGCAAGCTATATGAGAATGTTGATCGCCAATTTAACAGTCTATATAAATAAAATCATACTAATTACTGACGAGTAGTGATTTGTCTGCAGCTTTGTCATTTATTACATTAGCAAAACAGGAAAATAACTTCTGGATGTAGCATTTGATCTGCTCTGGGCATGAAGCTCACTCCTTTGGACTTGCTTGTAATGAACGAGCACATTCTCTGCTCAGCACCTGAGGGACATTAGGTTAATGCCATTAGCTCATTATGCTTCCAGTGTCCAAAGCTACTTCAATTGACTGATGAGCTGAGTTTAGCAAGGATTATACAAAAAGATTACAGTGCAGGGATCAGCCCGATTTCCAGAAAGAAATTATTTTTAAAACGTTGCCATTATCTCACAATTTGTTTCATTCTGAGAACATTAAAAATAGTCCATACGTTGTACTAATTTTTTTTTTTTTTGTTTTGTTTTTTAAATTTAATTTCTTAAAGGGATGTGAATATACAATTTTAAAAATAGTTTTCAATTTATGTTTATTATTAAATTTGCTTCATTCTCATGGTATTCTTTATTGAAGAGGTGCCTAGGAAGGTGTCTGGCCCAGAGGCAGAACTTTTTTCGCTTTCTGCAATTAAATTTTGTTAGTCAAAATTTTTCTGTAGGTTATTTTGAAAATAAATCCAATTTTAAATTAGGCAATTTTACTAAAGTACCAGCTCAATTGCAATATACTGATAAACTGGGGAATAAAGCATTTTTTAAAGTTTTATATATTATATTGCAGCAGTTAATCAATGCTCTGCTGCTTTGCAGTGCTACTCTGTATTTGACTGTTCTCTTCAAGCAGTTCTTTGCTCTGGCTGCATTGTGTACATTTTCCTTAACACAGTGTAGCCACAGCAAAGTGCTGTTTATAGAGAAGAGACTGTTTTGTAGCAGAGCTGCAAAGCGAAAGTGCTAACAGTTTCCTTCTGCATACATGCTGCATTTTCTGCGATGATCACAGCATGTTCTGCCTTGGGGGTGTCTGGGTCACTACAGGGCAGGTAATATTTACTGCCATCTAGTGTTCTTGCAAATGGATAACATTCTTGCAAAACTGCTGCTATGTAGTGCTCTAGACACGTGCACACTCCTGAGCTTACATTCCTGCTTTTCAACAAAAGATACCAAGAGAATGAAGGAAATGTTATAATAGAAGTCATTTAGAAAGTTGTTAAAAAAAAAAAAAAAAAAAGGTATTCTATAGTTGAATCATGAAAGAAAATGTTTGGGTTTCATGTCACTTTAACCCCTTCGCCACCTGGAATTTTAGAGAAGAACTTGCCAAAAAATACTTGCATTTTTGCTATCAATTCATTTAAACAGAAATAGAGCCTTGTTTTTTTTTTTTTATTTTTTTTATTTACCTGTCAAAACTATATATATATAATTTTAAGTAGACAACCCAAGGTATTAATTGAGGCCTTTTTTTTGTATATTTCATGCCACAATTTCACTGCCAAATGAGATCATATTAAAAAAAAAATAAAAAAAAATTCAGAAACATTTAGCTAAGGTAAGTAATGCAGAAATTAATAAATTAGACTCGAGCATACTTTGATGTTCTCCTCACATTATGCCTAAAACTATAGAAATTGAATGTATAGCATTAGAGGGAAAAACTACATTATCAAAGAAATAAAATTGAAAGAAACCACATCCATTATAGTCAAAATTTTCCATAAAATACTTGTCAGGAAGGTACTGATATTATACACAGTTCCCATAATAAGGTGATGTAAAACAACGTCCAGAACCTTTAACCTTATCTTGCTAGTACGTTGAACCATTAAATGTTACATTTTCTTTTACCGTTGGGTACCTGGATGCTCACACGGCATACAACACTATATTATAGTTCAATGCTTGATGATTCCAATAAAACTTAGTATTACATTTTAACAAGCCATTTTTTTTGTACTCATTACCATACCTCACCTATAATAATGGAACGGACTTATACAAGTCTCAGTGCCAGCACATGAACAAACCAAAACAAAATTACAAAATAAAATACTTATATATTGTAATGTACTTAAAGAGACAGTCTACACCAGAATTTTTATTGTTTTAAAAGATAGATAATCCCTTTATTACCCATTCCCTAGTTTTGCATAACCAACATTTATATAAATACACTTTTTACCTTGTGTCTATGCATCTGTCTAAAATGCAAGTCTGTCAAAAGAACTGAAATAAGGGGCAGTTTGCAATTTGTGCTGACTCCTAGGTTACTCCACGTGCACGAGCACAGTGTTATCTATTTGACAAACATGAACTAATGCCCTCTAGTGGTAAACGGTCAAAATGCATTTTGATTAGAGGCAGCCTTCAAGGTCTAAGAAATTAGCATATAAGCCTACTTAGGTTTAGCTTTCAACTAAGAATACCAAGTGAACAAAGCAAAATTGATGATAAGAGTAAACTGGAAAATTGATTCAAATTATATGCCCTATTTGAATCATGAAATTTTATTTTGGAACTAGAATGTCCCTTTAACAACTGTTTAAATTAGCAAATAGAATGGCTTTTCAAGACCAAAACAAATCAAAAAATGTTTTGAAGCATAAAACAAAATACTTTTTATAATATGTTTTTATGAAAATGTTTAATTGACACCAAGAAAACATAATGAATAAAATAAACATCCTTATTATTCGAGGTGTTCTTTTAGTCCAATAAAAATGTCATTTTTGAATACATGCATAGCATTTATCAGCAAATAATAATTGCATTGCAAAATGTTAGCGATTTTAAAACATTCATTTTGTATACAAACATTTTTGAGCGCACACTTTACAACATTTTCTAAAAGGATCATTCATGGATGATGCACCTTTTAAACCTGTTTCGATGCGCATGATGAGGCGTTCTTCTCATGCGCACTGCTACCTGTAGGCGAATGATGAGTCCCTTCTCGTGATGCAGGGGGATTGCCGATCAAACACTTTTTCTGCAATCCCCTCACTACAGGCCGGGGATCGTTGGTGGCCTCGTTGGTGGCACCAAGCTTCATGGGAGTGCCGGTGATGTATGCACGTGGTGACATCACAAAGGGGACGGAACCAGGAAGCTCACTGAAGATTCAAGGGTGCTGGATGTAAGGGGGGGAAATTCTTCCAAACTCCTCGCTCTCAGCTCCTATAGCAGCTACAAACCTCCAAGACCCCTCATAATCCCCTGATTTATATTGGTCATTACCACACAAAAGATCTTTTTAAAATAAAGTGGAAAAAACACATGGGGCTCGGCTTGGGAATGGCTTTTTATATATGCAATAAAATAATCTAGTATGTGTAAGAGACCCCTAATAAAGTTTATTTTCTATAGTAGACAAGTCCCTCTCTCAAAAAAGATATGCATGTTGTCTGTATAGGCAGGTGATCACTGTGGTAACACCTTGCAAGACAAAACGTTTTATTTCTGTACTAAACGGTGGGACCTTTCTTTATTATAACCCCCAAAAACAGATAAGGGCCCCTATTTCACATGTGGCTGCCCATGATGACAATTTAGTAAGGTGACCACACAAACAGCAGTGGTCACTGGGCTATTTTCAATGTTGTTTACTAAAATCTAAGAAAAAAATATACATTTTTCTTTACAGTGTTTTCTGCAGCTATCTCATATGCCATGAATTATAAATGTAGTAATGGCTTATTGTAAATCTGCTGAGCCCTGCGAAAAAAAAAAAATATAATTTGTGTGGGTCACTCACTGAAATTTTAAATACAATAGGGATAAATTAGGTAGCAAAAAAGCTAAAAGTTGACTCGGCACTGGGGTGAAAAAATGTTTAGCAGCAAAAGGGTTAAAGATATTGGTGGAAATTGTGTTTATTTCTTTTGCTGCATGGGAGATATTACAGAATTACCTTATGCTTAATAAAACAACAATGCAAATAACGCTTACTGAATTTTAAACAAGCAGTTTTTTCCCCATATCCTTTCATTCCCTATCCCTTGTATCACATGACAGCTGTCAGCCAATCACAGACTAATATGTATATGAAATGGGTTACTCGTGCACATGCTCAGTAGAAGGTAATGCTTCGTATAGTGTGCTCATAAGACCATGCACACTCCTCCAAAAATTAGCAGCTATTTTTTTTACAATTGTTTATTTGCACAAGCTGTTTTACAAACTAAGACTTCTGTCAGACTTCATAATCTAAACAAGCAACTTATCCAAATGTATGAGTTGTTATAAACATGTGAAACATGATAAATAAAGTGTTATGCATTAGTGCTAAAGACACATACATGCTTCTAAGAGCAAATCTAGTTTTAATCTTTAACAGGATACCAAGAGAACTAAGTAAATCTGATAAATAAATTGGAAAGGTTTTATATTACATGTCCTATCTGAAACAAGCTTTAAAGGGACAGTCTAGTCAGAATTAAACTTTCATGATTCAAATAGGGCAGTGTTTCTCAAACCGCGGTCCTCAAGTACCCCCAACAAGCTAGATTTTTATTATAGCTGAAACCAGTGCACAGGTGAAGTAATCAGCTGATCAGTAACACCATGGTTACTAACCTGCTCTCATCCATTAGCTGATTACTTCACTTGGGCACTGTTCAGCTATAATGAAAAGCCTGGCCTGTTGGGGGTACCCGAGGACTGCTGTTAAGAAACAATGAAATAGGGCATGCAATTAAAACAACTATACAATCTACTGTTATAATCAAATTTTGCTTTGTTCTCTTAGTAATTCCTTTGTTGAATGCTAAACCTTGGTAGGCTCATATGCTAATTTTGAAGCCCTTAAAGTCTGCCTCTAATCTCAGTGCATTTGACAGTTTATTACAGCTAGACAGCACTAGTTCATGTGTGCCTATATAGATAACTTTGTGCTCTACTTCCCGTGGAGTTACCTATGAGTCAGTACTGATTATCTAAAATGCATGTCTGTCAAAAATAACTGAAATAAGGGGTGCACTCTTCAGAGGCTTTAGATACAAGGTAATCATATATGTAAAAAGTATATAAAGGGACAGTCAACATCAAAATTGTTATTGTTAAAAAAAGACAGATAACGCCTTACTACCCATGTCCCCAGCTTGTACAACCAACATGGTTATATTAATATACTTTATTAACCTTTAAACCGCTAAATTTCTGCCTTTTTCTAAACCACTAAAGACAGCCTCTTATCACATGCTTTTTTTTTTTATTCGCTTTTCACAACAGGGGAGTACTAGTTTCATGTGAGCCATTTAGATAACATTGTGCTAACACCCATGGGTTGTGGCAGACACTGCACTAATTGGATAAAATGCAAGTCAATAGATAATAAATAAATAAATAAAAAAAAGCTATTTATAGCTTTGTTATACCTATGTTGCAAAACACTGCTGCCATAGAGTACTACAGACATGTTGCACGCTCCTGAGCTCTTGAAAAACAATGGAATCCCATCCTCATGTCAGAAATCAATGATAAAATCCTCTTTATTGCTTCCACATCATGGAAAAAGGACAATGTTTCAAGCCCTATATTGGCTCTTAGTCATGTCTAGGTAGGATTACAAACACACTCAGATGTTTCTAAGACATTTGACTCCAAGAGTTCACTTCCTGTTACAAATTACTCCAACTAGTGTCTAAAATCAGACATCACATCTCATAAATCTTATATTTCCTCCAAAACCCACAATTATCAATACTCTGATGTATGTATCAATTTAAAATTGTCATCAGACAGTTGGAGCCAAAATCTGTGTGTTTGTAGACCTACTTAGACATGACTAAGAGCCCACTATATGGCTTGAAACATTGTCATTTTTCCCATAATGTGGAAGCAATAAAGAAGTTTTAATCATTCTTTTTGACAAGAGACTGCATTCCATTGTTTTTCATTGTGGATACTGGAATTGGCAGTCCCTGCTGAATCTGTGCCCCAGGTGGATGTGTGCTGTCTCCATTGATAGCATTTGAATACTTATGAGTCTGCCTAGGTTTACTCTTTAATAAAATATACCATGACAACAAAGCAAATTTTGATAACAGAAGTAAATTGGAAAGTTGTTTAAAATTGTATGCTCTATCTGAATCATGATTAATTTTTACTTTTACTGTTCCTTTCATTTGTTTTAAAATTGTTAAAGGGACAGTCTACACCAGAATTTTTATTGTTTTAAAAGATAGATAATCCCTTTATTACCCATTCCCCAGTTTTGCATAACCAACACAGTTATATTAATACACTTTTAACCTCTGTGATTATCTTGTATCTAAGCCTCTGCAAACTGCCCCTTTATTTAAGTTCTTTTGACAGACTTGCAGTTTAGACAATCAGTGCCTGCTCCCAGATAACTTCACGTGCA